>NC_066581.1:18025822-19225822 GCF_024323335.1 Lathyrus oleraceus
TTTCGTCTTGTTGACCCAGAATACAGCCCATAGAATTCTCAAGCACTGTCAAATACATAACCAACAGTCTTCCAGCAATAGGTGGTAACAAGATAGGAGGCTTCATGAGGTACTCTTTGATATTGTCAAATGCTTTCTGACAATCCTCTGTCCAAACACAATTCTGACTCTTTCTCAGCAATTTAAAGATAGGTTCACAAGTGGCAGTCATGTGAGAAATAAACCGGGATATGTAATTCAATCGTCCTAGAAAACCTCTCACTTGCCTTTCTGTTTTTGGTGCGGGCATCTCTTGGATAGCTTTTACTTTATCTGGATCAACTTCAATGCCTTTTTGGCCGACAATGAAGCCCAAGAGTTTACCTGACCTGACGCCAAATGTGCATTTGTTCGGATTGAGGGGAAGACGGAACTTCCTCAATCGTTGAAACAACTTCAATAGATCTACTAAGTGACCTTCTTCTGAACGAGACTTCGCGATCATGTCATCCACATAAACCTCAATCTCTTTGTGCATCATGTCGTGAAAGAGCGTTGTCATGGCTCGCTGGTAAGTAGCACCTGCGTTCTTCAACCCAAACAGCATCACTTGATAACAGAATGTTCCCCATGGTGTTATGAATGTAGTTTTTTCCATGTCTTCGGGAGCCATTTTGATCTGGTTATACCCGGAGAATCCGTCCATGAAGGAGAATATGTCAAACTTTGCTGTATTGTCTACCAACATGTCAATGTGAGGCAGGGGGAAATCATCCTTTGGGCTTGCTCTATTTAAGTCACGATAGTCGACACACATTCGTACCTTCCCGTCCTTCTTAGGAACTGGCACAATATTTGCTATCCACTCTGGATACACTGAAGTGGCAAGAAAACCAGCATCTATTTGCTTCAGAACTTCTTCTTTAATTTGACGGCCATATCTGGATGTGTTCTTCTTAATTTCTGTTTGACCGGTGGACATTCTGGCTTCAAAGGTAGCTTGTGCTCTACGATGTCAGTGTCGAGACCAGGCATATCTTGATAAGACCAAGCAAACACATCTACATACTCTTTCAACAGGCTGATCAATTGCTCCTTGACCTGTGGGGATAACAATGCTCCAATTTTGACTTCTTTCACATTTTCTTCCGAACCCAAGTTGACTGTTTCCAAAGGCTCCTTGTATGGCTGAATAATGTCTTCTTCATTTTCAAGCTGGCGGGCGACCTCTTCTGGAATCTCATCCCACTCTTCCTCTTCAGCTTCGAATACAGAATGTTCAAAGTTGGGAGAGGGCATGATGTCATTGTGTTCAACGGGTTTAAGTAACCTGTACAAACAATTGTTTTTAGAGGACTGACCATGCCATGCAAAAATGTGTTCTTTTTAAGGTTTTTTGTGTTACCATTTTCCGAAAAAGCTGAAAAGATAAAAGGACACAAGTGTATAGAACACAAAAGATCTTTTTCATGGATAGTACGTTTTTGACAAAAGTGCCCATTTTACAAAATTAATGCTTCGCGCTTTGGGCTAAAGCGGAAGATTTTGAAAACTGAAAAGCTTAATTACTTTGATATGTGGACACAATGTGGGATGTCAACTGCGGTCCAGTTCTTCATAACTACTCCAGTCGCCATTCTGTCTTTCCCTCGAAGAGCTTTTATCTCTTTTTGTAATTCCGCAAACTGATCCTGGAATTCATCCATTCTATCATTGAGACCACAACTGTTAGAAGACTGGACCAAGACAGACAACCTGTATGCACGTGATGCATGGATATGCAAAATGAATGATTTTCCAAGGAACTCTAAGTGAAGGAAAAGATAGAATTGCAAACATTTTGATAACAAAACAAAGTTATCAACCCAAAATACAACCAAGAAAACCATTTAAGGACATGTGTCATCAGGACGAGCATAAACAAGTAGGAGTTGTCCTTTAAGTCTCTCAATTCTTTCTTCATAGGCCTTCTGCATAAAAGCTTTCTCCTTCACCAAACTGTCTACAAGACCTTTCCATGCACCTGAGGACTGTGGAATCTGGGAGTAATCTGTTGTGCCTGAGGAAAATAAATCCTCTTGCACCCTTGGACGTTTACCTGCACGATCTTCTCCACTCTGCTCCTTTAACTGTCTCTGAAGTTCTTCATTTTCCATTTCGAGCACCTGGGCCTTATCCTTCCAAGCGTCTCTCTCTTTCTCGACCCTCTCCAAGGTGGCTTGGAGTTCTTCTTTGTCATCTAGCGGAAGGTAGGGGGTCTTCAACGGAGCGGGTTTGATAGGATCATGATGTGGGTATGGCATTTTCAACTGTATAGCTCTGGCTCTGATCCACTGGAGGTACGACTCATAGGAGGTACAATCTTTCTTACCCAATTCAAGTCTCCCTTTGCGACAAACACGATGCCAAGCTCTTACTACTCTCTCTTTCATAGTAGGGTCCTCCTCGTTATCCCTCAAGAAATACCTTCTAAAGAATGTTAGGAGGCTTGTCCTTCATAGGGTAACTGAGTTGTCTCCTAGCAAGTACTGGATTATAAGAAATGATTCCCTTTGTGCCCATGAGGGGCACATTGGGGAACTCCCCGCAACTATCAATGATCTTCACATCGTCTAAAACTCTACTATACCATGCAATATCTGACTGGGTAAGAGACATAATCCTCTGTGACCACTGAAGTCCTGACTTGCGATCCCAAAAAGTAGCTGACTTAGGAAGATGAGAGACAAACCATTTGTAGAGTAACGGTATACAGCAGACTATGGTTCCTCCTCCTTTCAAAGTACGGTAATGGATGGAATGATAGGTGTCTCCGAGCAAAGTTGGAACAGGATTACCACTTAGGAAGATGCGTATAGCATATGAATCCACAAAACCTTCAATATTAGGAAATAGTAACAAACCGTAGATCAACAAGGCGAACAGATGCTCCACAATAATATCACAACCTTGACTGGCAAAATAAGAAACCTTCCCCATTAAGAACTTGGCAGTGAAACCTGGAAGTCCTCCTTTGGTGGTGAAGTTATTCTTGAATTCTGACTTCTTCATGTACAACACTTTTGCAAGAGAACTGTGCTCGGGTAACTTTTCTGAACCAGAGAAAGGTACTGTATCAGCAACTGGGATGTGAAGCAACTGGGCATACTCTTCCAATGTAGGCATGAGTTGATAGTCTGGGAATGTGAAACAGTGATAGACTGGATCATAGAACTGTACTAATGTCTGCAATAACCTTCTTTCCATCCTAAGTGTCAATAAAGATATAAGTGCCCCATATCTGTCTCTGAAACCAATAGGATCTGCGATCGAAGAAACCAGTTTCTTTAGTTCATCTATCTTTGGATTGATGAGATTGTACTTTTTCACACTTCTCCGTCCAAATCCATGTTTCCTGCAATATTTGCAATCCTCACTTTAAGTTCCTTGGAAAAAGGTTGAAATGATGGGAATGAATGCATGTCATGCATGAATGCAACAAACACAAACATGGTTAAACAATACAAGGCTCAAAGTTCATCACCAGCATGGAGTTTAGGACAAAGCCCCCAGATAAGTTCTAAGGTTCACCTGCCAAACGGGTTCTAAAAGTTCCCAAGGTTATGGATCCTTCTTCGGATAATACCGGGTTAAGCAACTGCTCGCTTTCCAATATTATTCTCAAAGAATCTCGCTTGAGTGTGATATCGCGTATCAACCAAACCAGACTTTTGGTCCGAAGTGGTCACCGCATCACATCCTAAGTAAGGCCAAGATGGGGTAAAGGTAAACTAAGGTCCTTGGCTTCACGGGCCCGTCGAAAGCAACAATGCCTCACAAATGACTTGTTTAGCACTATCACCCTCAAAGAGGCCTCCACCAAGCGGACAAAGGCTCAAGTCAACTCGATAAGGATTGTCTCCTATCAAGTCAACCTGAATTATCATCCATCTTATCTCAAATGTGCCCCAAATCCGGGTATAGGATTTATCACAAGTATCCCCCAAAACCCAAAATAACAAACATTACAAACAATACAATTTAGAAAATATTCACAAAGCAAACATATAAACAAGCAAAGATAGGCTAAACCCTCAAATAAGTTTAATCATTGTCTCCCCAGCAGAGTCGCCATAGGTGTCGCGGCGGGATTTTCACGAGATTAAGTATTGATTGAACTTAACCCGTTTGAAAAATATTTTAAATGCAAGAGTCGTCACCGTCTTTTATTTTATCCAAAAAAGGAAGGGAAAAATAACGATAAATCCCTTTAGAGTTACGGGTTCGGGGGTTGGTTATGCAAAGGGAAGGTATTAGCACCCTCTACATCTGTGGTACTCCACAGGAACCTTTTTGCTTATGTTTATGTGAATGCTTTGCTTTTTTCGCTTTGATCATTTGATTGGGGAGATGAGAAAAGAACTTGATTTTATTGTTTTTGGACTCGATAAAGTCGTAGACTTCATGCCTACGTATCTCCAAGGCGCAATGGAGAAATCAGAATCCACGTAGTTCTCCCAAAAGAAAGGGGAAAGTCTGTTTTGTTGATTTTAGATTTGAACGAGCCTAAACCCTAAAGAAATAAATAAATGGGCTCATTACAGGAAAGCCCAAGAGTAAGCTTATGAGTGGTGAAAAGGGTTTCTTAAACGGCGACCGTTGGAATCGCATCGGGTTTCTCTTTTTTGGATTTTTCGATTTTTTAACATAAAACGTGAACAATACGATTAAACACACAATACAGAAATAAAAATGCGAGAAAGTAAATTATTACAACACAGTTAGCTATGAATAGTTTGTATTACGAATAGTGAGTGGAGTTAATCGAGCTGAAACTGAAACGAAACGGTTAGTAACAACATAAACAAATATAAAAAAACAATATAAACATCTACTTTAGACAAAATAAACATTTGATATAATAATTTTAATTAAAATAAACATTAAACAACAAATAATTAATTTAACTAACATTTAAATAAAACATATATGCAAAATAATAATAAAAGATAAACAATATTTAGTAAACAAAAGTATATTATATATATATATTATATATATATATATATATATATAATATATATATATATATATATATATATATATATATATATATTTTATTTATTTTTAGACATAAATATATAGTAGACAAAAATAATATATATGTACATTTAGACAAATAATATAATAGACAAAAATAATATATATATATATATATATATATATATATCTTATATAGATATATATATATCTTTTGTCTATTTATATTATTTGTATCTATATAGATATATATCTATAATTATATTCATATATATCTATATATAGGATCTCTCTATATAGTATATATATATATATCTATATCTCTATATATATCTATATTAGCGAGCGAGAGAGAGAGAGGAGAGAGCGAGAGAGCGCGAGGAGAGCGAGAGAGAGAGAGCGGAGCGGAGAGCGCGCGAGAAGAGAGAGAGCGAGAGAGAAGAGAGAGAGAGAGAGAGAGGAGAGAGCGAGAGAGAGAGAGCGAGAGAGAGAGCGAGCGAAGAGAGAGAGAGAGAGAGAGAGAGAGAGAGAGAGAGAGAGAGAGAGAGAGAGAGAGATAAATAAATAATATATTAAATACATGTCGGCAAGCCGAACTTTGTCGATTTCAGAGATAAGTGAAGAATATTACCTGGTGTGAAGAGGATGAACTTCTGATCGTCCAAATGATCGACCGAAAGCTGGAAACCGTCACCGACGCAGTGCTGGCTGCCTTCGTGAGTACCTGACTTCAACGTCGCTTTTGATCGGTGAAACGACGCCAGAATGAAATGAACCTTGGATATTTGTGACCTGGACTCAACGAACTTCAAAGATATGAAATCGGTTTTGTGTTCGGTGAATAATCGGGACGATTTTGGGTTACCGAAAATGAAGAACAAGTGAAATACGGTAATGCTTTTGGAAAAATATTTCTTTTCAATTCTCTGTTTCTCTCACCATACGTTTTTTCTTACTGATCCACCTTTTTTTTTTTTTTTTTTTTTTCTTACTAACCACATCTATATATATATATATATTTAGATTACTTAAACAATAAGAAACCTCAAAAATATCTAACATAAATTAATAATATATATTTAGATTACTTAAACAATAAGAACCAAAAAATATCTAACATAAATAATAATATATTTAGATTACTTAAACAATAAGAAACCTAAAAATATCTAACATAAATTAATAATATATATTTAGATTACTTAAACAATAAAACCTAAAAAATCTAACATAAATTAATAATATATATTTAGATTACTTAAACAATAAGAAACTAAAAAATATCTAACATAAATTAATAATATATATTTAGATTACTTAAACAATAAGAAACCTAAAAAATATCTAACATAAATTAATAATATATTTAGATTACTTAAACAATAAGAAACCTAAAAATATCTAACATAAATTAATAATATATATTTAGATTACTTAAACATAAGAAAACCTAAAAAATATCTAACATAAATTAAAATATATATTTAGATTACTTAAACAATAAGAAACCTAAAAAATATCTAACATAAATTAATAATATATATTTATATATTATATAATAATAATAATAATAAACTATATAATATTAATCCTAATTAAATAAACTAATTAACAACTAAACACAATTAATATTAAGCACAAATAATGTTAAACGGCACACGATTAAAATACGATAAAATCGAGCGACACGAACGCGATAAAAACGATGACAATTTGCACAGCAAACAGACAATTGATAAAACCAATAAACCAGTAAACCGGTAAACCAGTAAAATCAACAACACGACTCAAACAGACTCGATTAAATCACACGGCACAACACGTAATTAAATAAACAACCCTAGGCAATAACAAAATCAACACGATATCACGAAAACGCTGACAAACACAATCACAAATAATCGGACAATATGAAAACTCTAATATATTCGAAATACAGTCAAAATACCGACAAACAAACAATTAAATAGATAAAAACGCACAAAACCTAATCGAAGCGATGCCACGCACAACAGAGATAAGCGAGATAAATACGAGGCAACGATATCGGTCAGGTTTTGCTAAAACAACGAAATACAACACGGTAAGCAACGAAAACACACAAAACCTAATCAAACCAGTTGTCACGCGAAGTTTAAGAAATTGAGATGAATACGAGACAACGAGATTAATCAAGATGTGGTCAACAAAGCCAAAGTCAAATTTTGGGGTGCGACAATAGGGACAACCCCATTTAAGCTCATTTATGGAAAATCCTGTCACCTCCCGGTAGAATTAGAACATAAAGCCTATTGGGCTATTAAAAATATAAATTTAAACTATAAAGCCGCCGGCGAAAAGAGAATCCTTGATATAAGCGAATTAGAGGAACTCAGAAGAGACGCTTACAAAAATGCCAGAATCTACAAAGAAAGAACAAAACAATGGCATGACAAGCGCATATCAAGGAAAATCTTCAAACAAGGCGATACAGTCCTTTTATTTAACTCCAGGCTAAAGTTATTCCCGGGAAAACTACGATCTAGATGGTCAGGTCCTTTTCAAATCACCAATGTTTTTCCCAGTGGAGCAGTAGAAATTAAAGGCAAATCTATGGAACCATTTACCGTAAACGGGCAACGTCTAAAACATTATCACTATGCAGAAAACAATGAAGATTCGCAAGTCTTGCACTTAAACGAAATGCCTCCAGAACTTATAGATTATAATTGATAGTTTTTATGTCGAGCTTGCGACATTAAACAAAGCGCTTAGTGGGAGACAACCCACAAATATTTTATTTTATTTTCTATTATTATTTCTTCCTTAATTATTCTTTTAATTTTTGTTTAGTATTCATTCTTAATTTATTTTTATTTATTAAAAACTTTTCTCTTCTTCCTTCGGCATTTGGCCAAATCCTGACTAAAACTCTTGTTTTTCTTTTCTCTAACTAACACTAACCTGATGGGACAAATTGACCGTATGGGTATCAAATTCAGAGGAACAGCTCAGAAACAAAAGTTTGAGGAACTAGCCACGAGAGAGATGCTACCTAGTCTGTATGCTGATGACTGGGCAATGACTGCCCTTGGACTAAGACAAAGTGTCCTGTATTTGTTGAATCAAATTGGGTGGGAAACCTCTCCTATCCGTAGACAATTTGTCACTTACCAGAGACTAACATTAGAATTCCTTAGCTCCCTGATCTATCTACCCAGCCATGGAAAAGGAATAAGCAGAGGTTTTATCCAGTTCAGAATGTTTAACATGGAGTACCAATTTAATATTCAAGACTTTACCAACCTTTTAGGTTTCCCTACCTCCTTTGACACATTCACAGTGAGCCAAGAAGAACTTTTCGAATATAGAGAACTTGAACACTTTTGGGGAAGCTTGACTGGAAATGACGATCCCGAGGAACATGAGTTTCTCTCTGGAAACATACATAATCCGGCCTTCCGTTATTTCCATAAGATCCTGACCCACACCTTATTTGGGAAGAAGCCAAACAGTACCACAGTTTCACGTGATGAACTCTTCATCATATTTTGTGCTTCCCAGAACCGTCCAGTAAACGGTGCCACTTTTATGCTAGCAAATTTAGACCACCTTATCCAAGATGAACGAGCACCAATTCGAATAGGCGGTTTGATAACCATGATTGGTAATGCTATCGGATTACGTCAGCCTATGCTTGACTTAAGCCCTTTTTGTGGCATTACTATTATGAGTATACCCTTCCTCTTCAACACTATGTTTATAGCAAACCTAGGGTCTGATGAGTTTGAGCTTATAATTAATAACCAAGTTCTTTGCCTATTCACCATGCCCGATCCTAGGACTAGTGTTCATAACCGCAATAACTGGCTCTACAATCTGAACGAAACCCCCTCTCCTGCTAGATCCACTGAATCCATCTAGGACTATGAGATTTGTGATGACCAGATCCCTTATGCTGAATCTGACCCCCAAACACCATCTGGTTATTATGATATTGATCCTCCTCCTCAACCTGTTCAGACCGAAGAATCGGCAATACCCGACCTTAGACATCATATGCCCGGAACTGATTATAACACCGCCATTGAAGCTTTGATGTCAGAACAAGACGCCCTCAGAGAAGAGTTCGCTAACATGAGACACGAATTTCTGGGATGCATGAACGGTATGACAAATCAGTTTCACGAGTTGCTAAACCGTGTTAACTCCTTTGCTCCTCCGGCCAGAGATCGTGCAGATGGATAGAAGTTGTTTTTCTTAGTTATTTAGTTTTAGTTAGTTTTATTATTTAATGTTATTTCAAATTATGTTCGTATTTGTTTCTCTTTCGCATTTTTGTTTTTTTTTTCCAATGTTACATTATGATTATTTTATGAAGCTATTGAATTATCCGATTTTATTATGAATTATGCAATACCTATTAAAAAAATGCTCTCTACTGTTGCTGCCTACATAACTTATTAAAGAAAAATATAATTATGCACTATTATACAAAGTAGAATAGCATGCAGGGAAATTTAAATAGCAAAATAAAATAATCTGAAGCAAAACAAAATAAATAATAAAAATAAATTACCAAAATCATTATGAAGAACGCCAGCAGAAACCTTGCCAAAAAAACTGTGTGACGAGCGTCACACAATCTATCACGGACGTCACGCTAAGTGCTTGTGACGCCCGTCATACCCCTGTAACGAGCGTAACACCCTTCTGACTAGTGAACATTACAAAGACGTTGGAGACGACCGTTACACCTCTTCACCTTTTTACCTTCCCCAGTTATTCACATTTACCCACATTTATTTACTTTTCAACCACTCCCTTTCCAACTTCAAAATTTTTCCTATAAATACCCACCATACCTTTCTTCCTACATCATAACTATTCTATACAATCAAATATATTTTCTTTTCTTTCCTAATTACTTCTTCCAACTCATTCATCAGTATGGCGGGAAATCAAAATTTTGGAAACATCATCTTCCGATCTGAAGATGATAACTATCAAAGAGAGTAATTCGAGCGTTTCCAACACCGAGGTGTCACCTCTACCAGGTATCCTGATTCAACTTATTTACAACAATTAGGATTACTTCAAGGTATCGAGTGGATGCTCCGCCTTGCCGATCTAACCTTTCTATGCACGCATAATCAACCCACCTACCCATCCCTAACCTTAGAATTTTTAAGTTCCTATGCGTACAACACTCCCACCGGTGAAGACGAATTCTTAACCGGTACCGCAACCTTCCGTATGTTCAACACCGAGTATTCCTTATCCCAAAACCAATTGAGCACCATGCTACAATTCCCCATAGAAGGTCAAGTCTACCCCAGAATCCCTCCAAACCTAAACTGGAACACAGTTGCCGCTTTCGACTTCTTTAGGAAAATATCCGGTGTAGATGCCAACAACTGGGAAGAGCTCCTTGTTTCCCATATACATAACCCAACTATCCGGTACTTTATCCGCATCCTACAAAACACAGTTTTTGGAAGACCGAACAACAGCAAGGTCAACGCAAAGGAACTATTCTTCCTCGAATGCGTCTTCGAACCGAATGCTAAGGTAAACGCCGCCTCCTTCCTATTTCATCATATCCGCACCTTATGTGCTAGAGGCCGTCAACCTTTTGTAATTGGTGGATTAATCACCACCATAGCACTTGGCTTAAACCTAGGGGACCGACTCCAACTTTAGAATCTTTACCTCCCCTATTTATGGATATAAGCTACTGTCGGTCCAGCCGCCTAATAAAGAACAGAGTAGGCGGAAAATATTACCTTATGGTGAATAACCAGGCAGTCCCAAGCGTTGTTCTACCCAACATTGCCTTAACCGATGTCACCAATCCCAACCGCCACCTCTATGATCTGAATGCTCCCGAAGCTACCGAGCCTTCACATACAAACCCGTCTACCGACGAGTTCGAAGAAATGGAGCAAGGTGATAACGCTCCTGCACAACAATCAGTCCCGCTCAACCCTTCCGATAATGCAGCTGGCCCATCCTCACGACGTCGTCGACGAAGAAGGCCTGCAACCAACGACGACATCATGGATGCTATTGATGGTATGCAAGCACAGAATCTCGAAATGATGCAAATGATGCGCCAAATGCAACAACAACAGGAAGAGAGGAATGCCATAACCGACCAGCGGTTCACTGATCTGCTTAGCAGGTTCGACAACTTAGAAGTACATCAATGATCACCAGGTCCAAGAACACGAGGAGGCAGGCAGAATTAACTTTAGTTTCCTTTTCCTTTCTTTTTGTAATTCATTTCTTTTCCTTAAAACATTGGGGATAATGTTTCATTCAAGTATGGGGGGGAAAACCGTGTTCTTTCTATCCTCCTTTTTTCTTTTTCAAGTATGTATCTTTCTTTTCATTGTTATTTCCCTTAAAAAAAATATTTTTTTATAATATAGATTTATTTTAAGTTAAGTCCCAAGTGTGAAAACTTTCTATTATCTATTCCCCTCAAATTTCATGAGCCATAACAAAAATTTAACACACCCAATAAGTATAAAGGTCGCTTATTTTATAAAACTTGAGTGAAATCAAGACAAAAATTATTACCATAACAACGCTCTAAGAACCTCAACATGTTAGATCTGGATAAGTACCTATTATACCAATCCCTTGAACTTTTAGTTTTATAGTAACCCCGAGTAGTTTATACGAGAAGTCAGCACCATCTTAATAGCAAACTACGTGGAGAGCCGATGAATATAAGTGAATGATTCCCAAAGTAACATAAAAAAATATATATATCAGGAAATGCACTAATTAAGTTAGGTGATCCTTACCAGATCATTTAATCTAAAGGTTGCAGATCATACAAAAGCATAATATGAAAGATCCATTATGAGTTGGTTCAGCAGGTATCTGGTGCTGAACTTGGTAGGGCAGACTACGGTTCGATCCCCCGCAATTTGCAATGGACTGAATAACGAAGTTATCCGACTTATGTACCAGAACTTCTAGCAAAAAGGGGATCAGAATCACTAACCGGTTACTCCACTATGTGCGCGAAAAGATAAAGGGCTTAATGTGATTTCGCTAGAATGAAAACGGGTGAAATAAGAGTAAAGGAACTAGGATAGCTATAATGGCATTACTCGAACTGGTTTGCATAAGGTGGGGTTATCTGAGATTGTGATGGTGGTTGTTGATGTCAAGATTAAACTCAAGTTACTTCTAAATAAGGTTTACATGCAACCTAGTATGAATTGATGTGTGTTTTGAAATTTCGTCTGGCTAAAATTTTTAAAACAAGTTCTATACTGTATTTTGCTTGAGGACAAGCAAAGATCTAAGTATGGGGGAGTTTGATAACATGAAATAGTATCACATTCTAGGACTCAATTTAATTAAATTATATTATTATTTACTTCAATTTATCTCATTTTATTAGATATTACGCGGTATTTTCTTTCTATTTATCTCAGGTGGTTTATTTGAAGCACAAATAAAAAAGGAAGAAAAGGAGGTGCAAAAAGGAATGAAAATAAGCAAATATCAAAAGCCAAAGCCCAGCCCAAAAAGCACAGGCGATGTGCCTGTGACGAGCGTCACAAAGGCTGTGACGAGCGTCACGCTTTACACACTTGTGTGACGAGCGTCACACATGGTGTGACGGACGTCACACCATTCCCCTATATTTTTGGCACCAGGAACGCAACAGACCACGTTGAAGCTACTTTCACGCTTGACCCTTGGAACGTGAAGACCATGTACACGGAAAACCCTTGGAAGCAGTTACAAAAAGTAGCAGTATAAATAGTAGCTTTTTGGAAAGATCTCGGTTCCAGACTTCTTCGCCGTTTTCTCTTTTTCGCATTTTTTCTCTTCCAGCAGTACAAGCTCATTTTTACAGCATTACTTTTACGATTTTTATATTGTTTCCTTTGCAATTTCTATTTTCTTTTCCAGCAATTAATTAATTTTTCGCACAATAGTTTCTACACCGGAAACTATTGTGTACCTTTCACCGGATCTAACCTTACGTTAGAATCTAGTTTTTTATTCCTTCGCTTTTATTTTTCTGTTTGATTGAAGAATTCAAGAACAAATCCAACCGGCCTGTGGTGGAGTGTTCAAGACCGCTATTTAATTTCTCAGGTTCTTTAATTATTGTTTGAATTTATATATGCCCTGCTTTACTGTTTATTTATATTACTTGCCTGAGATAAATCTGTTTATGCATGATAATTATTTAAGCCTGTTTAACATGTCTGGCTAATTTATTTAGGTATCAGTATGTAAAGTAAGCGGAATGAAGGAATCAAAACCAATTTGGTTTAATTAATTTAAAATTAAAATCACTCTTTTTACGGTTTCAATTTACAGGTTTAATAACAAGGTTTTTGTACGAAAGTAAAAGACATAAAGAAGTTAAAAACAATAGAACGAGAGTTTGAGTTTTTGACTGGACAGTGTAAATTGGACATTAATTCTATATCAGGGCGAGAGCAATTTTTAGAGTTAATTAAATTCTAATCTTTTTCAAAAAGTATTTTTAAAGATTGAATGTGAGGACGAGAGTTAAGCATTTGAATTTAATTATATAACCTAAGTCAACAGAGCGAGAGTTTGAGATAAGGGTGTTTAAACGATTAGTGTTTTCTTAAAAAGAGTTTCTACGGATTCTATTGTTTTCAAAAAGTGGTTTTTGACTTAACTAAGAAGTGACAGCTACGTTAATATAAAATCATAGTTTATTCAACAGAGCGAGAGTTTGAGATAAGACTTTTAATCAATAGTGTCAACTGAAAGGATTTATTTTAAAACCAAGAAACCAACAAAGAATTGATTCCCTAATTACGACGAACTACATACCGATATCCGCTTATTAGATATTTATTTTAGATCTTATTTTAGTTTTAGCTTTTCCCCCAAATAATCAAAGTATTACCTGCCTTAGCTTTACGAAGTAACCTTAGATAACGGTATATCGATTCATAAGTCCCTGTGGGATCGATATCTTTTAAAACTACGCGATAGAACTGTGCACTTGCAGTTTGTACCCCAAATTCGACTCATAAAGTCGCGATCATAACCTATTATCATTTCCACTACCCCACTCACTTTCCATCCATAAAAACCTCACATTTCACCCCAAATCCACAAAAACCCCATTTCACCATCTCTCACTAAAACTTCCATTTTTCTTCAACAAACGTCAACAATGGCAGAAATGGGAGACAAAGAAGTTATTTTTCACGAGGAAAATTTGGGAATAGGCAGAGGCGACAATTTGAAGAGTTGCAGACATGCAAAATTTTTGCTACGAGGTATATCGATGAAAATTATTTGTATAGCTTAGGTATTTACCATAGTGTCTTCTACATGCTTGATAACTTAGGATTGCATTATATTTTTGAGCGTAACGAACCTACCTTTGAGAGGTTGGCCTGGGAATTCTTGAGTTCCATGATTTATAATATTAGTCCTAACACTGCCAGTACTGCCAGTACCGATGTGTGACTTGAAAAAAACTGGACTATTGACCTACAAGCTCCACCCTTTATCGGTCCGTTACCACCAAACGTCCTAGAGGACGACGATGATGGAACCGATGATGAATATGAGTGGAGGAACCAATCTCCCATTCATAATGTACCTCCACCTCATGAATCACCTGCACACACACCACCTTCTACTCATCCTTTTGCAGGTACATCCACTAGTCACTATTTTACCGAAGAAATGTTGAGAGAGCAAAGAGCTCGTGAAGAAGAACGTAATGGTCTGTTATATGCCATGTATGAGCATCAACAAGAAGTGATGGACTTCATGCGAGAGTCTTAGAGATAGACTGAGCGGTCTATATGGACCATCTTAGAATCTCAATACACCATTGCTTCTTAATAGCAGCGCCAACAAGCTTACATGACCAATCACTTCAACCTTGTGGAGATGAATCAAACTTATATACTAGGAAACATCAGAATACTTCAAGATTCGAACACCGCACTGACAACATGGGTTAAGCAACTCGAGATTTCATAGAGTGCCCGTCACCGCAGTATGAGCCATCATCCTCGACGTTCAGATTAGGGAGGAGAGGGTACTAGTGGTCAGCAATAGCGTTGTCCAGGTTTTACCTATCGCTTCTCACCTTTTATCGAAACATTGGGGACAATGTTCGATTTAAGTGTGGGAGGAGATATTTATTATTTTTATTTATGTTTTTATAATTTGATTGCTTTCTAGTTAGTTTTAATTATGCTTCTAGTTTGTTTTTAATAAGTATATGTGCTTGATGAGTCATATGTGTAGTTTGTATGTTTTCCCCCATTTCTTGAGCCATAACAAAAAAAAATTGAACAAGAAAACAATTGTTATTTTGAAAATTTGGGTTGTTGAACAAGTTTAGGATAGGTTGCACAGACTTGGGAAAACTTTGAAAGATCGATATTGTTCTGACATCGTAAGTTTCTTATTATAGGAACAGATCCAGATACTTATTATGATGTGGCCTTGAAATCTCACTCTTGAATTAATCCTTAAGTAGTTTATTTTAGCAGTCAGCACCATCTTAGTTACCACTAAGTGAACGAGTCGATGCAAATAACTGAATGATCCCGTATAAAGAAAGAAAAATAAAAAAACTACATATAGAAAAATCTAAGAATTTGAAAAAGGATCCGCCCTCTAAGTTAGGTAATCCTCACCCGGTTACTTAACCCAACGATAGAGAAACTAATGCTTATATGTCTATGCTAAATAGAAAAATTATTGAATGATTGACACAAATTTGGATCATGGTCACTGCAAGACCCTAATTTTGACCCAAATATCCCTCATGGCATCATATCATTTGCTCATTGCATTGCCTCAAGGATCATAGCATGCGTGGCTCCTTGACCCTTGGGTTTGGACTTGTTTGAGTTGGTTTGAGACCACCAAGCATGCTTGAATTGTATATTATTTCTTTTATAATTTTGTTTAATAACCAAAAGCACAAAAATATGTCACTAACTCTTTTTGTTTTGAAGCTCAAGTGATCATGTGATCCCTTGCCCCTAGAAGGCTCCTAAGCTCAATGAAGTGGCTAGATGAAGATGAAGCAAGCATGACAATGGTCCACAAAGCTCCTAATCGTCATATATTCCTCCCAAGTATCTCAATTTTCCAATTTGATCAAGATAACCCAAAGGGCTTGAGGATTGTTTCCCAAGAAAACCCTAATTCAATTGTGCATTGACTGTGCATTGCTCATGAAGCAACCTCAACCTACGATCAAATACAATCAAGGGAAGTTGTTTCATTCATTATTTTATGCCTATATGAGCTTATGTGAGTATCCTAAATCATTCATTCATTAAGATTTGAAGTTTGGCCTTGAGAAGTTGACCAGTCAAGTCATCTGACTAAACCGAGGATCCCTGAGACCTAATTTTTGATGTGTTTGTCAAATTAAGATTACCCTAAGAGAAAAAATGTTCTTAAGAACCATATGAACAAATTTCATGTTCATAAAAAATACATTTGAAACTTGGAAGGTCATCATTTATTTCAAAACATTATAGGTCATTTTGACTGAAACCCTAATTTTGGGTCAACTTCCCAAGGACCTAACTTCTTCAATTTTTATTATTTTTAGGTTAGACCAATTGCATTGGAAATCTTAAGATGTATAATTCAAATGTTATGTGTGAAAAAATTTCACAATCCTAAAAGAAACACATTTGATAATACAAAACATTATAGGTCACTTTGGACCAAAACCATTGAATTTTGAAAATTTCCAACTTCAAGTGCCCATAACATTCTCATAAAAAATCCAAATGAGGCAAAATTTAAGTCCAACGTGATCATCTTTAAAAGATCGACAACTTTGATGTTGGAGGTGTTTCCATTTGAGGGTTTCATCATTGAAACATAAGGGCTTGAAGTTGATCACTTTTGGTAAAAAAATTCAAAGGAAACCTAGACATGTTTTGTACCTCAAACTTCAAAGCCAGTTTTCATAATTTTCCAAACTCCAAATGGATCCTTTTCCCAACATAGCTTTTGTTCCTTATGTCAAGAGCTTTCCAACCATTACTCATATGACTATGTTTGGATTTTTCATGTATGACTTTCGAAGAGATGAAGGTTTATGTCCAATTTTGCAATTCACATTGAAACCTCATGCACAAGCTAACACCAGGCCAATTGCACGTCCAATCCATCTGCAAATGATCTCAGTTGGCTATTTCATTCACTTTTGGGCCTCACATGCGCCTGTACAGGCCCATGCATGGAGGACCCAATTCTCATGCACACGAGCAAATCACTTCATTGCTTCATCTCCAGCTATAAATACATGGCCTTGTTCATTCAAATCTGAACCTTAAGGGGATCTGAAAGGCTGCTGAAGTGAAAACCCAACCTTACTCAAAGGAATTTCCATTTCCATTTTTCAAATTCAAGCTTGAATTTCAACATCCTTAGTTGATCTTCAAGTCTTAATTCCTTAGCCTTGCATCCTCATTACCTCAAGATCAAATTGGAAGCAAGAACTTGAGCAGATTGTGTTGTTTAAAGCTGCACTTCAAAGGTATATCATCAAACTATTTTGATCTAAATCTTGCTCCACAATGTGAATTGCTTTGATTGGAACTTATTTCTGAAGTCCTCGAGCAAGAGGCAGGCCAGTGGTGGTCTTGATTTCATGATTTAAGCCATTTTAGTTTGCATACCTTGATTTTCAAGCTCAGATTTCTCACTTAATAGAAACATTGAGGACAATCCAAGGTTACAGGGGTGATGTACATCACCCTAGCTTCATTTTGGTACCATAGTTTTTTCATTTTGGTTGAGGTTGAAAAACCTGCGCGTGGTGGCCAGAGTTTGTTCTCTGGCCGGCGAAGATGGTGGTTTCCACCACCATCCCCAACGTGGATGCATCTGAGCCATTGGATGATGTTCATACGTTCTAATCTCAGCCTTGCATTTGTTTGACTTATTTTAAATATGCATGTTGCGCATTTGACTTGAGACCATGGTACACCAGCGCCTCTGAGCCGTGTGATGAGGCCACGTCATTTAATGAAATCAATCCAAGCGCTCCTGATTTTTCCTATTTTCTATTTTCTGTTTTAATTTCTTTTAATTCCTTTTAATTTCAAAAATTCATAACTATTTTATTTGAAGTCACAAAAATATGAGACCAATGGCAATTTTTTTTTTGAAAAATCTAGTTTCATAATCTGATTTTTAATTATCTTTGTGACTTCATTTAATATTTTTTGTGAATTATTTTGTTTTTAATAGTTTTTTAATTTATTTTAAATACTTTTTGATATCTGAAAAATCCGAAAATATTTTCTTAACACATATGGATCATGATAAGTCTATGAAAAATAGTCTCATCAATTTCTTAATTGATTTGAGATTTATTTGAGATTTTAATTCATTTGTGTTATTTTTCATTGTTTTTAATTGATTTTAAATAGTTTATGTTTCCAAAAATTGTTGAGAAAATTTGTCAAACCTTGTTTGACCATGTTAGACCTATGAGAATTTAATTGGACTTATCTAAGTTGATTTGAATTGAATTTGAGATTTGACCATATTTTGTCCATTTTATTTTTGCATTTATTTTAATTCCAAAAATACCAAAAAAAAATACCATTGACTTGTTGACTTCTAATCTTCATTTCTTTTTTGTTTAACATCGGTTGATGATGATTTGATTCACTTTTGACCAATTGCATTTGACTTTTTGAATTCTCCTTTTATCCATTTCATCTTCATCTTCTTCTTTTTATTTTGGCCAATGAGTTAATGATTTGTGGTTGCTCTTGACATATGAGAGGCTTAACCTTCTTTGATCCAAATCAAATGCGACTTGATCAATGATCAAGTGAGTTGCTTTGTGTCCAAGATAGGTTGCTTCTTGGTCAAGCAAAACACTTAAAGTCCATACAAGGCCTTTCCTCTTTTCTTTTGGCATGGCAAGTTGTAGGAGCTTGGCTTACTAGTCATGATCTCTAACTTGTGTTTATTTGCCTATAGTTTAATTGACCGGCCTCAGATAGGTGTGACTACTACATTAGTCCACTTACGATTGCTTAACATAGCGCTAAATTGTCTTATGACACACTAACATTAACCACTAATTACTAACTTTAATTTGAGCATTTAATTTCTTGCAATTTACTTTAATGCAATTTACTTTCTTGCTCATTTATTCATATTTCTTTTCCCTTTGCTCACTTGAGCACATATTTTATGTTTATGTCATTTTCCTTTTGCTCATTTGAGCTCATTATTGTATATAAATCTATTGCTGTCTTGTGTTTGTTTTTGTGATTGTTTATGTGAACCCAATGCAAAAAGGAGAAAGGACTTAGAATTAGGACCTTACCTATGCTTAAAGGAGTTCAAGAGCAACTAGGCCTCATGCCTTTAGAATGCTAAACTTGTTGAAGAGCAACTAGGCCTCATGCCTTTAGAATGCTAAATCTTAAAGTTGACTCCAAAGGATCCCTAATCTAAACTCTTTCTTTGTTTATTCCTCTTATTGTGTTGAGAAATTTTTGATGTTTGTTCTTGTTTGATATGGATTCCATCTTGAGATAGTAAGAAGGACCATTGTCATGAGTAGCCAAGTTAAGAGAGACAAGCCAAATGGAGATCCTAGGAGCTTGAATGTATAATTGTTTTGATTGCTTGTTGCTTGCTAAGTCCAAAGGAAAGGAGCATCTTGAACCATCTTTATGATCTCAAGAAAAGGAACTCCAAGGGTTTTATCTCTTCTCTTATCTTTGCATGTTTAGGACTAGCCCTTCTCTTTTTCTCTCCACTCTAACCCAAGCCAAACTCATTTATGTGCAAACTTTGACTTTGTTCCAAACTAGAAACCTAGGACTTATGCCTTTGATTTTTCAAACTCTTTTCATTAATACTCATTGTGAATAAACATTAATTCAACTTTGACTTCATTTTGTAAATAAATCTAACTTGTAAATACAACTCACTTCAAGTTGATTTTGTGGTTCCAATGACCACATTTGTTAAAACCTTTTTTCTAAACATTAGCCATAGGTTTAAGTTATCATAGTGGTTTATGTAAACCTCACCTTATCCTTAGTGATTGGACTATAAGTCTTCCATACTTATTATAGGGTTAACCCCTCACTAGTATGTTAAAGCTCTCCTCACATGGTGGATTGTTGGTTTAGATTGAGTTTTCTCCCTTTGATAACAAAAGACCTTAAGGCTTTTGGTCAAATCAATTCACCAATCTTTTGAGATTTTCTACCCCGAACTACGAGGTTTTGATCCTACCTTTGTGATGGTACGTAGGCAATGGGTTTATCCATTCAAACAACAAAATTGTAAATATAATACATTCTCTTCTCATCCCTCCAATATTTTGTACATATTTTCACAAATACCAACCTGCAATACACATTTGCAAAAAGGGTTCCCTTAGAGTACTAAGGATGTTTTGGGTGCTTAAAACCTTCCCATTTCATAACCAACCCCTTTACCCAGATCTCTGACATTTTTATTAGTTTTTGATTTGATAAAACTTCTTACTTGGCTTTTGTTCGCTTTTTAGCCTTTCCTTTGGAAAAATAAAAGTGCGGTGGCGACTCGAATTGTATACTTACTTTTGATTTAGTCAATAAATCATAAGGTAACGAATACCCCGCTACAGTCACCAACAGGTTCGTTCACCATGTGAGTACAAGATAACGGGCTTAATGTAATTGCGCCTGAACGAAAAAGGATGAAAAAGGGATGAGTAAGTTAGGCCTATGTATAATAAGATGATGCGGACTGGTTTGTATAGGAAGGAAACTTATGATCGCAAACCACATAAAGTGTCACTACGATATCCTTAGTTTACAAGTTAGTACCTATCTACGCAACCTTGATCGAACAAAAAGTCTTTAGCCTGAATTTGATACTTGTGTATTGCTATTTTTTTCTTTTGCGCATATAAGAGTTTGTTTAAGGATAAGCAAAGGTTTAAGTGTGGGAGAATTTGATAACACTGAAACACACTGCGTATTTGGCTCGGATTGCATATGATTATTATAGTTTTATTGTTATTTTCTTGCGTTATGCTTGTCTTTTGTCTTGTTTTCAAGTACATTGCCTAAATAAATCCTTTCACGGAAAACGAAGCGAAAAGAGCAAGAATCAGAGATTTTCAGTGGAAAATACACATATGGCGTTCCACATGGCGTTGGCCATGGGGGTAGCCATGATGTGTAAGCACTTACCCACGTTCCAACGGTCACAAGACCACATCTTCCACCTCTTGTACACATGGCAAACACCATGCCTAGATGGCGGGCGCCATCTTCCCATTTCGCGCCCAGTCAAGGACGGTTGTAGAAAGTGGCCATGACCATAGTCATTTCCTCCACACGAATTTTGAAGATGCTATGTAACTTCCATGGCATTGTTGCACTATAAATATAACTTAGATCTTTATTTGTAGGCATCCAAGTCTAGTTGCAGCATAGGCCATCGAGTCACACTGTTAAAGCAATATTTCTTCACATCGGAGGATTATTGCACCATTGTTGTAATCGGGTTTGGAGCACCGTAGAGTAGAAGTTAATCTTGCCATCATTTTACTTTCAAGTCAGATTTATTTCAAGTTTGTACCAGATTCAAGTCTCCAATTTGGAGCAGGTTTTTAACACAATTTGCATTATCATTATTATTTATTTCTCGCTTCTCTTTTAAATTTTTTATTCCCCGTATTGTCTTTCATTTGTTTACTTTATTGCTCTGCTTTATCTTGTTTATTTTCCTTGCACGATTACTTGTCAGATTTATTTTATCATCGTAAAAGATTTGTTTTCAAACCATACTTTGAACGTATCATTCCCGTTGTTCACTTTTAAAACCATTTGCACACTTAGCACTTTATTTTTCTAAATGACTTATTCCATGAATCAATTGTATGCTATGTTGTTTAACGTAATCATGTCCAGCTAAATTCTTAGTGCTGGAATGTGAGGACTGTCGTTTCGACGGTACTCCGCATGTTGTATCTGTAGGAATACTTTAGGGGATGTTTTGATTTTAATAAAAGTTTTTGTGTTTAATTTGATCGGTTACTACGAAAGTAGATCCGTGATTAAGTCGGGTAAGATCGAAAGTCGTCCGACATTTAAGATAAAACTTGGTTAGTTTTTAATTGATAAAAACGGAGAAAGCGCTTTGTTAAATTAATTAGGAGATTTTAATATTATTAGAAAGTGATTTTAAAAATATTTTTGACGCGCTTATAGGTTTAGGATCCGGTTGGCCGAGCATATGTCGGAAACCCTTTTATATTAAAAGTTTCCAATCAAAAGCACTTTTCAACTGAGCCTTAGAGGTAATTATATAAAAAAGGATTTTTCACTTTAACACAATACGCGACCGGTGCAGCGTGAGCGGCTGGTATATATTAGAGGTTAGGTCCGGTTCCGTTACGCTAACGCGATGATTCCTTTTTAATTAACACTTTTTCAAGGAAGAAAATATTGGCCTATAAGTAATTCTATTTAGAAACAATAAGAGTACTGTTTAATCGATGTGAATTACATTCCAATATCATTTTCTCTGAATTTATCTTCACTATTTTTAATTCTTGTGCACTATATACACCTGTTTGATTAGCCTTAGATAAACACCATAAGGATAGTAATTGATAGATTGACATTGGTCTCTATGGGATTGGTAATCTTTTATATTACTCTGACGTATTCCGTATACTTGCGGGAAACACGCATCAGAAACACCTTGCCTTCAACAACCAGAACCTATTTAGATAATAATCTTTTGGCTCACTAAACTTACGCTTAATACTAGCCAGTTCCTTCAAAATGATCTTAGATTGTCCCATATAAAAAATTTCATGGAACAATCTTTCTAAACGAGTCCAATCGTGGATGGAGTTCGTTGGGAGTATGGTGAGCCAAGTGAAAGCATTTTTCGTGAGGGAACTAAGGAAATATCTTATCCTCAAGTTCTCTTTGTTAGCAATGTCTCCAGCCTCAGTCAAATACTTGGCTATATGTTCGACAATAGATTCACTGGTATCACCATAGAATTTTGTGAATTTTTGGACTTTCACTCCCCTAGGAAGTTCAGTTTGCAATATATATCCAAACAAAGAAGATCTATAGTTTGACCTACGCAGACCTATGTTTACCCCATTTCGTGCCATAATCCTTTCGACCATCGCTGCCAAATTGTTATCCTCTACAACTTCGTCCTATCGAACACGATGAATGATTTCGTCAGTGTTTTGGTTTCAATCGACCACCACTACTCTTGAGGCTTCTCTCTCCTTAGGTATTTGTTGCTCGACCCTATGGGGTTCACCCTGTTGACCCTGGTCGACTTCGACACCATTAGGTACAAACTATTGGGCCTGATTTATTGTTGGGTCTTCTTCTAAGATTAACCCCTGATTCTCTACCATCCATTCTCGACGAGGTTGTCGAATTGTCGCCTGAGGGGCGCCAAAGAAATATGCAATTCGCGTCATATGTTGGGCAAGCATATGAACCATATCATGGTTTCTTTCGTCCAGTTGCTTACTTAATATTGCCACAAAATTGGTTGTGAAAGCGGGTAATTGGGCAGAAAATCCTACCCCTGGGGGTTGGGTGATTCCACCCAAATTGTTAACCGCCGATCCCGACCCTTGTAATGGCGAAATTACGGTCTTCATTGGATCAATAAATGTTGACGTGCTATTATGAAAAATTGCCATCATAGAAGTTAGCGTGTCATATGGTTGTTCGCGACTATTCACTGGCATTGTAAACCTAGTCACATAAGGCCTAAAACTACTTGTCCCTACTGGTCTTCGTGTTACTGGTTGCCCATGCGTTCGCATGGGGGATGATAGTACTGGTCCATTTTGAGCGCTCAACGGTATTACCGTCGTGCTCGCTATAGACGATATTGCTTTAGTCACATTAGTTACAGTCATATTCTCTCATATCGAATGAGGGGGTTGTTCTCCATTTTTGTTTGGTAGATTAACCATCTTTCTAACATACTTCCTTTTTGTTCTTGATTCATTATTTCTGGCTACCTTACCACTTCTCAATCTCATGCAACAATGTTTAAGATTTTTTTTTATGAAAAACTAATGCAGAATTTGTTTCAAATACAAGAAAAAACTAGACACAAGGGTCCCACTGGGTGTGCCAATTTGTTTACCTCAGATTTTGGTAAACAAACGCTAGTCTTCCAAAATTGATACTTTGGTTACTTATAGGATCGACTAGATTGATCCTAGGACATATGTGTATAGTTTTTGTTTAAAGTTTCTCCTACTAATAAGTTCTTTGACAATAATGTTGAATTTAAAAGTAATGCAAAGAAGATTTATGAAAACTATAAAGAAAGAAAATAATTTCGATAGGAATGTAAATCGAATGAAATTGACTTTAATGTAAATGGATTGACATTGAATGAAAATATGGTATTTCATACGTACATATTCTCAGAAACTCTTTTCTCAATAACACTAGACACTTTAAGTGATTTTGAGTTTGGTACAATATTGAACACACTGAATCCTAATGCTAAGACTCATATTTATACTACTTCGACAATAACGGTAACAAACGATCTTTTTTCCAGAAAATGACATGTTCTAACTTGCATGTATTTCGCCTTTCATAGGCCTCCACGCGTCCTTTAAAGGAACAAATAAGGCCAAAATATGGTTATTAGCCTCGTTTTGAATTATCTTCGTCGAACTCATCTTTGAATCGTTTCATAAACCTCTAAGTCATATAATGTTATTTCGATAGTATGGCAACTTCTTTGCCCAATTCCAATAAAAAAGGCTTCGCCTAACTTCTTGTCGAAGCCAGTTGGATTATCCTTAAGTTTTATACTTGACTTCCTATATCTTTTTTAGCTTCAAAATTACAGCTAACACGCATATACTCAAACCCTGACACCACTTTTTCCCCAAGAACCACACACCACTCCTTGATAATCTCAATAATCGTATGAAGCCAACAACCACCCAAACACCTTGTTAACTTCACTTTCAAACTGCAGATCCACCACATACATTCAATCATAAGTTTGACTAAAAGGTTCCCATTTAGTATAACAGACGTAAGAGATGCTAATACCTTTTGCCTTGCATGGTCGATTCCTGAACCAGAAAATATGGTTGCGACGATCATCTTTTTTTTCTTTCTTTTAAGGGTTTTATTGAAATTTTTCCTTTCCTTCTTTTAGGATTAATAAAGTTTGATGGCGACTCTATTCGAATTATTTTCCACGAGCACGCAAATGCCTCGCGAAGGATAATATTTTTTTAGATGCGACAACCTGAGGATACGTAGGAGAAAGACTCGCAATCTTGTCAAAAACTCTAATACTTTCCCCTTGCATAATCGACTCTCGAACTCGAATTTGGTTGTGACGATCATTTTCTTTTTCTTTAATTAGGATTTTATTGATACTTTCTATTTCCTTTTAATAAAGTTCGGTGGCGACTTTGTTATCATCTCGAATGTGCGAGCGCTCAAGTATTTTTCATGCCCCGACAGAATTCGGTAAGACGCCAACGAAAGTGGACATTACCATTAATTTTGGTACTTTCTACAAAAGATAAAAATTCTCATTACAATCGATACGGCAGTTTGTATGAGTGATGTTGGAGGACAAGAATCATAATCTTTAACTCTTATTTTTAATATTAAGAAAAATCAAATGTTTTTTTATTTTCGTACAAACAAATAGATTATCTCATAGCCTTTGATAAACATAAAAACAACACAGAATGATAATTGATCATTGGTATTTGAAGATGATAACTCTTTTTATTATTTTGATATAACTGTATATCTGCGGTGACTGAAATAATGATCAAAGATTTTTAAAGTGATGGTTTGAATTGTGGTCAACAAAATCAACATGAAAACTATTTGAAATTTTATGGTTTTGAATTTCATAGAAAAATGTTAGGAAATTTAATGAAAACTAACACTCTTTTAACCGGATATATTTTAATTTAAAAATTGATTTAAAAAAAATAAAAATCACTATTAAAAACTAATCCATTTGTTAAATCCTCATCTAATTTTGAAGTTCAACAACCTAAAATCCGTGACGCAATTTTTCTCTAAAAAAACACTAATCCCGATATCTGCTATAGTAATATTTTGCTATGTGCATGACACAGCATGTGTTAAGGAAGCAAACAATAAGACATTGGCGTGACATTTGATGAGATGTTCTGGAGTTTGTGTTGACTTATAAACGTCACATTTTGTCAAAGTTTTGGTATGGAAGCACATCACCTCCCACATCACCCATCTTATTGCAATACCATAATCTTATTCTTTTCAGCTTTACTTGGTTATATCACTAATTCCTAGATAAAGACTTATTAGCACCTAATTACAGTAACATCTTTTCTCACTTGTTTCTATGCTTTGATTTTAGTAATGAGTGTTGACTCATTACATCTTCTGCTTTCACCATAAATTATTCGTAGCATGTAGAAAAAGGAATTCATCCTATGAACATCCATTTATTTTGCAGATTTTACTGAAACTTTGCTACATGCCATTGACTCATTTCTTTGTTTTATTGTAGTACTAATTTTTAAAGTAAGTTGCATCCATCGATAAGTGCCATTGTGTCATTGAATGAATACACACGCCTAAGTTAATTAGAGTAAACGGTGTCAAACAAGAAAAAATACTTTTATTTAAGCTCATATTAATCTCACAGTGACATCTTTCCTTAAGATCATTTTAACACATTTGTAAACTCATACCTATCATTAGGGGTGGCAAAACGGGTCCGACCCGCTGGGCATGCCTGTTTTACCCGTACTTTAGTGCGGGGTGAGGCAATGATTTAGGTCCTCATTCTCTAATATGTCTGTCCCGCCCCGTCCCGTCCCGTTTTTTTGCGGACACGTACATTACCATAAAATTTTTCATTTTTAGACTTAAAGAGTAGAGTGCCCGCGGACTTTCCCCGCTCAGTCCTCACTTTTTTGTGGGGCGGACCTAAGTTTTAGGCCTACGTCCTCAACTATGATCGCCCCGTCCCGCCCCATTTTTTGTGGACTTTTGCGGAACGGACCTAAATGGGACGGGCATACCCGTTTGCCATCCCTATCTACCACCTCTCTCTCTTTCTCTCTCTCTCTCTTTTATATATATATATATATATATATATATATATATATATATATATATATATATATATATATATATATATATATATATATATATATATATATATATATATATATATATATATATATATATATATATATATATATATATATATATATATATATATATATACTATTTTTACATCAAAAATTAAATATCTCACACTTACACCGAATAGCATGTGCATGTGTTGGTGTCTGTCTAAAAAAGAAAAAATAATTATTAAATATTTTTTAAATATAAAATTGTATAGAATTACGATATAAATGTATATAACACTACGTTTACTGTAAAAATATCAATTCATATATATATATATATATAGAGAGAGATCCTTTACTTCCATTTGGCGTGAGAGAGAAGCTTTAACAATACGGTTTAGGAGTATTATTATAAACAATATCATAATATTAGATTTGTCATTTGTGCCATTATAATAAAGAAATAACACGAAACTATAGTTGTTATATAATTATAGACATTGGATATTTCTTTAATACTTTATACTTGTTCTGATAAATTAAAAATTATTATAAATAACTATTGTGTAATTATTTTACTTATATTTGAAATTTATCTCTCATTATTATAAAGTCAAATTCTTACTATCGATCAAATTGTTATCTCAAAAATATAATATCTATAATTTTATAATTACTTGTCAAATTTAAAATAAATGTGTCATATCCTAATTTTTAACCTTAAGATCTCACATATCATTTGCATCTTTGCATATAAACAAAGTCACATCTTGGTTCTCTCCCTCTCATCTTTGAATTTATCATTGGCAAAGATCATCAAGCACATCTTTGTTGGTGTTTTATCTTTGTGTTTATATGTTCATTGTTTTTCTAACCACTAATCAAAACACCAAAAAATATGTTTTGTGTTCTTTAAGCTTATTGTGCAAGGTAGAACTTTTCATCAAGAGCATCAAGCATGACTCCTCAGCTAGGGTTGTTTTGATTACTCGGCAAAGTATGGCCAACCATTGATTCTCAAGACACTATCACTTAAAGCATGATCTCTAAGGTTCTCAAGCATCTTGCAAGCTCATTGTGATAAAGAGTATCTCAAAGTCTTGTGGTTTATTTCTCAAGAAAAGTCAAAGGTTAATGTGTTTATTTTCATGCCTTCTTTAACAAGTAACCTCAAAATTTGAGCAATTCAATCAAGAGACATTCAAGGGCACCTTATTTTGAGTTCATATGATCATCCATGTACTTTAAAATGCAAGGAAAGTCCAAGTACACAAGTTTATTCCAAGAGGTTTAACAAAAAAGTCAATATTTGAAGTCAAAGTTCAGAGGATCACAACTCCTTCAATTCTCAACATTTTTGAATGCTTCTTTTTGCATCTGACTCTTCTCGATATTCTCTATAATTTCTCTTTACATAACAAAAGTCAATTATACTTGGAGGATCATCAAAAGTTTGGAGACATTATAGATTATTTGTGGACTTAGTGAAATTTGACCTATTTTCAAGTGACTTTTTGTCAACTTTTAAGGATTGATCGTGAAAGTCAAATTATGCTTGGAAGACCATGAAATTTTTAACATTATCATTTTCAAGTGACTTTTTCTCAACTTTTAAGGATTTGACCTATTTGGAGACATTATAGCTTCTTCAATTTTTAACATTATCATTTGTGATTCCTTCTACGAGTTTGCTTCAAGGATAAAAGTCAAATTATGCTTGGAAGACCATGAAATTTTTTGAAATATTACAGGTCATTTTCAACCATTTGGGACTTAGATATTTCTAAGTTACATGACCAGATTTTCGTACCAACTTCAACATGTCACAACTTTGTGCTCAAGCATCCAAATGCAATATTTCTTGGAACATTGTAATCTTTGATATGATGTAAACACATTGCAAGAAGAATGTGATCAAAAAGCCTCATGAGCAAGATTCCCCATTGAGTTGAACATGGTGACTTGAAATTGAAGAAATCACCATGATCAGAAATTTGAACTTCACTAATCTCAATTGCAAGCCAAATTACCACGCGTTTTGGATCTAAACATATTTAACCAAGTCTCCATAAGTTAATTGACTCTTAAAATGCATCACTTGGCTGAGTTTTGATGGATTGGAGGTCACACTCTTCATACATTTTGATCAAATTCATTTTGCATGAATTGAGCTTCATTCCATACGTATTTGAATCCTAACACATTCCTTATAAATAGAGTAATATATTGCATTCATTTGCAAGCTTTTGAGAGCCAAGAAATCCCTGCTTCACTCTGAAATATTTCTAGAAAATTGAACTATCGTTTTTTAAATTCCAACTTGTTTCAATCCAATTTCTTGATTCCATTAGCATATTCGGTCTTCTCTGAAGCTTTTGCAACAATTCCCAAGATCTAAGACCTTCTGAAGTGTCCTAACCATACCGAGCTTCATCCACTTCTAATCACCATTTGGGCAAGGTAGTTCTGAGCATCATTTAAACTCAAACAAGTTACCACAATGTAGTTCTTCACACTCTAATGTTTTCCCCTAACTTATCTAGTGTTGATTGATCGTGTTCATCATTTAATTTTATTTTCGTGGTTTGCTTGCTTCTTAAACTTCTCTGAAATTCTCCATGCTTAGTTTAGATAGATGAATTTTGAGCATGAGATCGAATTCATGACGAGGAGGCGGTCACATTGGTGTTAGTCTCGTGTTCTAAAATTTACTAAACGATGAAACTCTGGTGAGGGATCGGCAGAGAAGATGACCAGAGTGTTTCAGGTCATCTGGGTTTGGCCATCCATGTTTGCTATTTGAAATATTTTGATTGGTCTATTTTAAATTGGATCATGTGTTTCATTTTTGCTAATTTGCATCGTGCACCCTAGCCTGAGGATTGTTCGATCTGCCACGTCAATTAATAAGGCCATATCCAATGCTCTGTGTTTTTTCTGATTTTATTTCTTTTTCTTTTTTCTTTTAAATTTCTTTTTCTTTTAAAATTCATTTTGCATCCAAAAAATACCAAAATAATTTCTAAAATTTTCTTTTATTTTTCTTCATCTGAATATTATTTTTCAACATTTTATTTTGTTGATTTTCTATTTTTTTTTATGGATTTTCTCTTTTTTCCTTTATTTTGATTGATTTAAAAATACTTTTATGCATTTTAAAATTATGAAGAATTTATTTTATGCTTCTTATTTTATTTCCAACTTTCCGTAATTTTCTTGGCCATTTATTTGGTGTTTTGAAGGGCTTTATGGATTTTCTATTTTATTTCCCTTTTAAAGTTCATTTTAAAAATATTTTTAATGCATTTTATTTTATCCTTTTGCATTTTTATGCTTATTTAACCTTCTGTTGGCCTTGTACCTTAGTTGATTTTATCATAGGTCTCATCCAACTCAATTGATCTTGGGTGTTGATGGGGTGAAAACCCTAATCTACCAAAATGGATGATTGATTTTGATGATGACTTGATCAAGCCTTTGATTCAATTTGGGTGTGATCTCTCTTATTCTCTTCTTCTTCATCTCTTTATTTTCCTCTTGATCAATTGGATGGTTTGTTTCCATCTTGTTCATAATATGTAGATTAGTGTTTGATGAACTTTCACCATTTCAAATCTACCTCCTAATTGATCATGGATCATTTAAGGTACTTTGGATTGAGGCATAAGTTTGTCATTAGTACTATGAAGTATTGATTGATGTAATGAACCATTCTCTTAACCTTTGTGCATGATCAATTCTTTTTTCTTTTTTTGTATGGCATAGTTTTAGGAGAATGATTTACATATCATTTCTCTACCATGTATTAACACAAATATTATTATTGATCGACCTCAGATAGTTGTGACTTCTACATAAGTCCAATTATAATTTCTTAACATAGCGCTAAACTTATCCCTAAAGCAAGTCGTTTCATAAGTGAGATTGTAAGTGTCGTACTCCTCATGGAATTGTGTGAAAGATATTGTTTCCTTTTCACTTATGAGAGCTAGTGGCATACTTATTGATTTTATCCAAGTTGGAGCCCTTCTCATAATTGATGTCGAGGTCCATATTTTTATACTTGTGGGTGAATAGTTGAATGTTCTCTAAAAAAATGGCAAATCATCTTTCTCTTTTTGATCACTAACATCACTTATTAACATATTATTGTATTAGTTTTACTTTAATGTCATATATCTTATGCTCTTTATTATTTTGTCATTTACTTTATACTTTTATTTTTAGCATCCCATATCATATTGTTTGTGTTTATATTATTTGCTCTTTGTCCATTTGGACTTCCTTTTAAAAAAAGACATTAATAAAGGAAAAACCTCCTCAAAAGTTTTGACTCTCTGGACTCATGGACTATCCTTAGCATTGTTGTGGAGTTATGGACTTAGAACTAGGACATTGACCCTTGCTTTGGGAGTTGATTATTTGAGACCTTTGGATTCATTTGGTGCCTTTGACTTTAAAATTCTCTTGAAGACTTGGCTTGATTACTTTGGTTTCATCTTATGCATGGTTTACTCTTTGCTTATTTGGCTTGCTTGAGGCTTAATCCAAATGAGGGAATTCTTGCTTGACTTATGTTATAAATCTTGCTATCTCTTGGTTAGATCTTTCGTCCCTAGATTTTACTTTATACTCTAGGATAGTCTCTTCTTCTCTTCTCCTTATTTTATTTTCAAAATCTCCTCTCTCATTTTGTCAAGTGATTTTCAAAACCCTTTTCTTAATAAATGCTAATACATCTTAAGCATATTCAGACCAATTTCAAAAAGACTAAAAAAATACATAACTCATTCAAAATATCACCATCGAACTTTAATTTATCCAAGGGAAGGGGAAAAGATTCAAAAATAAATCAATATGTATATGCAAAGCTAGAAGCTTAAGCTTAAGCTAAGCAAAAAGGGGATGAGGGAGATTCTAAGGTACGGGGGTGTGTTATGAAAAGGGAAGGTATTAACACCCTAATCATCTGTAGTACTCTACAGGAACCTTTTAAACATATGTGTTTGGTTTAAAATTGTTTGCTATTTGATTGGGGAGATGATAAAAAGAACATCTTTTTATTGTATGATGATTTGGAAAGACATTGAGTATTATGCCTACGTGCCCGTGAAGGATCAAAACCTCGTAGTTCGGGTTCAAAAGTAAGAAGGGATTTGTTGGGGTTGATTTTATGAGAAATAGACAAATTGTCATATTAAGGATAAAACTCACTTTTAAACCACCACAAACATGTGGAAGATAGATCTTTGCATCAAATTGAAAGAAGGGCTCTCACTTGGATATATAATTAACAAGTATGCCACATACCTCTATCAAATGGAAAAGAATCAATATCAATCTCAATAATGTTATGGGGTAGGAGATTTAAATCTCAACTAGGGATGACTCATGTCTAATTCTTTTATGAAAAGGTTTTAAACATGGAAAAGCCAAAGTAGAAAAAGGGTTTGAATTAAGTTTGTATTTTTTTTTTAGGTCTTATGAAAATATCTTTGAATATGCTTAAGTGTTTTGAAGCATTTGATTAAACAATGACCTAAGTCAAATTTTATCATGAAAGTGGTTATAAGAAGGAGTGTGTGTGTGTGTGTGGGGGGGGGGGAGAGAGAGAGAGAGAGAGAGAGAGAGAGAGAGAGAGAGAGAGAGAGAGAGAGAGAGAGAGAGAGAATCATAAGTTTTACATTGAGGGGAACCTAAGATTGTATCTAGAAGTTTTTGATTAAGGGGAAGAAAAGTTGTATAGGATGCAAATGAACACAAACATGCAAAATGACAAGAAGTTCATGATTCCTTTCCCTTGGATATAAACAATAACAAGGTTGAACATGCATTAACATTAAGGCACAAAATATGGCTAAATACTGATCATGGTTTTTAGGCATTGAGATAAACATAAACAAGACACAACACATTGATGGTGAAGAAAAAACCATATTTGACATGGTAAAGGCGTTCATTGGTACATGGTAAACACAACATGAATTAATTTAGGTCAAACATGCATCACATTATAAGTCTTCACAAAATAAACATTAAACTTGAATCAAAGTTCATAATAAGACCAAGCTTAAGTGGAAATCCTAATCATGCATCAAGATGCTTCAAAAGATTCATCTAAACAAAATCCTAAGTTTCATCTAAATAATCAATCACTAATATCTTAAAACAAGGCCATTTAATCATGGTATAGTGCCCAAAATATGATCTTGTTTAGGCAAACAAAATGCTACCAACATCAAACAAGACCTAAACAAATATACATTGATCACACAAACATCTATGATCACTTAGAACAATGAAACAATAAAAGAAAATTCATTAAAGGGCCTAAACACAACATAAAATGCACTAGTTTTCTACCTAACAAAAATGGTCAAAATAAATATTATTTTTTGAGATTTTTTTTTGGATTCATAAAATAGATGGGACAAATAACAAGTGTGCAAAAAATCATTCAAAAATAATTAATTTTTCATACATAAATAATTGCATGAAGATGTGAAGAAAACTGTAAAAATAATGTTAAAAAATAAAGAAAGTGTGGCCAAGGGGGTTTGCACTCTTGACCTGGTGGTTGCAGGCTAAAACACTAGCCATTGGGCCTCATACTAGGTGGTGTTAGCATGATGTGTGTGATGCATAATATAGTAAGGTTTAATGCAAAAGATGTAACAAAAATAAAAGAAACAAAAGTCGGGTGCGAGGGGAATTCAAACCACAAACCTTATGTATGCAAGGGACTTAACAAACCATCATTTTACCACTGGATAGCAATGCCAATTCATGTATTAAGTTACATCAAGTAAAATATATATTAAACTCACTTTTAATCTTTAAAAATGGCTCCAAATTTCATTTTCCTCATTCATCCCGTAGTCCACCATTTTCACAACTTCTCAAAACTCTAACTCTCTCAGTTCTTAACGAAATCAAAAGTTGTAAAGACCAAAATTGCTTAGAATTTCGCAAGGAATATAATGGTAGTAACAAATTTCATTTATTTTTCATAAATATCCAAAAATCAAACAAAGTGCATATGAACCCTAAAAATTGAATTTAAAATTAAATTCCAAACATCACCGATTAAGACCAACGATCATAGGGATTTCGTTCCTCACATCTTGGCAAGTGAAATGGTAATAAGGATGCTGCAAAATGGTGCCTTAAAACATAAATGGCAGAAATGAGTACATACCTCAAAAATGAAAACCGTGTTTTGAAATAGGGGTGTTCCAGAGGTGATTTTATGATCTGAACAACTTCCTTACATCTCAAGGAAGGTGTTTGAATGTCTGACTTAAACTGAGAGTGCTTGGTTAATCCTTTCCAAATCAAGTTGCAAGCTATAAAAATTTGATTTGGAATATGATGATAGGGCTGTTATAGAAGTTTTTCAAGTGTTTGGACAACTTCTAATGGATGTTTAGAAGTTGTTTGAAGTGTTGGTTTGGAGAAAACACAAGCACAATGGAATTTGGAAGTTTGAGGTTTGGAGAATTTGCTACAATTGAGTTTTTTTGCCAATTCTGGTGTGTTGAGTTATGGGACTTGTCTCTCTATTTATAGAGGCTCCATATGGTTCACGTAACTTGCAGAAATCAATCTTGGTTCAATTGGAATGCTAGTTTAGTGACTTGGTTTCATTTTGCACAAAAGTGCATAATAGATCATGATGAAAAGGTGGAGTGAAATGAGGAGTTTAAAGGTACTTTTCTTGAGGTTTACGATATTGATTTTTGGTTTATAGGTTAAGTGTGATCAGAAGAAATAAGTTGGAAACTCAATTCAAAAAATGGTTGGAAAAGTTGGCCTTTATCAAAATGGATATGAAGCTTTTTGCAAAACCTTCCAAATATGGCATCAAGACTTGGTCAATGGCTCAATCCCTTGTGTAATGCACCAAGGGTTTGTGTAATCTTCTGATTAAGGTGAGATTTAGAAGCAATATAGCCTACAAAGTAAGATTTTGTAGCTTTGTCTCAAGGTTGCATGATGAACTTGCCATGAAAATGATCCAAATTTCAGATTTGGAGATCCAACTTCGTCTCTTTGAAACTACTAGCTCAAATATGATAATTTCATTATCTTGGACTTTTTGGAAAGCTAGTAGCATCCTCTATAACTTTCATGTTGGTAGTTTTACTTGAATCAATATGGAGCATGGTGAAAAATAATTATCAAGTAAGTCACTTTTTAAAGGCAGATTTGGTTGAAAATATTTCTAAGTGTTTCAACTTTATGGTACCAACTTCATAACATGAAATAGTTGCATTTTTGGGGAATCAATAATGAAGGACAAATTTTTAGCATGGAAAAAAGCTTTCATTTGATCTTTGTATAAAAGAAAATGGTTGCTTGGATTGGAAGTTATGATCTTGGAAAGTTGGCTCCTTAAACATGTATTTTTTTCATAACTTAGAAAAATATACAAAACCAAATCTTGCCCTTTTTGCAAGTAACCTCCAATTTATTGTTTTCTCTTGATAAAATGCATCCATTAACCATATTTTCATGATCCTTGAGTTGAGAAGTCCATTGTTGACCAAAAATGTCAAAAGTCAAACTTTGACTTTGGCTGAGTTACTTTGTATCAGATGAATCCAATTCTTGCAATCTTTAATGAATGAGATCTATTGGACAAATTAGATGATGTGAATGTATCACTTATGATGTATTTGAAGTCTTTGAACCATACTTCAAGCTTTGGGGTCATGCCTTGGCTAAAAATCCAACCAGTTAACTTTGGGTCAAAACCCTAATTGAGGGTATCAGAGGAACTTTTGCCTTGATGAATTTGAGATGGAATGATCTTGAACTTGATTCTTGTTGATGGAAGTCACTTGATCACTTGGGAAGGATGGGTAGTTTTAAATTTTGAAACTCATATCAAGTCTTGATTGATCAATCTTTAAAAGCTCTTGGTGCAAAACCCTAGCTTAAGACAAACAAAGTAGAAAACCTTTTTGTATTTTCAATAGGTTAGTAATGCAAAGATGATAGATGTCATGCAAATGATACAAATGATGGTGGCATCTTAGGGTTTAAAATTAGGGTATGACAGATTCCCCTATTTAAGTTTCTTTAATTCGGAGATATGAATATTGGAATTTTAAGAGGACACCAAATGCTTATGATATGATATGCATGCAGGACTCAGGAATTCTGTAAGGAACAATGTCATAGGGGAGTAATATTAGTTGAGAAAACACACAGGGATAAAGGAACACCACTGTGGGGATAGACAAAAGGAAATTCCACTGAGGAAAATATTACAACTTCAACTGAGGAAGAAGATTTTCAAATTCCAATGGATTAGGGCTTCCTAGGGAATAGATCACTCCAAAGGATCGCGACTTCAACTGAGGAAGGGGTGATGGCTCCAAGAGGATGAGATTATCAACCCTACTGGGGAATGAGACTACCGACTACCAATCAGGGGCAGTTTAAACCATAAGGTAGCTCAAGGAGGGAGGTATATTACCTACTACCAAACATGTGGTAGCCTAAGTAAAGGTAATTATCTTATTAGAAATATATTGGATCGCAAAAGTTTTTTCAAAGGTAGAGATGATTGCATGTTCAAATAATGAATCCATAATAAACTTCAATGGGGAAATGGTTCCGCAACAGGTTCTCAAAGGTAGAGATAACCGCCTGTTTAAATAACGGCGTCTGGCAATTGCAACAGGTTTCTCAAAGGTAGGGATGATCGTCTGTTCAAATAATGAGTCCAAATAAAAGTACGCTTCACTGAGGAAATATCTTCGCAATAGGTTTCTCAAAGGTAGAGATGATCGTCTGTTCAAATAACGAGATAGGTTTCGCAACAGGTTTCTCAAAGGTATAGATGACTGCATGTTCAAATAACGAGTTTTGGCTTTCGCAACAGGTTTCTCAAAGATAGAGATAACCGTCTATTCAAATAACAAGTCCAAATAAGCTTACATGATCAAAACATGATTCATCTTCTTCTTTACTTAAGTATTCCATTTAGAAAAGGCAAAATAAACATATCCACGATTCGGGTCATAAGCTAGCGAATGAGCCTTGGTTTCTTCTTTAACCAAGTCTTTCTCTCGGAAAGGATCAATGAACAAGCTCCTAAAAAGGTGATCACTTGTTGGGGAAAGAGAAGTAACTTCACCGGGGATCTCCGAAGGATGCGGGTCAGTTAATCTTATAAAAAACTGGAATTCTCAAATAAAGATAAAATGCTAGTAAGGATCTTCAACATGCTTCTACCGTGATTTACTGGGGAAAGTACCATTGGTTGTGATTAACACCTCACTGGTGATATAAGTTCTTGTAACGGAACACCTCACTGGGGATATAAAGTCATGTGATAAAAGAAAGGTGTTTGTAGTAGTCTTCAACAAACTTCTTTGACAAAATTTTCTTGGGAGATGGCCATTTGTTGGAAAGAACATTTGATATGTTGATGACTTCATTGGGGATAAACAAATTTCTCAAAAAGAGTCTGTCATTTGTTATCCAAAATGGGCATCTAGAAATACAATAAGCTTCTCGGTAAAAGAAAGCTACTTACTGGGGATCAAAGATCATGAAACATGCTTCTCAAATAAAGAGAAAGCTATATATTGGAAGTCTTCATCAAACTTCTCTGGAGAGAAAACCATTTGATGGAAGAAAACTTATTGTCGCATCTCGAAAAATACGATTCCTCTCGATGGTTGCGGAAAAACTTTATTCGAACATAGTCGCCACCAAACTTTATTTATCCCAATGAAGGAATAGGAAAATATCGATAAAACCTTTGGAAAATAGAATAATGGTCGTCGCAACCATATTTGGGTTCGGGAGTGGATTACGTAAGGGGAAGTTATTAGCACCCCTTACGTCTGTTGTACTCAACAGGAACTTTTTAGTTCTAACTTGCATTTTGAGTGTTAATTTATGTTGTTTTTATATTCGGGTTATAAATATATTGAAAATAGAAATGATGGGAACCTCAAAAAGGGAAAGGGGAGGTTTTTTATTAGTGTGCTCGCGAAGATAGAACAATCTTCTGCCTACGTATCCTTATGGTGTAATAAGGAAATCAGAGCATTCGTAGTTCGGGGAACTACGGTTGGTGTCTTTTAGTGAACAACTGTTTTAGATCGCGTTCTAAAGGCTAAACGCTGGCTTATCTACTCTCGGCGAAGGCTTGAGCACTAGTTTGTTATGCGCGTTAGAAGGGATTAAACGACGTCTCTTGAAAAGAGTTTTGGTCACACGGGGATGACAAGTGGGATTAATATGTTGAATATTTTGATTGGTTGAGATGTTTTTGGTTGGATAACGATTACTCGGATAATCGAGCAAGACAACTCGTACCCTAATAATCGGGGAAAGGGAATAGAAGACTCTAAACCACTTTCTGTTTCATCTGAGTATTTATGAAAATAAAGTTGCATATGGGTGATGTATTTTAGAATGAACGACAAGTACTTGAATGACTGAGTAAGACAACTCATATCCAAGCATTTGAGAAGAGGAATTAAAAACTCAAGACCATCTCCCTTTTCGTATAGTTTTGATTGACAATGATTTGACTTACGGTAGGAGTCGGCGAAAAAATGACCATTGTTCGACTGACCGAGTAAGAGAACTCGTATTCAAACAATTGGGGAGAGAAGTTGAAAACTCAAAGTCATCTCCCTTTTCATTTAGCTCATTATGAAAATAATTTGATTTAATCTTGGTTTAAGGTTTGTAAAGAAATGACGAGTGTCTAACGCACAAAGTAAGAAAAATCGTATTCAAACAATCGAGGAGAGGAGTTAAAGGCTTAAAATCATCTCCCTTTTCATTTCGTCGTCACGAGAATAAATTGATTTAATTGGATTTAGACGATTTAGCAATGACAATTATTTGACTAACCGAGTAAAAGAACTCATATTCAAACAATTGGGGAGAGTAGTTGAAAACTCAAAGTCGTCTTCCTTTTCATTTTTTGTCTTTATGAAAGGTAGTTTGATTTAATCGGGGTTTGGAAGTTTCTAAAGGAACGACAATTATTTGACTAACCAAGTAAGAGAACTTGTATTCAAATAGTCGAGGAGAAAAATTGAATACTCAAAGTTATGTCCCTTTTTGTTTCTTATTATAAAAGGATTTGATTTGTTTATACTTAAGTGGATTAGAAATGACGATTATTCGACTAACCGAGCAAAAGAATTCGTATTCAAATGATCGAGGAGAGAAGTTGAAAACTCAAAATCATCTCCTTTTTCATTTCTAAATGAAATAGTATTTAATTGTGATTGGGTATTTTGATTTGGTTTGAATAAAAATACTCGATGTTGGATCGAAGCTTTGAATTTGTGTTTATGAACGAAATGAATTTTTTTTAGTGAATCGACCATCCACTCGATTAATTAATAACCGAACAGGTCTCATTGTAAGAAAGCCCAAGAGTAAGCTATGTGAGATTGATGGCGATGCATAAAGCGATCGACTTACAAGGGGTGGGAGATATGCTCGATTGAATCGAGAGTTGCTTGATTTTTGAGGTTTAGAGTGGTTCTAATTCAATGATGAGGTTGAATGAGTTTTTAGAATGATAATGGAAAGTGAGGGTGAAATTCAATACATTTGGATTTATATTATGAAATAACAATGAAACTGTGAATGTGGAATAAATCGGTCAATTTTAATGAACAAAATTAATTGATTAAAATTTAGTTAAGTTATCTAATTATGGTAATTAAAATTAATTATCAACATTATTTGATTTAAAATTTAACATAATCAAATAATTAAGTTAATTAAAATCAATTAACAAAAATTATCTAATTTAATCGAAACTTTAATTAATTAATTTTAAAAGAAAGTAAGTGACAGTATTGAATATAAGATAATCAAATTGAATTGGCCACCATGTGCTCATAAATCGGTTCCTACATAGCGATAATAGAGTTGTAGTGTCGTATGCGAGAGTCGTAATATGGTGAAAAAAACACAATTGATATATTGAAATTGTAGCGGTCTAACGGTATAACATTGCCGATTCTGCGGATTTCAATTTCAACAAACAAAGAAATCAATGAGTTTACTCAATGTAATATGATATTTAACACTAAAAAAAATCAATTATCTGCAGTGTGTACATCATGTTATCGTGTTAAAAGAAAATCTAGGCTACCACGATTATATCATGTATCGAATGATTACCGCAAGCAACCATAATAATCCAAAAGCCATGGCTTAATGAGATCCTGTAGCAATCATACCATTAATGTGTGCGGCAAAACCCAAGTTGAACACAATATTTCACAAGAAATTAAATACTACCATTACAATTGATTACCTAATAACATAGTCACAATTTAGTATTTAAAACTGGCCAAATTTGTATAAACAGACAAGCGACGTTCATGACCAATACTAATTAAACAATTCAAAATGAAAGAAGAAGAAAGGGGACTTCGTTTAATACGCAGGTAGAAACATTTGCTGGTTATGCAACCAGCAGGAAGCAACAACTTCCTACCTAAATCAAATACAAATTATCCTGTAAGAAAATAGAATTTTGGTTCAGAATTTACCGAATACGGAACTGCAAAGTCGAATTCAGTGATGCCCACAACTTGGTGTCCCCATAATGTCTACCAAACCGGTGCATTCGTAGTAACCTACTAAAACAATCCAAATCCTGGAAAAACAATGAAAACATAAGCAACAATTAAAAATCATAATTCCAACAAATTCTATGATGGAGCGCGCATGATCAAATCTATTTTTCTCCTTCTTAACCACAAAGTCTCTTGTACTCTTCCTGCTTATTCAAAACGGAAAAAGGGGATGGCGTGATGTTGGTTTGCCTCATTTCCTAAATCAACTCAAAGACATTACAACAGCAACACAAACCATCTAAAAATCACTTTCTCGTCTTTCCGGTTGTTGACAGCTTTTCAAGAATTAGATCCAGCGGATTCCGCGTGTTCACGGAAAGTTTGAAGAAAAACAAACAATTATGTGAGAGGTTTTTAGTGGCACAGAGGCCAGAGAGTTGAGGAAGGCGGTTTGAAGTCGTAAGCTTGAACGAAGGGAAAATGTCGGCGGAAGTTGTGGAGGTGAGAGGTTTAGTGGAGGTTATTTGACGGAGGAGAAAATTAAGTTGTTGGAAAGGAGGTCGTTTTTTTATGGTTTTAGAGAGTGGAAATCGGCGAAGGAGAGTGACGGAAGGTGTGGTGTCGTTCGCGGTTGATGAAGGGTGAAGTTGTTGTTGTAAGGAGAAGCGACGAGGTGTGTGGAATTTGTGGAGTAACGGAGGTTAACTGCGGACGTGTGGTTGAAATAGAGGTGTTGAAGTGTGGTTTTGTTGATGATGGAAATGGTGCCCGCGGAGGAGGTCGCAAGTGGTGGAGGCGGCGGAAAGAACGTCATCGCTGTAAAGAAGAAGATGACGGAGGGTAGCGGTGGTTGTTGTGTGCGGTGATGTAGGGAGTTCGTGGGTCAGTCGGCGAAGGGCGGAGTCGGCGTGGAGATGTGGTTTGTGTAGGCGGTCTCCAACGGAAGGCGGATGTGGTGGAAACGGTGTTATTGGCTGAAGGAAAAAAAGCCGTTGGTGTTGGCTTAAGGTGAGAGAAGAAGAAGTGAGTTTGTGCATTGTCCTTTCCATTTTTATGCAGAAAAAAATTTAGTGAGTGGGAGAGTCAGAAAAGTTTTCTCTCTCCTCTTTTGCTTGCGCAGAGAGTGGGTTGAGAGAGACGTTTTAGAGTGGTCTCCCTTGGTGTTCCTTTTTATTTTTATTTTTGTTATATCCGTTGGAGGTAGGCTTTTTTAGTGAGGAGAGAGGTCAGGTTTGTGTGTGTGCCCTCTTTAGTGGTCATTTTCGTTTGCCCACTGTCAAAAGAAATCCCCCCAAAGATCTTTGGATGCTATCTGGCCTTTTGTCCTTGGAAGACACATTTTTTTAGCTAATTTATTTAATTTCTAATTTTTGATTGGATGAAATAGAAAAAACATGGATTGCTTAATGAAGATCGTTGATTAATCTTGATCTAACAACCAAGATTAATTCAAAGAAGCACACCAAGAAGCACACATTATTAAATAAATTAAAATGCCTATAATGCCCTTTTTATATGATTTAACCGTTTTAAAATAATTTAAATCAATTGAATCAAATAAAATTCACAACTTTTAAAATAATCATGATAAAATTAGAATGATAACATGGGAAATTCTATTTATTTAATCTAACTATTTTGACGAAAGAACAAAATTAAAACGACTAAATATGAATAAAAGTCGGGCAAAAATTTGCTCGAAAAGTTAAATCGGATGCATGAAAATGATCAGTGCGAAATACACTTATTGAAAAAATACAGCGCTTCTTTAAACTTTGAAATAAATGTTCATCGGTTAAAAGGCTCAAACGGATTAAAATGCAGTTGAAAAAGTCGTCGAAAAATATAACGAGCACACCAGGATGAACTACACTGACCATAGATTAATAATACTGGCGTTTGCAAGTTTAATTTCAAAACTTTTTACCCGCTGATTTTTGCACATTCCTGAGAAATGATTCAACCAAATTGTCCGTATATTCAAGAATTTATTTCGACTGATATTTTAGGTATTATTTATGATGAAATGCATATAAATGATGCAAACTGAAATTAAAATCGAATTTATAAAAGAAATTTAAATGCCCGGACAAAATTGGGGTATGACACTTATATGTTGACAATTCCTTCGAGATAGACAAGCTTCTCAAAAGAGATAACCACTTATGTCCATACTAGGGAAAAGAATATGTCTTTAATGGCGATAATGAAGATGCTTCTCCAGGGGATACAGTGCAAAATAAATGCACTCTTGATCTAGGTTTAACAATCTAGAGAGATTCACCATTAATTTCCAAATATTTGGCTCACTCCAGGAACAACTGGAGAGAAAACAATTAAGTAAGACTCTACCAATGGGAAATAAAGCTCAATTGGGATTTTATCCTATCCAAAGATGGAAAAGGACAACTAAAGCAACCATCTTCCACGAGGAATGAACTCAGTGGGGAATTAGAAAGGATATAAACTCTCCGCTTAAGGTTGACGACTCATATGAAGAAGGAAATATAACACCCAAGGATGAACATAGTCAAAGAAATTGAGGTAAATGTCATCAAGGAATGCAAAACGAATGTGAATTTGGTTATTCATGATATATATGTATGTATGTGTATATGCATGTATGCACGTTATGTTTATGCTGACAAAAATAGACAAAACAAACATGTTGGGGACATAATACGTTTCATAGCTCAACATGAGCTTGGCTAGTCTCATTAAGGTGGAAAACATCACTGGAGATGAGTTAAAGGTCATCAAAGTTGAAAAGTCTCATCACGAGGTCCAATTCTCTCTAGGGAGAGGAAGATGCTTCGTCTGGGGATGAAATGTAAACCTTTGATGGAGCAAAGATCTTGTTGCAGGGTTCCCGTTTCTCTGGAGAAGAAGACTTCACTTAGGAAATAAAAACAAATGTAGACTCTACCAAGGACGGGTGTAGATTGGTCAGGAAAACCTTCAAAATGATTCTTCCGGGGACATCATCAAAATTTGAAGCTTACACCGGGGATGATGAAGATCGCTGAAAAAGCTCGATAATTTATTTTAAAGTGTTGGTGTAAGCCCTAGCGCCCAATACTTTTGGTACTTCTATCGAATTATTTATTAATAATAAAAGGCTTTTTCTTTATTATGTTTGTCTAATAAAGTCCCTAGAATAGATAGTCCGTTTAATGTATCAAGTGTGACTTAATCACGAGATCACATTAAACATAAGGACACTATTCTTAAAGTATCCGTAGTCGAGCTTTATTATGAAGTGGGATAACATTAAAGCATTAAGACTATTATGTATATAGACTGATGATCATATCTCATGGATCATGGATAAAGAGTTATCAAGTCTTAAACATAGGTATGAATATTAAGAGTAATATTTATACTGGATTGACCCGCTATGAGAATACTATATAGAATGTTATGCAAAGTGTCATAAGTTATTCTCATGGTGATAATGGTGTATACCACCCTTCGACCAGAAACCACTATGGACCCTAGATGTAGAGTCGAGTGCCTTATTGCTGATCAAACATTGTCCGTAACTGGATGACCACAAAGACATTTGATGGGTACTCCACGAAGCATGCTAAGGGACATGAGTGACCTAGAAAAGGATTTTATTTCCAAAGGAATCAGTGGGAGGAAAGTAGAGCTTGAAGAAATTCAAGAATCACAAAGCATTGATACACCTAAGGAGGAATTAGAGCAGGAAACACAAGTAATTGTGGAAGAGCAACCTGCTCAAGTAAAACAAGATCAGTGTAGGTCAAGCAGGATACGTCACCTACCTGAGAGATATGGATATCTCATAACTGATCAAGGTGATGTATTACTTATGGATCAAGATGAGCCTGTGACCTACCAAGAGGCCTTAACTAGTCCCGAGTCTGAGAAGTGGCTAGAAGCCATGAAATCTAAAATGGATTACATGTACACATACCAAGTTTAGACCTTGGTAGAGCCTCCTGTAGGAGTTAACCCTATAGGATGCAAGTGGGTCTTTAAAAAGAAGACTGACATGGATGGTAAGGTACATACCTATAAGGCAAGACTGGTTGCAAAAGGATATAAACAAATTCATGCGACGCCGAAATTTAATTTGGTTTTAATTAATTAAAAGAATTAAAATTAATAATAATAATGTGTTTATTATTATTGTCTTGTGGTGATCGGTTATGGCCTTAGTTTTCCTTTATTTTGTTTTGGGTTTTTAAAATATGACCTACGTGTCGTGCCTCTCTTTTAATCTCTTAATGTAACTTCTTTTCTCATATCACTCCCTCGTATGTAAAACGAGTTTCTTTTATGTAATGTAATGTTATGAAGAAAGAGAAGAATTCAATATCAAAGGAGGACAACCTTGAAGATCTTGCTTGGAGAAGCTTAGATTGTTATTAGGTTAGCTTAGGTTCTCTCATTGGCTTGGGAGAACAATTGCGCTAGGGGCCATAACTGTTTCATTATGTATGTTGATGGATGTGAATTTATGTTGATGCATGTGAGAGACGATTTATATGATAAATAAGCCGGTGAGATCAGAATAATTTCAAATTCCCTCAAATTAAATATTAAGTTTATGCTTTCTAAGTTTTAGCACTCATAAAGACTAGTATTGGATAATGTAGGTTTCGCCTACGCGAGGTGCATGTTCTATATTAGTAAGGTGCAATGGAATGATTGTAATATCCAATTGCTAAAACAATGGGTCAAACATAACTAAACAAATTATAATAAGATTATATATGTTTAGAAGCAAGAGTTGGAAATGATCCATGTGATGGATTGGAATAAGGAGTTATTCACCCAACTGAAATATTCTAGAGTTGTATTAGATACAATTGGAAGGAGTTTCTACCTAAATAACCTAGTTTTGTGTAATCCACCTACGCGGACTTAAAACAAAGTGAAATGTGGATCTCGACCCACTAGAAAATCTTCCAACGGGATCTTCTGAATCAAATGGTGAGGGTCATTTGTTTTGAGTGAAATAGTGGGAGCATATTTAATTAAAGGCCTAATTAAATATGTTATTGATACTTATATTTTCATGTAGATTACCATGACAACAAACACCTCTAACAACATTTTGCGATCAATCCTTGACAAGGAAAAATTGTCTGGGATAAATTTTCTGGATTGACATCGAAATCTGAGGATTATCCTCAAACATGATAGAAAGCTGTATGTCTTGGAGAAACCTGTTCCTGAAGAGTAACCTCCTAGTTCTACACCTAAGGAAGAAAGAGATGCTTATAATAAGCATTTTGATGATGACAATGAAACTGCTTGTCTCATGCTAGCTACCATGAACTCAGAGTTGCAAAAGCAACATGAGAACATGGCAGCGTTCGATATGATCGAACACATGAAGATGCTCTATCAAGAGCAAGCAAGGCATGAAAGGTTTGAAGTTTCAAAAGCCCTTTTTCAAGGCAAGTTAGCTGAGGGAGCCCCTGTAGGTCCCCATGTGTTCAAGATGATTGGGTATGTGGAAAACCTTGAGAGGTTGGGTTTTCCCCTCGGAAAGGAACTTGCGACTGATTTGATCTTGCAATTGTTGCCAGATAGATTTAGTCAATTTGTCCTAAATTTCAATATGAATGATATAGACAAATCTCTTCCTGAACTGCTAGCCATGTTAAGAACTGCTGAGCAGAATCTGAAGTCAAAAGGGAAGTCCATTCTGATGATCGGAAATGGAAAGAGACAAAACAAAAGACCCACCAAGCAGGGTGATAAAGGGAAAGGCAAGGAAGTTTCCAAACCCAAAGCCATTGTTGTTGCTTTGAAGCCTAGTGGAGACATAGCAAAGGAAGTCACTTGCTTCCATTGCGGTAAGACCGGACACTGGAAGAGAAACTACCCAAAGTACCTGGAAGATAAGAAGAATGGAGTAGAGACTTCAACTTCAGGTATTTTTGTTATTGAAATTAATTTATCTACTTTTGCATCATGGGTATTAGATACTGGATGCGGTTCTCACATTTGTACCAATGTGCAGGGGCGAAAAAGGATTAGAGATTTGGCAAAAGGTAAAGTTGACCTACGAGTTGGCAATGGAGCAAATGTTGTTGCTTTAGCCGTAGGAACTTATATATTGACTTTACCTAGTGGTTTAATAATTCAGTTAGAAAACTGTTATTATGTACCTGCAATTAGCAGGAATATTATTTTCGTTTCTTGTTTGGACAAGTTTGGTTTTTCATTTAGAATAAAGAACAATTGTTGCTCAATTTATTTGAATGATATATTCTATGCTACTACACAAATGAAAAATGGACTATATGTCCTTGATCTTGAAATGCCTATTTATAACATTAATACTAAAAGGATGAAACCTAATGAGTTAAATCCAACTTACCTTTAGCATTGTCGATTAGGCCACATAAATGAGAAACGCAATTCCAAGCTCCATAAAGATGGACTCTTAGACTCTTTTGATTATGAATCATATGAGACATGAAGATCTTGTTTAATTGGAAAGATGACAAAGTCTCCATTCACAAGAAAAGGTGAAAGAGCTAATGATCTTTTGGCCCTCATACATACTGATGTATGTGGACCACTGAACATACCAGCCAGAGGAGGTTTTCAGTACTTCATCCCATTTACTGATGATTTCAGTAAATATGGTTATGTGTATTTAATGAAACACAAATCAGAGTCCTTTGAAAAGTTCAAGGAATTCAAGAATGAAGTACAAAACCAACTAGGTAAGAATATTAAAACTCTTCGATCAGATCGAGGTGGTGAATATTTAAGCCTAGAGTTTGATGACCATCTGAAAGAGTGTGGGATCCTATCCCAACTTACCCCTCCTAGAACACCCTAATGGAATGGTGTATCTGAGAGAAGAAATCAAACCCTGTTAGACATGGTCTGATCCATGATGAGTCACGTCGATCTTCCAAACTCCTTTTGGGGACATGCACTATTGACTGTAGCTTACACACTTAACCGTGTTCCATCCAAAAAGGTTGAGAAGACACCATATGAGATATGGAGTGGTAAGAAACAACATATGTCTTACATGAAGATTTGGGGTTGCGAAGTTTATGTGAGACGACAAATTTCAACCAAGCTTGAGCCCAAATCTGACAAATGCTTATTTGTGGGGTATCCTAAAGAAACAAGAGGGTATTACTTCTACAATCTTTCTGAGGGCAAAGTGTTTGTCGCTCGAACTAGAGTTTTCCTAGAAAAGGATTTTCTTTCCAAAGGAATCAGTGGGAGGAAAGTAGAGCTTGAAGAAATTCAAGAATCACAAAGCATTGATACACCTAAGGAGGAATTAGAGCAGGAAACACAATTAATTATGGAAGAGCAACCTGCTCAAGTAGAACAAGACCAACGTAGGTCAAGCAGGATATGTCACCTACCTGAGAGATATGGATATCTCATAACTGATCAAGGTGATGTATTACTCATGGATCAAGATGAGCCTGTGACCTACCAAGAGGCCATAACTGGTCTCGAGTGTGAGAAGTGGCTAGAATCTATGAAATCTGAAATGGATTCCATGTACACAAACCAAGTTTGGACCTTGGTAGAGCCTCCTGTAGGAGTTAACCCTATAGTATGCAAGTGGGTCTTCAAAAAGAAGACTGACATGGATGGTAAGGTACATACCTAGAAGGCAAGACTGGTTGTAAAAGGATATAAACAAATTCATGGGGTTGACTATGATGAAACCTTTTCACCAGTTGCAATGCTTAAATCTATTCGGATTTTACTTGATATCGCTGCATATCATGATTATGAAATATGGCAGATGGATGTCAAAACTGCTTTCTTTAATGGGAATCTTCTTGAGGATGTGTACATGACACAGCCTGAAGGATTTGACATACCAGAAGAAGCCCAAAATATATGTAAGTTACAAAGATCAATCTATGGATTGAAGCAAGCTTCTAGAAGCTGGAATCTTCGTTTTGATGAAATAGTAAAATAATATGGATTCATCAAAAACGGAGATGAGCCTTGTGTCTACAAGAAGGTTAGTGGGAGCATGTTCGTTTTCCTGGTATTATATGTAGATGACATATTACTCATTGGAAACGATGTCCCTACCCTGCAACAAGTAAAGTCTTGGTTGGGGAAATTCTTTTCTATGAAGGACCTAGGTGAAGCAGCCTATATATTAGGAATCAGAATCTATAGAGATAGATCATAAAAACTGCTTGGCCTAAGTCAGAGTATGTACATAGACAAAGTGCTGAGACGCTTTAATATGTATGATTCCAAAAAAGGATTCATACCTATGCAACATGGCATGTGTCTATCAAAAACACAATCGCCTTCAACTAAGGAAGAAAGGGATCGCATGAATAAGATTCCATATGCATCTGCAATAGGATCTATCATGTATGCCATGTTATGTACTCGACCAGATGTCTCGTATGCTTTAAGTGCAACGAGTAGGTACCAATATGATCCTGGTGATGCTCATTGGGTAGCTGTCAAGAATATCCTTAAGTATTTGAGAAGGACTAAGGACTCATTCTTGATATATGAAGAGCTGGCTGTAATTGGATACACCGATGCTAGCTTCCAGACAGATAAGGATGACTTTAGATCGCAATCTGGTTATGTGTTTTGCTTAAAGGGTGGTGTTGTGAGTTGGAAAAGTTCAAAGCAAGATACATTTGTTGATTCTACAATCGAGGCCGAGTATATTGTTGCCTCAAGTGCAGCAAAGGAAGTTATTTGGATCAAAAAGTTCATTAGTGAACTTGGCATAGTTCCTAGCATTGTGGATCCCATTGGTCTCTATTGTGATAACAATGGTGCTATCGCACAAGCTAAGGAACCTAGACCTCACCAACGATCCAAACACATACTTAGGCGTTATCACCTCATTCGAGAGATAATAGATAGATGAGATGTGAAAATATGCAGAGTACCTATACTTGACAATATTGTTGACCCACTGACAAAGCCTCTTGCACAACAGAAGCATGATGGCCATACTAGATCTATAGGCATTAGGGGTATGCCCGATTGGCTCTAATGTTAGTGGGAGATTGTTGGTGTAAGCCCTAGAGGCCAATACTTTTGGTACTTGTATCGAATTATTTATTAATAATAAAAGGATTTTTCTTTATTATGTTTGTCTAATAAAGTCCCTAGAATAGATAGTCCGTTTAATGTATCAAGTGTGACTTAATCATGAGATCACATTAAACATAAGGACATTATTCTTAAAGTATCCATAGTCGAGCTTTATTGTGAAGTGGGATAACATTAAAGCATTAAAACTATTATGTATATAGACTGATGATCACATCTCATGGATCATGGATAAGGAGTTATCAAGTCTTAAACATAGGTATGAATATTAAGAGTAATATTTATACTGGATTGACCCGCTATGAGAATACTATATAGAATTTATGCAAAGTGTCATAAGTTATTCTCATGGTGATAATGGTGTATACCACCCTTCGACCTGAAACCACTATGGACCTTAGATGTAGAGTCAAGTGCCTTATTGCTGATCAAACATTCTCCGTAACTGGATGACCACAAAGACAGTTGATGGGTACTCCACGAAGCATGCTAAGGGACATGAGTGACCTAGATGGAGTTTTCCCATCCTGCGTAACAGGATAAATGTCTATGGACCCAATATTGAACTGGACAAGGATGACACAGTCTATGCCTTGTGTTCAATATAGACATAAGGAAAAAAGGGTAACTATACACATAAGTATTATCACAAAAGGATTTGTTAGATCACATGACATTTTCGTTTCTTGGGTAGTAGTGATGTGTTGCTAGATACCACTCACTGTTTATTATGTTAAATACGTGATTTAATATAATTGCCAATGCCGCAAAAACCTAAAGGGTCACACACAAAAGGACGGATTGATGAGAGATAGAGTAACTAAGGAATACCATAATGTACGGTGCACTTAAGTGAATTGTAGAGCATCGTAAGGTACGGTGTACCTAAGTAGAATACGAAATATGGTAAGGTACCACGCGCTTAAGTCATTTTGGCATATTATAAGATATGGGCCACATACACTTGAGTGGGCTTTTTTTAGCTTGCAGCCCATGCAATCGGTTCTATAAATAGAACCCTTGTGTAGAAGCATTTGTGCAGTTGCAATTTCGTTTCTCTCTCTCTCTCTCTCTCTCTCTCTCTCACTCAAAGCCTTCATTCATAGTAGCTAGCACTGAGATTGAAGGAATTCGTTCGTGTGGACTGAGTAGAGGCGTTGCCATCGTTCAATGTTCGTGATCGCTTCTTAGATCTACATCAAAGGTTACAATCGCCACAAGAGGTAACGATTCTATCACTGATCATGCCCATTCGTAAGGATCACTAAAGGAGAAAATTTAAAGTCCACTGCATTATGGATCGCTCTTCTCCTTCATAAAGCTTGATAGAAAATCCAGGCTTAGCACTTTGCTGGGTGACATTGAGTTCCAACATCCAACATTTTACAGCTTACTCGCCGTTTGGGGATTTAACTATGGACGTTCTTTTTTGCATTCACAAATCAAAAGAAAACAAAATTTTATTTTGAAAAACAATTTTTTTTTAAATATTGGTTTCAAGATTTGTTTTCAAAGTAAAAATGATACTTTTACGGAGCAAAAATGAAATAAGGATTGCCAATAAATGGATAAGTCTTGATTTTATTGATAGAATGATGATCCGCAAATGGCGTGATCCCATGGATATTTACAAAGTTAGAAAAATGGTAATATGGGAAAAGGCTACATTAAAATACAATGAAACTATCATCCCTAACAAATTTGAATTCCAGATGTATTTGGGCTTCTGATAAGAGCCAGTTGAGAGCTTTGACAGGCAGGCGTTGCTTCAAGTGATCCAATCTGATCTGATGTAGTTACTTTCCATATGTTTTTGCCTAGACTTCCTTTTTCATGTTTTCAATCTACCAGGATAATCATTTTCTGTTTATGTCTCTAATTTTTTCCTGGACCTCCCTTTCAGGTTTTCAGTCCACCGAGACGCTCATTTTTTCCTATGCCGCATTTTCGGACTTTCGACTTAGCGTGTTGTTCTTTTATTTTTCTAGGCGAAGTATTTCTTGACTGCGTCAGTATTCACAGGATGTGGGAGCTCCTCAATATCAATATTTGTAAGAATCAAGGCCCTACCGGAGAAGGCTTTCTTGACAACATCTGGGCCATCATAATTAGGAGTCCACTTTCCCCTAGAATCAGATATAAAAGATTGAATCTTTTTAAGCACAAAGTCACCTTCTCTAGATATGCGAGGTTGAACCTTCTTGTAAAATACTTTCTTCATTCTCTGCTGATAAAACTGACCACGGCATAAAGTTATCATCCTCTTTTCTTCAATCAAATTCAGTTGGTCATACATGCTTTGACACCATTCTGCTTCAGATGACTTAGCTTCCATCAAGACACGCATTGACAGGGTCTCTACTTCTATTGGAAGCACTGCTTCCATGCCATAAACAAGATAAACGGGGGTTGCCCCTGTTGAAGTGAGGACTAATGGACGATATCCATGCAGAGCAAAAGGGAGTATCTCATGTCATTCCTTATAAGTTACTACCATCTTCTGAATGATCTTCTTGATGTTCTTGTTGGCAAATTCAACAACACCGTTCATCTTGGGTCTATAGGGAGAGGAATTATGATGTTCAATCTTGAACTCTTCACATATTTCCTTCATCATTTTATTGTTCAGGTTTGAACCATTATCAGTGATGATTCTGCTTGGCACACCATAACGGCAAATAAGTTGATTCTTGATAAATCTGACTACCACCTGCTTTGTGACATTGGCATATGAGGCCGCTTTAACCCGTTTTTTGAAATAATCAATAGCCATCAGAATGAAACGATGTTCGTTGAAAGCTTTGGGCTCAATCATACCAATCATGTCGATTCCCCACATAGAGAAAGGCCATGGAGAGGAGATAACGTTGAGAAGAGTCGTAGGCACATGTATCTTGTCAGCATAAATCTGGCATTTGTGACACTTCTTCACATACTTGCAACAGTTAACTTCCATTGTCACCCAATAATAAGTCGTTCTTAACATTTTTTTAGCCATTTCATGTCCGTTGGAACGAGTACCAAAGGAACCTTCGTGAACTTCTTGCATCAACAGGTCTGCTTCGTGTCTATCCATGCATCTAATTAGAACCATGTCCAATTTTCTCTTATATAACACATCTTCGTTCAGAAATAACTTACTAGCCAATCTTCTCAAGGTCTTCTTATCCTTGTTTGATGCCCCAGGTGGGTATTCTTGACTATGGAGATAACACTTGATATCGTGGTACCATGACTTGTCATTAGAGACTTCTTCCATTGCAAATACATGAGAGGGTCTATTAAGACGCATAACATCGATCTTAGGCATATCATCCCAAAGGTTCACAATGATGATGGAAGCCAAAGTTTCCAAGGCATCTTCCATTTGATTTTCCTCACGAGGATGTGATAAAACTCAATATTATTGAAGAAAGTAGATAACCTCCTTGCATAGTCTTTGTATGGGATTAGGTCGGGATGACGAGTTTCCCATTCTCCTTTAATTTGATTGACAACTAGAGATGAATATCCATAAACATCGAGATTTTTTATTATAAGATCAATGGCTTCTTCTAGACCCATGATGCAAGCTTCATATTCCGCCATGTTGTTCGTGCACTTGAATGGTAATCTTGCAGTAAAACGGATATATGAGCCATGAGGAGTGATGATTATTTCCCCAATACCATTAACATAAGTATTAACTGCTCTATCAAATATTAAACCACATTGAGAACCTGGATTTGGTCCTTCATTTGGCAGATGTTCATTGCAATCTTTGGCTTTTAAGTACATCACATCTTCATTTGGGAATTCAAATTTATAGACTCATAATCCTCGATTGGTTGATGAGCTAAATGATCGGACAAGACACTTCCTTTGATACCTTTCAGGGTGTGATGCTCAATGTTATATTCGGACAAGAGCATCTGCCAATGAGCAATTCTTTCGGTCAATGTAGGCTTTTCAAAGATATACTTAATCAGATCCATCTTGGATATCAACCAAGTTGTGTGATTCATCATATATTGACTAAGACGTTTGGTAGCCCAAGTCAGAGCATAACAAGTTTTCTCTAGTATGGAATATCAGGACTCGCGGTCAGTGAACTTATTGCTCAAATAATAGATGACATACTCTTTTTTTCCCGTTTCAGCTTGTTGACCCAAGACACAACCCATAGATTCTTCTAGCACAATCAGATACATAATCAATGGTCTTCCCTCAACTGGCGGGGACAAGATATGAGGTTCTAGAAAATACTCTTTGATACTGTCGAAGGCTTTTTGACAATCATCCGTCCAAACACAACCCTGATCCTTTCGAAGGAGCTTAAAAATGAGAGCACAAGTAGAAGCGATATGATATATGAACCTTGAAATGTAGTTCAAAAGTCCAAGGAATCCCGTCACCTGATTTTCTGTTTGAGGTGCTGGCATTTCCTGAATGGCTTTAACCTTGTCGAGATCAACTTCAATATCCTTTTGACCGACGATGAAGCCTAAGAGCTTTCCTGGTCGGACCCCAAAGATGCATTTGTTTGGGTTAAAGTGGAGTTTGTATTTTCTCAAATGCTGAAATAGTTTCGAAAGATACTCATCATGATCTTCCTCGGTCTTTGATTTTGATATCATATCATCTACATAAACTTCAATCTCTTTATGCATCATGTCATAAAAAAGAGTAGTCATAGCTCGTTGATAGGTGGCACCAGTATTCTTCAAGCCAAAAGGTATTACTCTGTAGCAAAATGTGTCCCAAGGTGAAATAAAAGTTGTTTTCTCCATATCTTCAGGTGCCATTTTGATTTGATTGTAACCGGAAAATCCATCCATGAAAGAGAAGACCTTGAACTTGGCGGTGTTGTCGACCAACATGTCAATGTATGGCAGAGGAAAGTCATCCTTATGACTGACTTTGTTTAAATCTCTGTAGTCAATACACATGCGAACCTTCCCGTCCTTCTTAGGAACTGGCACAATGTTGACCAACCATTATGGATACTCTGAAGTGACAAGGAAACCTGCATCAATTTGCTTTTGCACTTTCTCTTTGATCGTGGGCACTTTGGCCTTACCAGTAAACGATGCTCCACAATATCAGCGTCCAACCCTGGCATGTCTTGGTATGACCAAGCAAACACATCACTATATTCTCGGAGAAGCTCTATCATCCTCTCTTTGACCTCTGGCATGATCAGTGCTCCAACTTTGACTTCTTTTCTATCCTCCTCTTACCCCAAGTTGATTACTTCCACAGACTCTTTGAATAGCTGAATGATCTTTTCTTAATTTTCGAGCAGTCTAGAGATTTCATCTAGAATGTCTTCCTCTTCTTCTTCTTCCGCTTCGTACACAGGGAATTCAAAGTTGCAAGAGGGCATAGGGTCATTGGTTTTAATGGATATGTCATGGATTAATCTGCACATGTGATTTTATGCTTGTTTTAGAAACAGATAAAAGTGTGAAGTTGTGTGCAGCTATCTCGAAGTGTTTATTTGTTTATTTTTGATTACCATTTTCCAGAAAAAACAGAAAAACAATAAAAACAAAAATATGGAAACAAAATAACATTTTCATTAATTTAATTCTTGAAACACAAGCCCAAACATTGTCACTTTCGCCTTAGGCATAACGAAAGGATTTTTTGAAAAGAAAACAAACAACAAAATATTACTTTGAAATGTGAACAACAACAGGAACATCAACAGAGATCCGGTTTTGGTGAATCACTCTGTGGGCTATGAAGTTGGCCGGAACATCTTTAGGATTGTCTTCCACAATGGTATTGGCTTCAAATGCTTCGTCTTCTGACCCAAGGATATATTCAAGTTCTCTATGTTCACGAAAGTAGAAAGGCACATATGCATCTTCTGCCTCGAGATCATATTCAGGATCGTCGCAGTAAGGTTCCCATGTTGAATCACCATCGTCAGTGATGGCACTAACTTCTGGCAAAGTGGGATTGATGAACCCTCCACTATGGAAAGTTTCTTTAATTGAACAGACAAATTTACTTTCTTCTGCAATCTTCTTGGAAGTAGGAGAAAAGCCTAAACCCTCTCGGTGTTTGTTTTCTAGGAGATCCAAAACTGTTCCCTAACCATCGGTTATACCATCATTTACTAGCCGTTGTGCGTCCTTTAATGAAGAGATGGATACTACTCTCTAGACATCTTTTTCAATCAAATAAAGGGCTTGGAATTGAGTTCCAACAACTTCTCCAGGTTCAAGATAAGAGAAAGATGATAAGTGACTCACAACCAGTGCTTGCTCCCCACTGACTGTCACTAGCTTCATGTTCTTCACAAATTTAAGCTTCTGATGTAGAGTGGAAGTGATTGCCCCAACTTCATGAATCAAAGGATGACTCAATAAGCAACTATACGCAGCTTCTTTGTCCATCACCTGGAATGCTATCTGGAAAGTATGAGGTCCGATGGTCATAGGAAGGTCGACTTTTCCAATGATTGTTTTTCTAGAACCATAAAAAGCTTTGACAATAATCCTGCTACTCTTCATAGGAGAACCTTAAAAAGAAAGTCTGGAAAGTGTCACTTCGGCATGACATTAAGAGACGAACATGTATCCACTAACACACTTGACAAAGAGTCATTCATATAGTTGATTGATATATTTAGTGCCATGTTATGATTTCTTACTTCTTCGTGGAGCTCTTCATTATTGAAACTCAAGTTGTTGCATGCCGTGATGTTAGCGACGATACCATCAAATTGTACGACCGTCACATCATGGTCTACATAGGCTTGTTCTAAGACTTTCTGCAAAGCCTCACAGTTAGCCTCAGAGATCATCAATAAAGATAACACAGATATCTTGGAAGGTGTCTGTAGTAATTGTTCCACCATATTGTATTCACTTTTCTGATGATCTTCAACACGTCATCTTCATCACTTTTCAGATTCATGCTGTCAAATTTGCCAACCGGCTCAAAAGGGATTTCAACATGAGCCTGCTTTCCTACTGCGACATCCTCAATCCTTTTTGCAAATATACGCCCAATCCTCGTGACCCTGATTACATCAGTAACATCAACAATGGAGGGTAGAGGAACCTCCTTTCCATTCTCAGTCATTGTATCATTGGTCTTGTAAGGCACGATTTTATCAGATTGTTAGGGAACTGGGCCCGATAAGTTAATGACCAGAGGAGTCACAGAAGTCTTCCGACTGTCATAATTAATCTGTATAGGCTTGGAGTCGTTGAATTGAGGAACTATGACATTTACTTAGTTGTCACTATTGACCATATTGACCTATTATAATCTATGGCTTGGTAGGCTACAATGTAACCTTGGTCCATTTGATCTTGGAGATCCGTTACAACAGTTAGGCATCCTTGAGAGTTCCTGGAATAAACCCTACAAGAGGCGTAGTTATGTGGAAGCATAAAACCATTCTTGCTATATCTGACGTGTTTATTTACTAAGTTCTTGCCCATAAACCGTACATCATAGATCCGGAAACATCCCAGGCAACCATATACCATGTTAACTAAGGCTGAACCATGTTACGGTAGAGGATTAACTTAACCATTTGGGTTTATATCCTTAAATGAAAGGATACCACTCTTGATGAGCCTCGAAACATCTGACTTGGACCAAAACAATTTTCAATGCTGCGTCCTGGTGCCCCTTGATGGTAAGAACAAAATTGATCCGCCTTGTACCAATAGGGAAGGTCCTTTGGCATGGGTGGTGGAGACCTTTTCTGGACATGATTTTTAGCTAGCAGTGTAGGAAACAATCCTGCATAGGACATTGGGATAGGATCAAACCGTGGCCTTTTTTGAATATGATTTTGATTGTTGAATTGAGAGCGAGCATGTTGTGGAGGTTGTTGATGCTGTTGATTTAATGGTTGTTGCTGAACATGTTGTTGTTATTGATGTTGTTAAGGATACTATTGGTGATGTTGATGCGAGAACTGTGGATGATAAATTGGCGCTACCATTGATGGACTAATGATTGGTGAAACGGATAAACATGTTGATACTTTCTTCTTTGTCTGCCATATGAAATAACCCTAACATTTGATTCTTTCTTCTTGGAGAAATTATTGGTGAATTTCTTAACATGACTAGAAGCGCCGACCTCCTTAGCCAAACGTTCCTCTCGGATTGCTTCCGTAAGTCGCATGCCCATGTTTACCATCTCGGTGAAATCACTGGGTGCGCTGGCGATCATGCGGTCATAGTAGAATGAAATCAGAGTTTTCAAAAGGATTTTAGTCATCTCTTTCTATTCAAGTGGAGGGCAAATTTGTGTAGCAATTTCACGCCATCTTTGAGCATATTCCTTGAAACTCTCTTTGTCTTTCTAAGACATGGCCCAGAGTTGATCTCTGTCCAGAGACATGTCTATTTTATATTTGTATTGACGAACAAAAGCTTCACCAAGGTCGTTGAAAGTACGGATCTTCGTGCTGTCCAAGCCCATGTACCACTTAAGAGTGACACTAGTTAAACTGTCTTGAAAGTAGTGGATCAGAATCTGATGGTTGTCAGTCTGAGTGGACATATTCTTAGCATACATAACCAAATGACTTTGAGGACATGATCTTCCTTTGTATTTCTCGAAGTCTGGTACTTTGAATTTGGGCGGAATTTGAACATTAGGAACCAAGCAGAGTTCGGAAGCGATCTTTCCAAAAAGATCCTTACCTCGAAGAGCATTGATTTCCCTTTGCATTTCTAAGAACTGATCTTGAAATCCCTCTAACCTTTCATCTACTCCCACAACTTTGCTTGGAGCAGTGTGATAAACGTTTTCTTCATTATAAAGAGTCGTATGCACTACAAGAGGACGTACAGACATCACAAAAGTCACTACTGGAGCTTCAGCGTTTTGAGGGCGGTATCCAATTGGCATATAACCGTGAGGCATGCCCCACGGGAAATCGGGTGGCATGTGATATTGTTGATCATTGACGGGCGCCACTGGAATGGGCGTCGAGACGTTCTCAGAGATTGTTGTTCGTTACACTGGATCTTGAGAATTGTTCGATGACTGATTCTGAGCAGCCACCAAAGTCTCATCATAGAAGTAAGCCTTTCCAAACTATCTTTCAGGGTGATTACTTCCTCCCTAAGCTCTTGATTTTCTTGTTCAAGTCGACTCATCCTTCTCTAGCGACCGACTCGGGTATTGTACTGGTTATTCAGTTTGACTATTTGAGGGAGAAGACACATGTAAGTTTCTTGAAATGCAGGAACTTATGCTTGAATGATGCATGATATGGAGATGCAAAAGATGAGTTTTAATTTTTAAGAAACTCAATAATTTATTGCAAATATTATAGAGACAAAATTTGGTATAAGCTGAACAAAAACATCTTTTTATTAAACAATTGAGGGATTACAAAGGATCAAATACAATTTCAACGATCCTAAACAATACAAGAGGAAAACTTCTAAGTCTATGAGTCCTAAGGAATCCCATCTGTAGAAAGTCCTGTTGCTGGTTGATGCTTCCTCTTCTGCCTCCTTAGCTGAGCGTTCTCGATCATAAGCTTGTCGATGATTCCCTTCCAAGCACCTGAGGTGGGAGGTATGTTGGAGTACTCATGAAATGGATGGACTTTAGAGAGAAGTAAACCTTCTTGTTCCTCATGTTTCTTCACTGCTTATTGTTCCATAATCTCAATCAAATCATCATTCTCCTTTAGCTACTGCTTCATCTTCATTTTCTTATCATTCAAGACATGGTACTTGCCTTCCCAAGTGTCTCTTTCCAATTTCAACCTAGCCAAAATTTCTTGAAACTCTTCCCTACTCTCAATAATAATGGTGGATAATGATGTTATAGCCTAAGTAAATGAGGGTTTCTCAAGAGCATAGGGCATCTTAAGTTCATTGGCTCTAGCACAAACCCATTGGGTGTAGGGCTCAAAAGCATCACAATTCTTTCTTCCTAATTGACATTTTCCTTTCCTGTGAATGTTGTGCCAAGCATGTATGATTCTATCGTTCAAAATAAAACTCTCTTCTTCGTCGAGGTAAAAGAAACTTGACAACAGAAGGTTATTAGGTTTATCTGCTATAAGATATCCTAATTGGCGTCTGGAAAGGATGGGGTTGTAGTTAATTCTCCCATGTACACCAAGGAGAGGTACATTAGGAAATTCACCACAACTGTCAATAATTAATCCAACATCATAGGAGGGGTCATACCAATGTATATTCCCTTGATCAATGGACATGAACCTCTGAGACCATCTGAGCTTTTGTGAATTCTCCCTAAAGTGCTTGGATCCGGGAAAGTGAGAAATAAACCACTTATATAGGATAGATGCACATCAAAGAATGGTTCCACCACCTTTCTTAGTCATATGATGGATAGAATGGTAGGTATCTCCAAGTAATATGGGGATTGGGTTACCAATTAAGAAGATCCGTATAGCATCAACATCCACAAAGTTATCAATGTTTGGGAAGAGCATAATTCCATAAATGAGTAGAGCAAAAATGGATTCAAAGGCATCTATACTATTTGTTTCTGCAAAGACAAAGGCTTTCTCCATCAGGAATATAGAGGTTAGACCTATAATCCCTTCTTTTGTAATGAAGTCGGCCTTCACAACAGATGTTTCTAGGTGAAGTGCTTCTACAATAGCTGCTGGTGTAGGGTTCTTCTCTGAACCACTGAATGGTAATTTGTAAGAGACTAGCAAACCAAACCAATAAGAGTATTCTTCTAGAGTATGCATAAGCTGGTAGTCTGGAAATGTGAAGCAATGGTAGAGTGGATCATAGAACTATACCAAGGTGTTAAGAACTCCATCTTCAACCTTGGTCTTCAAGACACCCACATGTCTTCCATACCGAGCTTTGAAATCCTCTAGACTAATTATCATAGAACCAAGCTTCTTCAACTCTGTTAAGTCGGGACTTTTGAAAGTGTATTTCTTGGTATTCCTCCTTCCAAGTTCCATTTTACCTATCGATATTTGCAAAATAAAACTATTGAGTTTCTTCGTTTTTATGTAAAAAGGTTTTTATGGATGCATGAATGCATGAATGCATGTTTCACAAATATGGGTTTAGGGTTTTGACATTAAGCATGGAGCCAAGGGTCTAACCATCCTACAATGTATGAACTAATGGGTTTATTTTGTACATGTAGAATAAGGTTCTAAAGTGGTCAGAGTCATAGATCCATCTTTCGGATATTATCGGTTTAACGACTTGCTCACAGACCAATAATATTCTCAAGAGAAACTCGTCTTCGTGTAGCATCACATAACAATTACCTCAGATCTTAGACCTGGATAATCTTCGCACTACATCCTAAAAAGGCTTAGAGGGGTTGAAAGGATTCTAAAGGTCCTCAGTTTCTTAGACTCCCAGGTCGAAGATAATAATGCCACTACGATTTACTTGCAACAACAAATATTACCATCAAAGGGGTCTTCACTTAGCAGGGTAATATCATATGTTAATCATGCTTAGGATTACTCCAGACATGTAACTTTGATTATACCACCATCCTATCTTATTTGTATTCTCTAATCCAGGTTAGGATTTCCTCACCACTTATAGATCTCCATAATGAAACCCAAACAAACATAGCAAAAAATAATAATAATAAACACATATAAATAAGTTAGGTATCACCCACTTAATATTATATCCCCAATGAAGTCTCCATTTCTGTCGCGGTGAAGAATCAGAGACCAAGTTGTTAATTAGACTTGACTCATGAATTAAAATATCACCACTGGACTTTAATTTATCCAAGGAAAAGGGAAAATATTAAAAAAAACCCAATATGTATATTCAAATCTAGAAGGTTAAACTTAAGTTAAGCGAAAAGGGGGGAGATTCTAAGGTATGGGAGTGTGTTATGAAAATGGAAGGTATTAGCACCCTAATCATCGGTAGTACTCTACAGGAATCTTTTAAATATATGTGTTTGGTTTAAAATTGTTTTCTATTTGATTTGGGAGATAAGAAAAAGAACATCTTTTTATTGTTTTAGGATTTGGAAAGACATTGAGTCTTATGCCTACGTACCCGTGAAGGATCAAAACCTCGTAGTTCGGGTTCAAAAGTAAAAAGGAATTTGTCGGGGTTGATTTTATGAGAAAGAGACAAATTGTCATCTTAAGGAGAAAACTCAATTTTAAACCACCACAAACATGTGGAAGATATATCTTTGCATCAAATTGAAAGAAGGGCTCTCACTTGGATATAGAATCAACAAGTATGCCACATACCTCTTCCAAATGGAAAAGAATCAGTATCAATATCAATAATTTTATGGGGTATGAGATTTAAATCTCAACTAGGGATGACTCATGTCTAACCCTTTTGTGAAAAGGTTTTAAACATGGAAAAGCCAAAGTGGCAAAAGGATTTTATTTAAGTTTGTGTTTTTTTTAGGTCTTATGAAAAGATCTTTGAATATACTTAAGTGTTTTGAAGCATTTGATTAAGAAATAAAAGGGAAAACAATGACCTAAGTCAAAGTTTATTATGAAAGTGGTTAAAAGAAGGAGAGAGAGAGAGAGAGAGAGAGAGAGAGAGAGAGAATCCTAAGGTTTACATTTAGGGGAACCTAAGATTGTAGCTAGAAGTTTTGGATTAAGGTGAAGCAGAGTTGTATAGGATGCAGATGAACACACACATGCAAAATGATAAGAATGTCATGATTCCTTTCCCTTGGATATAAACAATAACAAGGTTGAACATGCATTAACATTAAGGCACAAAATATGGCTAAATACAATGGCAATCACAAGGTGAGTGAGGTATGGATGACAATATTGATCATGGTTTTTAGGCATTGAGATAAACATAAACAAGACATGACGAAGTTTCACATAACATCACCAGACACAACACATTAATGGTGAAGACAAAATCATATTTGACATCGTAAAGGCATTCATTGGTACATGGTAAACACAACATGAATCAATTTAGGTCAAACAAGCATCACATTATAAGTCTTCACAAAATAAACATTAAACTTGAATCAAAGTTCATGATAAGACCAAGCTTAAGTGGAAACCCTAATCATGCATCAAGATGCTTCAAAAGATTCATCTAACCAAAACCCTAAGTTTCATCTAAATAATCAATCACTAATATCTTAAAACAAGACCATTTAATCATGGTATAATGCCCAAAGTATGATCATGTTTAAGCAAACAAAATTATAACAACATCAAACAAGACCTAAACAAATATACATTGGTTACACAAACATCTATGATCACTTAGAACAAGGAAGCAATAAAAGAAAATCCATTAAAAGGCCTAAAAACAACATAAAATGCACTAGTTTTCTACCTAATAAAAATGGTCAAAATAAATATTATTTTTTGGTTTTTTTTTGTGGATTCATAAAATAGAGGGGATTAATAACAAGTGTACAAAAAAGCATTCAAAAATAATTAATTTTGCATATAGAAACAAATGCATGAAGATATGAAGAAAACCATCAAAAATAATGGTAAAAAATAAGGAAAGTGTGGCCAAGGGGATTTGAACCCTTGATCTGTTGGTTGTAGGCTAAAATAAAAGCCACTGGGCCTTGCACTAGGTGGTTATAGCATGATGCGTCTGATACATAATATATTAAGACTGAATGCAAAAGATGTAAAAAAAATAAAAGAAACAAAAGTCTAGGGCGAGGGGGATATGAACCCCAAACCTTATGCATGCAAGAGACTTAACAAACCAATATTTTACCACTGGGTTGTCTGAAGCTGTACTTCTTTGTATGCCTTTTTTGTCTTTCCATATCTGAAAATTTTGCAAATAAACCCCTTAAGTTCCTTGAAAAGTTTCTTTTTATCTGATGATATGGATGCAGATGAATGCATGAATGCAATAATCACACTCAAGGATCAAGCAAAGCACACCAGACAAAGGTCATGGGATAGCTCATGTTATCCTTAATATCAATCATCCATTTTGGTGGATTATGGTTTTCACCTTATCGACACCCAAGTTCCATTGATATTAACGATATACGAACGGTTCAACCATCCTTAATATCAATCATCCATTTTGGTGGATTATGGTTTTCACCTTATCGACACCCAAGTTCCATTGATATTAAGGATGTCTGAACGGATCAACCATGAATCACAGGTTTGTTGTAAATCACGAGCATGGAGTCTCGGTTAAGAACCACCCAAAGGGAGTGTACTATGGTTTAAACCTGCCGAACATGTTCTATCAGAGGTTCCCATGGTCATCATCCCATCTTTCGAATATTATCGGAGGAACGAATACTCGTATTCCAAAAATATTCTCAAGAGAGACTCTTATGAGTGTAGTATCGCGTAACAATCGCATCAAATCTGACATTGGAACGACCTCCGCACTACGTCCTAAAAATAGGCAAAGATGGGCTTGGTAAACTAAGGTCCTTGGCTTCTACGGCACATATTGAAAGAATAATGCCTAACCACAAATGACTTGTGTGACATCATTAATCCAACATGACCTCCACCAAGTGAATGGACTCGCAAGTCAACTTGCTAAGGAATAACTCCACACAAGTCGACGAGACTATGCCATTCTCCTATCATAAGGTACACTCGAGTTCGGGTATAGAACTCATCTCACAGGGATCACCAAGCAAGCAAGCAATTGATATATCAAGCAATTCAATCATTACAAACAATACAGTAATCCCAAATTGCACAAAAATATGTCATAAACAAGTATAATACAACAAATTGTGAAAAGTAGGCAAACCCACTAGGAAGAATGTATCCCCAGTGGAGTCGCCACTTTTCTGTAGCGGTGTATTCGTCACTTTATGATTTATTGACTAAATCAAAAAGCAAAGCATACAAAGATAGAGTCGCCACCGCACTTTTATTTATCCAAAGGAATGGCTAGAAAGTGAACAAAAGCCTAAGAAGTTTTGCAAAGAAAACTAATAAAAGGGGTACAGAGATCTGGGTAAGGGGGTAATTATGTTGTGGGAAGGTGTTAGGCACCCACAACATCCTAGGTACTCCTAGGGAACCTCTTTTCACAACTTGTTGTAAAAAATATTTGTTTATGAAATTATTTTGTGCAAACATTGATTGGAGGGATGAGAAAAGAATATACAATTTTTATTATTTTTGTGTTTGAATGGATGAACCCATTGCCTACGTACCTTTTCATGAAAGATAAGGATCAAAACGCCGTAGTTCGGCTAAAAGATTTCCAAAAAGATGAGTGGATTGATTTTAAACAAAAGCCTTAAGGTCTTTCATTATCAATGGGAGAAAACTCAACCTGAACCAACAATCCACCATGTGAGAACAACTTCAACATGCTAGTGAGGGGTTAACCCTATAATAAGCATGGAAGTCTTACAATTCAATCACTAAGGATGCGGTGAGATTTACATCAACCACTATGATAATTCAGATCTATGGCTAATGCATGAAAACTTGATTAAGAAAATGGACAAGGCCACCAAAAGCAATTGAGTGAGTGGAATTAACCAATTAGAAGTATTCACAAAGATGGTCAAAGTTGACATTAGATTCAATTCAGAAGAAGTATCGTGAAAATGAAGTTTGAAAATCAGAGGCTTAAGGCCTAGGTTTCTAGTTTTGAAAACAAGTCAAAATGTTTGCACAAAAGTTTTCTGGTTTGGGTTAAAATGCAAGTGGAGGTTGTAAGGAAACAAAAGGTGGGGATGAGGAGCAAAACTTCATTAGGAGTTCCTCTCTTGAGATCATATGCAGATGATCCAAGTAAGTACCATCCTTTGGAATAGGCAACAAAGCAATAAGCAAATAAGCAAGAGTCTCATAAGAGAACAATAAAACTGGAAATGGAGTGCCAATAAATGGTCTTACATCCAACTCCGAAAACAAATGGGAAACGGAGTGCCAATAAATGGTCTTACATCCAACTCCACAAAGCAACATGGGAAACAGATAGCCAATCAATGGTCTTACATCTAGCTTCACAAAACAACATGGGAAACAGATAGCCAATCAATGGTCTTATATCTAACTCCACAAAAGAAACAAAATAGGAAACAGATAGCCAATCAATGGTCTTACGTCTGACTCCACAAAAGAAACAAAATAGGAAACAGATAGCCAATCAATGGTCTTACGTCTGACTCCACAAAACAACAGATAGGAAATGGAGTGCCAATCAATGGTCTTATATCCAGCTCCCCAAAAGGAACAGGAAACAGATAGCCAATCACTGGTCTTACATCTGACTCCTCAAACAAAACAAATAACAAATGCAAAACAAACATATGAATGATGCACAAATAAGCAAACGAGCAATCAATTATCACACGCTATACATAACCAAGAGGCTCAATCAAAGTTGGGCTTTAGTCAAGGGGTCATATCGACCTTGACAAACAAGCCAAATACTGGAAGGGCTGTCTGAGGCTCTTAACCACTGACATTGACCGTCAGGGTGAGCAGATGAAATGGGAAATAAGGGTTAGACCTCATTGCTCTTAATCCGGCCTGGGTGAGCTTGAATCAAAGAAGGTGTGGGAGTCTAGAATGAGGAACTCTATTCCACAATGACTGACTCTATATACAAGATTTTGGGTGTTTATTCAAATGCGTCAGCACTTAGTGCGAGCAAAGTGAAAGACTCAACTGAATAGCAGGGGATGGATTGCACATCCCTTCTATCTGCCAATTGCCTCTTCACTTAGGAGGACTTGAATTACATGGCACAAATATAAATAATCACAGACATTGCCTCTTAAGGAGGACTTCAGCCAAATGCCTGCCAAACATAAACGACAGGGCTTCCAGACTACATGGAGTTAGAGAAATTACCTAAGTGGTAAACCAACCATAAGAAAAGCAAAGCAACTCAAGTAATGAGTTAAAGCTACTAAGGTACCTGTAAGAAAATCAAACAAGTCAATATTCACATTCAGACAAACCAAACAGACAGTCAACAGTGAGACAACCAATATACACAATGTAAGTCAACAACTCAAGTGAGTTAGCCACCCAAGGACCTACAACAAATATTAGTTAAACAAAGCAAATTGCATCTCAATCAAGGAGATTACATCATCCATTAGAACTAATTTGCTTGAACCTGAAAGGCAAAGCTCAAATTGTGAGTACAAACCCCTAGGGCAAAGCCTAGGGTCAAAGGCAAAGCAAAAAGTCAAACCAGCAAGCAATATTCAACATAAAGCTCATTTAAACAAGTGGGAACGTGTCCTAAAAAGTACCAAGTCAAAAGCATTAAGCAAAGTCATTACATGAGCAAGCTATGGCAAAGACAATTTCAAAGCACACAATTGGTCATCAAGAATGAAAATTCCATATTAAAACAGAAATGAATCAAACAATCATGGAAGTTTTTATGTGCACACGACATGTTAAACACAATCATCATGCCAAAAATTAGAATCAACAGAAATCAATTGACCTAGAAATGAAAATGCACAAGTATGACATCAAAATGTGTGACACACATTGTCACACCATACAATCATGTGTCTAAAACAGAGATGAAAAATGCTAAAAATGCACAACCAGGCCTCAAAAATCATGCAACATGTTGGGAATCAGCATACCAAATTTCAAATCAATTGGCCAATGTATGAGCATTTCACAATAGAATGAACGAAGCATGTTACATTTGCATACATGTCCAAAGAATCAATCACACTTAAAATTCCAGAGATGATAAAATCATGAAATCATCATCAAAAAATAATAGACATCCATATGAACATGTAGCAAAAAATTGGGAATTAATTGGATTCATTTTCAATTTATTATGATTTTTTGAATGTGATGAAAAATATTTGAAATAATGAAGAAAACACATGAGGAAATTGGAGGGAAATGGAAAAATGGTGAGTAATTTGAAAAATGTCCTCAGCTGGAATCGAACTGTGTGCAAGTAAAAATGCGCTTGGAAAAGAAAATAGTATCACAAAATGCATGAAGCCAGAATCGAATGGTGGTTTGGTCAAAACAATGTAGTTTTATTAATTGATGTGGCGCCTACATCAGAAGTCAAATGCCACGCGTGCACGGTCAAAAGAATGGGAGCCTATGGATTAGCCACGAGGACGCTTGCGTGGACACACATTGTACAAACCCTAGCGCCAACACTGCATGTTGCAGACGGCGGCTCACGCGGTGGTTTCCACCGTCTTCTTCGTGAAGACGGTGGCGCTACAGTGCCATGCTCAAATTTTTTTCCAGATTTCATAAACAAGTACACTAATCGAAATCTTATCACATGTAGTTTCCAAATCTATCATCAATTACTCCTAACAATCCATGAATAATGAGAATCGAAGGAAAACATTTTCACATCCAAAACTTTAACTCAGCATAACTCGGCCAATTCTCAACCATTTTTCATGAATTTTATATCAGCAAGATCAGCAAGAGAAGATCTACAACATTACATGCATAAGAGGAAGAATTAAGAGACTCGAAAACCTAACCTCTTGAAGAGCAGTCACTGAAAATTGCAGAATCCAGGCCTTGCAAGTATCCAAATCCAGTCCTGAGATGATGTTATGAAGTTTGATGTATGAATTGAAGCTTGGAGATGCTTGGATCTAGCTCAGAAGTCAGTTTCCATCTTCATGTTCTTGAGCTTCATGTGCTTGATTTCTACTCGAATTCTTCAAATCAAAGCTTGATCTATACTCAATGATAATCAGAGAACAAGAATATGCAATCAAATTCTGGTGTTATGTGGAAGAATTTCAAATTTCAATGGAGAGAAAAATTTGGAGGGAAGAAGAATTTGAGATCTAGAATGTGATGTTATGAACAATTCTGTTAGGATTAAGCATTTATACTATGTCCTAATCATGCTGAAATAATAATTAGGCTTTGGTTAATGCAAAATTAGTGAGAATGAGGTGCATGGCAAAATTAGCAAAAACACCTTATGCATGGCAAGGCACACGTGAACAGTGCTATGTGTTGATTCAAAATCACTCAAAATCAGTTCATAAGCCAAATGGAGTTGGAATTTTGTTCATATGATGCACCAATTTTGAATTTGCAAATTTCCCTCCAAAATACTTATGCATGGCCAAATGATCATATGATAAAATTTCATGCAATGTAATGATGGATTTGGAAATTATAGGTCATAAGGAGCAATATGCAAAAAGAGGCACTCAATTTGGAGCTTTGGATCAAAAGTTATGGCTTGTTGAAGTTCAATGCACACTTTGCAATCCTTTGACCATATCTCCTCAACCATTCATCAGATGCTCATGATCTTGGACTTTTTGGAAATGGGAGAGAAAGATCTTCAACTTTCATGTTGGACAAAAATTCATTTGAAGCTTCTTTGATGTTAGAAAGTTGAGTTGAATTTGGTCTGAAAACTTTCCATTTTTGGAAACTTGAAATTATAGGTCACTTTCCATTTTGGGAAACTTTTGACTTGACCTCAAAATCTTCAATGTAGATGTTTGACATGATGAATAGGCCTTGTATGAACATGAATGGGATGTCTCAGATCATTTCCCACACTTCAAAGCCTTCAGTTGACTTGCATTGGTCCTTAGATGACCTGACAATGCCTGATGAATTTGAGCCTCAACCACTTGGGGAATTTGCTCCAAAATGAAACTCTAGCTTATATAAGCTCAACATAATATCATGTGGTCCTCATACCAAGAAAATACCATCTACTCTTGCTCAGAGGAAAACCTTGAATTGCCTTGACCTGTGGCTACTTAAGCTGCAAGCAACAAAGGTTAATGACATATTTTTGTACATTTTTGGTTAGTGATTAAAAGAAAAGCAATGGTATACCAATGCAAGCAATGCCTGGTGATCCAAAACCACTCTCAGGAGGATCCCACCCACAGGGAAGGAAGCAAGATGCTCAAAGATCCTTGAAGCTATGCAATGCTATGATATGATGCCATGAGGGATCTTAGGGACAAAATTGGGGTCTTACAGGGTGCAATGTCAACTCATGTATTAAGTTACATCAATTAAAATATATATTAAACTCACTTTTAAGAGTTAAAAATGGTTCCAAACTTCATCTTCCTCATTCATCCCGTAGTCCACCATTTCCACCATTTTCACAACTTCTCAAAACTCTAACTCTCAATTCTCAACGAAATCAAAAGTTGTAAAAACCAAAATTGCTTAGAATGTCGCAAGGGATTTAATGGCATTAACCAATTTCATTTATTTTTCATAAATATCCAGAAATCAAACAAAATGCATGTGAACCTAAAAATTGAATATAAAATTAAATTCAAAACATCATCGATTAAGACCAATGATCATATGGGTTTTGTTCTTCACATCTTGGCAAGTGAGATGGTAATAAGAATGCTGCAAAATGGTGCCTTAAATCGTAAGTTGCATAAATGAGTACATACCTTAAAAATGAAAATTGTGTTTTGAAATAGGGGTGTTCCAGATGTGATTTTATGATATGAACAACTTCCTTACACCTCAAGGAAGGTGTTTGAATGCCTGACTTGAGCTGAGAGTACTTGGTTCATCCTTTCCAAATTAAGTTTCAAGTTATGAAAATGTGATTTGGAAGATGATGGTAGGGCTGTTACATAAGTTTTTCAAGTGTTTGGACAACTTCTAATGGATGTTTAGAAGTTGTTTGAAGTGTTAGTTTGGAGAAAACACAAGCACGATGAAATTTGGAAGTTTGAGGTTTGGAGAATTTGCTACAATGGAGTTTTTATGTCAATTCTGGTGTGTTGAGTTATGAGGCTTGTATATCTATTTATAGAGGCTCCATATGGTTCACATAACTTGCATAAATAAATCTTGGTTCAATTGGAATGCTAGTTAGGCGACTTGGTTTCATTTTGCACAAAAATGCATAATAAATCATGATGAAAATGTGGAGTGAAATGAGGAGTTTAAAGGTACTTTTCTTGAGGTTTAGGATATTTCTTTTTGGTTTATAGGTTAAGGGTGATCAGAAGAAATAAGTGGGAAGCTCAATGCAAAAGTGGTTGTAAAAGTTGGCCTTTATCAAAATGGATATGAAGCTTTTTGCAAAACCTTCCAAATATGGCATCAAGACTTGGTCAATGGCTCAATCCCTTGTGTAATGCACCAAGGGTTTGTGTAATATTATAATTAAGGTGAGATTTATAAGAAAGATAGATTTCAAAGTAAGATTATGTAGCTTTGGGTCAAGGTTGCATGATGAACTTGCCATGAAAATGACCCAAAATTTAGATTTGGAGATCCAACTTCATCTCTTCGAAACTACTAGCTCAAATATGATAATTTCATTATATTGGACTTTTTGGAAATCTAAGACCATCCTATATAACTTTCATGTTGGTAGTTTTACTTTAATCAATATGGAGCATGGTGAAAAATAAGTCACTTTTTGAAGGCAGATTTGGTTGAAAATATTTCTAAATGTTTCAACTTTATGGTACAAACTTCATGGTTTCATAACATGAAATTGTCGCATTTTTTGGGAATGAATCATCAAGGACAAAGTTATAGTATGGAAAGAGAGGTTAAATTTTAGCTTTGGATAAAAGAAAATGGTTACTTGGATTGGAAGTTATGAACTTGGAAAGTTGGCTCCTTAAACATGTATTTTTTTCATAACTTAAAAAAATTTACAAAACCAAATCTTGCCCTTTTTGCACGTAACCTCAAATTTCTTATTTTACCTTGATCAAATGCATCCATCAACCATATTTTCATGATCCTTGAGTTGATAAGTCCATGGTTGACCAAAAATGTCAAAAGTCAAACTTTGACTTAGCCTCAATTGACTTTGTATCAGATGAATCCAATTCTTGCAATCTTTAATGAATGATATCTCTTGGGCATACTGGATGATATCAATGGATCACTTATGATGTATTTGAAGTCTTTGAACCATACTTCAAGCTTTGGGATCATGCCTTGGCTAAAAAGTCAACCAGTTGACTTTGGGTCAAAACCCTAGTTGAGGGTATCATATGAACTTTGGCCTTGGTGAATTTGAGAGGGAATAATATTGAACTTGATTATTGTTGATAGAAGTCACATGATAGATTGGAAAGGATGAGGAGTTTGAAATGTTGAAACTCATGCCAAGTCTTGATTGATTGTGTAACCAACCCCCTTATCTGCAATCTCTGGAATTTTATTAGTTTTGATTTGAAAACTTCTTATCTTTGGGTTTTGTTCGTACTTTTCCCTTTTCCTTTGGAAACAGTAAAAGCGCGGTGGTGACTCTTGTTTTATTGATGTTAAGTTTATCCATAGCTTAATGGTCATGAATTTACCGCTACAAACAACCTCTAATATGTTAGTACTGTGGAAAATATGGACATACAATTACTTATTGCTTTGAATGGTTGAAGTTAAATATTAGAGGGCGCGGAAAGTTAATGCTAAGAAAAAGTGAAATACTGTAGCGGGGTATTCGTTACCATTAGAGATATTGACTAAATCCAAGGTAAATCATACAAGTCGAGTCGCCACCGCACTTCTATTTATCCAAAGGAATGGTTAGAAAGCGAACAAAAACCTAAAAGTTTTAACAAAAACTTGTAAAAGAGAAACAGAGATCTGGGTAAGGGGGTTGGTTATGTAATGGGAAGGTGTTAGGCACCCAAAACATCCTAGGTACTCCTAGGGAGCCCTTTTCATACTTGTTGTAAGGGTTGTTATTTTTGTGAAAAATTTAGTTTGTGCAAACATGATTGAAGAGATGAGAAAAGAATATACAAGTTATTTATATTTTGTATTTGAATGGATGAACCCATTACCTACGTACCATCTTAAAAAAGATAAGGATCAAAACCTCGTAGTTCGGGGTAAAAATTTCAAGAGGAGTGGGTGAATTGATTGGTCCAAAAGCCTTAAGATCTTTTGTTATCAAAGGGAGAAAACTCAACCTAAAAACCACAAATCCACCACGTGAGGATAACTTCAACATGCTAGTGAGGGGTTAACCCTATAATAAGCATGGAAGACTCATTGTCCATCACTAAGGATATAGGTGAGTATTACATCTACCACAAAGATAACTCAAACCTAATGGCTAAAGATTATGAAAAAGTTGTGATTAGAAAGTGGCCATTGAAACCACAAAAAGACATTTGAATGGGTTATATCTACCAATTAGAAGTATATACAAAAATGGTCAAAGTTGACTTAAAGATTCAATTCAAAATAAGTGTTATGAAAAGAAGGTTTGAAAATCAAAAGCCTAAGGCTTAGGTTTCTAATGTTTGAAAACAAGTGTTAAATGTTTGCACAAAAGTTTTGGCTTGGGTTAGAGTGGAGGGAAGAAGAAGAATGGCTAAGTCCTAAGTAAAGCAAAAAGGTGAGGGATAAAGAAACAAAACCATAATGGAGTTCCTCTCTTGAGATTATATTGATGATCCAAGTAGCTCCCATCCTTTTGAATAAGCAATCACACAAAGCATAAATTCAAGCAACCATCAATCAAAGTGGATTCTTGGAAAGACTCCTCAATGCATCTTGGATTTCTCTCTCTTAGAAGCTCATGGTAATGGTTCCCCAAATAAGTTCAAGTTAGAACTCCTAGCACAAGAAAACACACATCAAAAGGTTCTATAATACAATCAAAGAATGGACAAGAGGGAGTTTAGAATATGGTCCTTTCAATGTTCATCTTCAAGCTTAAGCATTCTAAAGGCTCAATGCCTAGTTGCTCTTTGACTTTTTATAGCACTCTAAAGGCTCAATGCCTAGTTGCTCTTTGACTCCAAGTTTGCATAGGGAAAGTCCTAAACTCTAAGTCCATTTGTCCAATTCTTTGCATTTGGTCTACATCAATCAAAACAAAACACAAGCACAAAAGTATATACACAATTATGTGCTCAAGTGAGCAAAAGGCAAATGGCATTAACATAAACATGTGCTCAAGTGAGCAAAGGAAAAAGCAAATGGATAAGTAAGTGTTAATTGTTAATGGTTACTGTTAGTAGTTAGTGTGCCATAAGGCAAATTTAGCGCTATGTTAAGCAATCGTAATTGGACTTATGTAGAAGTCACAACTATCTGAGGCCGGTCAATAATAATGTAGGCAACAACACAAGTTAGAAGTCTTGATTAGTGAACCAAGTTCCAACAACTTGCCATGCCAAAAAAGGGAAAGAGAATTGATCTTGTATTGGATTAAGCCTCTTGCATGATTTAGAAAACAACCTATCCCTAATGCAAAGCCATTCACTTGATCAATTGATCAAGATGAATTAGATTTGAATCAAGGAAGATTAAGTCTCCCTAATCAATGCTAACTTATCAACCTTCAACTCATTGATCAAAGAGAAAGAAGAAGAAGAAGAAGAAGAAGAAGAAGAAGAAGAAGAAGGAGATGAAGAATGGATAAGGAAATAGAAAGATCAAAAATGCATAAGATGTAATAAGATGTACCAATCCATATGTATTGACCAAATGAAATTGAAAGGCAAAGTCAAACAAATAAGAAATCAGAAATGCGATGAAGATTGGAGATCAAACAACAAGCAAAATATTTTTGGCATTTTTTAACATTAAAATAAACTTGAATTAAAAATAAAAGAAAGGTCAAACTTCAAAATCACTTCAAATCAACCTTGAGAGGTCCAAGTGATTTATCCCAAGTTCAACAAGGTCAAACTAAGTTTGACAAAAAAATTCAGCATTTTTAAAAATCAGAAACTATTTTTAATCAATTAAAAATGAATAAAAATAACCTAATTGAACTAAAATCTCAAATAAATCTCAAATCAATTAAAAAATTGATGAGAATCTTTTTCATAGATCCATCATCATTCAAATAGGTTAGGAAAATATTTTTATATTTTTTGAATATCAAAAACTATTTAAAATGAATTAAAAGTAACCATAAAAGAGAAAATTCACAAAAAATATCAAATGATGAAATAAAAAATATTAAAAATCAGAATTAGAAACTAGAAATTATTTAGAGAAGAATGCAATTGGTCCCATAATTTTTGGATTTAAAATGAAGAAGATATGAATTTTTGAAAATAATGGAAATAAAAGAAATAAAAATCAGAAAATAGAAAATAAGAAAAAACAAGGAGCGTTGGATTGGATCTCATTAATTGACGTGGCGAATCCTGAGGTTCAGAAGCGCGCGCTCATGGTAAGTCCAAGTCAATGAGAAACATCCAACATTAAAATAAGTCATAACAATGGAAGGCCACGATTAGATCTGGAAAATGAATCCAACGATCCAAATTCAAACTGGCAATGGGACGGCCACCGGAGCCACCTTCTTCTCCGGTGAGCTTGTGTTTTCCGGCCAAAATTACAGGCAACCAAAACTTAACCAAAATACACGATCTATACACCGTTGGAAAGCTGGGATGATGTACATCATCCATGTATCACTCAATTCCACTCTAGATCTCTACATTGAGAGAAATCAGAGATGGAAATTCTGTGATGTTCATGAGAACTTGATGGATTTCAAAAATTAAATGCACAGTAATGATGCCTCTATTGAGAGGACTTCAGCCAATACAAAATCCAAGCAAATAGGTCAATAGATGATGAGTTTCGAAGAAAAAACCAGTTGAAGAACAACCTTGGATTCTGGAGATTTGGGCTTGATTCCTTGCTTCCTTTATCAAAACAGAAGATCAATGAACTGAAGGATGAAGGTTTAGAAGCTTTAGATCCAAAGATTCAACCAGATGTAGTTGAATTTTAGATCTGAAAAATTTGAAGAAAAGTGAAATAGCTTCTTTGGTGAGAGGTTGGGTTTTGATTTCTGCAGCAATTCAGGTTGATTCCAGGATGAATTTTGAATGGAATAGAGCTTCTATTTATAGAGGAAATGGCTAGGAGAGGGTGATTCAATCCGTGTGCATGAAGTTGGACATTCCTTGCATGGGCTTGCATGATCATGCACAAGGCCCAAAACCAAAGCCAAATGCAATCTGAAATCATACCAAAGTGAAATGGACGTGTAATCTGAATGGTAATTGCTTGTGCATGGAATTTTGAGGTGTTATGCATAATTGAACCAAAAGCTTCTCCTCTTCGAAAATACCATTTGCCAAATCCAAACATGATCATGTGAGTAATGGTTGGAAAGGTTTTGATGTAAGGAACAATTGTTATGTTGGGCAAAAATCCATTTGAAGTGTGGAAATTGGTGAAATTGGAGTTTAAAGTGCAAGGTGCAAAACATGAAAAGGCAAAGTTTCTAAATTTGGCCAATGTTCAAGCCCTTCTGTTTTGATGATGCAAACCCCAAATGAAAAAACCTCCAACATCAAAGTTGTAGATCTTTCCAAGACAATCAAAATGGACTTACATTTTGCATCATTTGGATTTTTGGTGAAAGAGTTATGGGCACTTGAAGTTGGACTTTTTTGCCTTTCAATGCATTTGGCCCAAAATGACCTATAATGTCTTGCATTATCACATGTATTTCCTTTGCGATTTTGAAATTTTTTTCAACATAACATTTGAATTAGACATCTTAATCTTTCCAATTCATTTGATCCCATCTCAAAATCATAAATAATGAATGAGTTATGTCCTTGGGAAGTTGACCCAAAATTAGGGTTTCAGTCAAAATGACCTATAATGTATTGGAATGGGAGATGACCTTCCAAGCTTCAAACAATTGTTTATGAACATGAAAGTTGTTCATATTGTCCTTAAGAACATTTTTGCTTTTGGAATCATCTCCATTTGACCAACACATAAAAAGTTAGGTCTCAGTGCATTTCAAAATAGTCAGATGAATTGACTGATCAACTTTTCAAGTCCATGACTCATATCTTGATGAATTGATGATTGAAGACACTCAAATAAGTTCAAATATGCATGAAATGAATAATTAAAGAACTTCCCTTGATTGTATTTGACCATGGGCTGAGGTTGCTTCAAGAGCAAGGCATTATGGTGCACAGATGAATTAGGGTTTCTTTGGGAACAAATCTCAAACCCTCTGACTTGTTTTGATCAAAATGATGAATTGAGATGCTAGGGAGGCATATTTGATGGATGAGAGCTTTGGGAACCATTACCACGCTTGCTATCATTTTCTCTTGGCCATATCTCTGCACAAAGGATCTCCTTGAAGCTCTTGGCCTTGTGATTGCTCAAGCTACAAACACAAGATGTTAGTGACATATTTTTGTGCTTTTGGTTAATAAACAAAAATGAGAAAAGCAATGATATACAATTCAAGCATGCTTGGTGATCTCAAACCACTCACAAGAGGTCCCACCCTAAGGCAAAGGGAACCCGAATGCTAATGATCCTTGAGGCAATGCAAATGCAATGTTATGATGCCATGAGGGATCTTAGGGACAAAATTGGGGTCTTACAAATACCAATACTACTTCAATTGTCTCCATAAAACATAGAGGTTCCTCAAGTAAAAGTTGGTATTTTAATGGTGAGGGTACAAGGCATATGGCTAGAGATAAGACGTCTTATGGGAATCATGTAAAGGGAAGAATCAAAGGCTCAGGGAGATTGGTTATTCCAAGACTAGAAGAGGTTCCACTTAGAAGAGAGTCATCTACCAATGTGAGATAATAGGGAGATTTAAGGTGTAATACAAACTTCATCAAATATTGTGTCAAAGGTAAAGAAGTTCTTATGCATAAGGAGGAAGATATTAAGAGATTGCAAGACCTCAAGATTGATAAAGTTGTTATGCTTGTAGAAGAAAGGTCTACCAAGATATTTAAACAGATGGTCAACTATATATTTAAGGAGTCTGAAGCAACTCATGAGGATTGTGTCATTGAAGGGAAGGCTTTTGGTCATGCTAGAGGTCCTCCTAACTTTGAACAAACTATTGTTGTAAGGGATAACAATGGTAATAATTTTTAACATATATCTGAAAGTATGACTAATCAACAACTTGTCATGATGCTTGATGAAATGGAAGCGGGTGCACTTGAGTTTGTATTAGACAAGTCTGACCTAAATGCTAAGGGAATTATGATTGGAGTTGTGAAAATTATTCAAGTTGAAGATTCTCAGAAATTAGGTTTGAGAAATTCTGATGGTGATATCGATGTGTAAGTCACCCTATCCAACATGTTGACTGAATCTCAAGTGCATAAGGAAGTTGAAGGTCATGTCCATGAAGGTGTTGAGGATGATAATGGCATAACTGATGATAGTGATAATTATAATGATCATGCCTTAGAAGATGTGAAGAGACAAGGTCAAAGTGTGATATGTAAGAATGAAATCATTCTTCTAGTTTGTACTTCAAAGAATGATGTACCCTTAGAATGATAAAGATCAGTCCACAGCTGGATATAGTGGGAAACAAGTTGTTTCCTTTATATTTGATGAAATAGATGTGAATCGGTGCTTGAATGCTTCCTCTGACAGTGTCATTCTAAGAGACGGTGAGGATATGTTGTTAGACACAAGGAAAGGAAGTAAGACAATATCAGATGCTCAACAAAGGGTGACTGATTATGAGCTCAGCATGATAAAAGATGTGAGCTACCTTACTGATTATGAGGAAGAGAAAAGGAAGAATTCCTCATGTGATTCCGTAGGAAGTAGTTGCACTCAACTTGGATGGAACAATTCTATGATCAAAGATGTCATCAAAATTGATAATGAATATGTTGTCCAATATGTGGAAAACATGTTGAAAACATAGTTACACAGGAACGATGTACAACCTGAGGAAACTAGAATGATCGAACCAGAATATGATGCTAAAGAAAATACCTTTGTTAAGAGGTCTAACATCCAGAGAAGGCTGAATGACAAAGAAATTATCTCCCTCAAAGTGCCTTTCTTAACTGAAGAAAGTTTTCTAAAGAGTATGTGGTTATATAACAAAAGGATATGTCTTGAAAAGGAGATGCCAAAAGAAGTTTTAACATTCAAGGAAATGTTACAACTGCTGAAGAAAGTCTTTGTGATAGACAATGAGTTTGTCATGTTAAGTTATAAGTATCACATAATGAGTACACCTAATTGACGCTCTCTTATTGCCTACAACATCATATTCTAGGTCATCAAGGAACGAATTAATGTGACCATACCTTCTGATGAAGCTCAACCATATATTGTTGGGTGCAGTGGTAAGAAATTACTCTATGTGAAACAGATCTTGAAGAAGTGTAATTTGAGACATGATGTTACGACATTTGTCTCTAATATTCTTAAGCCATTTGATGCAGTCAACTTAAAAAAATGGTATGCATTTGTGAGATTCAATAGCAATCAATTCTAGGGTGTTATGCCAAGGGGAAAAAAGTGTTTCTCTCCCCCAAGACCACTTTGGCATGAAATTCAAGGAAGATTACTTTGGTATCTCAAGTGTGGTATAACTAGAATGTTATTACAAGCAAGAGAGACAAATGGATTGCTTTACTCTACTATCATAATACATATCTCTCGCTTCATTTCTACACGAATCAAAATTTTAATGATTCATCGGGTGGGAGTGCACCTGTTAAAGAAATTAAGGTTCCCAAGGAAGTTGTTGTTGGTGTAAGCCCTAAAGGCCAATACTTTTGGTACTTGTATCGAATTATTTATTAATAATAAAAAGGATTTTTCTTTATTATGTTTGTTTAATAAAGTCCCTAGAATAGCTAGTATGTTTAATGTATCAAGTGTGACTTAATCGTGAGATTACATTAAACATAAGGACACTATTCTTAAAGTATCTGTAGTCGAGCTTTATTGTGAAGTGGGATAACATTAAAGCATTAAGACTATTATGTATATAGACTGATGATCATATCTCATGGATCATGGATAAGGAGTTATCAAGTCTTAAACATAGGTATGAATATTAAGAGTAACATTTATACTGGATTGACCTGCTACGAGAATACTATATAGAATGTTATGCAAAGTGTCATAAGTTATTCTCATGGTGATAATGGTGTATACCACCCTTCGACCTGAAACCACTATGGACCCTAGATGTAGAGTTAAGTGCCTTATTGTTGATCAAACGTTGTCTATAACTGGATGACCATAAAGGCAGTTGATGGGTACTCCACGAAGCATGCTAAGGGACACGAGTGACCTAGATGGAATTTTCGCATCCTGCATAACAGGATAAATGTCTATGGGCCCAATATTGAACTGGACAAGGATGACACAATCTATGCCTTGTGTTCAATATAGACATAAGGGAAAAAGGGTAATTGTACACATAAGTATTATCACAAAAGGATGTGTCAGATCATATGACATTTTAGTGTCTTGGGTAGCAGTGATGTGTTTCTAGATACCGCTCACTGTTTATTATGTTAAATACGTGATTTAATATAATTGGCAATGCCGCAAATTTAGGAGAAGAGCGATCCAGAACGCAATGCCGCTCATGTCCCTTAGCATGCTTCGTGGAGTATCCATCAAATGTCTTTATGGTCATCCAGTTACGGACAATGTTTGATCAGCAATAAGGCACTCGACTCTACATCTAGGGTCCATAGTGGTTTCAGGTCGAAGGGTGGTATACACCATTATCACCATGAGAATAACTTATGACACTTTGCATGAATTTCTATATAGTATTCTCATAGCGGGTCAATCCAGTATAAATATTACTCTTAATATTCATACCTATGTTTAAGACTTGATAACTCCTTATCCCTGATCCATGAGATGTGACCATCAGTCTATACACATAATAGTCTGAATGCTTTAATCTAATCCCACGTCACAATAAAGCTCGACTATGGATACTTTAATAATAGTGTCCTTATGTTTAATGTGCTCTCATGATTAAGTCACACTTGATACATTAAACGGACTATCTATTCTAGGGACTTTATTAGACAAACATAATAAAGAAAAATCCTTTTTTTATTAATAAATAATTCGATACAAGGACCAAAAGTATTGGCCTCTAGGGCTTACACCAACAATCTCCCACTATCACTAGAGCTAATCAGGCATACCCCTAATGCTCATAGATCTAGTATGGCCATCATGCTTCTGCTGTGTAAGAGGCTTTGTTAGTGGGTCAGCAATACTGTTAAGTGTAGGTACTCTGCATATTTTCATATATCCTCTATCTATTATCTCTCGAATGAGGTGATAACGCATAAGTATGTGTTTGGATCGTTGGTGAGATCTAGGTTCCTTAGCTTGTGCGAAAGCACCATTGTTATCACAATAGAGACCAATATGATCCACAATGCTAGGAACTATGCCAAGTTCACTAATGAACTTTTTGATCCAAACAACTTCCTTTGTTGCACTTGAGGTAGCAATATACTCGGCCTCGGTTTAGAATCAACAACTGTATCTTGCTTTGAACTTTTCCAACTCACAGCGCCACCGTTTAAGCAAAACACATAACCAGATTGCGATCTAAAGTCATCCTTATCTGTCTAGAAGCTAGCATCGATGTATCCAATTACAGGCAGCTCTTCCTGACCTCCATATATCAAGAATGAGTCCTTAGTCCTTCTCAAATACTTAAGGATATTCTTGACAGCTACCCAATGAGCATCACCAGGATCAGATTGGTACCTACTCGTTTCACTTAAAGCATACGAGACATCTGGTCGAGTACATAACATGGCATACATGATAGATCCTATTGCAGATGCATATGGAATCTTATTCATGTGATCCCTTTCTTCCTTAGTTGAAGGGGATTGTGTTTTTGATAGACACAAGCTATGTTGCATAGGTATGAATCCTTTCTTGGAATCATGCATATTAAAACGTCTCAACACTTTGTTTATGTACGTACTCTGACTTAGGCCAAACAGTTTTTGTGATCTATCTCTATAGATTCTAATTCCTAATATATAGGCTGCTTCACCTAGGTCCTTCATAGAAAAACATTTCCCCAACCAAGACTTTACTTGTTGCAAGGTATGGACATCGTTTCCAATGAGTAATATGTCATCTACATATAATACCAGGAAAACGATCATGCTCCCACTAACCTTCTTGTAGACACAAGGCTCATCTTTGTTCTTGATGAATCCATATTGTTTTATTATTTTATTGTTTCATCAAAACGAAGATTCCAGCTTCTGGAAGCTTGCTTCAATCCATAGATTGATCTTTGTAACTTACATATCTTTTGGGCTTCTTCTGGTATGTCAAATCCTTCAGGTTGTGTCATGTACACATCCTTAAGATGATTCCCATTAAGGAAAGTAGTTTTGACATCTATCTGCTATATTTCATAATCACGTTATGCAGCGATAGCAAGTAAAATCTGAACAAATTTAAGCATTGCAACTGGTGAAAAGGTTTCATCATAGCCAAGCCCATGAATTTGTTTATATCCTTTTGCAACCAGTCTTGCCTTATAGGTATGTACCTTACCATCCATGTCAGTCTTCTTTTTGAAGACATACTTGCATCCTATTGGGTTAACTCCCACAGGAGGCTCTACCAAGGTCCAAACTTGGTTTGTGTACATGGAATCCATTTCAGATTTCATGGCTTCTAGCCACTTCTCAGACTCGGGACCAGTTATGGCCTCTTGGTAAGTCACAGGCTCATCTTGATCCATGAGTAATACATCACCTTGATCAGTTATGATATATCCATATCTCTCAGGTAGGTGACGTATCCTGCTTGACCTACGATGGTCTTGTTCTACTTGAGCAGGTTGCTCTTCCACAACTACTTGTGTTTCCTGCTCTAATTCCTCCATAGGTGTATTAATGCTTTGTGATTCTTAAATTTCTTCAAGCTCTACTTTCCTCCCACTGATTCCTTTGGAAATAAAATCCTTTTTTAGGAAAACTCCAGTTTGAGCGACAGACACTTTGCCCTCAGAAGGATTGTAGAAGTAATACCCTCTTGTTTCTTTACCCCACAAATAAGCATTTGTCAGATTTGGGCTCAAGCTTAGTTGAAATTTGTCGTTTCACATAAACTTCACAACCCCAAATCTACATGTAAGACATATGTTATTTCTTACCACTCCATATCTCATATGGTGTCTTCTCAACCTTTTTGGATGGAACACGATTAAGTGCGTAAGCTGCTGTCAATAGTGCATGTCCCCAAAAGGAGTTTGGAAGATCGACGTGACTCATCATGGATCAGACCATGTCTAAAAGGGTTTGATTTCTTCTCTCAGATACACCATTTCATTGGGGTGTTCCAGGAGGAGTAAGTTGGGATAGGATCCCACACTCTTTCAGATGGTCATCAAACTCTAGGCTTAAATACTCACCACCTCGATCTGATCGAAGAGTTTTAATATTCTTACCTAGTTGGTTTTGTACTTCATTCTTGAATTCCTTGAACTTTTCAAAGGACTCTGATTTATGTTTCATTAAATACACATAACCATATCTACTGAAATCATCAGTAAATGTGATGAAGTCTTGAAAACCTCCTCTGGCTGGTACGTTCAGTGGTCCACATACATCAGTATGTATGAGGGCCAAAAGATCATTAGCTCTTTCACCTTTTCCTGTGAATGGAGACTTTATCATCTTTCCAATTAAACAAGATCTGCATGTCTCATATGATTCATAATCAAAAGAGTCTAAGAGTCCATCTTTATGGAGTTTGGATTTGTGTTTCTCATTTATGTGGCCTAATCGACAATGCCAAAGGTAAGTTGGATTTAACTCATTAGGTTTCATCCTTTTAGTATTAATGTTATAAATAGGCATTTCAAGATCAAGGACATATAGTCCATTGTTCATTTGTGTATTAGCATAGAATATATCATTCAAATAAATTGAGCAACAATTGTTCTTTATTATAAATGAAAAACCAAACTTGTCCAAACAAGAAACGAAAATAATATTCCTGCTAATTGCAGGTACATAATAACAGTTCTCTAACTGAATTATTAAACCACTAGTTAAAGTCAATACATAAGTTCCTACGGCTAAAGCAGTAACGTTTGCTCCATTGCCAACTCGTAAGTCAACTTTACCTTTTTCCAAATCTCTACTCCTTTTTAGCCCCTGCACATTGGTACAAATGTGAGAACCGCGTCCAGTATCTAATACACATGATGCAGAAGTAGATAAATTAATTTCAATAACAAAAATACCTGAAGTTGAAGTCTCTACTCCATTCTTCTTATCTTCCAAGTACTTTGGGTAGTTTCTCTTCCAGTGTCCAGTCTTACCGCAATGGAAGCAGGTGCCTTCCTTTGCTATGTGTCGCAACCTGAAAAATGGAATGCGAAAAAAAACAACCGGCGAAGAAAGACAGAAGAGTCGCCACCGTGCGTTATTTATCCCAAAGGAGGGAAAGGAAATGCTCGAAGTAAACCTGGAAAAAGGAAAGGACAAGACAGGGTCTCGCAACCAAATCTTGGGTTCGGGAGTCGATTATGCGAAGGGAAGGTATTAGCACCCCTACGCATCCGTAGTACTCTACGGGATCCACTTTTGTAGTTCTTGTCTAAAGGGATGGGTTTATCTAATGTGTTATTTACTAAAAAAAAGGGTCAAAAGAAAATGACTCGCACGGATGTCGCACCCACTGCATACGTATCTCATCTGAATATGAGAATCAGAGTCTTCGTAGCTCGACTAACTACGGGGTTATGGATTGGGTTTTCGACGAACGACGTTACTACGCAATCTACCAGATGCTCGAACTTTGGAGACTTACTCGCCTGTAGTAGAAGGAATAAACGTGTTCTTAGGAGAAGAAAAATCAATGAGTTGGTAGGGTTAGGGATGCTCATGCAAAAAGGGAAATCCTAGACGAAGGAACCTGCATAAAGTAAACACACAAAACATTGCCTCCTATTGAGGTCTTCCAGCTAAGAAAGCGGTAAAAATACGGAAAAATGTAAAAGTACCACACGAATAAAGATCCGAAGTAACAGTAATTAACGGGACAAGGAAACCCTAAGATCCTTCCAAGCTAACACCATCAAAGAAAGTGAGTCAGTACAGGTAATCGGAATGAAACCTCCAGGTGGTATCCCACAAATAAAGTGGAACATCAGGTAAACCATCTCTGCAAGAGTCATATGAGCCCTCACAAAACAAAACTCAACAAACAGGTTAGAGAAACAAGATAGGGTAACCAAAAGTTGCCCCCAAATCAAAATGTAACCACGTGAATCATGCCCTTTCAATTCACAAAAAGCTCACAAAAAACAACCAAGGGTAGGAGGCCTAAACCTCTTGTGAAACACATGCATCAAAGGGTATCAAATTCACCCATAATACCTCATACATTTAGAGCATTCAAATTAAAGGCATAAAGATGATGGATATAGGGCAAACCTGATTGGAGAGATCGGTTGAAATCAAATGGCACGGCTGGATTTGCAAACCAATGTTAGGGTTTGCTTGAGCTGAAAGTGTGTGAGTCAGAATGAACCTTTCAGAGTTGCCTGGAGGTTGCTGCAGATTAATTCGCACTCTCTCTGTCTAGGTTTCTCTCCAGGTTTTTTCCAGGGAAACCTCAGAGTGTTCTTTTATAACCTGATTTTCATGGCTTTGTGGGCTCAAATGAGAGAGGTCCAAGTCTGAGATTTTTCTATTATATTTTATTTATTTATTTATTTAATTATTTATTTATTTTATTTTTTTTCGTTTTTCGTTTTTTTTTAAATAAATTTTCTTGGATCTGATTCTGATTGACATGATGAAATGCAATATGAAATGTTAAATGACCTAAAAATGAATGCATGAATGAGGAGGGCAAATTTTGGGGTGTTACAGCTGCCCCTATTCAGTCATCAGCTAACCCGAGTAGGGTGAAAGCGAACAGCTTATCAGACAAACAGGGTGAGCTGTGATTGAATACCAAAGACAGACCGAAAATTTGCGCTCCGAGAACACCACCAAAATGCTGAAATACACCGCGCTGTTTATTTCTCTTTCGTTCCTCTGGCTGAATCTGAATCAGTCTTCTGACTTAATCTGGAGTTTCGATCCTCTGGCTGAATCTATACTCAATTTAGTCCTCTAGTTGGATGTTAATTTTGATCCTCGGGCTGGATACGGTTTCAATCTTCTGGCTAGATCTCCTTTGTTTCGATTCTCTGGCTGAATCTATTTTCTTTGATTCTCTGGCTGAATCTACTTCGATCTTCTGGCTAGATCTGAATTGTTTCGATTCTCTGGCTAAATCTATTTCCGGTCTTCGGGCTAGACCTGACTTCGATCTTCTGGCTAGATCTTCTTCAATCTTCTGGCTAGATCTCCTTTGTTTCGATTCTCTGGCTGAATCTATTTTCTTTGATTCTCTGGCTGAACCTACTTCGATCTTCTGGCTAGATCTGAATTATTTCGATTCTCTGGCTGAATCTATTTCCGGTCTTCGGGCTAGACCTGACTTTGATCTTCTGGCTAGATCTGGATTGTTTTGATGATAAATTCCCATCATCAGGATCTCGCATCTGGGGCATGCGCTGGTTGACCCTCTTTCGAAATCTACAGTCTTCATGTTAGATATGCAGCTTCGAGAATATCCCACTTTTGGGCTTCGTACATATTCTTCAGGCTAGAACATGTTATAACGACTCTTCGATTAGACTTTGTTTTTTTAATGCGATCCGCGGGCTGGATCCTCTTGTAGGTTGATTTTCTTTTGAGCTGTCAATCTATTCCTCCAACTGGCTTGCTGGGGAAATAACGCTCGTAGTCGACTCTCTGGCTGAATCTTCGAAATGACCCTCAGGCTGGATCTCTGGAAAACGATTCTCAGGCTGAATCTTCAAAAATGACCCTCAGGCTGGATCACTGGAACAACGATTCTCAGGCTGAATCTTCAAAAATGACCCTCAGGCTGGATCACTCACACTTGATCCTCTGGATGGATCTCATGACTCTGGTTGTAAAGCAATTCTTCAGTCTGCTTTGAAGAACCTGTTTATCAGTTTATGTGTATGCTTGATATGCATGCAAATGCAAATGCAAATGTTATGCATGGTGCAAAAGAAAAAAGAAATCTGCTTGGGGAAGAAACTCTGGCAGGGAGCGGATTGTTGTATCAATCCTTGAATGCTCTGTGGGGAATGATCCGTCTGCCGGGACCGGGGAGCCATCGAAAATAAATCGGCCTTTTTTGAAAAGTTGACCTTGTTGGGGAAGTATCAACTATGGAAACTTTTCTTGGCGAGGCTCTGCGAGGAGAGTCTGTGAGGAAAGCACTTCCTGGGGAAATTTCGTAGGAATCGACCTTTGCTGGGGATATGAACTTGCTAATCATCCTCAGGCTGGGGATTAAAACAAATCTGTTAAAAAAAAATAATCTGTTTGGGGACAAGATGAACACTGGGAACACCACCCTCTTGTCTGTTGGGTATGCGACTACTCCGCTGTTGCTGGGAAGATACAGTTTGGCACTGTCGACTCCGCTGGGGATATACAATCTGGATACTGTCAACTCTACTGGGGATATACAGTCTGGATACTGTCAACTCTACTGGGGATATACAGTCTGGATACTGTCAACTCTACTGGGGAACCTGCTCTGCAGAGGAGAGGCTTTCTCAACCGCTTGGGAGTGAGGATTCATGACTTGGCATCCGGTTCCTGTGACCTGTAACCAAAAAATACATGTATGCCCCGGGGAATTACCCGGTTTGAATTCACCGTCCGGGATTAAGCACATTCAAAGCAATTTTGACTGTTTTCCTGCGCAAGTCATCTGCAAAAACCACCATTACATTCAGATGCAATATGTTTCCTCAATAATTCAGACATCTTTTGCAAACAAACTGATAAATGAAATGTAAAGAGGCTTTTTAACTAAATTATTCAACTTTTGTTGGTTGAAAATTTTGTGCCAGGAATAGGCGAGTACATCAGGAAGCTGATCCCTGGAAAGAGGCGATCGCTATAAATTGAACAAGAGAAACTATCCTAATGGCAATGTGGAAACGGGGTCCCACTGAGTTTCGACTCTGCTATGGCTCGTATGTCCTCAAGACGCTCTGCTCATCTTGCTTTCTGAAGTGGATGGTTAAACGATCTTTAACCTTCGAAGATTGCCGGATTGAATGAAACGGTGATGTAACACGGATGAACTCAGATCGCAGTCATTCGCTTATTCCCTAACTTTTGCATGGACCGCCCTTTTGGGTTTTCAATCCACCGGGATACCCTTTTTTGCCTGAGTCGCCCTTTCGGGTTTTCGACTCACCGGGTGTACACTTTTTTTTATTTTTTATATCCCTAATTTTTGCCTGAACCTCTTTGTTCTTTTTTTTGGTTCGTCGGGATGCCCTTTTTTTCCTGGACTCTTCTTTTTAATGTCCAGCGGGTCTATTTTATGCGAAGTATTTTTTTAACTGCGTCTGAGTTGACAGGGGATGGGAAGTCTTCTCCATCCATGGTTGTTAGCATCAAAGCTCCGTCAGAGAAAAACTCTTTTAACCACGTATGGACCTTCGTTGTTCGGTATCCATTTGCCCCTGTGATCTGTGTTGGGAGGAAGAATTCTTTTGAGTACCAATTCACCGACTCGATACTCCCGAGGGCGCACTTTCGTATCAAACGCTCTCTTCGTCTGTCTCTGATATAGCTGGCCATGGCATATAGCTGCTAGTCTCTTTTCCTCAACTAGGCTTAGCTGATTGTATCGAGAACGGACCCATTCTGCTTCGTCCGACTTCATTGTTGGTGCAGGGAAAAGTTATTCTGGCACAAAATGGCATATGAACCCCCTCCGGTGTGATCAACACTGCACCAACACCGCCCCATCAAACATCATAATCCATTTGGATTCAGGGTCAGGCCCCTCCTCCGGGAGTGGTTCCTCGCAATCTTTCGATTTGAGAAACATGATGTCCTCATCAGGAAAGTTGAACCTCATAGGTTGGTAATCATCAATTTGTTGTGCGGCAAGATAGTCTGACAAGACACTTCCTTTGATGGCTTTTTGTGAAGTGTATTGGATGTCATACTCTGTCAGCATCATTTGCCACCTAGCAACCCTGCTGGCTTTTCAAAAATATACTTGACTTGATCCATCTTTGATATCAATAGAGTCGTGTGAGTCAACATATACTGTCTTAGTCGGCGAGCAGCCCATGCCAAAGCGCGGCAAGTTTTTCTCGAGCAGTGAGTATCTTTGTTCACAGTCGGTAAACTTTTTGCTAGGGTAGTATATTACATGTTCTTTTCGACCTGACTCGTCATGCTGACCGAGCACACAACCCATTGACCTTTCTAACACAGTCAAGTACATGATCAACGATCTTTTCCTCTCGGTCTGTAGACTGACCCCGATCTTGATCTCTTTCTTGTCGTCTTCGGTACCAATGTTGATGGTCTCAACCACCTCCTAATAAGGCGTGATAGCTCAGTCCTCCTGTTTCAACAACCTGGCTAACTCCTCAGGCAATTCACAATCTTCCTCAACCACTTCTTCGGATTGATAGATAGGATTGTCGAAGTCATACTTGGCCATAGCAGTGTCGTTAGCAGTGAGATCCGGGTGATCAGTTTTACGAGGTATTTTTTAGAAAGAAAAACGAAAAAGAAACATGAAAAAGAAACATTGCCGTTTTTGTAAAAGTAAAAATAATTGAAAGAAAGAGAACACAAAATTGTTTGCAAAAGCTGTCCTCTATTGATGATGAAAATAATTGCGAAATGTAACTAAATGGATGGCTCTACAGATGAGTCATTACACCTTGGTCAAAGTGTAAGACTTTATTATGCATGTCATAAAAGGAAAACAATAAAAATTACTCCTTCAGTAGAGTAAACCGGATGACTTTTTCAAACGACCAATTGTCGAGCTTTTCTCCTGGGACACACGGGCGAATCCAGCTATCTAAGTCACAGTCGCTGTTAGCTTGGTCTTCATCTGCAACATTGACGGTGTGGGGAGAAACCAAACCCCCGCTAGAGAAAGTACCGGCTTCATTCTTCTGAGACCCCGGAGTATACCCCAATCCAAACTTGTCTTCTTTTATGATTGGCTCCACAAATTTTCCCTAGCCTTGGGCATTACCAGCCTTAACCACTTCAACAGCTTGATTGTCTGAAGAGATAGAAGTCCCGACCTTCTCAGACTCAGGTGAAAAGACAGTTTCGGGTGCGACCTCATGATGTTTATGGCTTCGAAGCCCTGACACAGCATCTCATGCATCTCGCCATCCATCTCCACATACTTAAATGTAGACAGGTGGCTAACAAAAATATCCTCTTCACCACAGACGGTGACGATCTGACCTTCTAGTCCATATTTGAGCTTCTAGTGGAGAGTAGAAGTAACAACACCGGCAGCATGAATCCAAGGTCGACCTAGTAGACAGCTATAGGCAGGCTGGATATCCATCACATAAAAGGTACTCTTGAATACCTGCGGTCCAATCTTAACTGACAACTAAACTTCGCCACAAACAGCTCGCTTAGAGCCAACGAAAGCCCTTACAACTAAATTACTCGGCCTCAGGGTGGCGTCATCGCAATCCAACTTCGTTAAGGCTTTCTTTGGGAGAACATTTAGAGAAGAACCTGTATCAACCAAAACATGGGAAAGCACCGTCCCTTTGCATTCCATTGTGATATGCAAGGCTTTGTTGTGATTCTTGCCCTCAGGTATCAGGTCGTAATCGGTGAAACCTAGCGCATGGCTAGTGTGTACATTCGAGACTACCGACTCCAACTGGTTAACAGTTATCTCTGGTGGAACATAGGCCATATTTAGTACTTTCAACAAGGCTGCTCTGTGTGCCTCAGAGCACATCAATAGTGAGAGAATGGAGATCTTTGAGGGTGTCTGATTTAGCTGGTCGACTACCTTGTAGTCACTTTTCTTGATAATCCTCATAAACTCATCCACTTCCTTCTCGAATGCGGTCTTAGGAGGAGCTTCCTCGGTAGTAACCTCTTCGGTGGATACCTGTTTTCCTTTAGCCTTGGCAGCTGCCTCAGCTTCAGCATTCGTGCGCAATGTTGATGGTGCAAATAGGCGTCCACTGCGAGTGAAGCCACCAACTCCTCCAACATTGTCTACAACGGAGCTACCAATGTCAAAGTCTTCTTCATTAACTTTCTTCCCCTGGCAGTAGATATCAGCCCCATAGTGCCACGGGATAGCACTATCTTTCTCATACGGAACAGGTCCTGGTACCGTGATGGTGACCAGACCAATCAAAGTCGGTTGAGGGTTGTCAGAGTAAAATTGGTGCTGGACTTTCTGGGAAATATATTGTTGTCGGAGCGGGTCTCTCGGGAACATATATTTCTTCAGGAGTGAAATAAAACGTTACTGTCGACACATCATTCTTCACTGGACGAGTCTGATCGAACTGAAGACAACCTTCATCTATCAGTTGCTGAATACCCCTTCTCAAACTATCACATCCGTTCTCGGCGTCTTGACAATTTCTGCACTCTTCCCCACAGCCCGGGAAAATCCGTCCTTTCAAGAGTTGGTCTTTGACCACCGATAGCGAAGTCTTCACTTTAGTCACATCAGAAACCAAATTCAAAGTTTCCCCACTATCAACAACATTAATCCTCTGCCCGTCGTGAGCTGGCATCGGGTTTTGGATAACATTAGGCACCGGAGAAAAATTGATGGCCTGGGCATCTCTCAAATCTTGTACCTTTAGCTGGAGAGCCTTGCAATCATCTGTAGTATGGCCAGGTGCGTTGGAGTGAAAAGCACATCTGGCGTTGACATCATAACCTCTAGGCAGATTGTTGGGATCGACCGGTGGGGCCAGAGTTCTCAACGTAACCAGATTCATGTCAATCAGCTTGGGAAGTAATACAGAATAAGGCATTAGGATTGGCTCAATGACCCGGTCCGCCTGCCTTGGACGTTGTTGATAGGGTCTCTACTGACCCGGATTACCTCCTTGTTGTTGATTGTTGTACCTGGGTTGCTGTTGCGGATGATACTGCGGTTGAGGAACGGGTGTTGGAATAGTGACTGCGGCCACTTGATCTTGATAATAATTAGGGCGTCCTCTGCCCCTGCCTCTGCCGGCATATACAACGCTCGTCTCACCTTCTCTTCTTCGCTGACCGTTACCAGCAAACGGTTTCTTGGGAACTGATGAGTTGGAAGCACTGTTGTCTTGAATTCGGCCCATCTTCAACAGACTCTCGATCCTTTCTCCAACAATCACTATCTCTGCAAAGCTGATTGACGGGCAAGCAGCCAATCTCTCGATATAATTGCCTTGAAGAGTGTTCATGAACATGTCCGCCATCTCCCTTTCAGACATAGGGGGTTGGACGGATGCAGCAATCTGTCTCCAACGTTAAGCATATTCTCTAAAGGTTTCCTTGGCAGTCTGAGACATTCCTTGCAACAAGGTCCGATTTGGAGCCATGTCCAAGTTGTATTGATATTGCTTGACAAAAGCCTCTGCCAAGTCTTTCCAGCTCTTGATGGTAGTACGAGACAAATGAGAATACCATTCACGAGAAGCTCCAGTTAAACTGTCTTCAAAATAGTACATCCACATCTTTTCATCTTCAGTGTGAGCTCCCAACCTTCCCAAATAAGATTGGAGATGAGTGCATGGGCAAGAAGCCCTGTTGTATTTCTCAAAAGTAGGGGGTTTGAACTTGTGAGGGATCCTTACTCCCTGAACCAGACCAAGATTTGTGACATCAAAACCGAAGGAATTTTGAGACTCTAAAGGTTTGAGCTTCTCAGCAAGCTCATCCATACGGCGAGTGGTCTCAAGGGCTTCGTCGTGCAAAGAGAATTGATCATACTGACAATCTTCAGTAACGGGGCGCCCGTTAATCTGAATCCCTTGATTCACATTGTACCTTCCGCCAATACCATTCCCAACATTCCTCGTGTTGCCAACATTACTCGGGTTTCCATCAGCATTCGCGTTACCCACGTTACCAGTGTTCACAGGGTTATCAGCGTTCCCCTCAGCATTTGGTATCTCCACCTCTGGATCGGGTCTCGGTTGCTCAACCAATTCCCTCAGCTTCGCCTGACCTTCTGCCATACTAGTCATCAATGTCATGAACTGATCCATCCTTTCACGCATATCAGCCAGTTCTTTCTGTATCTGGTCCATTGCTAGTCGTGGACGGTTTTCCTTTGTCGGGTACCTGTGAACTCGCTTGGGACCAATAACTGCCTGATACAGGGAACAAACATTAGACACTGCGGTGACACCTGCAAAACAAACAAGGGTTAGTATACATGGTATGCGATGCACTGCTTATTCGATTTTAAGGCCCCCCCTTAAAAAGGGAATACCCTGCAAATGAATAAGCATGAGATGTTAGATGCAAATATGCAGATGATGTTATGCAGTGCAATGGCATGTCAATCAAAATTGCTGGATTCGCTTGAACATCTGTCAGGTTGCACTGCCTGGAGAGAAATTAAGAGGATCAAGCAAAGCACACCAAACAAAGGTCATGGGATGGATCATGTTATCCTTAATATCAACCATCCATTTTGGTGGATTATGGTTTACACCTTATCAACACCCAAGTTTCATTGATATTAAGGATACCTGAACGGATCGACTATGAATCAAGGGTTTGTTGTAAGTCACGAGCATGGAGTTTAGGTTAAGAACCACCCAAAGGGAGTGTACTAAAGTTTAAACCTGCCAAACATGTTCTACAAAAGGTTCCCATAGTCATAATCCCATCTTTCGGATATTATCGGAGGAACGACTACTCGTATTCCAAAAATATTCTCAAGAGAGACTCTTATGAGTGTAGTATTGCGTAACAATCGTATCAAATGTTACACTTGAACGACTTTCGCACTACGTCCTACGAATAGGCCAAGATGGGTTTGGTAAACTAAGGTCCTTGGCTTCTAAGGTCTATATTGGAAAAAGTAATGTCTAACCACAACTTACTTGTGTGACATTATTGATCTCAACATGACCTCCACCAAGTGAATGGGCTTGCAAGTCAACTTGCTAAGGAATAACTCCACACAAGTCAACAAGACTATGCCATTCTCCTATCCTAAGTGCACTCGAGTTCGGGTATAGAACTCATCTCACAAACAGAACCAGCAGATACGGCAGTCATATGTACACAATGCAATAAAGCAGGTAAATGCTTAAAGATAAATAACTGTACAAAAGAATAAACACCCAATAAACAAACAACCTACAAAAGCTAGGAGGGACTCGCTTAGGGAAACAGGTGTCCCTAGCAGAGTCGCTAGCTGTTGCAACCTGAAAAATGGAAGGCGAAAAAAAATAACCGGCGAAGAAAGACAGGAGAGTCGCCACCGTGCGTTATTTATCCCAAAGGAGGGAAAGGAAACGCTCGAAGTAAACCTGGAAAAAGGAAAGGACAAGACAGGGTCTCGCAACCAAATCTTGGGTTCGGGAGTCGATTATGCGAAGGGAAGGTATTAGCACCCCTACGCATCCATAGTACTCTACAGGATCCACTTTTGTAGTTCTTGTCTAAAGGGTATGGGTTTATCTAATGTGTTATTTACTAAAAAAAAGGGTCAAAAGAAAATGACTCGCACGGATGTCGCACCCACTGCATACATATCTCATCTGAATATGAGAATCAGAGTCTTCGTAGCTCGGCTAACTACGGGGTTATGGATTGGGTTTTGGACGAACAACGTTACTACGCAATCTACCGGATGCTCGACCTTTAGAGACTTACTCGCCTGTAGTAGAAGGAATAAATGTGTTCTTAGGAGAAGAAAAATCAATGAGTTGGTAGAGTTAGGGATGCTCATGCAAAAAGGGAAATCCTAGACGAAGGAACCTGCATAAAGTAAACACATAAAACATTGCTTCCTATCGAGGTCTTCCAGCTAAGAAAGCGGTAAAAATACGGAAAAATGTAAAAGTACCACACGAATAAAGATCCGAAGTAACAGTAATTAACGGGACATGGAAACCCTGAGATCCTTCCAAGCTAACACCATCAAAGAAAGTGAGTCAGTACAGGTAATCGGAATGAAACCTCCAGGTGGTATCCCACAAATAAAGTGGAACACCAGGCAAACCATCTCTGCAAGAGTCATATGAGCCCTCACAAAACAAAACTCAACAAACGGGTTAGAGAAACAAGATAGGATAACCAAGAGTTGCCCCCAAATCAAAATGTAACCACATGAATCATGCCCTTTCAATTCACAAAAAGCTCACAAAAAGCAACCAAGGGTAGGAGGCCTAAACCTCTTGTCAAACACATGCATCAAAAGGGTATCAAATTCACCCATAATACCTCATACATTTAGAGCATTCATATTAAAGGCATAAAGATGATGGATATAGGGCAAACCTGATTGGAGAGATCGGTTGAAATCAAATGGCACAGCTGGATTTGCAAACCAATGTTAGGGTTTGCTTGAGCTGAAAGTGTGTGAGTTAGAATGAACCTTTCAGAGTTGCCTGGAGGTTGCTGCAGATTAATTCTCACTCTCTCTGTCTAGGTTTCTCTCCAGGTTTTTTTCAGGGAAACCTCAGAGTGTTTTTGCTTCTCTTCCTTTTTCTGTCTGTTCTCCCTCTTTTATAACCTGATTTTCATGGCTTTGTGGGCTCAAATGAGAGAGGTCCAAGTCTGAGATTTTTCTATTATATTTTATTTATTTATTTATTTATTTAATTATTTTTATTTTTATTTTCGTTTTCCGTTTTCCATTTTTTTTTCGTTTTATTTTTATTTTTAAATAAAGTTACTTGGATCTGATTCTGATTGACATGATGAAATGCAATATGAAATGTTAAATGACCTAAAAATGAATGCATGAATGAGGAGGGCAAATTTTGGGGTGTTACATTATGCCTCCACTAGGCTTCAAAGCAGCAACAGTGGGTTTGGGTTTGGCAACTTCCTTGTCTTTCCCTTTATCACCCTGCTTGGGGGGGTTTTTTATTTTGTCTCTTTCCATTTCCGATCATCAGAATGGACTTCCCCTTTAACTTCAGATTTTGCTCAACAATTCTTAACATGGCTAGCAGTTCATAAAGAGATTTGTCCATATCATTCATATTGAAATTTAGGACAAATTGACTGAATCTATCTGGCAACGATTGCAAGATCAAATCAGTGGCAAGTTCCTTCCCGAGGGGAAAACCCAACCTCTCAAGGTTTCCACATACCCAATCATCTTGAGCACATGAGGACCTACAGGGACTCCCTCAGCTAACTTGCCTTAAAAAAGGGCTTTTGAAACTTCAAACCTTTCATGCCTTGCTTGATCTTGATAGAGCGTCTTCAGGTGTTCGATCATATCGAACGCTGCCATGTTCTCATGTTGCTTTTTCAACTCTTAGTTCATGGTAGCTAGCATGAGACAAGCAGTTTCAGTGGCATCATCGACATACTTTTTATAAGCATCTTTTTCTTCCTTAAGTGCATAACTAGGAGGTTCCTCTTCAGGAACAAGTTTCTCCAAGACATACAACTTTCTATCATGTTTGAGGACAATCCTCAGATTTCGGTGCCAATCCAGAAAATTTATCCCAAACAATTTTTCCTTGTCAAGGATTGATCGCAAAATGTTGTTAGAGGTGTTTGTTGTCATGGTAATCTACATGAAAATAATGAAAATATAAGTATCAATAACATATTTAATTAGGCCTTTAATTAAATATGCTCCCACTATTTTACTCAAAACAAATGACCCTCACCATTTGATTCGAAAAATCCTGTTGGAAGATTTTCTAGTGGGTCGAGATCCACATTTCACTTTGTTTTAAGTCCGCGTAGGCGGATTACACAAAACTAGGTTATTTAGGTAGGAACTCCTTCCAGTTTTATCTAATACAACTCTAGAATACTTTAGTTGGATGAATAACTCCTTATTCCAATCCATCACATGGATTATTTCCAACTCTTGCTTCTAAACATATATAATCTTACTATAATTTGTTTAGTTAAGTTTGACCCATTGTTTTAGCAATTGGATATTACAATTATCCCATCGCATCTTACTAATATAGAACATGCACCTCGCGTAGGTGAAACCTACATTACTCGATACTAGTCTTGATGAGTGCTAAAACTTGGAAAGCATAAACTTAATATTTAATTTTGAGGGAATTTGCAATTATTCTGATCTTACCGGCTTATTTATCATATAAATCGTCTCTCATATGCATCAACATACATTCACATGCATCAACATACATAATGAAACAGTTATGGCCCCTAGCGCAATTGTTCTCCCAAGCCAATGAGAGAATATAAGCTAACCTAATAACGATCTAAGCTTTTCCAAGTAAGATCTTCAAGGTTGTCCTCCTTTGATATTGAATTCTTCTCTTTCTTCATAACATTACATTACATAAAAGAAACTCTTTTTACATACGAGGGAGTGAGATGAGATTAGAAGTTACATTATGAGATTAAAAGAGAGGCACGACACGCAGGTCGTATTTTAAAAACCCAAAACAAAATAAAGGAAAACTAAGGCCATAACCGATCACCACAAGACAATAATAATAAACACATGATTATTATTAATTTTAATTCTTTTAATTAATTAAAACCAAATTAAATTTCGGCGACCAATCATACTACACACAGTTAGCCGGGGGTCTGCTGCCCGGTCAGCGGGACGGGGATTCCGCTGACCGATCAGCGGAAGGGGGTCAAGGGGGCAGCACCCCCTTGCGGGGTAGAAGGGGCAGCACCCTTAGCCTAAATTTTTAATGAACAATTCATTTGAAATCGACGTCGTCTTTCGCATCAACACTTGATACTTTAAAGCACAACTCTTGCGCAGTCACAACCCTAATCGCATAACTCTTTGACAACACAACCCTTATGCCGTCATTAACCTTAATGCACCAATTTCAGACCGTCAAACACACCTCGATTGTTAATTCAGTATGATTGATCAACACATCATTGCTTCACCATACTAATGTCGGATCAAGAAGCAAACGACCATTGATCACTCAAAGGAAAACAACCATTAATTGTTTGAATGAACGAAACAGAAACAATATATCATATATACCGTATTTTGTATCAGGATTACTTATATCATATATATAACTTGATCGATCTCAATTGCATAACCTATGGACAATCGATGTATCGCTGCTTCACCATACTAATGTCGGATTCCGAAGCATAGTCAACATCAATCATCCAAAACGTACGCACATGATGCCAAATTTAATTACTCGTTTATTCTTTGATTCATTCTGTCTTTTAATCGTATTAATATAGAAAATACAGAAAATAAACAGCTATCAGATGCATGGTTTCGTAAGTGGCTCTGATACCACTTTAGGAGAAGAGCGATCCAAGATACAACGGAATTTAAAATTTCTCCTTTAGTGATCCTTAAAAATGGGCATGATCAGTGATAGAATCGTTACCTCTTGTGGCGATTGTAACCTTTGATGCAGATCTACGGATCGATCACGAACGTTGAACGATGACAACGCCTCTACTCAATCCACACGAACGGATTCCTTCAATCTTAGTGCTAGCTGCTACAAATGAAGGTTTTTAGTGTGTGTGTGTGTGTGAGAGAGAGAGAGAGAGAGAGAGAGAGAGAGAGAGAGAGAAACGAAATTGCAAGTGCAATAATGCTTCTACACAAGGGTTCTATTTATAAAACCACTTGTGTGGGCTGCAAGCTAAAAATCCCACTCAAGTGTATGTGGCCCATATCTTATAATATGCCAAAATCACTTAAGCACGAGGTACCTTAACATATTTGGTATTCTATTTAAGTACACCGTACCTTACGATGTTCTACAATTCACTTAAGTGCGCCGTACATTACGGTATTCCTTACTTACTTTATCTCTCATCAATCCGTCCTTTTGTGTGTGACCCTATAGGTTTTCGCGGCATTGGCAATTATATTAAATCACGTATTTAACATAATAAACAGTGAGCGGTATCTAGCAACACATCACTGCTACCCAAGACACGAAAATGTCATGTGATCTGACAAATCCTTTTGTGATAATACTTATGTATACAATTACCCTTTTGCCCTTATGTCTATATTGAACACAAGACATAGACCGTGTCATCCTTGTCCAGTTCAATATTGGGCCCATAGACATTTATCCTGTTATGCAGGATGGGAAAATTCCATCTAGGTCACTCATGTCCCTTAGCATACTTCGTGGAGTGCCCATCAACTATCTTTATGGCCATCCAGTTACGGACAATGTTTGATCAGCAATAAGGCACTCGACTCTACATCTAGGGTCCATAGTGGTTTCAGGTCGAAGGGTGGTATACACCATTATCACCATGAGAATAACTTATGACACTTTGCATAACATTTTATATAGTATTCTCATAGCGGGTCAATCCAGTATAAATATTACTCTTAATATTCATACCTATGTTTAAGACTTGATAAGTCCTTATCCATGATCCATGAGATGTGATCATCAGTCTATATACATAATATTCTTAATGCTTTAATGTTATCCCACTTCACACTAAAGCTCGACTATGGATACTTTAAGAATAGTGTCCTTATGTTTAATGTGCTCTCATGATTAAGTCACACTTGATACATTAAACGGACTATCTATTCTAGGGACTTTATTAGACAAACATAATAAAGAAAAAACATTTTATTATTAATAAATAATTCGATACAAGTACCAAAAGTATTGGCCTCTAGGGCTTACACCAACAGCGAAAACCTACAGGGTCACACACAAAAGGACGGATTGATGAGAGATAGAGTAACTAAGGAACACCGTAAGGTACGGTGCGCTTAAGTGAATTGTAGAACATCATAAGGTATGGTGTACTTATGTAGAATACGAAATATGGTAAGGTACCGCACGCTTAAGTGATTTTGGCATATTATAAGATATGGGCCACATACACTTAAGTGGGCTTTTTAGCTTGCAACCCACACAAGTGGTTCTATAAATAGAACCCTTGTGCAGAAGCATTTGTGTAGGTTCAATTTCGTTTCTCTCTCTCTCACTCAAAGCCTTCATTCGTAGCAGCTAGCACTGAGATTGAAGGAATCCATTCGTGTGGACTGAGTAGAGGCGTTGTCATCATTCAACGTTCGTGATCGCTCCGTAGATCTGCATCAAAGGTTACAATCGCCACAAGAGGTAACGATTCTATCACTGATCATGCACATTCGTAAGGATCACTAAAGGATAATTTGTTTTAAAATTCCGCTGTGTTTTGTATCGCCCTTCTCCTTCAGTTGCAGATAAGCTGGAATCCTGGTTAGATAAGGCCAAGGAAGTTGGAGTTGTTAGGAACAACATCACCATTGTGGAATCTTTTGATACAACATCTAGCCCTAAGAAGATAATGCTCTCAAATATGCCTCATGAGAAGATAAGAAGGATATAGGATAATGTTATAGAGCTAATGGAATCAAGTGACTTAAGTGATTCTGAGTCAGATGAAGACAACCTAAATTGGCTTTTGATCTAAGGAGATAAAGTTTGGAGATTTCTTATTGAAGAATTCCTGGTTCTATATTTTATTTTTTGGCCTTTATATTTAGGCATGTTATTTGGATTTGTAAACACTCTTTAGCTTATTTAATTTATGTACTATTAAAACAAATATAATGCTTATGCATCTTCTGATGTTATTCCGGTTGTTTCTCATGTTTCTGTGTGTGTGTGTGTGTTTGTGTCTGTGTGCATGCTAACATAACCCTTGCATGTCTGACCTTGTGTGTTTTATTCTATATGTATACTTACTTTGTTAAAGGACTAATCCTTTGCCAAACTATGGCAAAAATTGGGAGTAATGAAATGAAGTGGTGTATATGTTGTGTGCAGATAAACGTGGTGATTGTTTAGTACCAACCTGTAGCACCTCAAATTTTCCCTTCTCATTCATGCATTCATTTTTTAGGTCATTTAACATTTCATATTGCATTTCATCATGTCAATCAGAATTAGCTCCAAGAGGATGTCATCCAAGTCACTTTGTGGGTTCTATCTGAAGGATCAAGCTTAATGGGCTCAGTACAGTTCAAAATTCAACTATGAAGCCAAAAGTCAACTGTTGGTCAACTGAAGGTGAAATGGCCAGGGAATGACTTGAGTTACTTCCAACATGTTCAAATAGGGTCTATTCATCATTCAAAGGAGCAAAAGTTTGTTCATGAGCTGTCATGCTCGCTAGGCGAGCAGAATGGGTCGCCTAGCGAGTCCCAAGAAAAGCCACCAGAATCACCTGCGCTCAGAGGAATTTCCTGAACTGTCATGCTCGCTAGGCGAAGCCCACGCGTTTAGAAAAAAAAAACAAAAAAACAAAAAACAAAAAAAGAAACAAAATAAATAAATAAATAAATAAAAATAAATATATATATATATATATATATATATATATATATATATATATATATATATATATATATATATATATATATATATATATATATATATATATATATATATATAACAGAAAAATCTTAGACTTAGACCTCTCTCATTTGAGCCCACAAAACCACGAAAATCAAGTTATATATTCTAAAAAAATTCAGTGGAAAAACCCTAGAGAGAGATTCTAACTAATTCAGAGCAACCTCCAGAGACTGAAGGGAACTCATCTTCAAAGAACAAATTCCCTCTCATATAAACCCTAAGATTGTTCTGCAAAGCCAACGGTGCATTTCAATTTCAATTGATCTCTCCAATCAGTAGGTATGTCATGTCTCGATGTGTGGATCCTTGCCCCTGACTTTGAGTTTTGATACCCTTGTGATGCATTTGTTTGACAAGGGGTTTAGGCCTCCTGTCCTTGGTTGCTTCTTGTGAGCTTTTTGTGAACTTTAATGGCATGATTCATGTGATTCTCTGTTTGGTGCAACTCTTGATTGCACTCCATCTTGTTTCTCTAACCTGTTTGTTGAGTTTTTTTTGTGAGGGCTCACATGACTCTTGAAGAGATAGCTTGCTTGGTATTCCACTTTATTTGGGGGATACCGTTTGGAGATTTATTCTGATTGCTTTGCTGACTTGCTTTCTTTGATGGTGCTAGCTTGAGAGATCTCTGGGTTTCTTATTTCTTGAGTTCTTGTTACTTCGGATCTTTATCCGTGTGGTAGATCTCTCGATCCCTTTTACATCTTTTCCCGTATTTTACCGCTTTCTTAGCTGGAAGACCTCAATAGGAGGAAATGTTCTTATGTGTTCACTTTTGTGCCTAAAGACCTCCAAGAAGAGGCACCAGTGCTAAAGACCTCCATGAAGAGGCAATTGACGGATAAAAGGGATTAGTAGTCAATCCCCCATTATTCAGTGTGTCGTTCTTTAAGATCATACTACGTGTCAATGCTTCAGAACAAAAGCCCAAGATCTTTCGTCCGGTCAGTCAGTGGAGAGGGTTCCACCTTTCTGAATCCCCACTTTTTGTCATGAGCTCACCCTGTCCAGGGTTAAGAGCTATGAGGTCTTATCCTCATTACCCTTTTGATCTGCTCACCCTGACGTTCAATATTAGTGGTTAAGAGCCCATTTGATTACCTTTCCATGGCTTGTTTATCGAGGTTGATATGACCCCTCTTGACTAAAGCCCTACCCACGTATGTTTGAGCCCCCTTGTTGGCGTGTTTATTTTATGCATGTTTGTTTTGTATGGTGTGATCGTCTCCCCATAGGATTGCTAGGCTTCGTATAGTCTCTCGTTTGTATGTCAATTAAGGTAGCATGGCTCCTTCGTCTAGGACTTCCTTTTTGCATGAGCATTCCTAAAACAAACAAACTCATTGATTTTTCTTCTCCTAAGAACACGTTAACTCCTTCTACTACATGTGAGTAAGTCTCCAAAGGTCGAGCATCCGGTAGATTGTGTAGTAACGTCATTCATCACAAAAAAACAAACAAAAATAGGTTAGCCGAGCTACGGTGCTCTGATTCTCAATCCTTCTTGAGATACGTATGCAGCAGGGTAGGGCCTGTGCGAGCAATAACTCTTTATTTTTCCTACATTGATTTTCTCTCTTTTGCATCGCATATAGGACTTTTTATACACATACTTTAGACATAAATAGCAATCGTGGATCCTGTGGAGTACCACAAACGTGAAGGGGTGCGATAACCTTCCCTTCACGTAACCGGCCCCCTTACTCAGTTTTCTTTGGTTCGAGACTTTGTTTTATCCGTTCCCTCTTGGTTATGCAGTACTACCTTTCCCTCCTCTTGGGATAAAAGTACATAGCTGGCGACTCTACTATTTTTCCTCGCCACCTCCTTTTCGCGTTTGTACTTGGATTCGGGAAATCCGGGGAGCGAAGCTGGCGACTCTGCTGGGGACTTATTTTCCCTAGTGGGCCTTTCCTAGCGTTTGTTTATTGTCTATTGTGTGTTATTCATTTATTGCTTTGCATACTTATCTGCTTGCATTGCATCCTATGTGCGCTTTATTGTTTCATGCATACTGTGTTGGCTGTGTATCTGTTTCGCTGTTGGGTGGGAGTCACAAGAGGTAAAAGGCCCAATACACATGCTATGAGTGAACTTTAGGACACCTAGGAATAGAGTGATTCATGGGAAGCGGGTGGTATGGCGCCACTTAGTAGAACATGGTATCACGAGCAGTTCAGATTCTGATGGGGTATTATCGTTGCATACACCTGGTGTGCATATGATGATATTCTTGAAAGAATTGTTTATCCTGCGTTTCTCTTGACCTTACCCTGGCCTAGATTACACCCGTGAGTGGAGCGGGAATGAATCATTTACAGGTACTGATGGTGACTTGTTCTGTTGGTGACCGTGTCCTGTTGGTGACTTTTGTTTGGTTCTTGTTGGTGACCGTTGGTTCTGAAGTCTGGGTTCTAAGTTGATGACCATGTTCTATGGTTCCCGGTTCCGAATTCATGCTGAAGTTCTGATCTCGTTCCTTGAGATACACAGTCAACCATCCATTGTTTCATCATTTTGCATCATAGCATGTTTACTTTCAAAAAAATAATGCATAAAAAAGAAAAAAAAGTTAACCTGCATATGCATATCATTTTTTAGGTTTATTCAGGAGTCTGTTCACACCGAGAGATGGCTGCCATTCCAGAGTTGAAGAGGAAGACTTGCACCTACAGCTTCTACCGTGAGCCGTTGACATCTTTGGAAGAATTGGGTAATCTTGTGACCGACCGTAATCAGAAAGTTTTTGATGATCAGTATGGGGATATCTTGGCATTGTTGAAGATGGTTGTTGATCCGGTACCTCTGCAGACTCTCTTACAGTTCTATGATCCGGAGCTTCGTTGCTTTACTTTTCAGGACTACCAGTTAGCACCCACTCTTGAAGAGTATTCCATCCTTATGAATGTCCGAATCAAAAACCGGGTACCTTTCCTGGATGTGCCAAAGGAGGTGGATTTCAAAGTTGTCGCTAAGGCTCTTTATTTGAGCATCAAGGAAGTGAGCGATAATTGGAAACCAAGCGGTGATGTTGTGGGTTTGTCCTTGAAGTTCTTGGTAAGGATGGCTAAGGAAGAAGCAAAGAAAGGAAATTGGGTAGCTTTCAACGCTCAGTTGGCTGTCATGATTTATGGAGTTATTTTGTTCCCTAGTATGCCTAGTTTCGTGGACCTGGCAGCAATCACTATTTTCATTGGAGGAAACCCGGTGCCTACCTTGTTAGCTGACACCTATTATGCGATACACAGCAGGCATGGTAAGTGTGGAGCTATCAGGTGTTGTCTCCCGTTGCTACTCAAGTGGTTCTTGTCTTTTCTACCAACCAATGGACCGTTTGTGGATACTCAGAATACTCACAAATGGACTCAGGGGATCATGTCGCTTACATCTTATGATATCAAGTGACAAGCTTATAGGATTAATGTGCGCAACGTCATTATGAGTTGTGGAGAGTTTCGCAATGTTCCACTCATAGGAACTAGGGGTTGCATCAACTACAACCCGGTTCTTTCTCTCCGTCAGTTGGGTTTTGTCATGAACGAAAGGCCGCAAGATGTCGAGATAGCCGAAAGTGTGTACTTTGAGAAACGGAGCGATCCGGCAAGATTGGAGCAAGTGGGAAGAGCTTGGGAGAATATTGGTATAAAAGATGGATCTGTTTTAGGGAGGAAGTTTGCAATTGCTATGCCTGCTTACACTGAGTGGGTCAAGGAAAGAGTTGGGACTTTGTTGCTACCATATGACCGGATGGAACCATTACAGGAGCAACCGCCTTTGATCCTTTCTGAGAGTGTGCCTGCTGAGTATTACAAACAAGCCTTAATGGAGAATCGCCAGTTGAAAGAAAATGAACAAAAGATCCAAATGGAGCTTTACAAAGCAAAAGCTGATAGGCTGAATTTGGCTCATAAACTCAAAGGAGTGCAAGGTGAAAGTGCTAGTAGATCAGGAAACAAAAAGAGGTCATATGATGAGATAGAAACAATGTTGGATGAAGAACACCTTGAACGCTTGAGATTACAAAAAGCGGAAGCCAATTACAAAAAGAAGATACGAGACTTGGAAAAACAACTTAAGGACAAAGATACTAAGTTGAAGAAAGAGGTAGATCTGAGGCATGCAGCAGAGAGCCAGCTCCGACGAAGTGACATCCGTGTATCTCATTTCCTAGAGGAAGTTGTTGAACTCAAGGTGCAACTGAAAGAGAAGCTCACCCCTCTACCTGAGTGTTCAGAGTGTGACCGATTGATGGATCAGTGCCAGTATTTGAAGACTCTCATTCCTAAAGGGCGACTTCCCTAGTTTATCTTGTTGTTTATTTTGAAGATCACCTCAAGGATTGTTGGATGGGATTCCTTGTTCTACACTGATGAACTGAATCTTTGCTTGAACTACATTTGTATGAATCTTATTTCTTATGCCTATGGATGAGATTATTGATGTCTCACTTTTGCTTGCCGTCTAGTGTATGTTGCTTCTTTGTTGTTTATGTTCCGCTTACGAGTACAGGTTGCCATTTTTCAAAGGTAGACGAGACTCTTGAATACCTGAGAAATGATAAAACATAGCATACGCATCATACACATATCATTCTTGCATCATTACAGGTGTTCTGGAAGAGGATTTCTCATTCTGGTTCCCGTTTCAGGCAGGATTGCTGAGCATCGTCCGCACCGTTATGCAACAAGGCAGAATCAACAGAAGTTCATGGATCAATTTCAAGCGGATCTAGCAGAGATGAGGACCAACATGGCCCAATTCATGAATATGATGCAAGGGGTAGTGCAAGGGCAAGAGGAACTCCGAGCCTTGGCCCAGAGACAAGAAACTATGATTCCCCCTGTCGGTCAGAATCCTCCAGAAGGAGCTCCTGTCGATGACGCTGCTGTTACCAACCCTGTCAACAACCATGCTACTGGTGACGAACTGCGTGGTATTAGAATCAATGGACAACCCATCATTACAGAGGCTGCTAATGCTCGAGCGGCACGTGCTCCAGTTCACCATCCTTACCATTTGGTTGACAAGCAAGAAGATATGTTCACTATTCCCAGTGATGATGATGAATTTGGAAAGGCGGAAGAGAGAGATAGAAAGGTTGACGCCCTTGCTGAAAAGATTCGCGCCATGGAGTGCCAGAATTCTTTGGGATTTGATGTTACTAACATGGGTTTAGTTGATGGGTTGAGGATCCCGTACAAGTTCAAGGCGCCATCTTTCGACAAGTACAATGGCACTTCTTGTCCCCGAACTCATGTGCAAGCTTACTACCGGAAGATATCCGCTTATACTGATGATGAAAAAATGTGGATGTACTTTTTCCAAGACAGCTTGTCTGGAGCATCTTTGGATTGGTACATGGACTTGAGAAAAGAATCTGTCAGAAGCTGGAGAGAGTTAGGTGAAGCTTTTCTGAGGCAATACAAGCATAACATGGACATGGCTCCGAGCAGAACCCAGTTGCAGAGTTTGTTTCAAAAGACCGGTGAGAGTTTCAAGGAATACGCCCAGAGGTGGCGTGAACTAGATGCGAGAGTACAACCTCCGATGTTGGAGAGAGAATTGACTGATATGTTCATTGGAACCCTGCAAGGTGTATTCATGGATCGTATGGGAAGTTGCCCGTTTGGTAGTTTTTCGGATGTTGTGATTTGCGGAGAAAGAACTAAAAGTCTTATCAAAGCGGGAAAAATCCAAGACCCTGGTTCTTCAAGTTCTTCAAGTGCTAAGAAACCATTTTCAGGGGCACCCAGAAGGAGAGAGGGTGAGACAAATGCTATACATAATCAGAGAAATGGAAACAGAGGACAACAATACAGTCAAGTTGCTGCTGTGACTATTCCAGCAACCCAACCTCAACAGCCACAAAGAGGACAACCACAACAACAACAACAACGCCAATTCCAACCAAGACAAAGAATGCCAGATCATCATTTTGATCCGTTGCCAATGACTTATGCTGAATTACTCCCTGAACTGCTCAGGTTAAAGTTTGTTGAACTTCGCACTATGGCTCCATTAACAAGGATTCCCGCTGGTTATGATGCTAATGTCCATTGTGATTTTCATTCTGGTGCGCCAGGGCACCACATCGAGAATTGTCGGGCTTTTCACCATAAAGTCCAAGACTTGATCGATGCCAAGACGATTAACTTTGCTCCTACTCCAAATATGGTGAATAATCTTATGCCTCAGCATGGAGGGCCCAGAGTAAATAGTGTGGAAGATGGGGAAAATTTGAACTTGGTAGTCAATGTTAATGATGTTCAGACTTCGTTGATTGTAGTGAAGGAACGTCTGCTTAGAGGGGGAGTATTCCCGGGATGTGACGAGAATTGTTCAGATTGTGGTAATCATGAAAACGGCTGTGTGAAATTGAAAGAAGGTATCCAGGAATTGATGAATGAAGGTTGTTTACAGTTTGATTGAGTAGTGAAAGACCGTGAAGAGGTATCGACTGTTTCCATTTACTTTACACCGTCAGAAGGTCCTGTACATGCTCCAAGAACTATTAGTGCGCCTGTGATTATTGGTACTCATGTGACCGTAGCTGCGCCCGTGACCATATCTGCTCCGGTAACTGTTGGTGTTCCCGCGATTATTAATGCTCCAGTAACTATTAGTACTCCTACCACCGTTGCTACTTCTAGTGGAAGACTTTTTGAGAATAGTAGAGCAATTTCGTGGCAATATGACAATGCTTCTTGCAGAAATAGAAGACCTAAGAATCAGACCAGATCAGTAAATCAGACTCCAGTAACAGTTGGTTCGGCTGTGGGTAATGTGGGAGGACCCGAAGGATTTACGAGGAGTGGTCATTTGTTTGCACCACAGGTTCCGAAGGATAACAATGTTGAGGCTCTTGCTAGAACAAAAGGAAAACAAGTTGTGGTTGAAGAAGAACCAGTGCGAAAGGAAGTGACCGAGAATTCTTTTGAGAAGGACGTGGAGGAATTTATGAGAATTATCAAGAAGAGTGATTACAAGATCGTGGATCAGTTGAACCAGACATCGTCAAAAATCTCTATTCTCTCTCTGTTAATGTGTTCAGAGGCACATCGTAACGCCCTGTTGAAAATGTTGAATATGGCTTATGTGCCCCAAGAGATTTTTGTTAACCAGCTCGAAGGTGTTATTGCAAATGTTAACACGAGACATGGTTTGGGATTCACGGATCTAGACTTGACACCTGAGGGTCGCAATCACAATAGAGCTCTACATATCACGATGGAATGCAAAGGCGCGGTTTTGTCGCATATTTTGGTTGATACCGGTTCTTCTTTAAATGTGTTGCCCAAAAAGGCTCTGAGTAAGCTTGATGTCGAAGGGGTTGTTCTCATACCAAGTAATCTTGTTGTCCGTGCTTTTGATGGATCCAAGCGATCGGTTTTTGGTGAAGTCACGTTGCCTGTGAAGATCGGCCCGGAAGTGTTTAATATTGTCTTCTATGTGATGGATATTCAACCAGCATATAGTTGTCTGTTGGGGCGTCCCTGGATACATGGAGCCGGAGCAGTTTCTTCGACTCTCCACCAAAAGCTAAAATATGTGTGGGATGGTCAAGTTGTGACCGTGTGTGGCGAAGAGGACATCTTTGTGAGCCATTTATCCTCCTTCAAATATGTGGAGATGGATGGCGAAATTCATGAAACGCTATGTCAAGCTTTTGAGACTGTCAGTATTGAGAAGGTGGCTTTTGTTGAACAGAAGAAACCAGGTACCTCGATTGCGTCCTATAAACAAGCTCTAAAGGTCATTCATTCAGGTAACGCGGAAGGCTGGGGCAAGGTGATTGATGTGCCCGTAAAAGAAGACTTGTTTGGCATTGGTTATCAGCCTTTTCAATTATCAGAGCAGGGTGTCCAGAACCAGAAAGGGCTGTGTACTTTCACTAGTGCTGGATTGATGAATCACGGGGATGTCTTTGCAACAGGAAATGAAGACGGTGACAGTGATTGTGATATGGATAATTGGGTGCGCCCGTGTGCTCCAGGGGAGAAGATCAACAATTGGACTGTTGAAGAAATAGTACAAGTTACTCTTCAGACAGAGTAATTTTCTTCTGTTTTTCATTTTGCATGAAAGCCCTACGCTCTGCCCAAGGCGTAGTGGTTCATTGTAGGGTCACATCATGTTTTGAATTTTCAATGATTATCATCAATAAAGGACGTTTTGCAATCAAATTTGTGCTCACTGTCTTTCTGTTTTTACTTTCATTTTCAAAACAATAAAAATGGCAATGTTTTTTTGTTTTTTGTGAATTTCTTGAACTCTTTTCTAAAATAAAGCATGAAACATCATTCGTGCAGAATTGATCTTGCGGATTCCATAAAAAACAGTTCTGTTATGGCTCAGTATGACTTTGATAATCCCATTTACCAAGCCGAAGAGGAGAGTGAAGAAGATTGTGAACTCCCCAAAGAATTGGCCAGACTATTGAAACAGGAGGAAAGGGTCATTCAACCTCATCAGGAAGAGTTGGAAGTCATTAACCTTGGTACTGAGGACGCAAAGAAAGAGATCAAGATAGGGGCTGCTTTAGAGGAAAAGGTCAAGAGAGGGCTGATTAAAATGCTGCAAGAATATGTGGATGTATTCGCATGGTCGTATCAAGATATGCCTGGTTTGGATACAGATATTGTGGTGCACAGGCTACCTCTCAGAGAAGATTGTCCTTCGGTAAAGCAGAAGCTTCGCAGAACTAGTCCTAATATGGCTGTCAAGATCAAAGAGGAGGTTCATAAACAGTTGGATGCAGGTTTTCTAGCAGTTACCAATTATCCCCCTTGGGTGGCCAACATCGTACACGTGCCGAAGAAGGATGGTAAAGTCAGGATGTGTGTCGATTACCGAGATTTAAACAGAGCCAGTCTGAAAGATGACTTCCCATTACCTCACATTGATGTATTGGTCGATAACACTGCTCAGTCCTCGGTTTTCTCTTTCATGGATGGATTTTCTGGCTATAATCAGATCAAGATGGCGCCAGAAGACATGGAGAAGACGACATTCATTACACCTTGGGGCACGTTCTATTATAAGGTAATGCCATTTGGGTTGAAGAACGCCGATGCTACCTACCAAAGAGTTATGACGACTCTCTTTCAATGCATGATGCACAAAGAAATTGAAGTGTACGTGGATGATATGATTGCGAAGTCTCAGACAGAAGAGGAGCACTTGGTAAATTTGCAAAAGTTGTTCGAAAGATTGAGAAAGTTCAAATTGAGGCTGAACCCAAACAAGTGTACATTTGGAGTGAGATATGGAAAGCTGTTAGGTTTCATTGTCAGTGAGAAAGGGATTGAGGTTGATCCAGCGAAAGTAAAAGCTATTCAAGAAATGCCTGAACCAAGAACAGAAAAGCAGGTTCGCGGGTTTTTAGGGAGGTTGAACTACATTGCACGGTTCATATCTCACCTAACAGCTACGTGCGAACCGATATTTAAATTGCTAAGAAAAGATCAAGCAATCAGGTGGAACAATGATTGTCAAAAAGCTTTTGATAAGATAAAATAATATTTGCAGAAACCTCCAATTCTTATACCTCCAGTTCCTGGGAGGCCTCTGATAATGTACCTTTCAGTAACAGAGAATTCGATGGGGTGTGTATTGGGACAGCATGACGAGTCTGGTCGAAAAGAGCATGCAATATACTACCTTAGCAAAAAGTTTACCGACTGTGAAACAAGATATTCGTTGCTCGAGAAAACTTGTTGCGCTTTGGCATGGGCTGCTCGCCGACTAAGACAGTATATGTTGAACCATACTACCTTGTTGATTTCTAAGATGGACCCAGTGAAGTATATCTTTGAAAAGCCGGGTCTTACCAGACGAGTGGCTCGTTGGCAGATGGTTTTGACAGAGTATGATATCCAGTACACGTCGCAAAAGGCCATCAAGGGTAGTATTCTGTCTGACTACCTTGCCGAGCAACCAATTGATGACTATCAGCCGATGATGTTTGAATTCCCCGATGAAGATATCATGTACTTAAAAATGAAAGATTGTGAAGAGCCTCTTGTCGAGGAAGGACCGGATCCCGATGACAAGTGGACACTGATGTTTGATGAGGCAGTAAATGTGAATGGAAACGGTGTTGGGGCAGTACTCATTAATCCTAAAGGTGCACACATACCTTTTTCCGCCAGATTAACTTTTGAAGTAACCAACAACGAAGCTGAGTACGAGGCCTGTATCATGGGGATTGAGGCAGCCATCGATCAAAGGTCAAAACTATGGACATTTATGGAGATTCTGCTCTAGTGATTAACCAAGTCAATGGAGACTGGAATACTCATCAGCCGCATTTGATTCCTTATAGAGATTACACCAGAAGGATCCTGACTTTCTTCAAGACAATAAAGTTGTATCATGTACCCCGAGACGAAAATTAAATGGCTGACGCCTTAGCCACATTGTCTTCCATGATTAAAGTTCATTGGCAAAATCATGTGCCACACGTTGCTGTGAATCGACTCGAGAGGCCTGCGTATGTGTTTGCAGCCGAGTCTGTTATTGATGAGAAGCCGTGGTTTTATGATATTAAGAATTTCCTCAAAAGCCAAGAGTATCCTGAAGGAGCGTCAAAGAATGACAAGAAGACACTGAGAAGGCTAGCTGGAAGCTTTTACTTGAACAAGGATGATGTGTTGTACAAGAGGAACTTTGACGTGGTTCTGCTCAGATGCGTGGTTAGACACGAAGCAGACATGTTAATGCAGGAAGTACACGAGGGATCTTTTGGTACCCATGCTAGTGGTCATGCAATGGCCAAGAAGTTGTTAAGAGCTGGTTATTACTGGATAACCATGGAATCTGATTGTTTCAAATACGCTCGGAAGTGCCACAAATGTCAGATCTATGCAGATAAAGTGCATGTACCACCAAACCCTCTGAATATTATGAATTCTCCTTGGCCATTCGCGATGTGGGGCATCGATATGATTGGAAAGATCGAACCTACTGCTTCTAATGGACATCGCTTCATCCTAGTCGCGATTGATTACTTTACCAAGTGGGTGGAAGCAGCTTCCTATGCCAATGTTACCAGACAAGTGGTTGCTTGATTCATTAAGAAAGAAATTATCTGTCGTTATGGGGTTCTTGAGAGAATCATCATTGATAATGGTTCGAATCTCAATAACAAGATGATGAAAGAGCTTTGCAAAGACTTTAAGATCGAACACCACAATTCTTCTCCTTACAGAACAAAGATGAATGGTGTTGTAGAGGTGGCAAACAAGAACATTAAGAAGATTGTGCAAAAGATGGTTGTGACGTACAAGGATTGGCATGAGATGTTGCCTTTCGCTTTGCATGGGTATCGTACCTCAGTGCGTACGTCAACCGGGGCAACTCCATTTTCACTTGTGTATGGCATGGAGGCAGTCTTGCCAGTAGAAGTTGAAATCCCTTCTTTGAGGGTGATGATGGATGTAAAACTTGGCGAGGCTGAGTGGGTTCAAGCCAGGTTTGATGAGTTAAATTTAATTGAGGAAAAGCGATTAGCAGTTGTGCGCCATGGACAACTATATTAGAGAAGAATGAAGAAAGCCTTTGATCAGAAAGTGCATCCTCGAAGCTATCAGATAGGTGATATGGTTTTGAAGAGGATCCTTCCTCCCGATACAGATAACAGGGGCAAGTGGACTCCGAATTATGAAGGTCCATATGTTGTTAAAAAGATCTTTTCTGGTGGAGCCTTGTTGCTTACAACTATGGATGGTGAAGATTTTCCGTCCCCTGTGAATTCAGATGTAGTCAAAAAAAACTTCGCATAAACTGACCCGCTGGACAAAGAAAGAAAGTCCAGGAAAAAAAGAGCATCCCGACGAACCAAGAGAAAAAGAAAAGAAAAAGGTTCGGGCAAAAGTTAGGGATAAAGAATAAAAATAATATGTACACCCGGTAAGTCGAAAACCTGCAAAGGCGGCTTAGGCAAAAATGGGTATCCCGGTGGATTGAAAACCTGAAAAGGCGGTCCAGGCAAAAGAGGGATTAAAGCGAAGACTACATTCTGAGTTATTTGTACTTCATCACATTTCAGTGTGTACCATCTAGAAGGATATGATCGGTCCAATCACTCTTCTCAGAAAGCGAAGAATTTGGGGGAAAGTGAATATCTATGAGTCATAACAGAATTGGAAAATAGTGGAATGTCGTGTTCACATTGCCAATAGGATAGTTTATTTTCTCTTTTGGCGCAATTACCTCTTCCTAGGAATTGCTTCCTGATGTATTTGCCTTTATAGGCCATTTTCAATCAATAAAAGTCCTTATTCAGTCAAATTGCTCTCTTGTTTTTTATTTTTACTGTTTTGTTTGCAAAAAATGTCCGAATTTTTGATAAACATTGCATCTAAAAACATGAAGGCTAGACAATGACGTGCGGAAAGATAAAACATCTGAAAATCATTTTGAATGTTGAGTACACTTGAGTATATCTTGTCCATACGATCCCCTGGGGCATGTATGTCCTGCCGTTTTGCAGGTTACTATCTTTGATTGATGGCTAAAGCAGATGAGCCGAAGTTTGTTCGAAGGAAGACCCTGTCGTTTCAACACTGTCCAGTCGTGTAAGAAGTTGGGTCGTCTAAGTCGAGTTCGGAATTTGTTTCCCCAGCATGGTCGAGAGGTTGGTGTTTTCCCAACAAGTGACTCCCCAGTTGAGTTGGTTTCTCTACCGTTCCGAGAATGTTATCCTCAGCAGAATTGTTGTATGTCCCTACAGAGTTGGAAGATCGAATCAGAAATTGTGTGCTTCGTAAAGTGATCACTTGCTTTCCCAGCAGGAGTTTTTCTCCCTTTGCATCTTGCATGTAGTAATCATCATTTGCATTCGCATTCTCAAATCGCGTAGCATTTCCATTCAGTATGGAGCATTACGCCATGGAAAACTCAAACACATGCATACATGCATTAGACCAGATTGGATCATATCTCCGGAAGAGACGGATCATTTTTCAACATCAGTGTAGCACATTTGCAGCAGTTGCTCTTGGCAACATTCAGAATCGATAATCCCAGTGAGATTTATTTTCTCACCAGTCCGTGAAAGGAAAGTTTGATTCTCTTCCGATCTAGTCACCAGTAAGTGTCTGCCCTACTTTGACATATGTAAATATCATCCTTGCGATACCGGTAAGTGTCGTGTTGATCCCCGTAAATGTCTGTGCTTTTCTTTGATGTCGGTAAACATCATCTTTCGATGTTGGTAAACGTCGAATTCCAATCGTTGGCCATCAACAAATGGCATGTCTCTCACGGTGTCTACAAAAAATCGTTATGTCAACACCCGTGTGTGTCCTTTCCTTTTTTGGTGTCGGTAAACATCATTGATTCGATGTCAGTAAACATCAGCCGCTTGTTAACCATCGAAAAATGGTTTGGTCGTTTAAGATTCCCCAGCAGATTCGCTATCTGTAAATATCGAGTGTTTCATTTTCGCCATTGGTAAATGGTTTCGTTTCATAAGTGTATTCTTTCTTTGACATTGGTAAATGTCTGGTCTTGTTTCACTTATAAACATCCTTGTTTGATATCGGTAAACATCGAGTTCCTTCCCAGTCATCGGTAAATGTCTGATCTTGTTTCACTTATAAACATCCTTGTTCGATGTCGGTAAACATCGAGTTCCTTCCCAGTCATCGGTAAATGTCTGGTCTTGTTTCACTTATAAACATCCTTGTTCAATGTCGGTAAACATCGAGTTCCATCCCAGTCATCGGTAAATGTCTGGTCTTGTTTTACTTGCTCCTCCCCAGTGAAGCCGCCATCGGTAAATGGCCTCGCTTTCCTTGATACCGGTAAATATCAAATTTTATTTTGAAGCCGTCATCGGTAAATGGCCTTGCTTTCTCTCATATCGGTAAATATCAAATTTTGTTTTGAAGCCGCCATCGGTAAATGGCCTTGCTTTCCTTGATATCGGTAAATATCAAATTTGTTTTGAAGCCGCCATCGGTAAATGGCCTCGCTTTCCTCGCTTCGTCACCTACAGAGTGCAAATTCTCCGGTTCTTTTGGTATTCAATCCCTGTTTACCTTGAAAGTCTGATAGCCGCTGCTTTCATCCGTTCAGGTTCACAGTTGATTGAATAAGGGCAGCTGTAGCACCTCAAATTTGCCCTCCTCATTCATGCATTCATTTTTTAGGTCATTTAACATTTCATATTGCATTTCATCATGTCAATCAGAATTAGCTCCAAGAGGATGTCATCCAAGTCACTTTGTGGGTTCTATCTGAAGGATCAAGCTTAATGGGCTCAATACAGTTCAAAATTCAACTATGAAGCTAAAAGTCAACTGTTGGTCAACTGAAGGTGAAATGGCCAGGGAATGACTTGAGTTACTTCCAACATGTTCAAATAGGGTCTATTCATCATTCAAAGGAGCAAAAGTTTGTTCATGAGCTGTCATGCTCGCTAGGCGAGCAGAATGGGTCGCCTAGCGAGTCCTAAGAAAAGCCACCAGAATCACCTGCGCTCAGAGGAATTTCCTGAACTGTCATGCTCGCTAGGCGAAGCCCACGCGTTTAGGAAAAAAATAATAATAATAATAATAATAATAATAATAATAATAATAAAAAAAACAAAAAAAAAACAAAAACAAAAAAAAAACGAAAAAAGAAAAACAAAAAAACAAAAAAACAAAAAAACAAATATATATATATATATATATATATATATATATATATATATATATATATATATATATATATATATATATATATATATATATATATATATATATATATATATATATATATATATATAATATATATATATATATATATATATATATATATATATATATAACAGAAAAATCTTGGACTTCGACCTCTCTCATTTGAGCCCACAAAGCCACGAAAATCAGGTTATAAATTCTAAAAAAATTCAGTGGAAAAACCCTAGAGAGAGATTCTAACTAATTCAGAGCAACCTCCAGAGACTGAAGGGAACTCATCTTCAAAGAACAAATTCCCTCTCATATAAACCCTAAGATTGTTCTGCAAAGCCAACGGTGCAATTCAATTTCAATCGATCTCTCCAATCAGTAGGTATGTCATGTCTCGATGTGTGGATCCTTGCCCCTGACTTTGAGTTTTGATACCCTTTTGATGCATTTGTTTGACAAGGGGTTTAGGCCTCCTGTCCTTGGTTGCTTCTTGTGAGCTTTTTGTGAACTTTAATGGCATTATTCATGTGATTCTCTGTTTGGTGCAACTCTTAATTGCACTCCATCTTGTTTCTCTAACATGTTTGTTGAGTTTTTTTTGTGAGGGCTCACATGACTCTTGAAGAGATAGCTTGCTTGGTATTCCACTTTATTTGGGGGATACCGTTTGGAGATTTATTTTGATTGCTTTGCTGACTTGCTTTCTTTGATGGTGCTAGCTTGAGAGATCTCTGGGTTTCTTATTTCTTGAGTTGTTGTTACTTCGGATCTTTATCCATGTGGTAGATCTCTCGATCCCTTTTACATCTTTTCCCGTATTTTACCGCTTTCTTAGCTGGAAGACCTCAATAGGAGGCAATGTTTTTGTGTGTTCACTTTTGTGCCTAAAGACCTCCAAGAAGAGGCACCAGTGCTAAAGACCTCCATGAAGAGGCAATTGACGGATAAAAGGGATTAGTAGTCAATCCCCCATTATTCAGTGTGTCGTTATTTAAGATCACACTACGTGTCGATGCTTCAGAACAAAAGCCCAAGATCTTTCGTCCGATCAGTCAGTGGAGAGGGTTCCACCTTTCTGAATCCCCACTTTTTGTCATGAGCTCACCCTGTCCAGGGTTAAGAGCTATGAGGTCTTATCCTCATTACCCTTTTGATCTGCTCACCCTGACGTTCAATGTTAGTGGTTAAGAGCCCATTTGATTACCTTTCCATGGCTTGTTTATCGAGGTTGATATGACCCCTCTTGACTAAAGCCCTACCCACGTATGTTTGAGCCCCCTTGTTGGCGTGTTTATTTTATGCATGTTTGTTTTGTATGGTGTGATCGTCTCCCCATAGGATTGCTAGGCTTCGTATAGTCTCTCGTTTGTATGTCAATTAAGGTAGCATGGCTCCTTCGTCTAGGACTTCCTTTTTGCATGAGCATTCCTAAAACAAACAAACTCATTGATTTTTCTTCTCCTAAGAACACGTTAACTCCTTCTACTACAGGTGAGTAAGTCTCCAAAGGTCGAGCATCCGGTAGATTGTGTAGTAACGTCATTCATCACAAAAAACAAACAAAAATAGGTTAGCCGAGCTACGATGCTCTGATTCTCAATCCTTCTTGAGATACGTATGCAGCAGAGTAGGGCCTGTGCGAGCAATAACTCTTTATTTTCCCTACATTGATTTTCTCTCTTTTGCATCGCATATAGGACCTTTTATACACACACTTTAGACATAAATAGAAATCGTGGATCCTGTGGAGTACCACAGACGTGAAGGGGTGCGATAACCTTCCCTTCACGTAACCGGCCCCCTTACTCAGTTTTCTTTGGTTCGAGACTTTGTTTTATCTGTTCCCTCTTGGTTATGCAGTACTACCTTTCCCTCCTCTTGGGATAAGAGTACATAGGTGGCGACTCTACTCTTTTTCCTCGCCACCTCCTTTTCGCGTTTGTACTTGGATTCAGGAAATCCGGGGAGCGACACAACCCATATGGGAAAGTACTAATGTTGTGCTCCATGCTAGAGCATCGGGAAGGACATATGGTCATGGTCCTTGTATCTGTAAAAACAGATCTATATGTGTTAGTAGTATTCAGTGATATCAACTACTAACTTATTTTGTGTGCATGACTAAGTATGTGAATGATTGCATACTAATATATGTTAGTTAGTAGGATTGTATGCTACTAAATATGTGATATTAGATCCATGCTTAACTAAGTCTGTGAATGATTGCATGATTGTTTGTTTAGTTTGGAGCAAACTGAATTGTCTATTTATCTTGAAGAGTTATTTTTCCATAATTTAACAAATGGGGGATTGTTCTTCCTATTGGATTGGCCTTTTAGACTGGTCGCATTTTAGCAAAACAACAACTTGGAGAAGTGTTCAAGTATTCAAGATCGGTCTATCTTGCTAAAGTTGTATGAACCTGCAGAAAGGACACATGTTAGGCGCGACGCTCTAGCATGTTGGTACGACATTTGGGCCTTGTGCAACAGGCACCAGAGTGCTGCATTTTGGAGTATGTTATGCAGAAGATTTGTTAAAGGTTTTATTGCTATTGATTTAACAATATGATTAGGTGATTTGTTTGAAATTTGAATGAATTTTAATTCAGATTTAAATTTGAATTTAAATTAAAACAAATCATATCTTGTTGGAGGTATTCAAGGAGCAAATCAAATATCCAACCCATTCTGCATTAATTTTGGATGAATTCAAAGATATTATCCAAGGAGAAAATCCCAGAGTTACTTTGTTATATAAGGGGCTCAAACCTACAATGGAAAACAAGCACTCCCATTGAAGATCTTAGAGTGTTAGGTTTTATGTCGTGTATCCGCATTAATTCCCTAATAGAATTAGTGTAGGATGTTTATATACACCGCTATGTTTCATTAACTTGACATATAATGTTTGTCTAGTTGAGATGTAATAAACATTGTTATGTACACCTCTATGTTTCAGTAACTAGGCATATAAGGTTTGTCTAGTTGTGTTATAATATTCAACATTCTCTCATCTTGTGAAGATTGAACTTGATCACTGGAGTTTAGTTAAAATAAACCGTGTGTTTCTAAAGCCCGTCTCCAAGTTTCCAACCTCTTGCTTAAGTCCTACTTTGACTCTCGAAGAAGAACTATATCATCTGCAAAAAAATATGCATCTCGGTACTAGGTCTTGGATGTGTTTCGTGAGTACATCCAAAATTAAGGTAAAAAGGTAGGGCTTTGGGTTGAACATCGATGCAAACCAATTGTAACGGGAAAATCATCTGCCTCTCCATCTTGTATCTGCACACTAGTCGATGAAGCAACATTAGAAAGAATTTTAGGATTGTATGGAGAATGCAGACGCAATAAAAAGAAGAGACAACATATCGTGTATCAAATGTTGTCGCCGGAGCGGTAATATAACACAATGATTAATAGCTTCCATGTTAAATATGTTGTTTTTACGACTGTTATTTCTTTGTAATTACAACAACATCTGTTGCAACTAAAGACAAACCAATCATTTGAAGTTTTGCTCTCATTTTCTTATGGCTTCCATATCTTCTATGATTGATTACTTTCAATCTGTTTTAATATTATTGGTTGTTGTTAAGGTAGCTAGAGAAACTATTACGATATTTGTTTGAATGAAATGCTTGCTTGCTTCAATATTTTAACAATTATACTCGAGTTTGTATATGTATATGTGGTTGTGGACATATGAAGGTGAAAAGGATAAATGAATCTCGCATTTGGAACATCGAACTCACATATTGCTTTCATCAAGTGTTTAAGAAAAATAGTTATGAGTATAATGAATCACATGTTAGAATTTTAGTTTTGTATCCTTTTCATTGATATGATACTCTCCATATATACTGCATCATTCACAAACAATATTAAAGATACAAATATTCAAATTCCTATAATTTCTATACAATTAGAGACATCCTAACATATATTCAACAACTAACATAAATTTTAATAATAACAAAATGACAACAATAAGTATTCCTTATTGATCCCCCCCCCCCCTCTGGTCAAATTGATGCAGCTTGTCAAGAAGCATCAATTCGCTGATGAGAAATTGATATTGAGGTTGATATACAACCTTAGTGAAGATATATGCAAGTTGAAGTTGTGATTTGACATGAGGAAGATATATAACATGATTGTCCAATGCTTCCCGAATCAAATGACACCCCATCTCAATATGCTTTGTGCGTTATGAAAAACCATATTAGTAGCAATTTAAATAACACTAGTATTGTCAACAAAGAGCGGTGTGGATGTATGTTGAGGAAAACCAAGCTCGGCCCAAAGTCCACAAAGCCAGGTAATTTTAGAACAGGCTGTAGACATTGCTCGATTATCGAATTCTATTGAAGACTTAGAGACACAAGACTGCTTTTTACTCTTCCAAGAAATCAATGCAGGACCAAGAAATATGCACCAACCAGTAACTGATCTTCATGTGTCCGGACAACTAGCCCAATCTATATCACTATAACCAATTAAATTAAGAGGTTGCCGAGTATTAAAACATAGGCCACATGTAGATTTTCCTTTGAAGTAGTGTATAATGCGATGTACCGCAGCTAGGTGAAGATGGCGGAGAGTGTGCATATATTGACCTACTTGCTGGACTGCAAAGGAAATGTTGGGACGAGTAATTGTGAGATAATTAAGGCTACTACCAGTTTCCAGTATAATAAAGTATTAGACAATTGTTCACCTTCATCACAACGATATTTAATATTAACCTCAAGAAGAGTATCCAGTGGATTGGCGGAAAATAGGGAGAATAAAGCCTAAGAACCCAAGAAGGAAGACAGTTGATGAGGAAGACAATTATGGACAAATCTTCCACCCAAAATCGGGGAGGGATATAGGCAGCAAGAAGTAAGGAACGAGTAATATCAAGTAAATGTCGATTTTTGCGTTATGCGATGCCATTTTTTAGGCGTATAAGGACATCAACGTTGAGACAGAATAGCTTTTTGTTGCAAAAATTCATGAAAAGCATGAGAAATATATTCCCCATTGCAGTCTGTGCATAAGATCTTAATAATGGTTTGAAATTGGTTTTCAACATAAGTCAAAATTTTCTTAAACATTGCATACACTTCAACTTTAGAACAAGAAAATAAACCCAAGTAAAATGGCTAAAGTCATCAATACGTGTCACAAAGTATTTATATTTGGCATGAGTAAATTTCTGAGACACGCCCCAAACATCACTATGAATAATTTCGAAATATTTTTCAGCACGATGAGTGATCCGCTGTCGTGCACGGGTCAAAACGAGTAATTAGAAAGCAGTAGTTTAGCGGAAGCGACAACTCGAGTATTGTATCACAAGGATTCTTTATTTATTATTAACCTAGTGAAATCGATTGGGGGGGGTTATGGTTTAGGGATCGATTAAGAAAACCAAGTAAATAAGTGATTAAAAATAAGCGACTATAAAATAAGTCAATCTACTATTTTTGGTTTCCGGCTAATCACTGGTTTTTACCTACCAATTCCCTAAGCGACCTCGATCTCTATTCGATTCAATATCGATTGACAAGAGAAATAGATATATAACAGATTGGTAGTCCTATATTCTGAATTAAACAAATGGATTAATACAATCGTGAATTAAGCAAACATGATTACAAATGCGATTTATCGACAAAGCAACGTAAATGACGATTAACAATTAGGAATGAAATCATACAAATTTAATCAAAACCATTCCATAAAATACATATTAAGCAAATGAATTTTCATAGAATAGAATTGAAAGATAAGCGAAATTAAATTGATAAAATAAAAACCTCAAAGCGTTGGAAACTTGGTTACAGTAGATCAATTATGGAAGATTAGTTCCTCTTCATAATCATACAGGGGAAACAGTTTATCGTGAATAATATATGTGTATAGTACCACGACTGACCCCTTTTAACAAAATAAGGATTGCACTTATAACTCAAACTGGGTCGAAAAACATAAATCCAACCCAAAAATGCTCTAAAATAAATTATTTCCTAAAGTACGAAACTTCAACAAATTATGTGAGACTCCTGCACTCTAAATCAGCTTTTGGCTTCAACGTGTAAGTTGTATCTCTTTGTCTTAGATTTCCAACACATATCAAAATGCATAAAACGGTATCCCGTAGCTCCAATTATGATCCGAACAGTGAACAATATCAAATAACCCCTAAAACTGAAAACAACAAACAAAAATAGATTAAAGACAAACATGAACTTAAATCTAAAAATATAATAAAATAGTAAAATAAGAAAAACAAACTAGGGAAATGCCTAAGTACAATTATAGAAGAACGTGCATCAAAATGCACTGATCAAATTCCCCCACACTTGAACTTTTGAACTCTGAGCATAATTACAATTTCAAAATAAAAGGAGAAAAATAGAGCATGCACTTCCAAAAGTTTTCAAGATACAAGGTACAAGCAGAATTCTAAGTCTAAGCTTCAAGAATATGGTGTTAGTGAGCAAATTTTTGTCACATTCAAAGTAGATAGAAAAATAAATTACCGAAGAGTACAAAAAAAACAGTAAGATCCTCACAGGATAAAATTCACTCAACTCTCAAGTGTTTAGGTTAACTGTTTACACTCAAAGCACAACATGAAAGTTAGTACTACCATAAGCTTGAAAAGACTCTAACATCCACAATTAAAATACATGCACACAAAGATCAAAAGGACTTTTATTTGGTTGTAACATGGTCAAGGTAAGGGTGAGATAAACCCTAAGGGGGTACTAGGCTAAAATTCAAATAGACAAAAGAGACTTGAAAGACATTGCGGGAGTTGAATTTATAAAATGTTTCATTCACTTCAACAACAACTCTATAGCAATTTTTTTCTCTTTTCTTTCTCTTTTTTTTTCTTTTTCAGAAGGAGTATGTATTGACATGTATACATCCTTCTATTTTTTTTTCATTCAACTTTTTTCTTTTCTATTTTTCTTTTCTTTTTCTGCCAACTTCCGAAATATTACAAACATAATTATTCAACCTTACACAACTCCAAACAAGACTCTTTCAACCCTTTGAATATGATGATAATATTGTTTTTAACTTCTCGATTTGTAATGAGTTTTAAACAAAAAAAGACAATAGGCTCAAGGGGGTTTCAAACAAGGGATGATATTATTTCATGGTTGGCTTTTTGGCTAACTGGCTAAAAAACAAAAAAAAAATGCCTTTATCATATCAGTATGCACAAGTAAACAACAACATCAACAAGAGTCAATTCAAGTTCTAGATAATAACATACATGACTAAATCACACAAGAAAGAAATAGATGGATTTTATATGTTATCCATATAAGGCTCAAAGCTCACAAGGGTTAATGATCTACTACTAAAGGTGTAAAATTTAGAGTTTAGTCCTACTTATCATACTAAAAAAGCACAACAAATTTTTCACATCACATCACAAGACTTTAGTCAAGAGAACTAAGAAAAATACTGGTAATTGTTGTAAGACCCCAATTTTGACCCTAAGATCCCTCATGTTATTTCATCATATGCATCAGCATTGGGATCACTCCTTGGCATTCTCCTTACCCCTCTTTCATTGGGTTTGTTTTGGGAGAGATTACTAAGCACCATGTGATTGTATCATACTTGTATTTTAGCATTTCACATTCCAAAAATCCCAAAAATATATCTTTGTATTTGCCTAACTCTTTTACAGGTAGGGCATGATCATCAAAATTCATCAAGTTCATACCTATGGTTTGAGACCCTCATGGCTAAAAGCACAACCAAGGATTGATACACAATGTCTCTAAGCATCATATATGAGTCCCAATGATCTCTACATGTTATATTGATCAAGCATTCTTCAAGATTTTGGAATTGATTTGCCTTGGAAACCCTAGTTTGATTGGGTATCTTAAGTAACTTCTCCAACAAGCTATCTCAACAATTGATCAAATTTCTCAAGGGACGCTTCAAAATTCATCATCTTATGCATATATGACCTACCATGGGCCTAAAAAGTCAAGATATTTGAAGGTTAGTAAGTTGGTTGATGGTGGTTGGCTAGATGAATTCATCTGATCAAAACTGGGTCTCCCTAGACCCTATCTCCTACAATTTGCACCATATGAAAATGATTCCAAGTGCAAAGTTACTATAATTGACATTACAAACAACTTTCATGATGAGACCTAGAGCTAGTTTTGCTTGGAAAATCATTTTCTATGTTGAAACATTATAGGTCATTTTGTCTAAACCCTAATTTGAAAGTCAACTTCCCAAGGCCATAAATTGCTCAATTTTTATGAGATGAAATATTTCCAAGTTGCACAATCAAATTAAAGATGTCTACTTAAACTTTTATATCTGTAGTAAGAGCTAATTCAACTTGTATGAGCATGTGATATGAGGTTACATTATAGGTAATTTTTTACCTATACCATTGAATAAGTGATTTTTCCAAACTTCAAAAATGTATAACTCTATCATTATAAATCCAAATGACATGAAATTGGTGACCATTTTGAAGGTCTTTGAAATATATACAACTTTGATGAATACGCCTTTCTCATTTGAAGCTCACATAAAAAGTTAAGCAAGGTGGAATATTGAGATATATGGCTTGACACTTAGAAAGAATTTCAACATGTTGAAATTTCCAAACTTCCACCTTCAAATTCACTATGATCCAAGTTCCAAATGAAAAAGTGTCAAACATCAAAGTTGTTCCCCTTGATCTAAGCTTTCCAAAGAACCCAAGTTCATGCATTTTGGATAAAGTTTGCTAGGGCTGCGCATGGCTTTAACAGGTCTACATGATTGGAAGAAATCAAATGCCAAAAATCACATTTCACATTGTCTTGACATCCAAGCCTCATTTGAACTTCAGAATGATTGTACATGGATCAAATTGGATTGCTTCATGGGCCTGTACACGCCCATGCAAGCTTGTGCATCACAATGTCCAAATTTAGCAATTTTTGAAGTGTGCAAATATCAGTCCCAATTGCTATAAATACAGGCCCTTGGAGCTCAATTCAAACACACCTTACGCACTAGCTTTTCCCTCCAATTTAAACCCTCACCATTCAAAGGAAAACCTGAGAATTTTCAACTTGAAAATTGAGTTTGAATCTTACTGTTTGGAGATTCAAAAAGTCCAGGATCCAAAGCTTTGTACCATTGCCAAACAGCTTCCCAAGTGTGATCAAATCAAGATTGAAGCAAGCAAGATCCATTTCTATACAGCATTGAAGGTAAATTTCAGAAAGCTTCTTCTCTTCGATTCTCACTCAATTCTCATCAATTCTCTTGGATCTTTCGTGCTCTACGCCATTTTTCTTTCAAATCATGTCCTCTTTTTTTATTTTGGTGATGGTTGAGGGTGGACCAGTCCGGTGAGGTCCACCGAAGAAGAAGACCGGGGCTCTGGCTCCGGCGGTGTATTTGCACGTCTCCAGACCATAGTATCCATTTGAAATGTTTTAATCTTAGGCGTTGGTTTTGATTACCACGCGTGTGGCGCGCTGACTAGGTTCCACCATGGAACGCGCCTGCTGATCCACTTGATCTGCCACCTCAATTAATGAGGGAGATCAAGTGGCTCACATTTTTTTGATTTTTTGATTTTTGTTTTAATTCATTTGATTTTCATTAATTCATATTTATTTTAATATTGATCCAAAAAATATGAGAGTTTCACCAAATAAATTCAAATAAATTCCTCTTTCATATTCTGAATTAAAATTATTTTTTAGATCATTATTAATATTTTTCATGATTTAATTTATTTTGTGATTATTTTTAATTGTTTAAAAATACTTTTAAGTCTTAAAAAATTCTGAATTTTTTTCTCCAAGGTCCTTTGACCTTGTTTGACCTATGATAAATCTCATGGCCATTTCTTTGGGGTTTTGATGAGGTTTTAGGAATTTGACAAACCATATTTAATTTAAATGCATTATTTTAGTATTTTTTAAATTGAATAAATGCCAAATAATTATGTTGACCTCTTGTGATGGTTTGTGTATGTTTGACTTGTGTTGTTGGGCCTTGGTCAAGGTTGATTTGACTTTGCTAGATTAATATCATTGTATTTAGGGGATTGATGGAATGTACATTCCATCTCCCAAAATGGATGAATGATATTAATTTGGTAAAAGTCCTTCTTTGACCAATTTTAGTTATGATCCATTCCCCTCCCTCTTCATCTAATTCCCCTTCTTTATGCATCCATTTCATTTGGCTTATGATATCTCTAAATCTTAAGGCTAGTTGATTGCAAAATTGACATAAGTATGGATGAGATTATGCCACCTCTTTTGCATATTCTTTTTGTGTGTGGTATGTGAAGGAGAATTGCCATCCAAGGCGCAGCGGAATTTAAAAATTTCTCCATTTAGTGATCCTTACGAATGGGCATGATCAGTGATAGAATCGTTACCTCTTGTGGCGATTCAAACCTTTGGTGCAGATCTCTTGTAATGATCAACACCTTGGATACAAATCCACTGAGCGATCAAGAACGTTGAACGATGACAACGTCTCTACTCAATCCACACGAACGGGTTCCTTCAATCTCAGTGCTAGCTGGTACGAATGAAGGCTTTGAGTGAGAGAGATAGAGAGGGAAACGAAATTCCAAGTCTTCACTTGAGTTTTAGTCTGAGTTACAATGCTTCTACCCAAGGGTTCTATTTATAGAACCACTTGTGTGGGCTTCAAGCTAAAAAGCCCACTTAAGTGTATTTTGTCCCATATCTCATAATATGCCAAAATCACTTAAGTATTTGGCACCTTACCATATTTCGTATTCTACTTAAGTACACCGTACCTTACGATGTTCCTCAGTTACTCTATCTCTCATCAATCCGTCCTTTGTGTGTGACCCTGTAGGTTTTCGAGACGTTGGCAATTATATTAAATCACGCATTTAACATAATAAACAGTGAGCGGTATCTAGCAACACGTCACTGCTACCCAAGTCACGAAAATGTCATGTGATCTGACAAGTCCTTCTGTGATAATAATTATGTGTATAATTACCCCTTTGCCCTTATGTCTATATTGAACACAAGGTATAGACTGTGTCATCCTTGTCCGGTTCAATATTGGGCCCATAGACATTTATCCTGTTACGCAGGATGGGCAAATTCCATCTAGGTCACTCATGTCCCTCAGCATGCTTCGTGGAGTACCCATCAACTGTCTTTATGGTGATCCAGTTACGGACAACATTGGATCAGCAACAAAGCACTCGACTCTACATCTAGGGTCCATAGTGGTTTCAGGTCGAAGAGTGGTATACACCATTATCACCATGAGAATAACTTATGACACTTTGCATAACTTTCTATATAGTATTCTCATAGCGGGTCAATCCGGTATAAATATTACTCTTAATATTCATACCTATGTTTAAGACTTGATAACTCTTTATCCATGATCCATGAGATGCGATCATCAGTCTACAAACATAATAGTCTTAATGCTTTAATGTTATCCCACTTCATAATAAAGCTCGACTACGGATACTTTAAGAATAGTGTCCTTATGTTTAATGTGATCTCATGATTAAGTCATACTTTATACATTAAACGGACTAGCTATTCTAGGGACTTTATTAAACAACCATAATAAAGAAAAAGCCTTAAATAATTCGATACAAGTACCAAAAGTATTGGCCTCTAGGGCTTACACCAACAGTATGTTTCATGAGCATAGTCCATCATACTATGTCTCTAACATGCATTAACACCAAAATTCTATTGTCCGACCTCAAATAGTTGTGACTTCTACATAAGTCCAATTACGATTGCTTAATATAGAGCTAAAGTTTTGACACAAAAAGGCATAACATTCTAGTTAGTGAGATTGTAAGCCTCCCCTCTTTCCTGGTATTGTGTGGAAACTTGGCCTTTTTTCCTTCCTTTGGAAGATATCTTGGCTCAAGGATCCATGCTTGTGATAAGTGGGTTGAGTGTTCTTGAAAGAATGACTTAAAACAAAAAGCAAAACAATACTAACTTCTAACTTATTAACAACTATCATTTAATTTTAAGTCTTTTATTTTAATGCACTTTAATTTTTAAGCTCTATTCATTTGCCATTATTCATACCATTCTAATTATTTATATTAATGATTTTTCCCTTTGTCCATTTGGACCATATTGTGTGATATATCTTGCTTTTGTATATTTTGTTTGTTTGTGTGGTGTTGGACCATTAATGTACATAATAATAACAAAAACCCTAAAAAACTTTTGTGTGGACTGTTGGCTTGATCTTGGACAATTGGACTTAGAATCTATGCAACCCCCCTATGCTAAAGGACTTGGCCAATGCCAACTTTCATGTAAACAAGTGCTTGTAATTTGGAACTTCATATGATACATCTTTGAATATCCCTTTGAATTCATCTGCAACATGATCATTGTGAAGCTGTTATTTTGAACCTGTGACTTGTGGAATTCATCTGCTACATGGGCAAATTTGAAGGAGATCATGGAATGGCTAAGGCTTGGATGGGGCTATCTTTATTTGATGTCTTGCTCTTCAATATAATATTGTATGCATTTGTTTGTGGCTTGATTCTAATATCCAAGGGAATTTGGGATTTCTATAAGACATTCTTGTCAATTGGATTGTTACCCATTTGTCAGACCTTTTCAACTCTTAACTTTTAATTTTGTGCGTAGGATTAGTCTCTTCACCTCCTCCCCATTTATTTAATTCAAAATCTCTCCCTCCTTTAAAAAAATTCTTCTTTGCTTGAACTAGTTTTGTTCTAAATTTTGACCACTTTGCAAACTAGAAACTTTGGCTTTATGCCATTGCTTTTTTCAAACTTCTTTTCTTAATCAAACTTGTAAATAGACTTAATTATACTTGACCTAAACTTTCAAAAAGCCAAAAAGAACTAACTCATTCAAACAATTTTTTAGGCCTTTGTGCCTTTCAAATTTAATTTTTGTTAAAAACAATGCATCCACTTTGAAATTTGTATCACGGACTACGGGTTTTGATCTCTCATTTTTATGTTGGTACATAGGCACAAGTCCGAAGTATTGTCAAACAAAAAAATATAATTAATGAATTCTTTTATCATCCCCTCATTCTATTTGTTTGTAAGCATCACTTTTATACAAAATACATATGCACACAAGAAAGGGCTCCCTAGGAGTACCTAGGACACTTTGGATGCTAACACCTTCCCTTTGTGTAACCAACCCCCTTACCTTTAATCTCTGAGGTTTTATTAGTTTTGATTTGAAAACTTCTTACTTTTGGGTTTTGTTCGTACTTTTTCCTTTTCCCTTGGAAACAATAAAAACGCGGTGGTGACTCTTGTTATTTGATGTCTTGTTTATCCATTGCTTGACGATCATGAATTTACCACTACAATTGTAACTCAAAAACCAAAGGAAAAAGTATGAATTTTATTTATTTATTTATTTAAGAAAAATAGAGAAAAACTGAAAACAAAATAAAGAAAATAAAACAAATAAATGGTTCTCTCTCCCACACTTAAAACATGCATTATCCTTAATGAAAGGACACAATTATTAAATAAGAGTGAGATAAGAGGAAAATGTGCTCCCTGGTCAAGTTGCAGAGTAGGTGGGCTTTTCCAAGCAAAGCTCTTCTAAGGGTGCATCTTCAGGCACCGAACTTTCATGGAATATCTTCAGGTGTTGCCCGTTGACCTTAAAGGTTTTGTCAGTGCCTGCACTTTTTATTTCTACTGCACCACGAGGGAAAACATTAGTAACAACAAAAGGGCCAATCCACTTGGATCTAAGTTTCTCAGCCATAAGCTTAAGGCGGGAGTTAAATAGTAAAACCTATTGGCCCACATGTAGTTCCTTCCTAGAAATAATCTTATCATGGAAGTGCTTAGTTTTCTATTTATAAATCCTAGAGCTCTCATAAGCCTCTAGCCTAAGCTCTTCAAGTTGTTATAATTGGAGTTTTCTTTTAATACCTACTTGATGCATCTCCAAATTATAACTTTTTACCTCCCAATAAGCACGTGTTCTATTTCTACAGGAAGGTGACATGCCTTACCAAAAACAAGTCGATAGGGAGACATCCCTATTGGTGTCTTGAAAGTTGTTCTTTAAGCCCAAAATGAGTCTTCTAGACGGAGGCTCTAGTCCTTCTTGTTTGGTTGCACCATTTTCTATAAAACCTGTTTGATCTCCCTATTTGTGATCTCAGCTTGCCCATTAGTTTGTGGGTGATATGCGGTAGAGACTATGTGCACAACTCCATACTTCTGGAGCAAAGCTTCCATGGTGCGATTACAGAAATGAATGTCTTGGTCACTTATAATAGCTTGGGGAATTCTAAACCTGCAAAAAATATTGGACCTGAAAAAATCTGTAACAACTCTAGAATCATTAGTCCTAGAGGAGATAACTTTCAACCACATTGAAACATAATAAACAGCAAGCAAAATGTAGAGAAAATCAAATGATATAGGAAAGGGACCCATGAAATTGATTCCCCACACATCAAATACCTCAAAAAAAGAGCATAGATTGATGAGGCATTTCACTCTTACGAGTGATGGTTGTGTCTGCTATTTGGAACTCTTTATAAGTTAGGTAGGACTCATATGCATCTTTAAAAACAGTGGACTAATAGAAACCTGAGTCTAAGACTTTTCTTGCATTCCTTTAAGGACCAAAGTTCCCCCTACTTGAGAAGCATGAGAAAGATGCAAAATAGATTCAATCTCATAGTCGAGGACACATCTCCTAATTACCTTATCACTACCAAACTTCCAAAGATATGGATCATCCCAAACATAATATTTGGCATCACTCTTGAGTTTGTGAATTTGTATCCTAAATACACCTGTAAGAAAAACACCAGCAACAAGATAATTTACAATATCAGCAAACCAAGGAGTAACCCCATGCAAAAGTAAAAGTTGATCATCAGGAAAGTCATCCTGAATGGGAAAAGGATCTCCATCCCTCTTTATCATGCTCAAATGATCACCCACCAAGTTCTCAACTCCACTTTTATCTTTAATCTCCACATTAAACTCTTGAAGCAACAACATCCACCAAATCAATCTAGGTTTTGCTAATGGCTTTTTCAAAAAGTATTTTAAAGATGCATGGTGAGTAAAAACAACAACCTTGGAACCTAGCAAATATGATATGAATTTATCAAGAGGAAAAACAATAGCTGGAAGTTCCTTTTCAATGTTGGTGTAATTAGATTGTGTAGAATCTAAAGTCCTAGAAGCATAATAAATAACATGGGCAGCCTTGTCAACTCTTTGTGCAAGGACCACCCCAATAACATAGTTAGAAGAATCACATATAATCTCGAAATGGAGGGTCCAGTCAGGGGGATGGATGATGGGAGCAGAGGTCAATGCTTTCTTCAAGAAGTCAAATGCTTTTTTGCAATTGTCATCGAAGTTGAAAGTGACGTCATTCTTCAACAAGTTTGACAGTGGAAGAGCTATCTTAATGAAATCCTTTATGAAGCGCATGTAAAAACCTGCATAACCAAGGAAATAAAAAATCTCGCGAATGCAAGATGGGTAAGGCAGTGTAGAAAAAACATCAACCTTAGTAGGGTCTACTGAAATTCCTTTTTTAGAAATTATTTGACCTAAGACAATTCCATGTTCGACCATAAAATGGCATTTTTCATAATTTAGAATAAGGTCGGTTTCGATACATCTCTCTAAAACCAAATTTAAATTGTTCAAACATGCATCAAATGAAGAACCATAAACAGTGAAATAATCCATAAACACTTCCATGCAATTTTTAATAAAATCGGCAAAAATGATAACCATGCATCGCTGAAACGTGCCAAGAGCATTGCAAAGACCAAAAGGCATCCTCCTGTAAGAAAATGTACCGAATGGGCACGTAAAAGTGGTCTTTTCTTGATCTTCTGGTGCAATATGAATCTGAAAGTAACCTAAAAAACCATCAAGAAATAGTCTGATTTACCAGCTAATCGTTCAAGCATTTGGTCAATGAACGACAAAGGGAAATGATCCTTTCTAGTAGCCTGGTTCAGTGTCTTGTAATCAATATAAACTCTCCAGCTATTCTGAACTCTAGTGGGAACAAGTTCATTTTTTTCCTTTTTGACCACTGTGAGTCTAGATTTCTTAGGTACAACCTACATTGGGCTTACCCATTTACTGTCAAAGATAGGATAAATGATACCTGCTTGCAAGAGTTTGGTTACCTCTTTCTTCACAACATCGGGAATCAAAGTACTAAGCCTCCTTTGGGGGTGCCTCACTGTTTTAGAACCATCCTCAAGTAAAATCTTGTGCATACACATTGAGGTACTAATGCTTGGGATGTCAGCCAATGTCCACCCAATCGCCTTTTTATGCTTCCTCAAAACCTGCAAAAGCTTATTTTCTTGATCGAAATCAAGGTTAGAAGAAATTATAACCTGGAGTTTTTCATTACTCTCTAAATAAGCATATTTCAGATTTTCATGGAGTTGTTTCAACTCTAGGGAAGGTAGTTTCTCAATGGACGGGGTCTTTGGGGAAACTGAGATGTCGAGAGCTTCAACTGCATAAATAGCTTCATCGACAACTTCACCTGTAGGAAAAATGTTACCCTGCAAGGTAGCATAAATCTCAGCACATACAACACAAAGGTTAGTATCAGTACAATCATCACATGAGTAAACATCATCAAAACCAGATAGAGATGGAAAATCAAGTAAAAACAAATTAGAACAAGTGTCATCAACCAACTCAGAGATCAATTCAATATGAAAAATGAAATGCTCCTTCAAGGGATGTTTCATGGCATCAAAAATGTTAAATTTCGCGACAATGTCACCAAATTCCATGGACATGGTTCCATCATCAACATCAAATTTTGTTTTCACCGTTTTTATGAACGGTCTACCCAAAATGATTGGCGATCTTATTGAATTTGTTTCTCCATACATGTCCAGAATGTAAAAATCTACAGTAAAAATCAAGTCATTAACTTGAACAAGCACATCTTCCACTACTCCAATAGGGAGAGCATTGCTTCTGTTTTCCAGTTGAATGATTAAACTTGTATGATGCAAAGGATCAAGATCAAGGTTATTATAAATAGAAGTGGGCATAACATTAATGCCCTCTCCCAAATCAAGCATGAAATTTTCGAATTTACTATCCCCACTGGTACAGGGAATAATCAAAGTTCTTGGATCCTTTCACTTTTAGGGTATGGCTTGATTGAGGGCTGAAACAATAGCTTTTTCAGGTGAAAGTTTAGGCTGGATAAGGGCTGAAATGTTTTGTCCCAAATTGACTCTTACCCTTCAACCTCCTCTTGCTTGTCACAAGTCTTTCAGAAATTTTGCATGATTTGGAACCTGCTTAATCACATCAAGAAGTGGAATGTTTACCGCCACTTTTCTGAACACATCTAAAATCTCTCTCTCTCTCTTTGTCTCCGTCATCAATCCTTTTATTTTTCAATATTCTATATGGGAAAGGAACTTATGGTACATACTCCTTCTCTTTTTCTTTTTCAATTTCTACCATAATAGAGGGTTCAATTTCTATCGCAACAGAAGAAGGTTTATGTGTTACCTCAATAATTTTTTTTATTTTTTTCTGGGGCTGGTTCTATAACCTTTCAGGATCTCAAGGAAATTGCACTCACATTAGAATTAGGGCCTTTGGGATTCATAACTGTTTAGGCGGGAAGTTGGTTTGATCCTTGGGCTTGTTGCATGGCATTCATCAAAGTGACAAGCTGTCCAATCTGTGTCTGCAAAGTCTGAATACTGGAATATGTTCATTGTTGAAATTGAAGATTGTTCACATCCATTTGCTTGACAAGATCCTCTAATGAAGGTCCGGAAGGTGTAGAGGTGGAAACTTGGGGAGTGGTATGTGGTTGTGGAAGGGGTATGACTAACTATTGTTAGGTGGGTTGTTGGTTTCCATATGGAAGATTTGGATGGTTCCTCCAATTAGGATGGTATTTCTTGGTGGACATGTCAGAAATGTTGTACCGTTTCTGATTGTTGCTTTGGTTGAAAAAGTTAACTGCATATGCTTGAGGAAACCCAATGACCGACTCATCTGGAAGAATAGGGCATGTGTCAGTTGGATGTTCAATAGAAGTACAAATACCATACAACTTTGTTGTTTGAGATTTACTCACTGCCATTTGTTTCACTAAAGAAGTAAGGTCTTCAATTCTGGTTTCTAGAGCCTTGTTGGAAGAGGAAAACTGAATCTATACACACCTTTTGTTTGGACCATAAAATTATTTCTGGTTATGAACTGTTGGGATTTGAGTGACATGTTCTCAATCAAGGCTTTAGCAGCAGCTGGAGTTTTATCAACAAGTGCTCAACCACTAGCAACATCAATAATGTTCCTATCCATTGGTAACAATCCCTCATAGAAATACTGAATAAGCAGTTATTCGGCAATCTAATGCTGAGGGAAACTGGATACTAGTTGTTTCAATCTCTCCCAATACTCAGTCAATGACTCATTTCCCTGTCTAATACCACATATTTCTTTTCTGATTGATGCAGCTCTGGACACAGGAAAGTATCTTCCAAGGAAGACTTTCTTCAAATTATTCCAAGTTGTGACAGAATTCGGCTCAAGATAATATAACCAATCCTTGGCAGCACCCTGTAGTGAAAACGGGAAGGCTCTCAGCTTGATGTGATCTTCGGTGATTGCTTCAGGTCTCAATGGTGTAGAGCAAACAACCTGAAATTCCTTAAGATGGTTATGCGGATCCTCACTTGCAAGACCACTAAACCTTGGCAAAAAAGTGTATTAACCCAGATTTCAACTCAAAAGGAACAATAAAATCCGCATATTCAATATATAAATCATTGTAATTCATATCAGGAGCAGTAAGTTGCCTTAGTGTTCTTTGGTCAGCCATGTTATCAAAAGCAAGTTCAGAATCATAATCAAATAAGCTATGCAAATAGTCAGAATCATAATCGCTAACGGGTGGTGAACTAGTGTTAGCCTGATTTTCTCTATGACGTGCGTGCAAGGATCTCTTACCTCAGGATCAAAATCAAAATATCAGAACAACCAGACCTAGTAGCAAGAACCAATGCAACAACAAATGCGAAAATGCGAACAATGTCCCTATTATGCATCAATAAAACAAAAGAAGAAATATGATCAAAATAAATTTGAAAAATACAAAAACACGAAATTTAATCTAATTAAGCGAAATAAGAATTTTAGAAAATTTTTGAAGTTTTTTCGAGACTAAGAAAACAATAAAAAATTCATAAAAAATAGAAAAAAAATGAATTTGGGAATTTGAGGGTGGTACCCGTAACTCTTTCCAAGAGTACGGGACTAATGATCACACTATTTTTCTGCTCCTAGTACATAAAACAGATTTTAAATCAAACATAATCTTTTAGAAAACCAGGTTTTCAGACCAGGTCGGGCATACGGACGTGAATTGGCCAAAACAGCAAATCGGAGGGGCCAAAATACTACAATCGACACCTATGATTCAACTAACAGTTAAAAACAACAAGAATCCCCGGAAACGGCGCCAATTTGATCCGCTGTCGTGCACGAATCAAAACGAGTAATTAGAAAACTGTAGTTTAGCGGAAGCGACAACTCGAGTATCGTATCACAAGGATTCTTGAATTATTATTAACCTACTGAAATCAATTTAGGATGTTTTATAGTTTAGGGATCGATTAAGAAAATCAAGTAAATAAGTAATTAAAAATAAGCGATTATAAAATAAGTCAATCTACTATTTTCGGTTTCCGTCTAATCACTGGTTTTACCTAGAAATTCTCTAAGCGGCTTCAATCTCTATTTGATTCAATATCGATTGACAAGTGCACTAGATATATGATAGATTGGTATTCCTATATTCCGAATTAAACAAATGGATTAATACAATCGTGAATTAAGCAAACACGATTACAAACGCGATTTAACGACAAAGCGACGTAAACAACGATTAATAGTTAGGAATGAAATCATATGAGTTTAATCAAAACATTCCATAAAATACAGATTAAGCAAATTAATTTTCATATAATATAATTGAAAGAGAAACGAAATTAAATTGATAGAATAAAAACCTCAAAGCGTTGGAAACTCGGTTATAGTATATCAACTCTAGAAGATTAGTTCCTCTTCATAATCGTACAAAGCAAAAAGTTTAGCATGAATAATGTGTGTGTACAGTATCGTGGCTGACCCCTTTTAACAAAGTAAGGATTACACTTATAACTCAAACTCGGTCGAAAAACATAAATTCAGCCTAAAATGGCCCAAAAGATATTATTTGCTAAAGTATGAAACTTCAACGAATTATGTTAGACTTCTGCACTCCGAATCATCTTTTGGATTCAACACGAAAGTTGTAGCTCTTTCTCTTAGCTTTCCAATGCATATCATAACGCGAAAAACGAGATCTCGTAGCTCTAGTTATGATCCGAACAGTGAACAAGTATCAAATAACCGCTAAAACTGAAAATAGCAAACGAAAATAGATTAAAGGCAAACATGAACTTAAATCTAAATACATAATAAAATAGTAAAATAAGCAAAACAAATTAGAGAAATGCCTAAGTACAATTATAGAAGAATATGCATCAAAATGCACTCATCAAAGAGCATGTAGAGGAAACATAATAGTTTATCTTTTGGCAAGTTTAGACACTGAACAATTAAAATATGAGTCAACATTGATATTCTTGTGGTCCAATAAACCTATTTTTATTACGTGAGACAAAACAACAAAGTTTGGATGTCCTAACTTATTATGAAAATCTGCAAACTAATGTGAGACATCAATACAAGCAAAAGAAAAATTAGAGGAATGAAACTGAAGCGGAAATAACCTGCCTACTTTAGGTCCTTTCGCGATCACTTTCCCCGACACTTGATTCTGCCCAAAACAAACATTACTAGAAAAATTAACATTATAATTACTATCCACTAATTGGCCAAGGGAAATTAAATTAGGGGCAAGTCCTGGTGACACAAATACATTGTTAAAGGAAGGGTTGATATCACCAACAAGAGAAATAGGTAGAGTGTTACCATCAGCAATTTGAATGTTTTAGGTGCCCTTATAAGCATGGACATTATGTAAGTGTTCAGGGGATCCTGTCATGTGATTAGAAACCCATGAATCCACAAACCAGGGTGTTGAAGCACTAGTAGACTTACCCCAAATGTCTAAAGCTGATATAGTAGAGAGAACAATCTATTGCACCTTCTATGGAGTCAACGTATCATATGCATTGGCGATGATAGAAGTAGACAAACCGACAACATGGGTAGTATCATGAAAGGCTTGGGTAGGACGTCGAGCAGGTCTCGTTGCTCTTCACGAAATAGTTCCACAGTACAAACTTCTAGATCATGGACTGAATTGCGGTTCATCAAAGCTGCACGAGCCACTTCAAATTATGCGCGAAGTTTCATAAGAAACTGATCGCGTTTGTTGACTTTGTAAATCTTTTGAACACCTGCAATGGATGTTTTAGGAACACCAACATGTAAGACCTCAGAGTGTTCAATCCATAAATTTAGAAAACCAGAGTATTAATCTTGAATGGACAGAGTGCCTCGTCGATAATTTGCAATATCTAGTTCAAGTTGAAAGCGTTTTGCTATATTATTCTGATTGTATATAACCTTCAGGTGATCCCATATGACTTTAGTAGTGGAGAAGGAACACAAACTATTGACCATGTAAGGCTCAATGGAGGCAAGGATTCAAGAAATAATTTGTGCGTCATTTGTTCCCCATGTATCTAACGCAACCTTCTCGGTTGGAGCCTTCGAAACCCCATTGAGATGACCAAACATTCCTTTCCTTTTCACATACTTTTCAAATTGAAATGCCCATGAAGGATAATTTTTTCCAAGTAAATCGAACATAAAAGTTCTCTCTTTCTTTTTCAAAAGTCATGAAACCAAACCGAAAGCAAGAAACAACAACGAAAAAAAAAGAGTGCAAAGAAGGGGATTAAAACAAGTCACCCAAAACAAAACAAGTGTCAAACCCAAAAAAACGACACAACAATATTATCGAAGAGAATATATTATCAACGAAGAAAAAAACAGGTATGATCGATAACCTGCTGATAGCATGTGAAAATTTCTATTTGGTATCTTATTCATTGATATGATACTCTCCATATATAGTACAACATTCATAAACAATATTAAAGATACAAATATTCTAATTCCTATAATTTCTATACAATTAGAGACGACCAAACATATATTCAGCAATTAACATAAATTATATTAATAACAAAATCGGAGCAATAATTATTATTTATTGACATTATATATATATATATATATATATATATATATATATATATATATATATATATATATATATATATATATATATATATATATATATATATATATATATATATTTTAGAAATCTTCCAAATAATGTGAATGTCTTTAATCTTTAATTTAATTTTACAGCAGAAAAATTAAATATGATCAATTTACATCCCTACCATATCACATTATATTTTACTAGTTTCAACTGAGAAGCAAAACGTACATTGCCATGTGTGGATATGGCATATGGGTAAAAGTAAAACAAAAGCGTAAGATCTAAATTGCTCGAAAAAACACTGATCTATAAATATATAATACATTAAAGTTTTCTTTCCCATTGAAACAGATCCACAAGTATAAAGCTTTGTTTTCATTGAAACAGATCTATAAATATATAATAAAATAAAGTTTTCTTTCCCATTGAAAAAGTTTTGCAACTTTATTACCAAAATTCTACACAATGGAATGGAGCTATAGATGCATAGAGGTAGGGGCCATTCCTTCATAAGTGGAAAAGTGGAATGCAACATAGTCAAACAGTGACAGCTTCATACCATTCAAATTCATTCTTAGTCTTTTCATAGATACATACTCTTCAACAACTTCTCAGCCACACTCATTCTTCATTCAATTTCTTCAATCTTCCTTACACCTAAATAACAATTCAACCACTTTTCTTACTAGTTAGCACTAGTATTTGTGTATTATACACCAAATGTCTCTATAGAATTTTAGTAGTAAAAGGAACAAAATCAATGCTACCACAGTATTCTTGTTAGGTGCTGTTTTTGTTGTTCAATCTTATCAATACCTGTTTCTGTTTTCTCTGCTTCTCTGTTCAATTTTAATGCAACCCTTTCTTACTTTCTTTGTCTACCTAAGTAAAAAACCTCTAACCCATTCTTTTCACTTTTGCTCAGATTCGTTTTTCTATAAATTCTGTTCAGAGAATTAATAACCCCGTCTGAGGTTTTTTGGGAACCACATCATCATCGTTACTTGGAGTACTTTTTCCCCTTTAAAAGTTTTATCCCCATTCATTCTTGTTATAAGGCACAAGCACAACAAACACACTAGAAAACGATCACTTTTGTTTTGATTTAAGAAACCAAAAAATGGATGTAAGCTTACTTTTCCCATTCTTTTTGTTAAAGTTGTTGTGTAATGATGGATGGGTAACTTATTGTTGTTTGTTATTGATAGGAATATTGTAAGAGAAGTGGACAAATACCAGCTTTTGGAAACTGGGATTTGGAGAACGAGTTTCCAATAACTCGGTATTTTGAGAATGCGAGACAAGCTGGTTTGATTCGTTACAGTTCTTCATCTGGTGAAACTGATCCATACCTGCGTGGAGATGAACACGACCTCTACGCTGTTGATTTTAAGAAACCAGTTCAAAAGGTAACCTCTTTTTGTTTTATTAATTTTTGTGGTTACATAATAATCATCATTAGTCAAAGATATGATTATGGAGAAATTTGTAACTTTTATAGTAAGAATTATTTAGTCACGAGTGATGAGGAGCCATTGTTATTAATGTGATGTTTGAGAAAGGACATGATTTCTGAATAACACATGTTTTTAGTACATTTTTGTTTGGTTCAGATAAGAACAAGATAAGTAATGTAGAAAGAGTGTGTGATGTTTATTATTATGTGTAGGAGACGAGGAACAGAGAAACTAGAATGAGAAAACAGGGGAAAGTGTACGATGTAACGGAATATCCAAGGAAGGCAATGAACAACAAGAAGAAGACATTACATGTAAACGACGTCGTTCGTAAGGCTCCTTTACCAACGAGACTTCCAAAACCAGTAGATGAAGATCTCTACAAAATTTCTCCTCAACTTGTTCGCACAACCAAGCGGGTTCGTATTTTATTACAGTATTAAATGTTGTGAAAATGTGTTATCCGTGATTTGATTCATTATGTTGACTTGTGAATTATTATTGTTTGTGCAGAAGAAAATGTTGGGTTTCATTTCCAAGTGTCTCGTGCCCACTGCCTGTGTTTCATGACCAATTAATTACGTTGCCGACATACGTCAAACAAGTTTTATATCTTTTTGGCTTTTTTTTTTTTTTTGTATGATGCGGATGAATGAATTATTAATATACTCGTTATTGTTTAATGCTATCTTAACTTTAATTACTACTATTTCATTGCATGACATGAATTTGGTTGGATTATATATTTAAAGGTTTAATACTGTAGCTGAAGTTTATTTTAATCTTTTGAATTTTTAAAGGCCAATTTAATCTTCAAACTTATTAACAAGTGGGTGGCATACATCTTAACCATCTAATTATTACATACAAACGGAGTTTATTTTAGGCATATGGGTCATCACCATCGTCATTTTCTCTAGTTCTCCAATGAATTAGGAAAAAACACTTTTATTCACATTCCTTACAAACTCTACTTGTAATCGTATGCGATAGTTGGATATTGTACTTGCTAACAGTATAATCATGAGAAAAGGAGAATATGCTCATGTGATAATTTATGAAGACACTTTTTTTTATGAAATTTGTGTATATTAAGATTTTTTTCAAGTGAGAAAGTATTTCCTCATCACCTCATAGGTTGGTTTATATATATATATATATATATATATATATATATATATATATATATATATATATATATATATATATATATATATATATATATATATATATATGGAAGTTGCCCTAGATCGGGCCCAATCCAATAATCAATCCTTTCTCTCATATCCCGGAGAATGCATAGGATCTTGGAGAAGCGGTATCCTCCTTCTTTGGAGGAGTGGTTTCCCTCCCGTGACCTAGTGTATCACACATGTAATGCCACATACTACTAATGATGGATTGTATGTAATGCCACATTCTACTAATGATGGATTGTGAAGATGATATGTTCATTCTTTTTATTTCAATTGTCAAGATTGGTCAAAGTACTTTAATGACAATTTATATGTTTATACAATCTTTAGATGCTCAAAAAATTTCATCTCAACTTCTCTGAAGATTTCTCAGTCATTCTTATTGCACGCTCATTCAAAATATGAATCTTCAAAAGGAAAATTTAAAATATATAAGTTGTGTAATCGGTTAGTATATTTAAGCAATCGGTTACATCAAGCAAATATTGAAAAAGCTGATTTTATGTAAACTATGGTGTTTTTAAATCGCCACAATCTGAATCGTCGCAATTTTCATAAAAATGATATTTTAGTTCTATTTCAATTTTTTGAACGTTGGACACAGTGTAATCGATTTGTATCATTGTCTAATTCGTTACACCTATGATTTTTTGGAAAAATATGAACTAGTTTAATAGCTTTTCATTCCAAATGTTCATGAAACCTTTTTCAAACCATTGTTATTGATCATGAACATTTTCCAAGCATTGTCACTCATTCAAGAGTCTTCTTGCAAAGTATTTAAAAGAAGAAAAATTTAGATTTTAAATTATCTCTTCCCATCTTATTTTTCAAACAATTCACCTATTGTTTCCATGTGTTCATAATTTTTTTAAAGAAATCTTTTATGCATAAATTTCAAACATCATATAAAAGTTTCTTAAACATATTGAACGCATATGTCATAACTTTTTTTTTAATTGTATTCAAGTGGAAGAGTATCAAAATTATTACATCTTGGAATTCAAGGCAAGTTGGAAAGATTATTTAAACTTGTATTCATAATTTGTATTGATTACCAAGTGTGTGGTGACATTTATTTGTAAATTGAAAGTGGTGTGTATTCTTGTTTATGTGATAATCATCACAGTGTTAGGTGACTATTGAAGAAAGTTCCTTTGAATTTGTTTGATTCAAAGTCCACTATAGTTGTTAGTGTTTTTGTAAAATCAAGGAAGTGGTGCGCTTCTTTGTTGTTGTTAGAAGATTGTATGATAAGTCTTGGTGCGAGGCTTGTACAAAGATTTAACAATAGTAAAAATTTCTCACATAGTGTGAGAAGACTAAATGTACCCTTAATTGAAAGGGGAACTATTATACATAATTGTGTTCTTTATTTGCCAACATTTGAATTCTACATTTTAGTTCATAAGTTCATAGAAATATTTCCAGAAAAATATGAACATAAGAACATCTCTAAAATACGTGAAAAAATCTCAAAATCTAATTCAACCCTTTTTAGATTGCAACCTGAATCATGACTGGGCGCCTGCCTGATACCATTCATGCACTAAGTTGATCCTACTTGGCAGGATCATTTACATCCCATCACTATATTGATTTTGGCTGGAATAATGGATTGTTCCTCAAGATTTTAGGGCTGGATTTTCTCCTAGCCCCGCAAATTTTACCAAACAGCCTTCTCTAACTTAGGTGTCATATACTACTTGTCGTACCCCAAATTTTGATCATATTTCTTCTAACCTAAGATCTAGGTCACTGACATGTCCAGAGTCCATGTAAGGCATTTGATCAACCCCAATGAACTAAAAAGTCAAAGGGGGACCATTTTGACTTTTTAAGTCTCTGATCCGTCTTGGCCAATTGCTTATTTAAGTCGAGGTTTTAGTTTAGCATAACTAGTTGTTAGTCAGTAATCATTAAAACTTCTAAGACTTAGTTTTTTAATCCACTAGTAGTGTGATTCTTGATTAGTTTAGATTAATTAGATTTTACTAATTGCATTAGGCTTTGGTTAATTAATTCATTCTCAATTAAGGTTAATCAAATTAATTAGGATTGGTTAATTAGATTAATTATTAAGTTTTGTTGTTAATTTATTAAGGGTTGGCCAAGGGGCTGACCGAGCAAGCCCAAACCCAATTCGGTTGGGTCAAGTGGACCACCCAAGTCTAAGTTAATTGGGTTAATATTGACCCAAATCCACCACCTCACCGGGTCAAGTCTATGACCCGGGTTCATCCCCCAATCCCCAATTCAATTTTGGGAAATCCTAAATCACGCGCAGAGAGAAAACATGGTGAATCAAAGCATAATTTCAATCAGAACTTTCTATTTTCATGCACAAGTACATTACACGATACAATCTAGACTAGGTATATGATCAGAATCCAAAAATTTAAAGTCTCTAAATCAGATCGATAACAATCAGATTGCATGTTTCCCTGATCACAACAATCTAATACATAATTTTCTAAAACACATCAATCAGAATTAAAATCAAAACCTAATTCTAATCCTATAAGTACCTAAATCTAGAAACATAATAAGGACGGAAAAAATTGAGAACCCTAAGCACTATTACCTTTGTAATTCCCAGCCTTTCATCAAAGCTCCAATTAAGTAGTAATTAGGGTTTCATATCGAAACCCTAATTCCTTCGAGCTAAACCATCTTCACGAGTCTAGGACCTCACACAGAAAGAGAAGAAAAAGAAGTTAGGAACATAAGAAAAGACAAACCAGATAAAAGCATAAGATAATTAGAAATCAAAGTTTTTACCTTTGAGACTGAAGAACGCCTTTTCTCTGTAGGTTGGTTGAATCTCTTAATCTATGTTATTGTTTGTTTATGATGTTATAATTGTTATTTTGGGTTTGATGATTGGGGTTAAGGGATTTAGGGTTTTATGTTGTGCCATTTGATTTGTGTGTTTTGATGTTTGATCGAGGTGGATGGGATCAGGATCTGTGATTTGGTGAAGGTTTGGGTTGATTCTAGGTAGGTTTAAGTTGGATCTGGATTAGGTTTAGATTTGGGTTGAAGTAAGAAAATGAAGATTCATCTTCTTCAGGGTTAGGGTTCTTGACTGTGAGGTTAGGGTTCATTTGGGTACGTTGAAGAGGGTTATGGTTCTTGAAGTTGGGGGTTAGGGTTCATCAAGCTGGGGTTAGGGTTCATATGATTGAAGGTTATGGCAAGGTGTTCATCACACAGATGAACATCGATTGAAGATCCCAATTGAACTTTAGCCGGAGATCTGGAAATCGCGGCATTACAGGGTGGTCGGAGTTAGGGGTTTCTAAAGAGAGTAGAGAGAGAGAGAAGAGAGCAAAGAGAGGAAGAGAGAGAAAGGAATTGGAGAAATGAAATAATTATGAAGGAAACACGCTTATATACTCCCTCCGCGTCCCCCTTGATCTGTCACACGTGGCATTCCCCAAAGTCTTCAGAATAGTTTACTTTGACTTATCCTATGAGTCCAAGCGCACCATGGTCCCCTGGTTGAGTCTGAATCTCAGACATCCATTTCGCTTACTTCTCTAGGTCTCCTCATTCAACGCGTGTTAGGAGAGCAAGTTTTTATGGCTTATGGTTTCTATTTTTTATGTTTGAAGTTTGGTTTTTGCTACATATTTTGTTCAAAGAAAGGAAGTGTAAATAAAGATGGATAAGTGTTGAACCAATACAATATTTAGGCTTAATAATGGGTAAAATAAAATATTAAGTAGGTATTTATAGTCATTGGTTTGGTTCATCGGTTTGGCGGTTCCTAAAAACTAAAACCGAGAACCAAACCAAACCACTTCGATTTTTATTGGTTTGATTCGGTTTTTGAACCGAACCAAAAATAATCAATTTGTTTTCGATTTGATTTGGATTGTTGGTTTAAATGATTTTTTCTGATCTGCTTACACCCCTACCCTAAGTGATGGAAAATATCTACCACATGAAAACTAACAAATTGTGTACTATTATTTGATATGATAATTATGGATAGGCAAAACCTACATATAATTCGCTATAAATAGAAACTCCAAATTCTCTTTGTCGTGATTCTGGATACGGAATCCGCCTTTATCCACCATATGAAATACTTCATCCCGAAGCTTAGGAACTTCACTTTCCTTGAATCCAAAGAGAAATGCTCTAGGATGTCCTCACTTCAATGGAAAAAAATAGCCATGTCGATGTTAATGAGTGTAGAGTCTCAACTAATGTGTGATATAGATTGGAATTGTTGTTGAACTTGTCACACTTTCTAACAAACTTTGTGCTATCTTTCATCAGGACTGTCCATTAGTACCCTACCTTTAAAAGCTCTTGGGAGAAAGATCGCCCTCTTTGGTGGACTTATGCAAGGACCAAGGCGGTCTTGTCCTCCCATGCATCTTAGCAAAGGGGGGATTTTCCCATTTTATAAAAAATTCCGGACACCGGTATATATTTTGGTTCTAGTTTTCGGATCTTCTTTGCCTCCCCCTGCCTGAAGGTGTCTCGTATGTAGTTAGATAATGTATTATGGGTGCCATCCAACCAGGGTGTTGGATGACCTTGATGGCGTTGATTTCCTCTATTTCAATACTGAGGCCAACTAAAGTTTCTTGTATTACTGTTTGGTTATTATAACCGAATTTCTTGCTGCTAACAAGCTCTGAAGATTTGCTCGAGAGTTTTGTTCCGTGGGCACATATGTTACTTTGAATAATTTGAAACGATTAGATAATTATGGACACAATGTACAAATATTATGTCACAGAAAATTATAATACCGTAGGATACTCCAACCATAATTTACATAATAATAAATTACAATTACATTGAACAATAATAATTTATATTAATAATAAGACATCGATACGATATAACTATTATAAATATAAAATTATTATAATTAAAATATATATAATTATTTTACTAAACTTAATTTATATAATTATACCCACAATAGGTGAGTTACAATCATGCAAGATTGATTAAATTAAATTTTAAATAATTTTTTTTTATAATAACATATGAGATTATAGTTACACACACTAAGAGTTATTATTTAATTATTGAGAATAAAACTCAGATTTCAAATATACTCGTAAGACTATATTTTTATTTATTTATTTGAGTATATATAATAAAAAATCAATTTATAAAAATAAATAGAGAAATTCAATTTTAAAATATTCTGGAAAATAATAACATTTAATTTACATATAATTTTACAATTTTAATTTTTAAAAGTAAGTGATAATATTTTAAGAAATTCTTCCTTATATGCAATTATATAACAAGTCATATGAGATTCTAAAATAATCAAATTAAGGCTAACTTTGAAGAAAATTTGACTTTCACCTTTGTAAATAGAGTCAATAAATCTTTAATGATTTTTGAAGTATCACAAGAATTTATATAACATTATCTCAACAATTAATGACTTTTGAAATATCACAAGAACTTGTATAATATTATCTCAACAATTTAAAAATAAAAAATAAATCCTTATATCAAAATATAAAATTTTAGTTATAAATTTAAAAAATCAGCACTCATAGATTAGAAGGGAATACTCAAAAATACCTTAGAAAATTTGTATAATAAATCCAATCTATGGATTAGAAAGGAACATACTGATTCATCATTCAATTCAAGGATTGTATGAAATTAAATTAAATTTAATAATCTCACATCAATAATAATGATGTAAAAAAACGTAGGATCACTATATATAGAATTAACCATTTAAGAAATAGCCATGACATATGTAACATACAGGAAGAATAGAATAAATCCCCAAGTTCAAATTCTTAATATGTATCAAAAATAAAATTCAGATATTAAGGTTCATACAATTTTATAAAATAGCATATAGTAAGACTTGTGTTAATAAATACACATGAATTATATACCTCCATAAATCAATAATATATTATTACCATCAATTTATTCACCCACTTAAAATAAAATAAATTATTATTCATGTACCAATTATAGAAAATAGTACGGGTACAAATGAGATCATAATTTTTATTTCAAAACTGTAAAGTATTAAATTGATTGATGAGCTCGCACAAATTTAAATCCACCACTTTTGCAAGTTAAAAAGAGATTAGAAATAAATCAATGTCGTAAATTCAGTGATAATCTCAAACCGAAAAGAAAAAAAAACATTACAAAGTTGTGAGCAAAAGTATAAAACTTTAAACAACCGAATAATATAATCATACATTAATATTCTATTGAGGACTCTGACAAAATATGATTTATCAAAAAAACAATGAGAATAATCAAAATCTTTGCAACATTGAAGGAAATAAAAATATGATCATGCCAATTATTAATCATAATGAATAAAGAAAATCTGAAAATTTTGGATGTCGGTAACTTAATAGTAGAATTTTACAATAATAAACTTGTGATTCACCGTGAAATTGTGGGATTTACCATAAAATTGGTCATATGCGTTAGAAAATGCCCAAATGTCGCAAGTTCGCCTAGATGATTATATTTGTTTTTTTAATTCAATTTTTAGTCAAGTTCTTAATTATCATATGTAATATCTTTGGCCAAAGACTAAGAAAAATATTTATTAAAACTTTTGGTTACAAAGTTGATTCTAACATGCATCTTAATAAACTAATCAACAACAATAAATACCAAGTGGAGTGGATCTTTAACACCTCAATTTACTTCTCTTCTATGGATTTCAAACATGTGATAGACATCAAAATCATCTTTAATATGATGCAAATGATATCGGTATATACCATGGGCTATCATCCGTCGGAGTTATATATGAATAATAATATTATACTTTCCTTTCCTTTCTACGTCGATCACCTAATTGTCGAAAACTCGTGTTGATGGTTGTAATAAGTGTTCTAAAATTCCAATGCAAATCTAGACAAACACTCTTTTTCTTCTCATGCTCATAAAACACAATAGCTCATCCAAACATGGTTAGATATGATATATGTTATTTGAGATGAATAATGTTTATTCTAATATACTATTTATAGAAAATCACCACACAAATCAATAGACTTTCATTGAACATTGGTATATTGCCAAAGACACCATCTGCCGATGGATGTTATATATGATTAAAAAATTTATTAAATTAAATAATTATTATAATTAAATTAAATAGTTAATATAATAATTCTAAAAAATTGTTAAAAAATGTTGAATTAAAAAAATTATTTTATTATTAAAATATTTAATATTCTGGTAATTTAAAAACCATTTTAAATTATTAAATTAAAAAAAACAAAAAAAATTAAAATACATGGGCCAATAGATGACTTAGATCACAAATCCTTAAAAGGTACCTTCAATTATAGTCGTTTGATTAAGATCAAATTATAGATATTTTAATTTGATATTTAAAATTGTAAATAAAAATTAAAATATGTACTTTAAGATTAGATCTTGGAATTTTTTACCCAAATACCTTTGTTTTTCAAAAAAAATAATCCAAAATAACCTTGTTTTAAAAAAAATCCATTCTACCCCACTTCGAAGAGGAGGCGCCAAATGAATTGGCGCCTGCTCTTAAACTTAGAGAGGAGGCGCCAATTGGATTGGCTAGTGCTCCTTGTATTGTCAATCCAATTGACGCATATGTGTTAAGATTTAAAGAAGGCGCCAATTGTTCTGGCACCTGTGTGTGTTTTATAATTTTTTTACTAACATTGTACATGATAGATAAAGTCGAAATCGGACCAATTCATATTAATATTAATATCCGTTTACACAAAAAAGACTAATGTCGATGACCAGGATCACCTAACCGACCTCCGGTCCCACATCCCCTAGCTACCCGAACTCGTGACCCTAACCCACGTTGATGATTCACCCTAGGTGTTTGAGTATCTGAGGGCCCAGGAACATCACCATCAATTGCAGGAGATTGCCTTAGATAGTTAGATAAATCAGCGTAGTCTTGTGTATGCATCGAAGGGGTACCGCCATAGCTGAGTTCATGACCCATGTCAGAGTAGTTGGGTTGTGTTTGAGTTGTTGGAGGGCGACCGAGATGATTGAAGGGAGACATTGGTATGAATGTTGCGTCGAGGAAAGGTTGAAATGCTTGTTGTGGTGTTTGGTAGACATATGGTCGTTGAAGGTTTTGGTTTTGAGATGTTTGGGCTTCTTGGCTATGGTAGGAGGAGAGACGGTTGATGTTAAATGATCGTTGAATGTTTTGGCTAAAGCGGCTATGGTAGGGTGATGTGTTGGGTGCATAACGATGTTGGGTCTCTTGTAGGGATGGCAACGGGGCGGGTCGGGGACGGTTTTTACCTCCCCCAAACCCAAACCCGAATCCCAAAACAATCCCCGTTCCCCGCCCCAAACCCAAACGGGGATGGAGAATTAAAACCCAAACCCGTCCCAAACGGGTTCGGGTTGGGTTCGGGTATCCCCGCCCCGCCACCATCCATTTAGTAAAATCAATTTTTTTATATAAATATTTACTTTTAAAAAAATTAAACTATATTATAAATAATAAAATAAAACAATCTAAAAAAATTCCGTACATACATTTAAATATATTAAATAATTAATACAAATCAAAATATTAAAACATTGGCCACTTATTTAATATTCTAAATCATCAAAAATAAATAATAGTGTACATAATAAAATAAACGGGGCGGGTTCGGGTTCGGGTTCGGGGTGGGTACTAGTGTCCCCATTACCCGACCCGTCCCCATTCTTTATAATCGGGGAAAACCCAAACCCAAACCCAAACCCAGTCAAAGCGGGTTTTCCCCGTCAACTTCGGGGCGGGTTCGGGTGGGTACCCGCGGGTACGGGTTATGTTGCCATGCCTAGTCTCTTGATGATGATCTAGTTGTTAGTGGTGGTACGGGGTATGCTCTTGGTATTGTGGCTAGGTGTATGACATGTTAGGGTTGTATGTTTGTGTGTTTGTGGATCAGAAAGTTTGATGGATAGGGGGTTGTGAGTAGCTGGTCTGACAATGTTGTTGGGGGTTAGATGTTAAGCCTTCTGGTGTGTAAGTTGCCTGGAGTGGATCGTATAGGTACATATCCTCGACGATGAACTCAAATCCAACCGATCTGTACCAAGCCATATAACTATGACTTGGTTTTTCTTCAGTTGGCATCACAACGTCTGCTAAGACATGGTCTTGGTGGTGCTTCCATTTGCGACACTCAGATCTAGCGAAGCTTTGCCATGGGTTAAAGTTCCATTGGTCGTTAACTTTGCATAGATGCCATTATCTTAGGTTTGCCGGGGGATCTGGGATGTGTTTAAGCATACTGAACTGCAATTTAACACTATCACTATTGTGCATCTCCACAGTGGTGAATCTTATGATCGGTGTGTATGTAGTCCAAACGGTTGCGTCTTGTTCATTGATTTCATGGTCATGATCCAAATTTAGATATGGACGCCAAATGAACTGAAATGTGAACATATATTACATTATAAATTTGGTAGAAGAAATTAACAAATTATTACAAAATAATTAGGTTAATGGCCATACATCTGTCAGTCGAAGGTGATCCAAGAGATTGCGATACTGGGTAATACAGTGTCTAGGACATTTGTTATAACTCATACCACGTGCCGACCATCTGCACCATAAAAGTAAAAATATTATTTAGAGATAATATTCGGTAAAGTAAGTAAATATAGTCCATTTTTAAGAACTTACTTTTGTGCATACGGGAATGTGAATGGGTTGTTGTTGACGGGCGCTAGGGACGGTGGTCTAGACCAACCCCATGCTTGGAGAAAAACAGCACATCCAGAAAATGTAGTTGTGTCTTTGTGTGCATTTTTACCCAAAGAGATATAAAGATAAGCCAAACAAGCAGACCCCCAACTGTAACTTCCTATTCTATCTACATGTCTTAGTAAAGGTAAATACGTGACATGCATACTAGAACCACTACCTTCGGGAAATAAAAATGAATCAATTAAAAACATAATGTAACACCTAGTTTTTATTATTCGAGCCTCTTCGGTAGAATTCTCATCTAACTGTAAGTTGAAATAATATGCCTTAAAGCGTGAAAGGAGTATATCTTGACCTCTCAAGTTATCATCTAACAAATCAGCATCCAAGAGGTCCATGCAAATTGAATTCGCATAGTTGGTTTTACCATTTACCGTCTTACCTTCGATAGGCAGTCCCAATAACATGTAGACGTCTTCTAACGTCACTGTACATTCACCGGTTAGAAACCAGAATGTGTGTGTCTCGGGACGCCATCTTTCACATAACGCAAGAATAAATTTATTATCCACCGACCAAGACATCATTTTGTTTATATGTCAAAAATCAACGAGTTTGACATACGGTTGAATCATCGAGTCCATGTGTACACATTCGTGGACCCGAGTTTGAAACCTAGAAACATCCTATAAAAGATAAATAACAACTTAAATATCGTTATTAAAAATTATTCTAGGCAAATAATAGAAGAATTAAACGTTTACATAAGTTGCTACGTTTGCAACTGTGCCTCTGTGCGATTCATCCATTGTGAGAAGAGACATCTTGTTGGAGTAAATATTTGAAACAGTGGTTGTTGCAGATGAAAGAGTTATTGTTGTTGAGGAAGAAGTGATTGTTGGTGAGGAAAAAATGTGAGACTTGCTTTGCTATTTATAAGGTGTGACATGCAAAAGTATGAATGCATGGATAATGGTGATTGCATGCTCATGTCAAATGGTTTGGCGCCCATGTGCAATTGTCACATGCTAGCGTCAATCAAAGTGGCGCCTCCTAGGCTTGCATGCATGCTTCATCTTAACCTAGCATGTCGCATGCATGGCTCTGCATGCTTAGTTTCGAAGTCTGCATGAAAGACAAGGTAGCGCCAATTGGACTGGCGCCCATGTACAAGGGATACAAGCTAGCGCCAATTGACCTAGCGCTAGGGATTGCATGATTGACACATGACTTCCCTCTAGCTTGCATGTTTGACACATCACTTCCGTGTTGCTTGCATGCTTGACACATAACTTCCCTCTAGTTTGTATGCTTGACACATCAGTTACATATTTAAGTGTCTTACTATCTACATCCAACTATCAACACAAATTCATTTGCGTCCAAAAATTACTTTTCATCTACACAAGAAATATTACAATGTCATATGCACCAAAATATACTATCAATGCTCACTGCAATGGTGAGACATATGAGTCTGATTTATACGGGTTTTATTTTCGAAACACTGATACTATCTGACTTACGATCAAGAGAAATTCAAATTTCTTGAATTTGAAAAAATGAATTGAATCCTGTATAGGATCTTGTCTTGTGTCACAAATCACATATCAAAATCCATTTTTTTAGAACAGTCAATGCAAATTTTTCCTGCTGAAGGTACGGGACGATGAAGATGTGGAATACATGTTTGTTAGTCACGAACATTCTGGTTGCAACTCTATTGAGTTATATATTACTCTTCAACCAAGTATACCATCTCAGCAATCTTAGATAACTAATCAAGTTGAATCTGATGATTTTGATTCAAAAAACTCATATGACGCCGACCCAGAAGCAGAAGCAGAAGTCAACGTCGTTGATGAAGAAGAAGAAGAGACCGAGACACAAGTCGATCATATGTTGAACAACAACATTGAAGATGACGATCATCCAACAGCATTACCTCCAAGTCATGTATATAATCCGCCTCAACATAGGACAAAATGGATTTGCATGACGATGAAACATCCAACAATGTTTTTTATAACCCGTATCCACGATCAGAGGGTGAGTTAAAAGTGGGAGACATGTTCCGCACTAAAGAAGAATGCGTGCGAGCTTTCAAAAAATTTCACATGAATAACTCTGCTGATTTCACTGTGAAACGCATTGATTCGAGAAGGTATGTCATCGAATGTCATAACATCCTTTGCAAGTTTCAGTTGGCTGCGTCTCACAAAAAGAGAAGCGACTCTTGGGAGATAGTTTTTATATACCCACCTCACAGTTGCATTGCAACTAATGTTGAAAAAGATCACCGTAAATTAAGCGTTGCATTGATATGTCAAGACATTTTACCGCTTGTTAACAAAGACCCATTAGTGAAGGTAAGTATAATAATATCTCATATTGTCACAAGATATAATTATACTCCATCTTACAAGAAAGCGTGAATTGCGAGGACAAAGATTGTTGAACAAGTATTCGGCAGCTGAGAGGATTCATACAAAGAATTGTCACGGTTTTTATGGGCCCTAAAAACATACGTACCAGGAACAGTTGCAATTATGGAGACATTGACAGCATTTACGCCAGATGAAACTTGTGTTGTTGGAAATAGAATCTTTCACCGTCTCTTTTGGGCGTTTGAACCGTGCATCAAAGGTTTTGCATTCTGCAAACCTATTATTCAAATTGATGGAACATGGTTATACGGAAAATACAAGGGTACTTTGCTTATGGCTATTGCACAATACGGCAACAACAATGTCTTTCCCATTGCCTTTGCTATAGTTGAAGGTGAAACCGCTGGTGGTTGGGGTTTCTTTTTTTGACATCTCAGAACACATGTCGTTCCACAAGCCAATCTCTGTTTGATTTCAGATAGACATGCTGCCATTGAGAGTGCTTACAATAACCATGATAACAGATGGCATGATCCTCCTTCTACCCATGTCTATTACATTAGACATATCTCACAAAACTTCATGCGTGCAATCAAAGATAAGAACCTTCGCAAAAAAGTGGTGAATGTTGGGTATGTTCTAACTTAACCGTCATTTCAACATTACTGTGATTAAATTAGATTGTCTATTACAGATGCAGGAAGATGGGTGGATAACATACCAGTAGAGCAGTGGGCAAGGGCATTTGATGGAGGCTATCGATGGGGCCACCTGACAACAAACCTTGTGGAATGCATGAACGGCGTATTCAAAGGCATTAGAAATCTACCAATAACTGCTTTGGTCAGAACAACCTATTATAGGTTGGCTTCTACCTTCGTAACCAGAGGTGAAAGATGGAGTGCAGTGTTAATGTCGGGTCAAATATTCAGTGAATGTTGTGTGAAAGTGATGAAAGATGAAAATATCAAAGCTAGCACACATGCGGTTACAGTCTTCGACCGTCATAGACAAAATTTCAGTGTACAGGAAACAATGGACCACAATGAGGGGAGACCAAATTTATCCTATGTTGTCAAACTAAACAGAAGTTGGTGTGATTGTGGAAAGTTCGAGGCCTTCCGTATTCCTTGCTCCCATGTCATTGTGGCATGCACACATACTCGTCAGGACGCTTACAACCATCTATCTGATGTTTACAAGGCCATTACCGTCATGAATGTGTATAACAAAAGCTTCTCAGTGCTACCAATGGAGGAATACTGACCTCCATATGAAGGTGACATAGTTTGGCACAACAATGAGATGCGAAGAAAGAAAAAAGGACGGTCAAACAGCACACGTATTAGAACAGAAATGGATACGACTGATAAAATGATAAGACTATGTAGTATATGTCGTCAACCAGGACACAATAAGAACAATTGTCCAAATCTAGGAGCAACATCTGAATCATAAGATAGTATCTCCTTTTAATTTTTGTAACATTGGATTTTTATATATCATTATCTTTTTGTTACAACAAGGTTAACAACAAACATCACTACAACATAAGCAAACTTAAAATAGAACTTTTTAAATATATACACAATTAAAGATTACAACAATCAAACTAATGTCATCTCGTCCAAACATCATTTCCCTAGCATCCTTATCAGTTTTTACTCGCATCCAACCAAATATATTATTGAGTCTCTCAATACTTCTAATTTTTTCCCTTCTGAGATTTTTCCATCTAACCAACGAACCAACTCCCTCTTCAGTTGATCGAAACTACAGATGTTCCAGAAGAGCATCAACATCGGAGGTTTATCTCTCGAATAAATCAATTTTCCATAGCGGCGGCGAACACCAAATATTTTTGCAATATAACGAAATGAGATGTGGAAAAATGATTCACACAGCACCTATATTTATAACCAAAAAAATTGCAGATTACACTGAGGCGTCAAACCAATTGACGTTTCCTTTTTCAAATAACACATGGGCGACAATTGGATTGACAATATTATGTGCTGTAGTCAATTCAATTGACGTTTTCACTTGATGTTTAAGGGTAAGTGCCAATTGATCTGATATCTATGCCCTATATTTTTTTTTTGAAACTATGATATTTTGAGAATTATTTTGAAAATTGGATTATTTTTTTAAAAAAATTGAAAAATTGAGATATTTGAGTAAAAAATTCTAGATCTTGATCCAAGGTCTAATAATAAATTGAATATTTGAATGTGTACAACTTGCAATTGCAACTGCAGGGGATTCATTTTCAAATATTCTACACTGGAAACCATAGATGCTGAGATTGAAGGGACAATTCCTTTATAAGTGAAAAAGGTGAAATGGATCAGAGTCAACAATCACAGTTTATGGAGTAGCATTCAAATTCATTCTTAGCCTTTTCAGATAGCCAAATAGCACTACTTCAGCAGTTAAACTCACACCAAAATGGTGCATCATGATTCTTCAATCAAGATCAAACGGATTACATTTAAGTTTTATATTTTATATTATACTTCACAAATTACTAATATATGCTTCTCTTTTCAATGCAATCCTTTCTTTTTCTCTGTCTTCATAAGTACTATAATGCTTTTTAACCCACACCACTCCTTGTTTTCTTTTTCTTTTTTCACTTTTGTTCAGGGAATTTATTACCTTGTCTGAGGTTTCTGCTGCCTGTGTTTCATGAGCAGTCATGCCTCCAAGGAGTAGTAACGTTGCTGACTTTACTATGTCGTGCTAGTTTTCTTGTGCACTCATATTCTTTTTTTTTTCTTCTTAAATAATTATGCACTCAGTTGATAAATGACTTTTTGTATGATGAGAATTAATTAATGTAGTTATTGCTTTCATAAATTTCATTTAATATATTGTCGTTAACTTTCTTCATTCATTTAAGTTGGTGCTTACATTTATTCTTGAATTAAATGATGGATTGTACTTACGTCGGTTCAAAATAAATAGTAGCTGTATCATTTGAAAATTTTATACTATGGATTAAAAACAGTTTATTGTCACATATTTTCAAAGAAAAAAGTTTATACGCATTTAAAAATATTCAGAGTATTAGAAAGAATTATGATAAAAATTAAGTCTTAGAGTGTGTTTGTTTCAAGGTTTTAAAAAATATTTCTGGGAATATTGTCATGGGAATGCAACATTCTCATGTTTGATTCAATTTTTTAAAAATTATTTCGGGTATATTTTATTCCCAGGAACTTTATTTTCACATGGTTCTTTTATTTTTATTCCAAGGTTTAAAGGGTGGGAATCCAACATTCCCATGGGAATAAAGTTCAACTAACTACAACTCCCCACTACTACTCACATTTATTTATTTATTTTATTTTTTATAATTTTTAAATTAAATAAATATTATAAACATTTCTAGGAAATTTAGTTTTTACCAAACACTTGGATAGGAATATTATTCCAAGTAATAATGATGATGGGAATAAGATTCCAAGGAATGTTACTTCTAAACTTGAAACAAAGACACCCTTGGTAATTCTTTACATCAAAGTATATATGATTTAAATTCGTTTAAAAAGGTCAAATACCGCGTTATCGAACGATTTTCTATATATATAATGTCGTTTTGTTAAGTATTTCCCCGACCTTACTTAAGTAAAAGTTTTTTAAAATTTTTATTCTTAAATATAAGAAAATATCAACATATTTATGTGTATTTAATGTCTTTATACCAAAATTATCTTTGTATTAATTATTTAATTGGGTTACTGAATAACAATTTAATTGAGGATATACCAGCAATTGTGTTATCTCTCTTACAAGAAATTAAGAAAATTAAATACACTTAACTATCTTTTTTAATAAACGTAAAATTTGTCTTTTTTACTTATAAATCAGGTCGGAGTAGTATTAAAAAAAATTGGTTGGGAAAAAAATAAGTTTTGAGAGAGAAAATGAGCAACTTGAGAGTTAGGGTTAGAGATTCTCGTTTTTATCTAATCAGTTTTAGAAAAATGGTGATTTTAAATTTGTAGAAAATGAGCAACTTGAGAGTTAGGGTTAGAGATTCTCGTTTTTATCTAATCAGTTTTAGAAAAATGGTGATTTTAAATTTGTTAACTGTAGAATTGAGATGTTTTTTTCACACATGATTCGTGAGATACAATGTTACACTTTGTTAAGAGTCCCACATCGGACAATATATGGCCTGAACATGTGTTTATAAGTGGGGGCAATTCTCACTCTACCAACCGGTTTTGTAGGGTTGAGTTAGGCCAACCACATGTCTTAATATGATATCAGAGTCTGGTTTAAGATCCGGTGGGCCACCTACTATAGTTTCCGCTATCGGGCCACCCACCATTTATTTCCACGCTCCAGATGTCCAGTCCTGGACGTGAGGGGGTGTGTTAAGAGTCCCACATCGGACAATATATGGCCTGAACATGTGTTTATAAGTGGGGGCAATCCTCACTCTACCAACCGGTTTTGTAGGGTTGAGTTAGGCCAACCACATGTCTTAATACACTTTCACTATTTGGATCATCAAAACAAGGTCTAAGTAGGGAGATATTGTCTTCGCACATAATCAATTTTTTTGGATGCTCTACTAGGGTTTGAAAGAAAATCTAATCGGTATGGGCTCTTCCGGTGCCGGACACAGGCATGAAAACCTTCCATAGTCGGCTCTTATTCCTCTAATGACTCTTACATTTCCATCACAACCCCAAGCACAAAAGAAATCCTTCGCACAAGCTCTTCAAAATGTGTGTGACATTCCAATTTCTAATTTTGCCAAGCCTTGCCTCAAAGGTAAGTTGTCTTTCAATTAAGATACCTGAAGAAGCATATAAAGCAGGACTCAAATGTTATAAGTATAATTTACATGGGAGATTGATCACTAGTAAAGGTAGTGTTCCATTGAAGGCATCAAAATTACATGAGAAACTCATATGGAGTCCAGTCACTAATTGAGATTTAACTCCTTTAGAGCATGACTATTTTGAATTTTCATTCAAATCAAGAGAGGATCTCAAGAAAATTTAGAGTGTGGGGACATGGGATGTTAAGCCCTCGCTCTTGCGTTTGTCTGCATGGACACCAAATTTTACACCTTAAAATTTGAAGATTGGGAACCATGATAAAGTTTGGTTAAGGATGCATGGATTACCCTTAGAGTATTGGGAACCAACTACTTTATTTGCAATTGCTTATGGTATTAACATACATTTATCAATTAACGAGCTTGTAAGAAAAAGACATTTGGGTCATTTTGAAGGTAGAGAAAAACAAGAAAGGGGGGGGGGGGGGGTTGAATTATTTTCAGGGGAATTAAAAGATTTTTGCAACAACACACGCAAAGAAGATATAACAACAACACAAACGATTTATCCTGGTTCGCTTGAAAATCAAAGTTACTCCATTCCACCCGGTCCAGGTGATTTCGCCTTCAAAAAGAACTTAATCCTAAATCTCAACATATTACAAAGTTCGTCTAAGGATTCAATAACCTCTTAGCACTCTCAAGTCTATAAACCTAAACAAGTCACTTGAGGGATCAAAACAATTACAGGAATAACAAAGTGTTTCGCTAAATGCTTCTAGGTTAAGCAGTATGGATGCAATTTAAGAACTATGAAGGATAACCATACAATATTGAGCATCAATTATTGTATGGAAACCTTTTCTTACAACAAAAATGGTGAAGAAATCATCAGAGTATGCAGCGTGAGTTGTTCTTCGTAAGAGCGGTGAAACAGTTGTATGATAATGTTGTTGTATCAAAGTTGTGTATTTTAGCATGTTGTGAAGAGGCCCTTATATAGCACTTGAGATAATATTGTTGAGGGGAAATCAATAAAGATTTCCTGCCAGCTGTGGGAGTTAAATGTAGTAAATTCCTTGTCCTTTCCATAGCAGACTAGGAGCATAATCAAATGTTTCCTTAAAAAGGATTGTACTATAATTTGAATGCTTCCAACTTAAGTTTCTATCCCGGTGACATCTGATGCCGTGTTTCTGAGCATGTGTCAGAGTGGGGTGAGCATGATCAGAGTCTTCAAAGTTAGAGTCTTTAGATATCTCTTGCAGAGTCTTCAAATAGATTTCTTATAATCAGATCATTAACACTTGAACTTTAGAGTTAGATTCTACAGGTGATTGCTTCTCAGGTGCGTTCTGTTCAGAGTCAGATGTGATTTCTCATTGTACTGGGTCAGCACTTATGGACTACTTCAGATGCCAAGTATTCGTTTCTTAAGAATTAGAAGGTGACTTATCAGAGTCATTTCAACTTAGAATCATGCACACTTAAGAAAAACTGTTAGGGTACCAAATTGTTTCATTCTTTGTTATCATTAAAACTTAGAGATACATTATAGAATCAAAATCTTGTTCTAACAATCTTCCCCTTTTTGATGATGACAAAATTTAAGATTTTGATGAAAGAATAAGTATTTTAAGAGATACTAAACTGAAAATGATCAGAGTCAGGTAGAAAAGTGACTCCCTCTGAGATTATCAATCTCCCCCTAAGTTTGATACTTGAAAAGAATTTTTAAATATATTTAGTATCAGATATGGGTTTCTGGGGTAGAGAATTTCTTACCAGATCTTCTTAGGTTGCTTGACTTGATTTAGTAGTTTCTCAGATAAAAAATCAGTTTCCCTTGGTTCAGACAAGTCCTGAAAAGTGACTTAGAACTATGCAATAATTTTATGTTAGACTGTAAGCAGTGCATTTCTGAGATTTAGATAAAATAATTCATAAAAAGACTTATATCTAATTCTCCCCCTTTTTGTCAGACTCAAAAAGTAAATAAACCAAAATTTCATTGATACAAAAAAACTTTAGAGAGTACATCGAGAAAAGATCAGAAACTAAGTCTTAGAACTAAAAAAAACTTAGAAAAAATTGAAGAGAAATTCTAAAGTGTATAAGGTTTAGGTGGAGGATGAAGGAGAATTTCCATCCAAGGCGCAGCGGAATTTAAAAATTTCTCCATTTAGTGATCCTTACGAATGGACATGATCAGTGATAGAATCATTACCTCTTGTGGCGATTCAAACCTTTGGTGCAGATCTCTTGTAACGATCAAAACCTTGGATACAGATCCACGGGGTGATCACGAACGTTGAATGATGACAACATTTCTACTCAGTCCACACGAACGGATTCCTTCAATCTCAGTGCTAGCTGGTACGAATGAAGGCTTTGAGTGAGAGAAAGAGAGATACAAAATTCCAACTCTTCAGTTGTGTTGTATTCCCATACAATGCTTCTGCACAAGAGTTCTATTTATAGAACCACTTGTGTGGGCTTCAAGCTAAAAAGCCCACTTAAGTGTATTTTGGCCCATATCTCATAATATGCCAAAATCACTTAAGTATTTGGTACCTTACCATACTTCGTATTCTACTTAAGTACACCGTACCTTACGATGTTCCTTAGTTTCTCTATCTCTCATCAATCCGTCCTTTGTGTGTGACCCTGTAGGTTTTCGCGACGTTGGCAATTATATAAAATCACGCATTTAACATAATAAACAGTGAGTGGTATCTAGCAACACATCACTGCTACCCAAGACACGAAAATGTCATGTGATCTGACAAAACCTCCTGTGATAATAATTATGTGTATAATTACCCCTTTGCCCTTATGTCTATATTGAACACAAGGTACAGACCGTGTCATCCTTGTCCAGTTCAATATTGGGCCCTTAGACATTTATCCTGTTACGCAGGATGGGTAAATTCCATCTAGGACACTCATGTCCCTCAGCATGCTTTGTGGAGTACCCATCAACTGTCTTTATGGTTATCCAGTTACGGACAATGTTGGATCAACAATAAAGCACTCGACTCTACATCTAGGATCCATAGTGGTTTCAGGTCGAAGAGTGGTATACACTATTATCACCATGAGAATAACTTATGACACTTTGCATAACTTTCTATATAGTATTCTCATAGCGGGTCAATCCGGTATAAATATTACTCCTAATATTCATACCTATGTTTAAGACTTGATAACTCTTTATCCATGATCCATGAGATGTGATCATCAGTCTACAAACATAATAGTCTTAATGCTTTAATGTTATCCCACTTCACACTAAAGCTCGACTACGGATACTTTAAGAATAGTGTCCTTATGTTTAATGTGTTCTCATGATTAAGTCACACTTAATACATTAAACGGACTATCTATTCCAGGGACTTTATTAATCAACCATAATAAAGAAAATGCCTTTTATTATTAATAAATAATTTGATACAAGTACCAAAAGTATTGGCCTCTAGGGCTTACACCAACAATCTCCCACTAGCACTAGAGCCAATCAGGCATACCCCTTATGCCCATTGATCTAGTATGGCCATCATGCTTCTGCTGCGTAAGAGGCTTTGTTAGTGGGTCAGCAATATTGTCAAGTGTAGGTACTCTACATATTTTCACATCTCCTCTATCTATTATCTCTCGAATGAGGTGATAACGCCTAAGTATGTGTTTGGATCGTTGGTGAGATCTAGGCTCCTTAGCTTGTGCGATAGCACCATTGTTATCATAATAGAGACCAATGGGATCCATAATGCCAGGAACTATGCCAAGTTCACTAAGGAACTTTTCTAGCCAGGAACTTTGCTGCACTTGAGGCAGCAATATACTCGGCCTCGGTTGTAGAATCAGCAATTGTATCTTGCTTTGAACTTTTCTAGCTCACAGCGCCACCATTTAAGCAAAACACATAACCATTGGAACCATTCATATTAAAGCGTCTCAGCACTTTGTCTATGTACTCTAACTTAGGCCAAGCATTTTGTGATCTATCTCTATAGATTCTGATTCCTAATATATAGGTTGCTTCACCTAGGTCCTTCATAGAAAAGCATTTCCCCAACCAAGACTTTACTTATTGCAGGGTAGGGATATCGTTTCCAATGAGTAATATGTCATCTACATATAATACCAGGAACACGATCATGCTCCCACTAACCTTCTTGTAGACACAAGGCTCATCTTCGTTCTTGATGAATCCATATTGTTTTACTGTTTCATCAAAACGAAGATTCCATGAGTAGGTCACGGGCTCATCTTGATCCATGAGTAATACATCACCTTGATCTTGTTATGAGATATCCATATCTCTCAGGTAGGTGACGTATCCTGCTTGACCTACGCTGGTCTTGTTCTACTTGAGCAGGTTGCTCTTTACACAACTATTTGTGTTTCCTGCTCTAATTCCTCCATAGGTGTATCAATGCCTTGTGATTCTTGAATTTTCTTCAAGCTCTACTTTCCTCCCACTGATTCCTTTGGAAATAAAATCCTTTTCTAGGAAAACTCCAGTTCGAGCGACAAACACTTTGCCCTCAGAAGGATTGTAGAAGTAATACCCTCTTATTTCTTTAGGATACCCCACGAATAAGCATTTGTCAGATTTGGGCTCAAGCTTAGTTGAAATTTATCGTTTCACATAAACTTCGCAACCCCAAATCTTCATGTAAGACATATGTGGTTTCTTACCACTCCATATCTCATATGGTGTCTTTTCAATCTTTTTGGATGGAACACGGTTAAGTGTGTAAGCTGATGTCAATAGTGCATGTCCTCAAAAGGAGTTTGGAAGATCAGTGTGACTCATCATGGATCGGACCATGTCTAACAGGGTTCAATTTCTTCTCTCAGATACACCATTCCATTGGGGTGTTCCAGGAGGAGTAAGTTGGGATAGGATCCCACACTCTTTCAGATGGTCATCAAACTCTAGGCTTAAATACTTACTGTAGCGGTGTATTCGTCACTTTATGATTTATTGATTAAATCAAAAGCAAAGCATACAAAGAATCGAGTCGCCACCGTACTTTTATTTATCCTAAGGAATGGCTAAAAAGCGAACAAAAGCCTAAGAAGTTTTACACATAGAAAACTAATGAAAAAGATCAGAGAGTCTGGGTAAGGGGTAAATTACGCAATGGGAAGGTGTTAGGCACCCAAAACGTCCTAGGTACTCCTAGGGAGCCCTTTTCACACTTGTTGTATAAAAAAGTTTATTTGTTTATGACATATTGTGCAAACACGAATGGGAAGATGAGAAAAGAATGTACAATTTTTATTACTTTTGTGTTTGAACGGATGAACCCGTTGCCTACGTACCTTCCATGAAAGGTAAGGATCAAAACGCCGTAGTTCGGCTAAAAGATTTCCAAAATATCAGTGGGTTCATTTTAAAACAATAGCACTAAGGCTTTTCATTATCAACGGGAGAAAACTCAACCAAGACCAACAATCCACCATGCGAGGATAGCTTCAACATACTAGTGAGGGGTTAACCCTATAATAAGTATGGAAGACTTACAATCAACTCACTAAGGATGTGGTGAGATTTACATCAACCACTATGAGAATTGAAACCTATGGCTAATGTATGAAAACATATCAACAATGGACAAAGCCACAAAACAATTGAATGAGTGAAGTTAGTTGATTATGAGTATTCACAAAAGGATGGTCAAAGTATGATTAGGATTCAATTCAAAGAAGTGTTATGAAATGGAGTTTGAAAAGTCAAGGACTTAGGGTCCAGGTTTCTAATTTGAAAAGACATGAAGATGTTTGCACAATAGTTCAAAGTTTTTGAATTAACAATGTGAAAAGGTTTAGGACAAAGAGGGTGGAGAGTAAAGGAGTGTAAAACTTCTCAGAAGTTCACCTCTTGAGATCATATAGAAGATGATTCAAGTGTGTCCTTAGGAATAAACAAATGAGCAATAACAAATAAGCAAAACAGATGATACCGGATGCCAATTACTGGACTTACACCAATCTCACAACAAAGGTGGATACCGGATACCACTCAATGGATTTACACCAGTCTCCTAAAACAAACAGGGATGTCAGATGCCAATAAATGGACTTATTCCAACCTCCTAAAGCAAAACCAAACAGACAAGGATACCAGATGCCAATATATGGGCTTACTCCAATCTCCTCAAGACAAAACAACACTTGGATGTCAGATGCCAATCTATCTGGACTTACTCTAATCTCCAAAGGATGATCATAGGAATACAAATGCCAACAACATGGACTTACAATTGAATCCTCACATACAACAAACAAACAAGAGCACTAAGCAAAGAGGACATAAGTGGCCAATGAAATGGTCTTACACTCAATCCTTTCCAAATCATAGGATCAATGGCCAATGAATGGACTTACAGTTGATTCCTCAATGGATAAACAAAGATGTCACAAAGATATGAAATGATGATCATGCAATAATGAACAATTAATGATAATAAATGCACAAAGGCAAACAAGCAAACATGTACAGATGAACCAATAAGCAATCAATGATTCAGTTAGCACACACTATATACAAGCAATTTGGCTCAAGCAAGGGTTAGACTTTAAAGTCAATTGGAATGGGGTAGTGGTGCTCTTAACCTTAACATTGAGAGTTAAGGTGTAGCAGATGAAAGGATATGAGGGGTGTGCCTTATTGCTCTTATCCCTGGTCAGGGAGAGCTTTGAATATCAGAAGGTGTGGGAGTTCAGAAAGTTGGAACTCTCTCCACAAGTTAATGACTCTATAGATCTTGGGTTAAAATCCACAATGCTACAACATGTAATGTGAGCAAAGGGATGACACACAGAATAGTAGGAGATGGACTACACATCTCTTTTATCTACCAATTGCCTTATCAAAAGGACTTTTCCTGCTTGGGGACAAAGATAAACAATCACAAGCATTGCCTCTTAAGGAGGACTTTAGATAGGTGCCTGACCAAATAACAGGCCAGGTCTTCCAGACTACATGAAGTTAGAGACATTATACCCCAATGCTCAAGCTATCAAGCAAAGCAAAATCAAGTTCACAATGAACTATAGCAACTAAGGTACCTGAAAACAATCCAACACAATCAGTATACAACTCAAAAAGAAAGTCAACAGACAACAGACAGTCAACTGTACACAAGCAATGCATCAAGCAAAGCACAAGCTCAACTCAAAGGAGCTAATCCACCTACAAAACAACTTAATGTTAATCAACAACAATCAAATATCAATCCAAATGAGCAAATGAATCAAACTCCTCAAGGCCATATGCTTCTTGTCCTGAAAACAAACTCAAACATGAGAAGCAAACCACTAGGACAAGGCCTAGGGTCAAAGAAGGAGAAATAATCCAAAACAGAACATGAAAATTGGCATGAATCAAGTTTAATCAATCAAGAACAATATCCAAGTGGTCTCATGTCAAAATCATCAACCAATTTCATTTCATAAACAAATCATGTCAAAGCATGCAAGTTGGAAGCTCAATGAAGCAACAGAATGATCACAAGCATATTAATTCCAAAATGGCTCAATAAATCTCAAGAAAAATCATGTCTAAACAGAACACATCAAATGAGCAACATACCAAAATTCAAGGCATTTGGACAAGTATAAGCAAGTCAATTAAAATCATCAAATCAAGGTATGTACAAACAAGCTCAAAGGAGGCACAAAATGATGCATCAACTTAAGGCAATCCTAAAACAGAAATGACAAGTGATAAATGATCCAAACAAAAGCCAAGACAAACTTCAAAGTGTCTAGAACACATGTTCAAAATTTCAAGTTCATATAATAAACATCAAGCATTTCACAAATCATGGAAGTTCATCACTCATCAAAAGGTCAAACATGACAATCCAGAAAGGAAAATATCAAACAAATTGGAAATGAATCTAAAAAATCTACAAAATATCATGATCAATCCTAACATCCAGAAGTAGCATCATGCAAAAATTTATATCATTTGGCATTTATATGGCATGGTAAAGAAAATCAACAAGTTGGACAAGAAATGGTGTGACACACATTGTCACACCTCCATTAATCACATCATAACTCAACATCCAGAAATGAGAAAAATGCAAACTATATACCAAAATGACCATTAGGATGTCTAGTTTATGCATGTCATTTTTCATGTTCATTGGATTAACCATCATCATTTCACAAAGAAAATAGCAAGCAAGGTGCAAGGTATGGCATGCAAACATAAACCCTAGGCCAAAAACATTTTCAACCGTGCACAAATTCTGTAAAAATATCCAGAAAATAGAAGACATCATGAAGATCATTGTGCAAAAAATTTCATGTGATTTGGATGAGTAATCATGGAGTTATGGAATTTTGAATGAAGAGAAAAAATGAAAAATCACATGATGAAGTAACATGAACATGGATGATGAATGAAATAAAAGGCCAAAAATCAAATTGGATAATGCTTGAACTCGGAATCGAACCGAGTGAAAAACCAAAGGGAAACGCGCCACCAGTGAAACGTGCCGTTTCACTTAATGATGTGGCAAGGCAAATGCGTCGTGACCAATCATACTGCCAGGCAATAACCACGTGGACCAGTACATGTCCACTAACATGAAACCACATGCAATACGCGCGCTAACAGATCAAAACGATTCTGGAAAACTAAAACCTAAAACATTCAACAAATTCATCGTGTTCTTCATCATCAAGAACACTTATGCACAGAAAATCACCAAATGCATACCATTGGATCCGTCTTCTAACATACATCATCATGCTAAGCTCAATTTATTCTAATTCAGCAAATGCTCAAAGATTCATGCACATGAAGTTTCACCAACCAAACTTGTAAGCATCATAACTACCTCAATACTCAATGAAATTCCACGATCTAAAGCTCATTATAACCTAGGTTCAAAGATCTACCAGAATCATCCAACAATTTTATGAATTAAGAACATTGAATTTTGACCTTCAAGAAGTAGCAGTAGTGGAATCGTGCTTCTCAGGTCCTGGCAAGTTGAAACAGATGCTCTACAATGATTAGAGAGGTGAAAGGATGATGAAGAACAACTCAACAATGCTTGATTCGTCCAGAAATCTCAACTGCCATGGGAGGATGCACGGTTCAACAGTCCACGATTCTTGCAGAATTCTTCAAGATCCAGCTTCAATATTCTTCAACAATGCTTGCAGATGATGAACAACTCAAGAAACAAGCAAAAGAGATGAAGAACTCGATGAAAAAAGTTGAGAGAATTTTGAGATGAAATTTTCATATCTGGATTTGTGAAGTTGTTGTTCTGATTTTCTATTAGGATTAGCTTTATATATGATGCCTTAATCATGCTTGTTAATCATGTTTAGCCAAAATGCCAAGGATTAGTGAAATTGGAATGTTGATGCAAAATGGCAAAACCACCCTTATGCAATGCAAGGCAATGGAACAGTACCGAGTTTGGCTTGAAAATGAATTTCAAAATCTGTTTGGATGCAAATGGAAGTGGTAAAATGCAAAGGCAAAGCATAATTTTCAAATTGGAGATTTCCCTCCAAAATTCAAAATAAATTCAAGTGAAAAATGCAAAAATTTTGTGATGAGAATTGATGAAATGTGATGCATAATTATGATAGTAGGGATCAAGAGAGAAATGCTCCAAAAAGAACCACTCCATTTTGCCTTTTGGTTCAAAAGTTATGCAAGCTTGAAGTTCAAAATTTCTTGGCAATGATTGATCCATAACTTTTCAACCATAAATGAGAAATTCATTTTCTTGGACTTTTTGGAAAGGTGAGAGCAAGGTCTTCAAGTTTCATGTTGGACAAAATTTGATTTGAAGCTTTCTTGATAATGTAAACTTGAGGAGAAGATCTTTCCATTTTTGGCAATTCCAAATTATAGGTCACTTACTATTTTTGGAAACTTTTCATCTGACCTCAAATTCCTCAGTGTTGATATTTGACATGTTATATGAGACTTGTATGAACATGAATGAGGCCTCTCTAACCATCTCACACCTTCAAATCCATAATTGAATGCACAATTGACTTGTGTTGACTTTTCTAGGGTTTCAGTTGACCTAGCTGTGATCAGATGAAATCCAAGCTTCTCCCACTTGAGGTCTTGATTCAAAATGATGTCATGGTTCATATGAACTCTTGTGAACGATCAATGGTGCCCAAATTCTTCAGAATGGCCACCATATATTACTCAATGAATGCCTTTGACTGTCTTGACCTATGATTGCTTCATCTGCAAGTAACAAGGTTAGATGACATATTTTTGTACTTTTGGTTAGTAAACAAATGAAAAGCAATGATATACATATGCAACATATGCTTGGTGATCAAGAACCACTCTCAAAAGGCAACCCACCCACAGGGAAGGAGGCAAGGTGTTCAATGATCCTTGAGGCAATGATATGATATGATATGATGCCATGAGGGATCTTAGGGACAAAATTGGGGTCTTACACTTACCACCTCGATCTGATCGAAGAGTTTTTAATATTCTTACCTAGTTGGTTTTGTACTTCATTCTTGAATTCCTTGAACTTTTCAAAGGACTCTGATTTGCGTTTCATTAAATACACATAACCATATCTACTGAAATCATCAGTGAATGTGATGAAGTACTGAAAAGCTCCTCTGGCTGGTATGTTCAGTGGTCCACATACATCAGTATGTATGAGGGCCAAAAGATCATTAGCTCTTTCACCTTTTCCTGTGAATGGAGACTTTGTCATCTATCCAATTAAACAAGATCTGCATGTCTCATATGGTATATATGCCAAAACACTCATCATCCTGAAGAAAGCTAGAAAAGCAGACTTGTTTATAGGATGGATATTCGATTCCACAAGGAATACGAATCTTACTCTGCGGAGAAAACAATCGAAAGATTGACCCAAGAGTGCATGAGACATATTATTCATTACCGTCAGAACGTGAATAATATACTCGAAAAGGAAGAGACACCAGAGATACCGGTTACTGGGTATATAATAGGTGAGCTACCAAAGCGTGAATTGGTATATATGCCAAAACACTCATCATCCGAAAGGAGGGCTTAACAAAGCAAATCGACTTACAGGATGGACATTCGAATCCACAACGGGAAAACGAATCTTACTCAACTGGGGACACAAACCCAAAGAGCGCATGAGATATAATATCCATTACCGTCAGAACGTGGATAGAATACTCGCATGAGATATATTATCTATTACCGTCAGAACGTAGATAATATACTCGCATGGAAGGAAACACCAGGGATACCGAGGTATATAATAGGTGACCTACCGAAAACGTGAATTGGTATATATGCCAAGACACTCATCATCCAAAACACAAACTGGTTAAAGGATGGATATTCGATTCTACAAAGAATACGAATCTTACTCTACTGGGGAAGATCAACAAAGGACTCAAACCAAAGAGTGAAAGAGATATATTATTCATTACCGTCAGAACGTGAATAATATACTCGAAAAGGAAGAGACACCAGAGATACCGGTTAGGGCATATAATAGGTGACCAACCAAAAAGAGAGACAATCGATACCAAGCATACAGGTAAACGAAAGACAACTCCAAGGGGATAAATTGCAAGCATCCGGCAATTATCCGAGAAACAACAAATATTCGATTCCACAAAAGGAAATACGAATCTTACTCGACCAGGGAAACACAAAAGGCTTCGACTGAAGAGTGCATGAGATATATTATCCATTACCGTCAGAACGTGGATAACATACTCGCATGGGAGATTATCCACAACCGGGTACTGGGTCAATAAAGGATAAATCAACCGAAACAAGAAAGGCATCGGGATACCAAAACTAGGCATATAATGATGACCAATCAAAGAGAGCAACAATCTTTACCAAGCAAACGGGTAAATGAAATAAGACTCACTGGGGATGAATTGCAAGCATCCGACAATTACCCACAAGGACTAGCTGGGGATGCATTGATAAACAATCAATGATCCGGGCACTTACTGGCGACTTCAAAGGAGATAACATTGCAAGCATACGGCAATGATCCAGAAGACTGTTGGGGATACAATTGCTAGCAACCGGCAATTATCCACAAGCAAAGGGAATATCAACATCGAATATTGAATGAAGATAACCACAAAGAGTAACCATCATCGGTTAGGATGAACAACAAGGTTAACTCTGCAAAGGGGAGCAAAAACTCTGGCTGAGGAAACAAGAGGTTTAACATTACCAACCACCGGGTAGAAAACCAAAAACTCAGCTGGGGATAGGATTGCTGGCATACGACAATCATCTATCAAAAAGCACAGACTCCGCTGGGGAGAAAAAACACAACAACACAAAATTCACCATCAACCAGAACGAACCACGAAGGTTACCTCTGCTAGGGGAAAAGAGATAGGACTTACAACTACCGAATACGGGGTAGTAGCCATCAACTCTGATGAGGATAAAAGATAGGGTTTACATCTACCGAATACTGGGTAGAAGACCAACAACTCCGCGTGGGGAATGAAGGAAAATCACAAATCCGCACGGGAATCAAAATAGGGTTTATAACAAACCACAAACTCTTGCTGAGGAATAAAAGGTATACAACCACAAATTCCATCAAGAAGAGGGAACATAGGACTTACAACTACCGGTATGAGGGTAGAGGCCCAAAAAGATTCCGCTGGGGATAAAAGAATTAATGCCGGTTACTGGGCAATTCATTCATTTATTCCACAGGGAAGCACGAGAAACAGTTGACAAATGCCAATTCGGGACCAAACCGAAAAGACAGACTGAATCAAGACACGTCCTAAGGAGGATATAACTCAATAGGAAAATCCATCCCAATATATGTGTTGGGGGGATACGGAAAAAACCGTCATCCACGAGGATATATCTTGGTGGGGAACTGCAGAAGGAAAGACAGACACTTTCTGCTTATGGGGCTGACTCTATATGGAGAGATTTAAACACCCGACATCTGCTTGGGAAGATCTATAGGAGATCTATGAAACCCATAGCAGGAGACAACAAACAAGAGATATATGACAAAAAATGCAACATGAATATCTGAATGTTTAAAGTATGCATGAATATGCGTGATTTATGTTTGATGAATGCTAACAAAACAGACATATCTAACACAAACAGGTCCAGGAATCAAACGCCCGGTACTATACTTCCAGGGGAAAAACCAACTGGAAAGCCAATCTGCAGGAGATCCACATGCTGAAAAGCAAAGATCTGCGAGGAGGCAAAAGATCAGAGATATCAAAGAAATCACAAAATCTCTGAATAATGGATCAACAATCAACCCAACTGGCGTACAGAAAGTCACAACAGGCAACAACGGCCACAAAGACAAATCTGTTAGGGAAACAGGAGAAATCCCGAGATATCTGCAGGGGAACAAGAGCTCACTGCACAAGCAAGAACTGCTATGAAAGCAACTCCACCTAACTCCACTGGGGAACAACCCTCTGAGGGAGAACAGATCATCCACGTAGAATCTTCTGCACAAGCAACTCTACCTGGGGAGAACACAAATAGCCATTCCATCGGGAATATACCCACTGAAGGCAAAACAAATCACATAAGTAGATTCTGCAACAAACCGCTTTACTAAGGATCAAAAGCAATCAGGAAATCAACCGAATCTCTGGATGCTAAACCACCAACCAACCCTATTGGGGAAACAGAGGTTTCAACAAGCAGAAACTACCACAAAAGCAACTCTGTCGAGGATATCAGCTCTGGCAGAGATTCTGAGGGGATTATTGCAGATGCAATCCTGCCTCTGCTGGAGATACCAACTCCATTGGGGATTTTGCACAAATACAATCCACCAAACCACAAATCTACTGACGGCTCCACTGGGGAGATCCACTGAAGAATCCAACGGGATATGGAAGAGAGCTGGGAAACAACCACTAAATGCTGACTCTTCTGAGGAGAACATCCACAACTGCTGAGGAGGAACACAATCACTGCTCTGCTGAAGGGAAACGCATTGATGGGAAGATATAGCAACAATGCAGTATATCATATCAACAACCCTGGCGACAATGCTGAGGAAGGAAGCCATAACTCCTCTGGCGACTGTACTGGGGAGAGTGATGGGGTACCGGGGCCTCAAACCACCAATTATCCGAATCTTCCTAAAGGAAACACCCATGCTGGGGAGAATACTGCTGGAGAAGAAAACGAAGTCTTCAACAACACTCTGCTTAGGGAACAACCCCAACAACAACTCTGCTTGGGGAACAACCCCTACAACAAAACTGAAGAAAGAGGATACCACCAATGCCAGGAATATGAACAAATGTCTTACCTGTTGGAAATCATGCCACCCTTGGGAGAGCAGTGAGAGATTCTTAAGTATCCTTTCATCATTGTGAATGTTCACTTTGTTTAAAACAACAATTTAAAAAATTTATTTGTTTAAAACAATGACATTTTATCCATTAAAACATGCAAAACATTTGTTGAATTGAAACAAATAAGAGTGCAAATAATTGGATAAAAGCTCAAATTGATTTGATAGAATGGTAGCCTGCAAATGGCAAGACTCCATAGATCTGTACAAATTTGAAATCAGTGATATATATTGGAAGAGGGCTACATTGAACATAATGATCCTTTCTCTACCAATTTGAATCTCGATGTATTCGAAGCTTCAGTTGACGACGAATCGAGAACTTCTGACGAAAAGACGACTCAATAACAGAAAGTCTTGTCAGGATGCAATTACTTGCCAAATCCCTAATTTTTTGCCATAGATTGCCCCAGGGTGAGGTACTCAATCTAGCGGGATACAAATATACTTTTCTTTCAAGTCTCTAATTTTTGCCTGGATTACCCTTGCGGGTTCTCCACCGAGACGCTCATTTTTGCCTAAGCCGCCCTTTCGGGTTTTCAACTTAGCGAGCCATTCTGTTTTTCATTTGCATATACTTTTTTTAGGCAAAGTATTTCTTGACTGCATCTGAATTCACAGGACGAGTGAAATCCTCCCCATCCATTGTTGTAAGCATCAAAGCACCGCCTGAAAAGGCTCTCTTAACAACATATGGACCCTCGTAGTTTGGAGTCCACTTTCCCCTGGAATCGGGCGCGAAAGACAAAACTTTCTTGAGCACGAGGTCACCTTCTCGGAACACACGAGGCTTGACCTTCTTATCGAATGCTTTCTTCATTCTCTGCTGATATAACTGACCATGACACATGGCAGTCAATCGCTTCTCTTCAATCAAATTCAGTTGGTCATAACGACTCTGAATCCATTCAGCATCAGTCAACTTGGCTTCCATCAAGACTCTCATTGATGGGATCTCCACCTCTACTGGGAGAACAACCTCCATGCTGTAAACGAGAGAGAAAGGGGTTGCCCCTGTTGAAGTGCGGACAAATGTAAGATAACCATGCAAGGCAAATGGCAGCATCTCATGCCAATCTTTGTAAGTAACTGTCATCTTCTGGATAATCTTCTTGATATTCTTATTAGCAGCTTCAACATCCCCATTCATCTTAGGTCTGTAGGGAGAGGAATTATGGTGTGCAATCTTGAATTCAGCGCACAAATCTTCCATCATCTTATTATTCAGATTAGATCCATTATCAGTAATGATCTTATCTGGCACACCATAACGGCAAATCAGCTGATTCTTGATAAACTTCACAACCACCTGCCTGGTCACGTTCACATACGAAGCGGCTTCAACCTATTTGGTGAAGTAATCAATTGCTACGAGAATAAACCTGTATCCATTGGACGCCTTCGGTTCAATCATGCCGATCATGTCAATTCCCCACATAGAGAAAGGCCATGGTGATGAAATCACATTCAGAAGTGTCGGAGGAATATGAATCTTATCCGCATAAATCTGACACTTGTGGCATTTCTTCACATATTTACAGCAGTCAGACTCCATTGTCAGCCAATAGTAGCCTGCTCTCAGCATTTTTCTTGCCATGGCATGTCCATTGGAATGAGTACCAAATGAACCCTCATGGACCTCAGTCATTAACAGGTTTGCTTCGTGTCTATCCACGCATCTGAGCAAAACCATGTCAAAATTTCTCTTATACAGCACTTCACCACTGAGGTAGAAACTGCCTGACAACCTTCTCAAAGTTTTCCTGTCTTTCACGGATGCCCCAGGTGGGTAGACCTGATTCTGGAGGAAATTTTTGATATCAAAATACCAAGGCTTGTCATCATTTACTTCTTCAACTGCAAATACGTGAGCTGGTCTATCCAAGCGCATCACAACAATGTTGGGAACTTCATTCCAATATTTGACCACAATCATGGAAGCAAGCGTAGCAAGTGCATCTGCCATCCGATTATCCTCTCGAGGAATATGATGAAAGTCAACTTCTGTAAAGAACGTTGAAATCCTCCTCGCATAATCTCTATATGGAATGAGACCTGGCTGATTCGTCTCCCATTTACCCTTGATCTGATTAACAACTAGGGCCGAATCACCATACACGTCAAGATGCTTGATTCTCAGATCAATACACTCTTCCAGTCCCATAATACAGGCCTCATACTCAGCCATATTATTCGTGCATTTGAAAGTTAGCCTTGCTGTAAGCGGAATATGCGTGCCATGAGGAGTAATGATTACCGCCCCAATTCCATTTCCATACTGGTTTACAGCGCCATCAAACACCATCGTCCATCTGGAACCAGGTTCCGGACCTTCGTCAAGTGTAGGCTCATCACAATCTTTCATCTTCAAATACAGAATCTCCTCATCAGGGAAGTCGTACTGAACAGACTGATGATCTTCAATCGGCTGGTGCGCTAAATGGTCAGCCAAGATACTACCTTTAATAGCTTTCTGAGCTCGATACTCAATATCATACTCAGACAACAACATCTGCCAACGGGCAATTCTCCCGGTTAAAGCAGGCTTCTCGAAGATATACTTGATTGGATCCATTCTGGATATCAACCAAGTTGTATGATTTATCATGTACTGGCGTAAACGCTTAGCAGCCCAAGCCAAAACGCAGCACGTTTTCTCAAGCATAGAGTATCGAGACTCACAATCAGTAAACTTCTTACTGAGGTAGTAGATAGCAGATTCTTTCTTCCCTGATTCATCTTGTTGACCGAGTACACAACCCATCGAGTCTTCAAGAACAGTCAAATACATGATCAGAGGTCTTCCTTCCACAAGAGGAGACAAGATCGGAGGTTCAGACAGATATTATTTGATACTGTCGAAAGCTTTCTGGAAATCCTCGGTCCAATCATGAGACTGATCTTTCCGGAGGAGCTTGAATATCGACGCACATGTGGCAGTCATGTGGGATATAAATCTGGAAATGTAATTCAAGCGGCCAAGAAAACCTCGGACTTGCTTCTCAGTTTTGGGTGCAGGCATCTCTTGTATTGCTTTGACCTTTGCAGGATCAACTTCAATACCTCTCTCGCTGACAACAAAACCCAACAACTTGCCGGAACAGACTCCAAATGTACATTTGTTCGGATTCAGACGAAGTCTAAACTTCCTCAGACGCTGAAAAAGCTTCAACAAATGCTCAACATGTTCAACTTCCGTTCGGGACTTAGCAATCATATCATCAACATAGACCTCTATCTCCTTGTGCATCATATCATGAAACAAGGTAGTCATAGCACGTTGATACGTGGCTCCGGCGTTCTTCAAACCGAAGGGCATCACTCGATAACAGAATGTTCCCTAAGGTGTGATGAATGTTGTCTTCTCCATATCTTCGGGCGCCATCTTGATTTGATTATATCCGGAAAATCCGTCCATAAACGAAAAGACTTTGAATTTAGCTGTATTGTCTACCAACATATCAATGTGTGGTAGAGGAAAATCATCTTTTGGACTAGCTTTATTCAAATCTCTGTAATCAACACACATACGGACTTTTCCGTCCTTCTTAGGCACATGCACAATATTGGCCACCCATTGAGGATATGTAGAAGTCACCAGAAACCCCACATCAATTTGCTTCTGAACTTCCTCTTTGATCTTCATTGCCATATCTGGATGAGTTCTTCTGAGCTTCTGCTTCACAGGCACGCACTCAAGCTTCAAAGGTAGGAAATGTTGCACAATATCTGTATCTAGACCCGGCATGTCTTCATACGACCAAGCGAAGATATCGGAATATTCTTGTAGCAACCCAATCAATCTCTTCTTGACAGACTCTTCAAGGAGTGCCCCCATCTTCACCATACAAACACAATCCTCAGACCCCAAGTTGACTGTTTCCAGATCTTCAAGGTGCGGCTGAATGATCTTCTTCTCGTGCTCAAGGAGACGAGTAATCTCATCAGGAATCTCTTCAACATCATCTTCCTCTGCCTCGAATACAGGGAATTCAAAATTGGGAGATGGCGTTGGATCATTATGTTCAATGGGTTTTAGTATCAACCTGCATAATGATTTTGGTTAATGAAAAACTTTAGAATTTAAACAAACAAATCATTATGCAGATGAAAATGTTGCTTTTATTCTTGTTTTTATGGGTTTTTTGTGATCACTGATTTCGTGCAAAAAGCAAAAAGCAAAAACAAATGGAAAAACAAATGTTTAACAATGCATTAATTGAATGAAAACATCATTGTATTAAATGCTGCCAACAATGTCATCACTTCTCCTTTTGGCATGGGAGAAGGGTTTTGAACAAAGTGAACCATTACTCTGATCTATGGATGACCGTAGGAACATCTACAGCGACCCAATTGTGGCAGACACCACCAGGTATGATGAAGTTGCTCAGATCTTCTGCATCCTCTTCCAAGATAGTAACAGCCTCTTCAGGTTGATCAGCATGGATGAAACCTCCACTCTTGAACAAACCTAGCTCGTTGAATGCCCCAGAGGAATAGCCAATGCCAGCCCGGGATTTATTATCTTCAAGCTCAATCATCTTCCCCAAACCAGTAACTGCACCACATTCAATGGCCAGTTTCGCATCACGGTAGGAAGCAAATGAATGAGACTTCTTCTCAATTGGTTCATCAATAGATAAAGCTTGGAACGGAGTTCCAACTTCATCCTCAGCATCAATATACGAGAAAGAAGACAAGTGGCTAACCAGGAGAGCCTTTTCTCCCCCTACCACAACCAGTTTCTTGTTCTTGACAAATTTCAGCTTCTGGTGTAGGGTGGATGTCACGGCGCCAGCCTCGTGAATCCATGGTCTACCAAGGAGACAACTATAAGATGGGTGAATATCCATTACCTGGAAGGTAACTTGGAAATCACTCGGTCCAATCTTGATTAGGAGATCAACTTCCCCAATCACAGTCTTACGCGACCCATCAAAAGCTTTCACAACAACACCACTCTGCCTCATGGGAGGCCCCTGATATGACAATCGAGAGAGTGTGGTCTTTGGCAATACATTAAGAGATGACCCAGTGTCCACCAGCACGTTGGACATGGCATCAGTCTTGTAGTTCATAGAGATATGTAAAGCCATGTTGTGGTCCCTTCCCTCCTCAGGGAGATCAGCGTCACAAAAACTCAAGGTGTTGCAAGCAGTAATGTTTGCAACTATACTGTCAAACTGTTCTATGGTGACATCGTGATCAACATAAGCCAGATCTAAAACTTTCTGCAAAGCCTCCCTATGGGGTTCTGAATTCAGCAACAGAGATAAAACAGAGATTTTGGATGGTGTTTGTAGAAGCTGGTCTACAACGTTGTACTCACTCTTTTTGATGAGCCTCAGCATCTCATCACATTCTTCGTTCACAACGCCACTCGGGCCAACAGAAGAATCAGGAGTCTTTGGTACAGAGGAGGGTTTGGCAACAGGTGTCGGGTTCTGAACATTCACAGCAGTCCCAACCGGACGCTCAACAGTATCAAAAGCAACAGCTCTAGCCTGAGGCTTCGGAGCAGAAAACACACGACCACTCCGGGTCAATCCACTTACATCAGCAATATTAGTGACAGAAGTTGAAGGCAACGACACTTCCTTTCCATCTTCCACAGCAACGGGATTATACCTGAATGGAATTGCTTTTTCTGAAGAATAAGGCACAGGGCTTGCAGGCTTAATTATCAGAGAAGGAGAGACCTTCGGTTTGCTGCCATCATAACGAATGACAACAGGCTCAGGCAGCTTGAACACAGGAGAAATAACATTTACTTCTGGTTCATCTTCATCAACATTACGGTTCTGAAGAATCTCTATGGTACCTTCGTGTAACACCCAAAAATTTGCCCTCCTCATTCATGCATTCATTTAGCATTTCATCATGTCAATCAGAATTAGATCCAACAAAAAAAAAAAGAACGAAAAAAAAAAGAACGAAAAAAAATAAAATAATTTTTTTTAAAAAAATAATAACAATTTTTTTTTAATTAATTAATTAATTAATTAATTAAATAAATAATTAAATAAAAAAATAATAAAAAAATCTTGGACTTGGACCTTTCTCAAAAGCCCACTAAGCTACCAATATTAGCCTATAAATACTAGAGTTTCATTGAAACAAAGGAAACACAGAAGAGGAGAAGAAGGAAGAGAAGCAAAATACTCTGAGGTTTCCTTGGAACAAAACCCTAGAGGAGAAAGAAAGTGAGAGAAGAGTCAACAGAGTTCAGAGCAACCTCCGGACACTGAAGGGAACTCATTGGCAAAGAACCAGTTCTACCTCATATAAACCCTGAGATTGTTCTGCAAACCCCGGTGCAATCCAATTTCAATCAAGCTCTCCAATCAGGTTTGCCCTATATCCATCATCTCTATGCTTTCAATTTGAATTTTCTGAATGTATGAGGTATTATGGGTGAATTTGATACCCTTTTGATGCATATGTTTAACAAGAGGTTTAGGCCTCCTACCCTTGGTTTTTTTTTTGTGAATTGAAAGGGCATGATTCATGTGGTTACATTTTGATTTGGGGGCAACTCTTGGTTACCCTATCTTGTTTCACTAACCCTTTTGTTGAGTTTTTGTGAAGGCACATGACTTTTGCAGGGATAACTTGCATGGTTTCCCACTTTATTTGTGGGATAACCCCTGGAGGTTCATTCTGATTACCTGTACTGACTCACTTTCTTTGATGATGTTAGCTTGGAAGGATCTCAGGGTTTCCCATTCCTCTAATTGCTGTTACTTCGGATCTTTATCCGCGTGGTACTTTTACATTTTTCCCGCATTTTACTGCTTTCCTAGCTGGAAGACCTCAATAGGAGACAACGTTTGAGCCCCTTGGTGGCATTTTACTTTGAGATACATGTTTTGTGTTTTGTATTCATATCCCTGCAGGTAGCGCGGTTCCTTCATCAAGGACTGCCTTTTTGCCCTTGAGCATCCCAAACCCTAAAACCCAAAGCAACACGTTAACTCCTTCTACTACAGGCGAGTAAGTCTCCAAAGGTCGAGCATCCGGTAGATTGCGTAGTAACGTTGTTCGCCCAAAACCCAATCCATAACCTCGTAGTTAGCCGAACTACGTTTTGCTCTGATTCTCAGGCCAGATGAGATACGTAGGCATAAGACGCGATGTCTTAGCGAGCACACATCCCCCAACCCATAGGTCAGCCGAGCTACGAAGACTCTGATTCTCATATTCAGATGAGATACGTATATAGTGGATGCGACATCCGCGCGAGTCATTTTCATTTAACCTTTGTTTTTTTTGTAAACAGCACAAGATAAACCCACACCCTTTAGACAAGAACTACAAAAGTGGATCCCGTAGAGTACTACGGATGCGTAGGGGTGCTAATACCTTCCCTTCGCATAACCGACTCCCGAACCCAAGATTTGGTTGGGAGACCCCGTCTTGTCCTTTCCTTTTTCAGGTTTACTTCGAGCGTTTCCTTTCCCTCCTTTGGGATGAATAACGCACGGTGGCGACTCTTCTGTCTTTTTCTTTCGCCGGTTGTTTTTTTTTGCACTGTATTTTTCAGGTTGCGACAGCTGGCGACTCCACTGGGGAAAATAAGAAGTTGACCTCTTGCTGGTCCACCTTCCCTAAGCGAGTCCCTCCTAGCTTTTGTAGTTTGTTTATTGGGTGTTCATGCTTTTGTACAGTTATTTATTTACCTGCTTTACCTTATTGCATTGTGTATATATCATTGTTGTTTCTGTTGGCTGGCTGCTTGGTGATCTTTGTGAGATGAGTTCTATACCCGAACTCGAGTGCACTTAGGATAGGAGAATGGCATAGTCCTGTCAACTTGTGTGGAGTATTCCTTAGCGAGTTGACTTGCAAGCCCATTCACTTGGTGGAGGTCATGTTGAGATCAATAATGTCACATAAGTAAGTTGTGGTTAGACATTACTTGTTCCAATATAGACCTAAGAAGCCGAGGACCTTAGTTTACCAAACCCATCTTGGCCTATTCGTAGGACGTAGTGCGAAAGTCGTTCAAATGTAAGATTTGAGACGATTGTTACGCGATACTACACTCATAAGAGTCTCTCTTGAGAATATTTTTGGAATACGAGTAGTCGTTCCTCTGAAAATATCCGAAAGATGGGATTATGACTATGGGAACCCTTTTGTAGAACATGTTTGGCAGGTTTAAACCTTAGTACACTCCTTTTGGGTGGTTCTTAACCTAAACTCCATGCTCGTGACTTGCGACAAACCCTTGATTCATGGTTAATCCGATCAGGTATCCTTAATATCAATGAAACTCGGGTGTTGATAAGGTGTAAACCATAATCCACCAAAATGGGTGGTTGATATTAAGGATAACATGATCCATCCCATGACCTTTGTTTGGCGTGCTCTTAATTTCTCTCCAGACAGTGCAACCTGACAGATGTTCAAGCGGATCCAGTAATTCTGATTGACATGCCTTTGCATTGCATAACATCATCTGCATATTTGCATCCAACATCTCATGCTTATTCATTTGCAGGGTATTCCCTTTCAAAATGGGGGTGCCTTAAAACTGAACAAGCAGTGCATCGCATACCATGCATATTAACCCTTGTCTGTTTTGCAGGTGTCACCGCAGTGTCTAATGTTTGTTCCCTGTATCAGGCATTTATTGGTCCCAAGCGAGTCCACAGGTACCCGACAAAGGAAAATCGTCCACAACTAGCGATGGACCAAGTACAGAAAGAGCTGGCTGATATGCGTGAAAGGATGGATCAGTTCATGACATTGATGACTGGTATGGCAGAAGGCCAAGCGAAGCTGAGGGAATTGGTTGAGCAACCGAGACTCGATCCGGAGGTGGAGATACCAAATGCTGAGGGAAACCCTGGTAACCCTGGGAACGCTGATAACCCTGTGAACACTGGTAACGCGGGTAACACAAATGCTGATGGAAACCCGGGTAATGTTGGCAACACAGGGAATGTTGGAAATGATATTGGCGGAAGGTACAATGTGAATCAAGGAATTCGGATTAACGGGCACCCCTTTACTGAAGATTATCAGTATGATCAATTTTCTTTGCACGACGAGGCTCTCGAGACCACTCGCCGTATGGATGAGCTTGCTGAGAAGCTCAAATCTTTGGAGTCTCAAAATTCCTTAGGCTTTGATGTCACAAATCTTGGTCTGGTTCAGGGAGTAAGGATTCCTCACAAGTTCAAACCCCACTTTTGAGAAATACAACGGGGCTTCTTGCCCACGCACTCATCTCCAATCTTATCTGGGAAGGTTGGGAGCTCACACGGAAGATGAAAAGCTGTGGATGTACTATTTTGAAGACAGTCTAACTGGAGCTTCTCGTGAATGGTATTCTCATTTGTCTCGTACTACCATCAAGAGCTGGAAAGACTTGGCAGAGGCTTTTGTCAAGCAATATCAATACAACTTGGACATGGCTCCAAATCGGACCTTGTTGCAAGGTATGTCTCAGACTGCCAAGGAGACCTTTAGAGAATATGCTCAGCGTTGGAGACAGATTGTTGCGTCCGTCCAACCCCCTATGTCTGAAAGGGAGATGGCGGACATGTTCATGAACACTCTTCAAGGCAATTATATTGAGAGATTGGGTGCTTGCCCGTCAATCAGCTTTGCAGAGATAGTAATTGCTGGAGAAAGAATCGAGAGTCTGTTGAAGATGGGCCGAATTCAAGACAATAGTGCTTCCAACTCATCAGGTCCCAAGAGACCGTTTGCTGGTAACGGTCAGCGAAGAAAAGAAGGCGAGACAAGCGCTGTGTATACCGGCAGAGGCAGGGGTAGAGGACGCCCTAATTATTATCAAGATCAAGTGGCCGCAGTCACTATTCCAACACCTGTTCCTCAACTGCAATGTCATCCGCAACAACAACCCAGGTACAACAATCAACAACAAGGAGGTAATCCGGGTCAGCAGAGACACTATCAACAACGTCCAAGGCAGACAGACCGGGTCATCGAGCCAATCCTAATGCCTTATTCAGTATTACTTCCCAAGTTGATTGACATGAATCTGGTTACGTTGAGAACTCTGGCCCCACCAATCGATCCCAATAATTTGCCCAGAGGTTATGATGTCAATGCCAGATGTGCTTTTCACTCCAACGCACCTGGCCATACTACAGATAATTGCAAGACTCTCCAGTTAAAGGTACAAGATTTGAGAGATGCCCAGGCTATCAATTTTGCTCCGGTGCCTAATGTTATCCAGAACCCGATGCCGGCTCACGGCGGGCAGGGGATTAATGCTGTTGAAGTGGTTAAGGCTGGTAATGCCCAAGGCTGGGGCAAATTTGTGGAGCCAGTCATCAAAGAAGACAAGTTTGGATTGGGGTATGCTCCGGGATCTCAGAAGAATGAAACCGGTACTCTCTCCAGCGGGGGTTTGGTTTCTCCCCACGTCATCAATGCTGCAGATGAAGACAAGGCTGACAGCGACTGTGACTTAGATAGCTGGATTCGCCCGTGTGTCCCGGGAGAAAAGCTCGACAATTGGTCGTCTGAAAAAACCGTCCGGGTTACTCTACTGAAAGAGTGATTTTTATTGTTTTCCTTTATTACATGCATAATAAAGTCTTACACTTTGCCCAAGGTGTAACGGCTCATTTGTAGGGCCATCCATTTAGTTACATTTCGCAATTATTTTTATCATCAATAAAGGACGGCTTTTGCAAACAATTTTGTGTTCTCTTTCTTTCAGTTTTTTTACTTTTACAAAAAAAATGGCAATGTTTCTTTTTTCGTTTTTTCTCTCTTTCCAAAAAAAATCTCTCATTCTAAGGTAAAGCATGATCCTCCATCATGCAGAGCCGACCACCCGGATCTCACTGCTAACGACACTGCTATGGCCAAGTATGACTTCGACAATCCTATCTATCAAGCCGAAGAAGGGGCTGAGGAAGATTGTGAATTGCCTGAAGGGTTAGCCAGGTTGTTGAAACAGGAGGACCGAGCTATTACACCTTATCAGGAAGTGATTGAGACCGTCAACATTAGTACCGAGGAAGATAAGAAAGAGATCAAGATCGGGGCCAGTCTACAGGCCGAGAGGAAAGACCGTTGATCATGTACTTGACTGTGTTAGAAAAGTCAATGGGTTGTGTGCTCGGTCAACATGACGAGTCAGGTCGAAAAGAGCATGCAATATACTACCTTAGCAAAAGTTTACCGACTATGAACAAAGATACTCATTGCTCGAGAAAACTTGCCGCGCTTTGGCATGGGCTGCTCGCTGACTAAGACAGTATATGTTGACTCACACGACTCTATTGATATCAAAAATGGATTCAGTCAAGTATATTTTTGAAAAGCCAACACTTACCGGAAAAGTTACTAGGTGACAAATGATACTGACAGAGTATGACATCCAATACACTTCACAAAAAGCCATCAAGGGAAATGTCTTGTCAGACTATCTTGCAGAGCAACCGATTGATGATTACCAACCTATGAGGTTTGACTTTCCTGATGAGGACATCATGTTTCTCAAATCGAAAGATTGAGAGGAACCACTCCCGGAGGAGGGGCCTGACCCTGAATCCAAATGGTTTATGAGGTTTGATGGGGCGGTCCACGTCAATGGTCGCGGAGTTGGTATAGTGTTGATCACACCGGAAGGGGGTTCATATGCCATTTGGTGCCAGAATAACTTTTCCCTGCACCAACAATAAAGCCGAATACGAAGCTTGTATCCTAAGACTTGAGGAAGCCGTCAAAATACAGATTAAATCCCTGGATGTATACGGGGGCTCAGCTTTGGCCATCAATCAAACCAACGGGAAATGGTGCCATGCTGGAACTACGTACCCAGAATTGACGTATCTCGGTCAGAGACGAATGAAGAAAGCATTTGGTCAGAAAGTGCGCTCTCGGGAGTATCGAGTCGGTGAATTGGTACTCAAAAGATTTCTTCCTCCCAACACAGATCACAGGGGCAAATGGACACCGAACTATGAGGGTCCGTACGTGGTTAAAAGGATTTTCTATGGCAGAGCTTTGACGCTAACAACCATAGAGGGCGAAGGATTCCCGTCCCCTATTAACTCAGACGCGGTTAAAAAATACTTCGCATAAAATAGACCCGCTGGACAGTAAAAAGAATAGTCCAGGCAAAAAAGGGGCATCCCGACGAACCAAAAAAAAAAGAATAAAGAGGTTCGGGCAAAAAGAGAGTACACCCGGTGAGTCGAAAACCCAAAAGGGCGGCTCAGGCAAAAATGGGTATCCCGGTGGATTGAAAACCCGAAAAGGGGGCGATCCAGGCAAAAGTTAGGGAACAAGCGAATGACTGTGATTTGAGTTCATCAGTGTTATATCACCGTTTCATTCAATCCGGCAATCTTCGAAGGTTAAAGATCGACTAATCATCCACTTCAGAAAGCAAGATGAGCAGAGCGTCTTGAGGACATACGAGTCATAGCAGAGTCGAAACTCAGTGGGACCCCGTTTCCACATTGCCATTAGGATAGTTCTCTTTTTTTTATAGCGATCACCTCTTTTCAGGGATCAACTTCCTGATACCCTCGCCTATTCCTGGCACAAATTTTCTCCCCATTAAGAGTCGAATAATTCAGTTAAAGAGCCTCTTTATTTTTCATTTATCAGTTTGTTTGCAAAAATGTCCGAATTTTTGATAAAACATATTGCATATGAACATAATGGTGGCTTTTGCAGATGATTTGCACAGGAAAACATTTAAAAATTGCTTTGAATGTGCTTAATCCCGGACGGTGAATTCAAACCGAGTAATTCCCCCGAGGCATACGTGTATTTTTGGTTACAGGTCACAGGAACCGGATGCCAAGTCATGAATCCTCATCCCCAAGCAGTTGACAAAGTCTCTCCTCAGCAGAGCATGTTCCCCAACAGAGTTGATAATATCCAGACTGTCTATCCCCAGTAGAGTTGACAGTATCCAGACTATATATCCCCAGCGGAGTTGACAGTGTCAGACTGTATCTTCCTAGCAACAGCGGAGTGGTTGCATACCCAACGGACAAGAGGGTGGTGTTCCCAGTGTTCATCTCATCCCCAACAGATTAGTTTTAACAGATTTGTTAATCCCCAGCTTGAGGGCGATTAGCAAGTTCATATCCCCAGCAAAGGTCGTTTCCTACGATATTTCCCCAGGAAGTGTTTTCCCCACATACTCTCCTCACAGAGCCTCGCCGAACAAAGTTTCCATAGTTGATACTCCCCCCGCAAGGTCAACTTTTCAAGCAGCCAATTTATTTTTGGTGGCTCATTGGTCCCGGCAGACGGATCATTCCCCACAGAGCATTCAAGGATTGATACAGCGATCTGTTCCCTACCGGAGTTTGCTTCCTGTCATACCCCAAAATTTGCCCATTGATATTACAAGGCATCTTTCAAGGCATTCCGACTTATTCTGCAAGGCACTGACATTAAAGGAACAAAAGCCCAGCTTGCAACAGGCCCAATCCAAAAATGGCCCAAAATAGCTTGCTCGCTAGGCGAGCAATTCCTTCGCCTGACGAACACTTCATCATGACCCTCGCCCAGCGAAGCATCAGGTCCAGAAAAAAGCCCAAAACTAGCTTGCTCGCTAGGCGAGCAATTCCTTCGCCTAGCGAAGCTTGCGAAAGTCTGAAGTTTTGGACCTCATTTTAAGCCCATTAGGTCACCACCACTACTACTATAAATACCAGCTCTTCAGCCACGAAAAAGGGGAGACAGACGGACACACACAAAAAACAGAGAGAGGAGGACGGAAACCCTGGCGCAGAAACCCTGCTGACCTAGAGAATTCAGAGTAAGGAACCCTGAAGGCAGCTTATCCGCACCGAAGCTACCGCCGCCCAACTCAAGCCGCCATCCAGAGTAATCAGCCCCTTTCAATATCGCAATTGCACACAGGTTTGCGTATCACCGCTGTTTTACGTTTCCAATTGATATCCTTTACATACATGATGCATTCCGATTAAAGTTTTGATATGTAATGCAATTTCGTATGTGAATCTAAGTATGAACATCCTGTATAATTGTCTATGCTATGCCTGTGATCAAATGCCATAAGAGTGCAAGTTTTCGGAAGTCATGCTGTTGTCAAACTCCAAACCCGTGGCCGCTCGCTAGCTCATCGCTAAGCGAGCCTGCAGCGAGCAGTCGCTGAGCCTTCGCTAGGCGAAGCAGAGGCGAACGGGACAGTGGCTGCTTTGTCTCTTTGCTGTTCTATCTTATGTTTATCTAATTGCGATTCTTGCATCACTTGGCCTGAACTCATAACTGTTATGTTTATCTTATGGTGCAATTGTCAAATCATACTTTATCTCAATGCTCTAACCCGTGTGTTGAATGGTGTAAAGGCTTCCATATCATCAATGAAGCGGCCGGCTAGGTACTCCACTTTACGTGTGGGAGACCTTCGTGGAGATGGATTCAAAATTACTTCACTTTAATGTGAAGACTCATATTGATTGCCTAATTAATTTTAATGTATTAATGTTTAATGTATTGATTTTAATGTGTTGATTTTAACATGTTGATTCACCATAATTACCTAATGAACGTTAAAATATGGACTTTAAATAAATGATATCGGACCTCTCTTCGTTACCCCACGATTACGGTATTACGGTCATGTCCCGCGAATATGGGGATACCCTTAGCAAAGACCCCTCGGTTAAATCATCATAAAATAAATCATGGTCCCTCGGATGTTGCCTTCGAAAATATGATTTTGTCCCTCGATGACCCTTCGGTGTAGCCTATGGCTGAATGATGATAGTCCCTTCGAATGCTAAGGTATCCTCACAACCGTTGCCTTCAATGACCGCTCGATGACCCTACGATGACCCTTCTACATCCCAAGGATAAAACTACTTACTTCTCAATAGTAAGGACAGTTTTACCCTCATAAGGATAGGAAATGCCCGGAAAGACCTCGGACAGGTATAACCCTTAATTGCTCATTCATAACCTAAAATATTTTTCCCACCTTACACATTTCAAACATCCTTTTGGAAAATCACCACTTAGCATACATCCGTACTAGGATCATTGCTGAGTTATATTTTTCTAAATAACTTTCAAATCTAAATGAGATAACCACTTTGTATACATTCATGCAAGAATCATTACAAAGTTAAATTCTCCTTTTCAAAACATTTCCTACACATTTTTCAACCACCTCTTTCAAAATAGAAAACATAAATGATTGAGCAATTAAGAGCCCATGGGTAACCATGGATATAAAGGGTGCTAACACCTTCCCTTTGTATAACGTACCTCCCGAACCTAAGAATCTAAATTAAGGTCTTTCCTGTTCTTTTCCACCTTTCCTTATGGGATAAAAGAAAAGTCGGTGGCGACTCTTGCTAACCGCGACATTGCGATTAAAAAATCCATAAAGTCAGTTCACCGTATGACAGAACTGGCGACTCTGCTGGGGACTAATAAAGAGAGGTCCATCTTAAAAAAAAAAAGAAAAAAAAAATTATTTATGTTTTCGGATTGTTCCTTCTTTTAAGGGATTGTTTGAGTGAAAGATCCTATACCCGGATCTAGTGTACCTTAGGTAAGTAGCAATAGATCATCGCAACTATCCGGCGTATACCAGAATGGTTAAAATGATAGCTACGGTTAATGTGACACTTTGGATGTCCTGATGTTCCTCATGTTCACTTGAGGAAAAATTTGGCTTCCGCGTGGTGTCGTTAAAGCATTAACCAGACCTTTAGAACCCTAACTGACTCATCCTAGCCATTAGAAAGTAGTGAGATGACTGGCTTCGGTTCCGACTGAGGTTGGTTGATACTCGATGCTACACTCTTTGAGATTGGACTTTAGGGAAGCTTCGGTCAACCACTTGGTGTTGCACTGAAGTGGACTTAAAGGAAGGTCGATGATTTGAGATCCTTCTAGAACCCGGTTACTACTCTAGGACAGGTTGAACCAACCAAACTTCAGTGGGGAGGGTACTTACCTATGGAACTCATGCAAGCCTTAAAACCTAGGAATGATTGTTGTGTGACATGCTTGTGTTTGCATAACATCATAACATCATAACATCATAACATCATTGTACTAACCATTTCAAGGACTTAGGAATTTAGCTTTGCTCTGAACAGGTTATGGCTTCCAGGAAGACTATCCGGATCAATCTTGTAACGATCTCTCCTCAACTCAGGGATTTAGTGTCAGAACTTCCCGATCATGCTCAGTTCATCGAAAAACATGGTTCTCTTCTCAACTTGGTTACCACCGGTTTCAAGGAAGATATGATGAGAGTTTTATTCCAGTTCTTCGATCCTAAACATCATTGCTTCACTTTCCCAGATTATCAGTTGGTACCCACATTAGAAGAATTCTCCAAGTTGCTTGGGTTACCTATCCTTGATCAAATACCTTTCAGTGGTCTGGAAAAGATTCCGAAGTCTGAAGAGGTTGCCGCAGCTTTACACATGACAAAGTCTGACATTGCAACTAACTGGGTAACGAGAAGTGGAGTTAAGGGTTTACTTGCCAAATTTCTGATGAATAAGGCCCGAGAATTCCTAAAGATTATGAATGTCCATGCTTTTGAAGATATCCTAGCATTACTGATCTATGGTTTGGTGTTATTCCCTAATCCGGACCAATTCATAGACATGAATGCTATTAAGATATTTCTCACTCATAACCCTGTGCCTACCTTGCTCGGAGATATTTTGCATTCCCTTCACACCCGTACTCTGAAGAGACAATGGACTCTCATGTGCTGCGTACCTTTATTGTCAAGGTGGTTTATTTCGCACCTTCCTCAGTCAGTCTTGAAGAATGATCAAAATCTGAAATGTTCTCAAAGGATAATGGCACTCTCCCATTCAGACATTCGGTGGTGTTCTAACCTCAGAGAAAATGTTATCATCATCGACCGTTGTGGAGAATTCCCTAATGTACCACTCATGGGGATAAAAGGAGGTATTACTTATAATCCTGCCTTAGCCCTACGTCAGTTTGGGTATGCTCGAAGAGATAGTCCACATGAAATGATTATTCAAGGTATAGTGTTTGACTACGACAATGACTCTCAAGGTCTCCGTCAAAGGTTTGTACGAGCTTGGGGCATGGTGAAAAGAAGCACTTTAGGACAGAAAAATTCTATTCCTATGGAGCCTTATCTCAGATGGGTACGCGCCAGAGCTCGCGAACTTGTCATGCCATATCCTGCAGTCGGACCATTGATTGTTGAATCAGAGATCGAAGGAGGTACTTCCCAGATCATTTCTTACCCAGATATGCCAACCGATGTTGAGGAATTGAAAAGATCCTGGACCCAGTTGAGAGAGGAGAGAGATACTTTCGAAACTCAGTTCAATGCAGAAAGGAGGAAAGTATTAGAGCTCACCAGCCAGCTTAATGAGGAACGAAGACTCAATGCATATCTTCGCCCAAAAAGAAGTCGCCCCTGGGAGACTTGAGCTTTCATTGTATTTTTATTATTATTCCTTTTGTAATGAACATTGATCAAAAAATTAGCAAAAAACATTTCTCTCTTGTTGGTGATTTACGCAAAGTTAAATTCCAAAAGTCCTTGGAAACATTTCATACATTGCATCGCATAACATAACATTGCATAACAGGTATTCTAAAGGACCATATTCTCACGGTCTTCCTCTTACACAGAAAAATGGATCTCGAACAAACTGTCAAAGATCTCCAGACTCAGAATACTCAATTCAAGGAGATGATGCTAAGCTTATCCAGGGGGCAGGAGGAACTGAAGGCTCTTTTGGTCGAGAAGAAGAAAGACAAGAAAGCTGTGAGTTTCATTAACCCGGGAAGAAGGCGTAAAGGACAGGCTACGGGAATCAAATTTGGAATCCCGAATGGTCCAGAAGAGGGGGCGGAGAATGATTCGGAGGAAGAGGATGCTGATTTCTCCAACCCTGAGGATGACGATGAGAAGTATGAAAATGAACAGTACTCTCCAAGAGATGATAAGTACAAGTTGCTGGAAGAACGCATGCTAGCCATGGAGGGTCAGAAGGCGCCCGGCCTGGATTTCGAAAGTTTGGGTCTGGTCTCCGATGTGACCATTCCTCGCAAATTCAAAATCCCCACTTTCACTAAGTACGATGGTGCGTCTTGTCCTCAGATGCATCTGAGAGCTTATGTGAGAAAGATTCAGCCGCATACCACTGACAGGAAGCTATGGATCCATTTCTTCCAAGAGAGCCTGTCTGGCACACAGTTGGAATGGTATTATCAGCTCGAGAGCTCTGACATCCGCACCTGGACTGATTTAGCAACAACTTTCTATAAACAGTACCAGTATAATTCTGAGCTAGCGCCTACTCGGCTGCAGTTGCAGAATATGGCTATGGGATCTAAAGCAAGCTTCAAAGAGTATGCTCAGAAATGGAGAGATTTGGCCGGCAGGGTCAAACCCCCTATGACTGACCGAGAATTAGTAGACCTGTTCATGGGTACCCTGACTGGCCCATTCTACAGCCACCTACTGGGGAGTTCTTTATCAGGTTTCACTGAACTTATACTGACAGGTGAACGGGTGGAGAGCGGCATTCGAAGTGGAAAGATACAGGCAGCTACCTCTGCAAGCAGCAAAAAGTCCTATCATGGGAAGAATGAATCAAATGCTGTGTACGGTCAAAAGAATTATAATAAGAAAAATGGTGACCACGCCATTGGAGCAGTGACGATCGCAGTCCCGCCAGCTCAAAACTTCCAGCAAAGACAAGACAGACCAAGAAGGCAGTTTACCAAGCTCAATATGACTTTAGCACAAGCACTGCAAAGTATGCTAAAGGCAAACTTAATCACTCTCAGAGGTCCTCCTGCAAATGTCAACACTACTTCGCCTCGTTATAATCCCAATGTCAGGTGTGCATATCACTCCGATAGCCCCGGGCATGATACAAACGATTGTTGGTTGTTGAAGAACAAAATTCAGGATATGATCGACGCTGGGGAAATTGAATTCGAGCCTCCGGAGACTCCTAATGTCATCACTGCTCCTATGCCTAACCATGACAAGACTGTTAATGCTATGGATGACGATTCTCGCATCTCCAATGTGGCGGACTTAACATCTCCTCTCCCGATCATAAAGAGGAATTTATTGCAAGCTGGTTTATTTCCAGGTTGTACTGAAGATTGCAATCTCTGCATACTCCGGCCCGAGGACTGTTTGAAATTGAAGAATGGTATTCAACGGCTAATGGACGATCGTACAGTCCTCTTCGAAAGGATTCCTAAAGCGGAAGACATTGTCGAAGAAATATCGGTGATTGCAAGGTCCAAAGTCCCAGTAAAGATTACTGCTCCCAGAGTACCTGTGAAGATTATTGCTGAGCCCAAGGTAGCCCCCCTAATCATTACTGCACCTGGCCCAGTACCGTATTCTTCAAGCAAATCCATTCCGTGGAATTATGGAGGTGATGTTTACATCCATGGCGTAAAGCAAGTGGGTAATTCTGCTAATCCTAATGACATTGTTGGGACTAGCAAAGTTACTCGAAGCGGAAGGATCTTCTCTCCAGAGATCTCACCTCCAGTTCCCGAAAACCGAGGAAAGGAATCAGTCAACCCTTCTCAGTCAGAGATACCGATCAAAGCTACTACTGAAGACGTTGCCAAACGAGAAATAGAAGAAGTGCTGAAAATCATCCGCAAGAGTGATTTCGATGTGGTAGAACAGTTAGGGCATACTCCTTCCAAAATCTCGATGTTATCCTTGTTGTTATCTTCTGAATCTCATGCCCATGCCTTGATAAAATTCTTGAAGACTGCTCATGTACCTCAGGAAACATCCGTCAATCAATTCGAAAACTATGTTGCTAACCTGACTGTTGACGATGGCCTAGGTTTTTCCAATGCTGACCTGACACCAGCAGGGAAGAATCACAATAAAGCCCTGCATGTCTCCATTGAGTGTAAAGGGATCACCCTGTCTCATGTGTTGATCGATAATGGCTCTTCTTTGAATGTGCTACCGAAAGCCGTGCTCGATAAACTTGACTGTAAAGGCGTTGAATTGAAGCCTAGTGACATTGTGGTGCGTGCTTACGATGGTGCAAAGAGTGTTGTCCACGGTGAAGTTGTTCTCCCTATCAAGATAGGACCTCAAGTCTTCAACACCACCTTTCATGTAATGAACATTCGCCCCGCCTATTCCTGCTTGCTGGGACGCCCTTGGATTCATGGGGCAGGCGCTGTAGCTTCATCTCTCCATCAAAAGCTGAGGTATCCAATAGAGGGTAAAATTGTCACTGTGTGTGGGGAAGAGGAATATATCGTCAGTAGTGTGCATACCTTCAGATACGTTGAGATGGATGGTGAATTCTTCGAGACTCCGTCTCAGTCATTTGAAGTGGTTCCTCCGCCCAGTCCTGTCCTTAGGCCAACTCCCCTTGTGCCCGAGGTTATTCGAGCTCCTCCTGCCATGGTTTCCCTGAAGGACGCTCAAGCTGTGGTTGAAGATGGTGACTGTACTGGCTGGGGTTAACTGATCAACATACCCTACAAGTCTGATAAATCTGGTCTGGGATTTAGCTCTGAAAAGAGGGTCAAAGATCAAATCAATGCTGTAGAAGATGCTGACAGTGATTGCGACCTGGATAGCTGGATCTACCCAACAATGGGTGACGGACTCAACAATTGGAAGGCTGAAGACACTATCCCGATCTCCTTTAGTCAGGAGTAATTGCTATTGTCCATTTAGTATTGCAAATTGTTAATTTTTCAATTGAACTTCTTAAAGCATTGTGTCTATGCCCGGGGCACAATAGCTAATTTGTTAAGGGTTTTGTCATTTCATAAGCATATTCATATTCAATAAATCAATGGACTTTGTTGCATTCAAATGTTGCGCTCTTTATCTTTCCTGTCGTCTTTCGAACGAGCTATGCTTTCTTACACACACTCACGTAACGAATTGCAGATCTGTATCCACTCTGGATCCTATGGATAATAATTCCGCTACTGTTCATTATGGCTTTGAAAATCCGATCTACCAAGCCGAAGATGGAAGTGAGGAAGATTGTGAAGTACCTGGAGAGCTTGCCCGACTGTTACTGCAAGAGGAAAGGACTATACAGCCGCATGAAGAGTCACTCGAAATCGTAAATCTAGGTACTGAAGTGGACAGAAAAGAAGTCAAAATAGGAGCAGGCTTGGAAAACAGTGTCAAAGAAAGATTGATTCAGATGTTACATGACTATGTAGAGATTTTCGCTTGGTCTTATGAAGACATGCCGGGATTGGATACTGACATAGTAGTGCATCGTCTGCCCATGAAGGAGGACTGTCGTCCTGTCAAGCAAAAGGCTCGCCGCATGCGTCCTGAAATGTCTGAGAAAATCAAAGCCGAGGTTATGAAACAATTCAATGCCGGTTTTCTAGCCGTTACTTCTTATCCCCAATGGGTTGCTAATGTGGTACCAGTGCCGAAGAAGGATGGTAAGGTACGAATGTGCGTAGATTACAGAGATTTGAATAAAGCGAGTCCCAAAGACGACTTTCCACTCCCGCACATCGATGTCCTGGTAGATAACACCGCTCAACACAAAGTATTCTCCTTCATGGATGGATTCTCGGGTTATAACCAGATTAAGATGGCACCTGAGGACATGGAAAAAACTACGTTTGTGACGCAATGGGGCACTTTCTGTTACAAAGTAATGCCATTCGGTTTAAAGAACGCCGGGGCAACGTACCAGCGTGCTATGGTGGTTTTGTTCCATGATATGATTCATCATGAAATAGAAGTATATGTGGATGACATGATAGCCAGATCTCATACTGAAGAAGAACATCTCGATCATTTGCACAAATTGTTCGAGAGGTTGAAGAAGTACAAGTTGAGATTGAATCCGAACAAATGCACCTTTGGAGTAAGATCCGGTAAGCTCTTGGGCTTTATTGTCAGTGGTAAAGGAATTGAGGTTGACCCGTCTAAAGTGAGAGCTATTCAAGAAATGCCAGTTCCCCGCACGGAGAAAGAAGTCAGAGGTTTCTTGGGACGCTTGAACTACATTGCCCGATTTATCTCCCATTTGACCGCTACCTGCAAACCCATCTTCAAATTACTGAGGAAGAATCAAGAGATGATATGGAATGATGAATGCCAAGAAGCTTTTGACAAAATCAAGAAATATCTCCAGGAACCTCCAATTCTGATACCACCAGTTGAAGGAAGACCTCTAATCATGTATTTGACCGTGTTAGAAAGTTCAATGGGGTGTGTGTTGGGGCAACATGACGAGTCTGGTCGAAAAGAGCATGCCATATACTACCTGAGCAAAAAGTTTACCGACTGTGAAACAAGATACTCACTGCTCGAGAGAACTTGCTGCGCTTTGGCCTGGGCTGCTCGCCGACTAAGACAGTATATGTTGAATCATACCACTTTGTTGATTTCTAGGATGGATCCCATCAAATACATGTTCGAGAGACCTGCCCTCTCCGGAAGAATAGCGAGATGGCAGATGATCTTAACAGAGTACGACATCCAGTATACTACCCAGAAAGCAATCAAAGGAAGCGTGCTAGCTGATCACTTGGCTCATCAAGCGGTGGATGATTATCAATCTATGAATTTTGAGTTTCCGGATGAGGATGTCATGCTTGTTACTGATTACGAAAAACCTAGACCGGATGAAGGACCCGAACTAGGATCCCGATGGACTATGGTTTTTGACGGATCTTCTAATGCGTTGGGCCACGGTGTTGGGGTTGTACTTATTTCTCCCGGGGGTTACCATACACCTTTCACGGCTAGACTATGTTTTCATTGTACCAACAATATGGCTGAGTATGAAGCATGTATTTTGGGACTCAAGGCGGCTATAGATCGGCGAATCAAGTTTTTGAGGGTGTACGGAGATTCAGCCTTGGTAATCAGTCAGATCAAAGGAGAATGGGACACCAAACATCCAAATCTCATCCCTTATCGAGAGCGGGTGATGACATTGATCCCACACTTTGAAGAGGTTACATTTGAACATATTCCACGTGAAGAGAATCAGTTGGCAGACGCATTAGCTACCATGTCATCTATGTTCAGAGTCAGAGGGGATAGGGAAGCTCCCATGATCACCATTGAACGGTTAGATGAACCGGCATACTGTTATGGACTTAACACTGAGAGGGTACAGGAGAAACCTTGGTTCCACGATGTAAAAAGATATTTAGAAGCTCAGGAATACCCTGAAGAGGCATCTATCAATGATAGAAAATTCCTGAGGAAGTTCTCTGCTAAATTCTTTTTGAGTAATGGAGTATTATACAAACGTAATCATGACTCAACTTTGCTTCGCTGTGTGGATAAAAAGGAAGCAGAAAAGATTATGGGAGATATGCACGACGGTATTTTTGGGACTCATTCTAGTGGACATACGATGGCCAAGAAGATTCTGAGATCAGGATATTATTGGTCTACCATGGAAGCTGATTGCCATCATCACTCCAGAACCTGTCACAAGTGCCAGATATATGCGGATAAAGTACATGCACCTCCTGTTCCATTGAACGTGTTGACCGCACCTTGGCCCTTTGCAATGTGGGGCATTGATATGATTGGGGAGATTAAACCTACTGCTTCTAACGGGCATCGTTTCATCCTTGTTGCTATTGATTACTTTACAAAGTGGGTAGAGGCCGCCTCATTCGCTTCTGTCACCAAGAATGTGGTGGCACGATTCATCAAGAATAATCTCATTTGTCGATATGGCATCCCTGAAAGAATTATTACTGACAATGGTACTAATTTGAACAACAAGATGATTACTGAACTCTGCACGCAGTTCAAAATTAAACACCATAACTCTTCTCCGTACCGGCCAAAGATGAATGGCGCCGTAGAAGCTGCTAATAAGAATATCAAGAAGATCATACAAAAGATGACGGTGACGTACAAAGACTGGCACGAGATGTTACCGTTTGCTCTCCATGGTTATCGCACTTCAGTACGCACTTCGACAGGCGCAACTCCTTTCTCTTTAGTCTACGGAACGGAAGCCGTCTTACCAGTGGAAGTTCAGATTCCCTCTCTAAGGATCATGAAAGAGACGGGTTTAGGCGAGGATGAATGGATTCAAACTCGGCTCGATCAGATAAATTTGATTGATGAGAAGAGACTTGCGGCTGTTTGTCACGGGCAGATATATCAGAAGCGCATGATCCAGGCATTCAACAAAAGAGTCAAGAGACAGGTGTATCAAATTGGCGACTTGGTGATCAAACGTATCATTCTGCCACAAGGGGATCCCAGAGGCAAGTGGACTCCCACATACGAAGGGCCATTTGTGGTTAAGAAGGTATTCTCCGGTGGAGCCATGATACTCGCTACAATGGATGGCGAAGATTTCCCGCATCCTGTGAACGCGGATATAGTTAAAAAATACTACGCATAAAAGAGACCCGCTAGGTCGACGTACCTAGGCAAAAGTAAGGGCATCCCAGCGAACCAAAAGGGTTCGGGCAAAAACTAGGGATAAATATATAAAGACGTACACCCGGCAAGTCGAAAACCTGAAAAGGCGGCTTGGGCAAGAAAGGGTATCCTGGTGGACTGAAAACCTGAATAGGCGGTCCAGGCAAAAGTTAGGGATTAAAGCGTATGACTATGTCCCGTTCTCTGTCAGCTTCAACCAAGTTCAAGGGACTGAACAAGCCAATAACTTCTATCCGACAGCAGGAGATGAGATGCTTAAAGACGTAATGACAGTAGCGGAATTAAAATCAATAGGACTTTGCCTGCATAGCTTGTTCTTTGCTTTCTTGATAATTTCCTCTTACTAGGATTTCTGTCTCCTTGTATTCAAATTGCCTGTTTATAGGCCCTCTTTCAAAATCAATCCAATTTTGTTTCCAAAAAGATGCTTTTGTTTTACTTCCTCTGTTTGGATTGCGTAAACGTCCATTGACTTAATTTGAATTGATTTATGCATTTGAATATGATTAATGTTTAGCAAAAATACATGCCTAAAATAGAAATAGCAATTACTATGAGACTTCAGGATCGAGGAGAAGGTCTAATCACGCTTCTCAATGAATCTGTTGCTAACTCGATTCCCCGGCGACGCCAGTTATTCCCCAGGAGAAATCGGCAAAACCGGACGAATTGGTCTTTTATCCCCAGCCAGGCTCTATTGGATATTTCCACCATCAGACAGAAATCAAGTATCCTCAGCTAAAGAAGGATCATCAATATAAATATCTCCGACCAGCAGACTGAGATTTTATTTCCCCAGTAGAGTTCCCTGGAAGAATGTTCAGACGCATAGTGCATTCATTACATCATTTCATACTACATACCTGCATACAATGCTCACCTTTACTTCATTCCGCATCATATACTTTACATCATTTCATAGCATGTATACGCATACCATGTTCGCAAGCATAAAGCATCTCATGCATCATGACATTGCATGAAACTAACGTCATTTTTCAGGTTAGTTATCCTCCTGATCACATTCGAGATTCGAATGCAGCTCTCAGTCCATCTGACGAACATTCTGACATCCTCCCAATGGTGGCATCTCTAAGCCCACCCCAGATATTCACTGCAAATACAACAAATATTATCAGATACAGCCTAACGTACGGTTCATTCTGATTCAGCCCAACATATGACTCCTTCAGCTCAGATACGATCTAACGTACGATCCATTCTGACTTTCAACAACTCCAATACGGTCTAACGTACGACCCATTTGGATACTCAAATCCTCAGATGCTGCCTAGCGTACGGTACATTCCGGGGTGTAGTCTAGTGTACGACTACTTTCTTCTTCAGATACAGCCTAACGTACGGCTCATTCTGCAACTCCAATACGGTCTAACGTACGACCCATTTGGATCTTCAGCTCAGATGCGATCTAACGTACGATCCATTCTGACCCCTTTTCAGATACAGCCTAACGTACGGCTCATTCTGCAACTCCAGTATGGTCTAACGTACGACCCATTTGGATACTCAAATCCTCAGATGCTGCCTAGCGTACGGTACAGTCCGGGGTGTAGTCTAGCGTACGACTACTTTCTTCTTTAGATACAGCCTAACGTACGGCTCATTCTGCAACTCCAATACGGTCTAACGTACGACCCATTTGGACTTTCAACTCAGATGAGATCTAGCGTACGATCCATCCTGATCCCACCGTCGTCAGATACAGCCTAACGTACGGCTCATTCTGCAACTCAGATACGATCTAGTATACGATCCATTCTGATCTTTCATCCCCAGCAAAGTCATCCGCCTAATGAATAACTCACTCTGGTATTCAGACACGGTCTAAAGTACGATCCATTCTGATCCCTTATCCCCAGCAGTATATAACACGCTCCGACTCCCCAGCGAAGTCGACAGCATAATGGATGACTCACTATACGGTCTAGCGTATGACCCAGTGATACCCATGACTTCAGATATCTTCTAACGTATGACGCAATCTGGAGCCCTCATCATCAAACTACTTGGATGGCATCTTTAAGCCCATCTCCATCGAGACTAATTGACAAGTGCAAATTTTTGGGGCATTCTAGTGTTCAATAATCTTTCACCTCCAGACCACGAACGGCACATACCATTCTACTCTCTCGGTTCAAGAATATTGAACAGGGGCAGCTGTCATACTCCAAAATTTGCCCATTGATATTACAAGGCATCTTTCAAGGCATTCCGACTTATTCTGCAAGGCACTGACATTAAAGGAACAAAAGCCCAGCTTGCAACAGGCCCAATCCAAAAATGGCCCAAAATAGCTTGCTCGCTAGGCGAGCAATTCCTTCGCCTAACGAACACTTCATCATGACCCTCACCCAGCGAAGCGTCAGGTCCAGAAAAAAGCCCAAAACTAGCTTGCTCGCTAGGCGAGCAATTCCTTCGCCTAGCGAAGCTTGCGAAAGTCTGAAGTTTTGGACCTCATTTTAAGCCCATTAGGTCACCACCACTACTACTATAAATACCAGCTCTTCAGCCACGAAAAAGGGGAGACAGACGGACACACACAAAAAACAGAGAGAGGAGGACGGAAACCCTGGCGCAGAAACCCTGCTGACCTAGAGAATTCAGAGTAAGGAACCCTGAAGGCAGCTTATCCGCACCGAAGCTACCGCCGCCCAACTCAAGCCGCCATCCAGAGTAATCAGCCCCTTTCAATATCGCAATTGCACACAGGTTTGCGTATCACCGCTGTTTTACGTTTCCAATTGATATCCTTTACATACATGATGCATTCCGATTAAAGTTTTGATATGTAATGCGATTTCGTATGTGAATCTAAGTATGAACATCCTGTATAATTGTCTATGCTATGCCTGTGATCAAATGCCATAAGAGTGCAGGTTTTCGGAAGTCATGCTGTTGTCAAACTCCAAACCCGTGGCCGCTCGCTAGCTCATCGCTAAGCGAGCCTGCAGCGAGCAGTCGCTGAGCCTTCGCTAGGCGAAGCAGAGGCGAACGGGACAGTGGCTGCTTTGTCTCTTTGTTGTTCTATCTTATGTTTATCTAATTGCGATTCTTGCATCACTTGGCCTGAACTCATAACTGTTATGTTTATCTTATGGTGCAATTGTCAAATCATACTTTATCTCAATGCTCTAACCCGTGTGTTGAATGGTGTAAAGGCTTCCATATCCTCAATGAAGCGGCCGGCTAGGTACTCCACTTTACGTGTGGGAGACCTTCGTGGAGATGGATTCAAAATTACTTCACTTTAATGTGAAGACTCATATTGATTGCCTAATTAATTTTAATGTATTAATGTTTAATGTATTGATTTTAATGTGTTGATTTTAACGTGTTGATTTACCATAATTACCTAATGAACGTTAAAATATGGACTTTAAATAAATGATATCGGACCTCTCTTCGTTACCCCACGATTACGGTATTACGGTCATGTCCCGCGAATATGGGGATACCCTTAGCAAAGACCCCTCGGTTGAATCATCATAAAATAAATCATGGTCCCTCGGATGTTGCCTTCGAAAATATGATTTTGTCCCTCGATGACCCTTCGGTGTAGCCTATGGCTGAATGATGATAGTCCCTTCGAATGCTAAGGTATCCTCACAACCGTTGCCTTCAATGACCGCTCGATGACCCTACGATGACCCTTCTACATCCCAAGGATAAAACTACTTACTTCTCAATAGTAAGGACAGTTTTACCCTCATAAGGATAGGAAATGCCCGGAAAGACCTCGGACAGGTATAACCCTTAATTGCTCATTCATAACCTAAAATATTTTTCCCACCTTACACATTTCAAACATCCTTTTGGAAAATCACCACTTAGCATACATCCGTACTAGGATCATTGCTGAGTTATATTTTTCTAAATAACTTTCAAATCTAAATGAGATAACCACTTTGTATACATTCATGCAAGAATCATTACAAAGTTAAATTCTCCTTTTCAAAACATTTCCTACACATTTTTCAACCACCTCTTTCAAAATAGAAAACATAAATGATTGAGCAATTAAGAGCCCATGGGTAACCATGGATATAAAGGGTGCTAACACCTTCCCTTTGTATAACGTACCTCCCGAACCTAAGAATCTAAATTAAGGTCTTTCCTGTTCTTTTCCACCTTTCCTTATGGGATAAAAGAAAAGTCGGTGGCGACTCTTGCTAACCGCGACATTGCGATTAAAAAATCCATAAAGTCAGTTCACCGTATGACACTTCCCCAAGCAGATTTATTTTTACACCATGCATAACATTTGCACTTGCATGCATATCATATCAAGCATACACATAAGCTGATAAATAGGTTCTTCCAAGCAGACTGAAGAATTACTTTACAAGCAAGGTCATGAGATTCAGCCAGAGGATCAAGCGTGAGTGATCCAGCCTGAGGGTCATTTTGAAGATCCAGCCAGAGGATCAAGCGTGAGTGATCCAGCCTGAGGGTCATTTTGAAGATTCAGCCTGAGAATCGTGTTCCAGTGATCCAGCCTGAGGGTCCATTTCAAAGATTCAGCCTGAGAATCGTGTTCCAGTGATCCAGCCTGAGGGATTTCAAAGATTCAGCCTGAGAATCGTTTTCCCGTGATCCAGCATGAGGGTCATTTTTGAAGATTCAGCCTGAGAATCGTTTTCCCAAGAGTCAGCCTGAGGCTCAATTTGAAGATTCCCCAGTGAAGTCGCCTACAAGCTTTATTTCCCCAGCAAGTCTAATTGAGGAGTCGTTACAACATGTTCTAGCCCGAAGAATATGTACGAAGCCCAAAAGTGGAATATGCTCGAAGTTGCATATCTAATATGAAGGTTGGGTGTAGATTCCAAAAGAGGGTCAACCAGCGCATGCCTCAGATGCGGGATCCTAATGATGGGAATTTATCATCAAAATAATCCAGATCTAGCCAGAAGATCGAAGTCAGGTCTAGCCCAAAGACCGGAAATAGATTCAGCCAGAGAATCGAAGCAATTCAGATCTAGCCAGAAGATCGAAGTAGATTCAGCCAGAGAATCAAAGGAAATAGATTCAGCCAGAGAATCGAAACAAAGAAGATCTAGCCAGAAGATCGAAAATCGCAACAATTCAGATCTAGCCAGAAGATCGAAATAGATTCAGCCAGAGAATCGAAACGAAGAAGATCTAGCCAGAAGATCAAAATCGTATCCAGCCCGAGGATCAAAATTAATATCCAGCCAGAGGATCGACACTCCAGATCTAGCCAGAAGATCAAAGTCAAGTCTAACCCGAAGACCGAAAATGGATTCAGCCAAAGAATCAAAGGAAATAGATTCAGCCAGAGAATCGAAACGAAGAAGATCTAGCCAAAAGATCAAAATCGTATCCAGCCCGAGGATCAAAATTCGTATCCAGCCCGAGGATCAAAATTAATATCCAACCAGAGGACTAAATTGAGTATAGGTTCAGCCAGAGGATCGAAACTCCAGATTAAGCCAGAGGATCGGAAGAAAGATAAACAACGCGGTGTATTTCCGCGTTTTTGTGGTATTCTCGGAGCACAAATTTTCGGTCTGTCTTTGGTATTCAATCACAACTCACCCCGTTTGTCTGATAAGCTGTTCGCTTTCATCCTACTCGGGTTAGCTGATGTTTGAATAGGGGCAGCTGTAACACCCAAAAATTTTCCCTCCTCATTCATGCATTCATTTAGCATTTCATATTGCATTTCATCATGTCAATCAGAATTAGATCCAAAAAAAAAAATGAAAAAAAAAAACGAAAAAAAAAAAAAGAACGAAAAAAAAAAATAAAATTATTTTTTTTAAAAAAATAATAATAAATTTTTTTTAATTAATTAATTAATTAATTAAATAAATAAATAATAAAAAAATCTTGGACTTGGACCTTTCTCAAAAGCCCACTAAGCTACCAATATTAGCCTATAAATACTAGAGTTTCATTGAAACAAAGGAAACACAGAAGAGGAGAAGAAGGAAGAGAAGCAAAATACTCTGAGGTTTCCTTGAAACAAAATCCTAGAGGAGAAAGAAAGTGAGAGAAGAGTCAACAGAGTTCAGAGCAACCTCCGGACACTGAAGGGAACTCATTGGCAAAGAACCAGTTCTACCTCATATAAACCCTGAGATTGTTCTACAAACCCCGGTGCAATCCAATTTCAATCAAGCTCTCCAATCAGGTTTGCCCTATATCCATCATCTCTATGCTTTCAATTTGAATTTTCTGAATGTATGAGGTATTATGGGTGAATTTGATACCCTTTTGATGCATATGTTTAACAAGAGGTTTAGGCCTCCTACCCTTGGTTTTTTTTTTTTTTTTGTGAATTGAAAGGGCATGATTCATGTGGTTACATTTTGATTTGGGGGCAACTCTTGGTTACCCTATCTTGTTTCACTAACCCTTTTGTTGAGTTTTTGTGAAGGCACATGACTTTTGCAGGGATAACTTGCATGGTTTCCCACTTTATTTGTGGGATAACCCCTGGAGGTTCATTCTGATTACCTGTACTGACTCACTTTCTTTGATGATGTTAGCTTGGAAGGATCTCAGGGTTTCCCATTCCTCTAATTGCTGTTACTTCGGATCTTTATCCGCGTGGTACTTTTACATTTTTCCCGCATTTTACTGCTTTCCTAGCTGGAAGACCTCGATAGGAGGCAACGTTTGAGCCCCTTGGTGGCATTTTACTTTGTGATACATGTTTTGTGTTTTGTATTCATATCCCTGCAGGTAGCGCGGTTCCTTCATCAAGGACTGCCTTTTTGCCCTTGAGCATCCCAAACCCTAAAACCCAAAGCAACACGTTAACTCCTTCTACTACAGGCGAGTAAGTCTCCAAAGGTCGAGCATCCGGTAGATTGCGTAGTAACGTTGTTCGCCCAAAACCCAATCCATAACCCCGTAGTTAGCCGAACTATGTTTTGCTCTGATTCTCAGGCCAGATGAGATACGTAGGCATAAGACGCGATGTCTTAGCGAGCACACATCCCCCAACCCATAGGTCAGCCGAGCTACGAAGACTCTGATTCTCATATTCAGATGAGATACGTATGCAGTGGATGCGACATCCGCGCGAGTCATTTTCATTTAACCTTTTTTTTTTGTAAACAGCACAAGATAAACCCACACCCTTTAGACAAGAACTACAAAAGTGGATCCCGTAGAGTACTACGGATGCGTAGGGGTGCTAATACCTTCCCTTCGCATAACCGACTCCCGAACCCAAGATTTGGTTGCGAGACCCCGTCTTGTCCTTTCCTTTTTCAGGTTTACTTCGAGCGTTTCCTTTCCCTCCTTTGGGATGAATAACGCACGGTGGCGACTCTTCTGTCTTTTTCTTTCGCCGGTTGTTTTTTTTCGCACTGTATTTTTCAGGTTGCGACACTTCGTCCAACAGCTCTTGAAGCTCTCTTCGCACTTGGCGACAACCCAAACGATTAACAGAGCAGATGCGGCATCTGTCATGGTCATGCTCCATATGACTGTACTGACACAGCAAGCGATGTAATTCGACCAATGACTGTCTAATATGGCTAACATATTTGACTTTATACTTCCCAGGGCACCCCTGGACCATGTTCACTGATTTCCCATGCTCGGGCAATGGGTTCTTTGTAACATTGGGGCCTGAGTCTTCGAAGCTCAGAATACCGCCTCTCATAAGGTCTTGAACCTTAGTCTTCAAAGGAAAGCAGTTCTCAATATTATGTCCCGGAGCACCGGAGTGATACACACAGTGTTGGTCTGGTTTATACCACCACTGAGGATTTGCAGGCACAGCAGGAGGATCCCTGTGAGTAACCAACTTCCTTTCCAACAAGGAAGGATACAATTCAGCGTATGACATAGGAATGGGATCGAAGTTGATCTTCTTCCTATCATAGTTCAGATTAGCTTGGTTACTTGTACTGCCACGAGGCTGGTAAGCCTGTTGCTGTGGACGGTGTTGCTGCTGATACTGAGGTTGTTGCTGATGCTGATGCTGATTGGGCTGCTGATACTGAGCATTGTCCCTGAAGACAGGTGCTATATGAGCCACCTGGTGTTGATTCCTTGTACGACGTACAGGCTTCCTCTGAACAGAGGGTCTTCTGGATTTAGCATGGGACTGCACAGCATGTACCTCCCTATCTTTCTTCTTAAACGCCCCATACCGTTAAGAAGAGCTCTCATCTTTACTCAAACGTCCTTCACGGACTCCTTCCTCAAGACGCATCCCCATGTTCACCATCTCAGTGAAATCAGAGGGAGCACTCGCAACCATCCGCTCATAATTGAATGAGCTAAGAGTCTTCAAAAAGATCTTAGTCATTTCTTTCTCTTCTAGCGGAGGAGTAATCTGAGCTGCCAGCTCTCGCCACCTCTGGGCGTACTCCTTAAATGTCTCCTTATCCTTCTGGGACATGGCCCTGAGTTGATCACGGTTAGGCGCCATATCAACGTTATACTTGTATTGCTTGACGAAGGCTTCGCCAAGATCATTGAAGGATCGGATGTTTGCACTATCAAGGCTCATATACCAGCGAAGAGCCGCACCAGACAAACTATCCTGGAAATAATGGATCAGAAGTTGATCATTATCGGTTTGTGTAGACATTTTCCTGGCATACATAACCAGGTGAGCGAGAGGGCAGGTGTTCCCCTTATATTTTTCAAAGTCAGGCACTTTGAATTTGATTGGAATTTTAACACCGGGAACAAGGCAAAGTTCAGCAGCAGACTTGCCAAACAGATCTTTCCCTCGGAGGGTCTTCAATTCCTTTCGCAGCTCAAGGAATTGATCACTCATTGCTTCCATCTTCTCATTGACATCTGGGCCCTCAGACGGCTCAGAATGATAGATGGTGTCGTCTATCCTGGGAATGGTATGCACGACAGGAGGAGTAGCAGCAAGGACCGGGCTAGATGCCAGCATAGAAGCAAAAGTTGGAGCAGGAATATCTGGCATGAAACCCGGAGGCATACCCCAAGGAAACCCGACTGGCATGGCATGAGGCACAAAATGAGCACTAGCAGCTGGCACAGTCGGAGCAACGACTTCTGATATAACCGTCCTCTGAGGAGGAGTTGCAGGAGGTGGAGAAGGTTGATTCTGAGCATCCAAAAACTGCTCCATCAAAGCACTCAGGCGAGCGACCTCTTCTTTCAATTCTCTGTTCTCTTGCTCAAGTTGATCCATTACTCTGGCAGAATTGGCTCTGGTATAGTACCGGTGAGTCAGCTTGTCTTCAAAATAAATGAAGAGCACAGAGTTAGGCCACAGAGAAGAAGACCAGAACAACCTGCTTATGCAAAATGATGCATGCAATGCTTGTGCATATGCTTTGTTTTTCAAGGAACTTTTAGGGTATTTATTTGCAAATTTTAATTTTTAAGCATTTAATAGCATATGGAAAATATCTCATCAAATATATTTGAACAAAGAAGTACAACATTTTGATCATATTACAAAGAGAAAAGGAAAATAAACATCCTATGGATCCCTAGAAGCTCGAGATGCTGGAAGACGAGATGCACACAACTTCTTGATCTCTCTCTCATAGGCAGCTTCCATATCCGCTTTCTCCTTTGCAAGTCGATCATACTTCCTCTTCCAGAACTTGGAAGACTGAGGAAGCAGAGAAGTCCAAGTATCATTCGGATCATCGATCACCTGATGCTCGAGAAACTCAATCAGAGCGTCCTTCTCCTTAAGCTGCTGAAGCAATTCTTCTCTTTCACGGATCCAAGCACGTGACAGGTCTTCTTCTCTCAACTCCTCTACATCTTGGTTGGGGAGGGTTGAAGGCCCAGCCACATCCAATGGTGTAGGTCTCGGATGATCATAAGGCATAAGGTATACAACAGCTCTCTGTCTGACCCAAGAAGTATATGGCTCCAAAGCAATACAGTTTTTCGGACCCAACTCATTTCTACCCTTCTTGCAGATCTTGCGCCAAGCGCGGACAAATCTGGCTTTCAGGCCTTGGGGATCTTTACCCTTCTGAAAGAACACACCTTCTAACAGAATGTTATGAGGTTTATCCTTTAGGGGGAACCCAAGCTGACGATGTGCTAGAATAGGATTGTAGTTGATCCCACCACATGTACCAAGAAGAGGCGCATTAGGGAATTCACCACAATAATCAATGATCTGCACAGTATCATACACGCGATCATACCAAGAGATATCATCATTAGTGAGAGACATAAGTCTCTGAGACCACCGTATACATCCCTTGTTCTCTTTGAAAGCAACTGTCTGCGGCAAGTGAGAAATAAACCACTTGTACAACAAAGGCAGACAGCACACAATAACTCCTCCACCCTTTGCATTCCTCAGATGCAAAGAGACATAGGCATCACCCAACAGAGTCGGAACGGGATTAAGAACTGAGAAGATCCTAATGGCGTTCACATCCACAAATTTGTCGATGTTGGGGAATAATACCAAACCATAGATGAGCAGCACAAATAAAGCCTCAAAGGCATCCTCACTCATGGCCTTCCCATAAACGGTAGCTTGAGCAATGAGGAACTCGGAAGGAAGACCCTGAATTCCACCTTTGACAGTCATATTAGCTTTAATCAAGGATTCATCTATGTGCAACAAGTCTACAATCTCTCGAGCAGTCGGAATACTCTCCAAGCCAATAAACGGCACCTGATCCAGAATCGGGATCCCAATAAGATGAGAATACTCCTCAAGCGTAGGCAACAGCTGGAAGTCCGGAAATGAGAAGCAGTGATACAGAGGATCATAAAACTGAGCCAAGGTACTCATCAAACCTTCATCAACCTGAGTAATCAACAGAGGCAGAAGCTTCCCATAGCGAGCCTTGAAACCCAAGGGATCTAATACATAAGATGTCAGATTCCTTAACTCTTTCACATCAGGTTGTCTAAAGCTGTACTTCTTTGTATGCCTTTTTGGTCTTTCCATGTCTGAAAATTTTGCAAATAAACCCTTTAAGTTCCTTGAAAATTTCTGATTTTTTTTGATGACATGAATGCAGATGAATGCATGAATGCATGAATGCAGCAATCACACTCAAGGATCAAGCAAGTCACACCAGACAAAGGTCATGGGAAAGCTCATAGTATCCCTAATATCAATCATCCATTTGGTGGATTATGGTTTTCACCTTATCAACACCCAAGTTCCATTGATATTAACGGTACATGAACCGACTCAATCATCCTTAATATCAACCATCCGTTTTGGCGGATTATGGTTTACACCTTATCAACGCCCAAGTTCCATTGATATTAAGGTTGTCTAAACGACTCAACCATGAATCATGGGTTTGCTGAGAGTCACGAGCATGGAGTCTCGGTTAAGAACCACCCAAAGGGAGTGTACTAGGGTTTAAACCTGCCAGACATGTTCTACCAGAGGTTCCCATAATCATCGTCCCATCTTTCGAATATTATCGGAGGAACGAATACTCGTATTCCAAAAATATTCTCAAGAGAGACTCTTATGAGTGTAGTATCGCGTAACAATCGCATCAGAACTGACATCTGAACGACCTCCGCACTACGTCCTAACAATAGGCCAAGATGGGCTTGGTAAACTAAGGTCCTTGGCTTCTAAGGCACATGATTGAAAGAATAATGCCTAACCACAAATAACTTGTGTGACATTATTAATCCAACATGACCTCCACCAAGTGAATGGACTCGCAAGTCAACTGGCTAAGGAATACTCCGCACCAGTCGACAAGACTACGCCATTCTCCTATCCTAGAGTGCACTCGAGTTCGGGTATAGAACTCATCTCACAGAGATCACCAAAGCAAACAGCAATTGTATATCAAGCAATTCAAACATTACAATCAATACAGTTATCCCAAATTGTACAAAAATATGTCAAATAACAGATAAACAAATATCATACAACAAGGGTGAAAAGTAGGCAAAACCACCAAGGACGTATTCTCCCCAGCAGAGTCGCCACTTTTCTGTAGCGGTGTATTCGTCACTTTATGATTTATTGATTAAATCAAAAGCAAAGCATACAAAGAATCGAGTCGCCACCGCACTTTTATTTATCCTAAGGAATGGCTAAAAAGCGAACAAAAGCCTAAGAAGTTTTACACATAGAAAACTAATGAAAAAGATCAGAGAGTCTGGGTAAGGGGTAAATTACGCAATGGGAAGGTGTTAGGCACCCAAAACGTCCTAGGTACTCCTAGGGAGCTCTTTTCACACTTGTTGTATAAAAAAGTTTATTTGTTTATGACATATTGTGCAAACACGAATGGGAAGATGAGAAAAGAATGTACAATTTTTATTACTTTTGTGTTTGAACGGATGAACCCGTTGCCTACGTACCTTCCATGAAAGGTAAGGATCAAAACGCCGTAGTTCGGCTAAAAGATTTCCAAAATATCAGTGGGTTCATTTTAAAACAATAGCACTAAGGCTTTTCATTATCAACGGGAGAAAACTCAACCAAGACCAACAATCCACCATGCGAGGATAGCTTCAACATACTAGTGAGGGGTTAACCCTATAATAAGTATGGAAGACTTACAATCAAGTCACTAAGGATGTGGTGAGATTTACATCAACCACTATGAGAATTGAAACCTATGGCTAATGTATGAAAACATATCAACAATGGACAAAGCCACAAAACAATTGAATGAGTGAAGTTAGTTGATTATGAGTATTCACAAAAGGATGGTCAAAGTATGATTAGGATTCAATTCAAAGAAGTGTTATGAAATGGAGTTTGAAAAGTCAAGGACTTAGGGTCCAGGTTTCTAATTTGAAAAGACATGAAGATGTTTGCACAATAGTTCAAAGTTTTTGAATTAACAATGTGAAAAGGTTTAGGACAAAGAGGGTGGAGAGTAAAGGAGTGTAAAACTTCTCAGAAGTTCACCTCTTGAGATCATATAGAAGATGATTCAAGTGTGTCCTTAGGAATAAACAAATGAGCAATAACAAATAAGCAAAACAGATGATACCGGATGCCAATTACTGGACTTACACCAATCTCACAACAAAGGTGGATACCAGATACCACTCAATGGATTTACACCAGTCTCCTAAAACAAACAGGGATGTCAGATGCCAATAAATGGACTTATTCCAACCTCCTAAAGCAAAACCAAACAGACAAGGATACCAGATGCCAATATATGGGCTTACTCCAATCTCCTCAAGACAAAACAACACTTGGATGTCAGATGCCAATCTATCTGGACTTACTCTAATCTCCAAAGGATGATCATAGGAATACAAATGCCAACAACATGGACTTACAATTGAATCCTCACATACAACAAACAAACAAGAGCACTAAGCAAAGAGGACATAAGTGGCCAATGAAATGGTCGTACACTCAATCCTTTCCAAATCATAGGATCAATGGCCAATGAATGGACTCACAGTTGATTCCTCAATGGATAAACAAAGATGTCACAAAGATATGAAATGATGATCATGCAATAATGAATAATTAATGATAATAAATGCACAAAGGTAAACAAGCAAACATGTACAGATGAACCAATAAGCAATCAATGATTCAGTTAGCACATACTATATACAAGCAATTTGGCTCAAGCAAGGGTTAGACTTTAAAGTCAACTGGAATGGGGTAGTGGTGCTCTTAACCTTAACATTGAGAGTTAAGGTGAAGCAGATGAAAGGATATGAGGGGTGTGCCTCATTGCTCTTATCCCTGGTCAGGGAGAGCTTTGAATATCAGAAGGTGTGGGAGTTCAGAAAGTTGGAACTCTCTCCACAAGTTAATGACTCTATAGATCTTGGGTTAAAATCCACAATGCTACAACATGTAATGTGAGCAAAGGGATGACACACAGAATAGTAGGAGATGGACTACACATCTCTTTTATCTACCAATTTCCTTATCAAAAGGACTTTTCCTGCTTGGGGACAAAGATAAACAATCACAAGCATTGCCTCTTAAGGAGGACTTCAGACAGGTGCCTGACCAAATAACAGGCCAGGTCTTCCAGACTACATGAAGTTAGAGACATTATACCTCAATGCTCAAGCTATCAAGCAAAGCAAAATCAAGTTCACAATGAACTATAGCAACTAAGGTACCTGAAAACAATCCAACACAATCAGTATACAACTCAAAAAGAAAGTCAACAGACAACAGACAGTCAACTGTACACAAGCAATGCATCAAGCAAAGCACAAGCTCAACTCAAAGGAGCTAATCCACCTACAAAACAACTTAATGTTAATCAACAGCAATCAAATATCAATCCAAATGAGCAAATGAATCAAACTCCTCAAGGCCATATGCTTCTTGTCCTGAAAACAAACTCAAACATGAGAAGCAAACCACTAGGACAAGGCCTAGGGTCAAAGAAGGAGAAATAATCCAAAACAGAACATGAAAATTGGCATGAACCAAGTTTAATCAATCAAGAACAATATCCAAGTGGTCTCATGTCAAAATCATCAACCAATTTCATTTCATAAACAAATCATGTCAAAGCATGCAAGTTGGAAGCTCAATGAAGCAACAGAATGATCACAAGCATATTAATTCCAAAATGGCTCAATAAATCTCAAGAAAAATCATGTCTAAACAGAACACATCAAATGAGCAACATACCAAAATTCAAGGCATTTGGACAAGTATAAGCAAGTCAATTAAAATCATCAAATCAAGGTATGTACAAACAAGCTCAAAGGAGGCACAAAATGATGCATCAACTTAAGGCAATCCTAAAACAGAAATGACAAGTGATAAATGATCCAAACAAAAGCCAAGACAAACTTCAAAGTGTCTAGAATACATGTGCAAAATGTCAAGTTCATATAATAAACATCAAGCATTTCACAAATCATTGAAGTTCATCACTCATCAAAAGTTCAAACATGACAATCCAGAAAGGAAAATATCAAACAAATTGGAAATGAATCTAAAAAATCTACAAACAATCATGATCAATCCTAACATCCAGAAGTAGCATCATGCAAAAATTCATATCATTTGGCATTTATATGGCATGGTAAAGAAAATCAACAAGTTGGACAAGAAATGGTGTGACACACATTGTCACACCTCCATTAATCACATCATAACTCAACATCCAGAAATGAGAAAAATGCAAACTATATACCAAAATGACCATTAGGATGTCTAGTTTATGCATGTCAATTTTCATGTTCATTGGATTAACCATCATCATTTCACAAAGAAAATAGCAAGCAAGGTGCAAGGTATGACATGCAAACATAAACCCTAGGCCAAAAACATTTTCAACCGTGCACAAATTCTGTAAAAATATCCAGAAAATAGAAGACATCATGAAGATCATTGTGCAAAAAATTTCATGTGATTTGGATGAGTAATCATGGAGTTATGGAATTTTGAATGAAGAGAAAAAATGAAAAATCACATGATGAAGTAACATGAACATGGATGATGAATGAAATAAAAGGCCAAAAATCAAATTGGATAATGCTTGAACTCAGAATCGAACCGAGTGAAAAATCAAAGGGAAACGCGCCACCAGTGAAACGTGCCGTTTCACTTAATGATGTGGCAAGGCAAATGCGTCGTGACCAATCATACTGCCAGGCAATAACCACGTGGACCAGTACATGTCCACTAACATGAAACCACATGCAATACGCGCGCTAACAGATCAAAACGATTCTGGAAAACTAAAACCTAGAACATTCAACAAATTCATCGTGTTCTTCATCATCAAGAACACTTATGCACAGAAAATCACCAAATGCATACCATTGGATCCGTCTTCTAACATACATCATCATGCTAAGCTCAATTTATTCTAATTCAGCAAATGCTCAAAGATTCATGCACATGAAGTTTCACCAACCAAACTTGTAAGCATCATAACTACCTCAATACTCAATGAAATTCCACGATCTAGAGCTCATTATAACCTAGGTTCAAAGATCTACCAGAATCATCCAACAATTTTATGAATTAAGAACATTGAATTCTGACCTTCAAGAAGTAGCAGTAGTGGAATCGTGCTTCTCAGGTCCTGGCAAGTTGAAACAGATGCTCTACAATGATTAGAGAGGTGAAAGGATGATGAAGAACATCTCAACAATGCTTGATTCGTCCAGAAATCTCAACTGCCATGGGAGGATGCACGGTTCAACAGTCCACGATTCTTGCAGAATTCTTCAAGATCCAGCTTCAATATTCTTCAACAATGCTTGCAGATGATGAACAACTCAAGAAACAAGCAAAAGAGATGAAGAACTCGATGAAAAAAGTTGAGAGAATTTTGAGATGAAATTTTTAGATCTGGATTTGTGAAGTTGTTGTTCTGATTTTCTGTTAGGATTAGCTTTATATATGATGCCTTAATCATGCTTGTTAATCATGTTTAGCCAAAATACCAAGGATTAGTGAAATTGGAATGTTGATGCAAAATGGCAAAACCACCCTTATGCAATGCAAGGCAATGGAACAGTACCGAGTTTGGCTTGAAAATGAATTTCAAAATTTGTTTGGATGCAAATGGAAGTGGTAAAATGCAAAGGCAAAGCATAATTTTCAAATTGGAGATTTCCCTCCAAAATTCAAAATAAATTCAAGTGAAAAATGCAAAAATTTTGTGATGAGAATTGATGAAATGTGATGCATGATTATGATAGTAGGGATCAAGAGAGAAATGCTCCAAAAAGAACCACTCCATTTGGCCTTTTGGTTCAAAAGTTATGCAAGCTTGAAGTTCAAAATTTCTTGGCAATGATTGATCCATAACTTTTCAACCATAAATGAGAAATTCATGTTCTTGGACTTTTTGGAAAGGTGAGAGAAAGATATTAAACTTTCATGCTGGACAAAATTTGATTTGAAGCTTTCTTGATGATGTAAACTTGAGGAGAAGATCTTTCCATTTTTGGCAATTCCAAATTATAGGTCACTTACTATTTTTGGAAACTTTTCATCTGACCTCAAATTCCTCAGTGTTGATGTTTGACATGTTATATGAGACTTGTATGAACATGAATGAGGCCTCTCTAACCATCTCACACCTTCAAATCCATGATTGAATGCACAGTTGACTTGTGTTGACTTTTCTAGGGTTTCAGTTGACCTAGCTGTGATCAGATGAAATCCAAGCTTCTCCCACTTGAGGTCTTGATTCAAAATGATGTCATGGTTCATATGAACTCTTGTGAATGATCAATGGTGCCCAAGTTCTTCAGAATGGCCACCATATATTGCTCAATGAATGCCTTTGACTGTCTTGACCTATGATTGCTTCATCTGCAAGTAACAAGGTTAGATGACATATTTTTGTACTTTTGGTTAGTAAACAAATGAAAAGCAATGATATACATATGCAACATATGCTTGGTGATCAAGAACCACTCTCAAAAGGCAACCCACCCACAGGGAAGGAGGCAAGATGTTCAATGATCCTTGAGGCAATGATATGATATGATATGATGCCATGAGGGATCTTAGGGACAAAATTGGGGTCTTACACTTACCACCTCGATCTGATCGAAGAGTTTTTAATATTCTTACCTAGTTGGTTTTGTACTTCATTCTTGAATTCCTTGAACTTTTCAAAGGACTCTGATTTGCGTTTCATTAAATACACATAACCATATCTACTGAAATCATCAGTGAATGTGATGAAGTACTGAAAAGCTCCTCTGGCTGGTATGTTCAGTGGTCCACATACATCAGTATGTATGAGGGCCAAAAGATCATTAGCTCTTTCACATTTTCCTGTGAATGGAGACTTTGTCATCTATCCAATTAAACAATATCTGCATGTCTCATATGATTCATAATCAAAAGAGTCCAAGAGTCCATCTTTATGGAGTTTGGAAATGCGTTTCTCATTTATGTGGCCTAATCGACAATGCCAAAGGTAAGTTGGATTTAACTCATCAGGTTTCATCCTTTTAGTATTAATGTTATAAATAGGTATTTCAAGATCAAGGACATATAGTCCATTGTTCATTTGTGTAATAGCATAGAATATATCATTCAAATAAATTGAGCAACAATTGTTCTTTATTATAAATGAAAAACCAAACTTGTCCAAACAAGAAACGGAAATAATATTCGTGCTAATTGCAGGTACATAATAACAGTTCTCTAACTGAATTATTAAACCACTAGGTAAAGTCAATACATAAGTCCCTACGGCTAAAGCAACAACCTTTGCTCCATTGCCAACTCGTAGGTCAACTTCACCTTTTGCCAAATCTCTATTTCTTTTCAGCCCCTGCACATTTGTATAAATGTGAGAACCGCATCCAGTATCTAATACCCATGATGCAGAAGTAGATAAATTAATTTTAATAACAAAAATACCTGAAGTTGAAGTCTCTACTCCATTCTTCTTATCTTCCAGGTACTTTGGGCAGTTTCTCTTCCAGTGTCCGGTCTTACCGCAATGGAAGCAGGTGCCTTCTTTTGTTATGCCTCCACTAGGCTTTAAAGCAGCAACGGTGGGTTTGGGTTTGGCAACTTCCTTTCCTTTCCCGTTATCACCCTGCTTAGTGGGCCTTTTGTTCTGTCTCTTTCCATTTCTGATCATCAGAATGGACTTCCCTTTTGACTTCAGATTCTGCTTGGCAGTTCTTAACATGGCGAGCAGTTCAAGAAGAGATTTGTCCATATCATTCATATTGAAATTTAGGACAAATTGACTGAAACTATCTGGCAACGATTGCAAGATCAAATCAGTCACAAGTTCCTTTTCGAGGGGAAAACCCAATCTCTCAAGGTTTTCCACATACCCAATCATCTTGAGCACATGGGGACCTATAGGGGCTCCCTCAACTAACTTGCCTTGAAAAAAGGCTTTTGAAACTTCAAACCTCTCATGCCTTGCTTGCTCTTGATAGAGCATCTTCAGGTGTTCGATCATATCGAACGCTGATATGTTCTCATGTTGCTTTTGCAATTCTGAGTTCATGGTAGCTAGCATGAGACAAGCAGTTTCATTGGCATCATCGACATGCTTCTTATAAGCATCTCTTTCTGTCTTATGTGCAGAACTAGGAGGTTCCTCTTCAGGAACAGGTGTCTCCAAGACATACAGCTTTTTATCATGTTTGAGGACAATCCTCAGGTTTCGGTGCCAATCTAGAAAATTTGTCCAAGACAGTTTTTCCTTATCAAGGATTGATCGCAAAATGTTGTTAGAGGTGTTTGCTGTCATGGTAATCTACATAAGGATTAATGAAAATATAAGTATTATTGACATATTTAATTAGGCCTTTAATTAAATATGTTCCCACTATTTTACTCAAAACAAATGACCCTCATCATTTGATTCGGAAAATCCCGTTAGAAGATCTTCTAGTGGGTCGAGATCCATATTTCACTTCGTTCTAAGTCCGCGTAGGCGGATTACACAAAACTAGGTTATTTAGGTAGGAACTCATTCCAGTTGTATCTCATATAACTCTCGAAAATTTCAGTTGGATGAATAACTCCTTATTTCAATCCATCATATGGATCATTCCCAACTCTTGCTTCTAAACATATATAATATTATTATAATTAAGTTTGACCCATCGTTTTAGCAGTTGGATATTACAATTATCCCATCGCACCTTACCAATATAGAAAATGCACCTCGCGTAGGCGAAACCTACATTGTCCGATACTAGTCTTGATGAGTGCTAAAACTTGGAAAGCAAACACATATAGTATTATTATAATTTGTTTAGTTATGTTTGACCCATTGTTTTAACAGTTGGATATTACAATTATCCCATCGCACCTTACTAATATAGAACATGCACCTCGCGTAGGCGAAACCTACATTATCCGATACTAGTCTTGATGAGTGTTAAAACTTGGAAAGCATAAACTTAATATTTAATTTGAGGGAATTGCAATTTTTCTGATCTCACCGGCTTATTTATCATATAAATCGCCTCTCACATGCATCAACATACATTCACATGCATCAACATACATACATACATAATGAAACAGTTATGGTCCCTAGCGCAATTGTTCTCCCAAGCCAATGAGAGAACCTAAGCTAACCTAACAACGATCTAAACTTCTCCAAGCAAGATCTTCAAGGTTGTTCTCCTTTGTCACTGACATCTTTGCTTTCTTCATATCATTACATTACATAAAAGAAACTCGTTTTACATACGAGGGAGTGAGATGAGAAAAGAAGTTACATTGAGAGATTAAAAGAGAGGCACGACACGCAGGTCGTATTTTAAAATCAAAACCAAAAAGGAAAACTAAGGCCGTAACCGATCACCACAAGACAATAATAAACACATTATTATTATTATTATCAATTTTAATTCTTTTAATTAATTAAAACCAAATTAAATTTCGACGACCAATCACACTACGCAGAGTTAGCCGGGGTCCGCTGCCCGGGCAGCGCCCCTGGCCGAAATTTTTAATGAACAATTCATTTAAAATCGACGTCGTTTTTCGCATCAACACTTGATACTTTTAAAGCTCTGAGTTAGCCGAACGGGTGAATTTTGCCTTGCGTTAACCGGTTAACCATATGCGTTAACCGGTTAACACTGTTTGAAATCTGTTCAAAAATTGTTTTCTGCCTTGCGTTAACCGGTTAACCAAATGCGTTAACTGGTTAACACTGTTTGAAAACCTTAAATTTTTTTTTATTTCGTATTGTGTTAACCGGTTAACCATATGCGTTAACCGGTTAACACTGTTCCAAAAAGTGTTTAGAAAGCACAACTCTTGTGCAGTCACAACCCCAATCGCATAACTCTCTGACATCACAACCATTGTGCCGTCACTAACCCTGATGCACCAATTTCAGACTGTCAAACACGTCTCGATTGTTAATTCAGTATGATTGATCAACACGTCATTGCTTCACCATACTAATGTCGGATCAAGAAGCAAACGACCATTGATCGCTCAAAGGAAAACAATCATTGAGTGTTTGAATGAACGAAACGAGAACACTATATCATATATAATGTATTTTGCATCAGGATTACATATATCATATATATATAACTTGATCGATCTCAATTTAATATTTGATTCATTCTGTCTTTAATCATATTATTACAGAACAAAAACAGTTATCAGATTCATGGTTTGGCTCTGATACCACCGAAGGAGAATTGCCATCCAAGGCGCATCGAAATTTAAAATTTTCTCCATTTAGTGATCCTTACGAATGGGCATGATCAGTGATAGAATCGTTACCTCTTGTGGCGATTCAAAGCTTTGGTGCAGATCTCTTGTAACAATCAAAACCTTAGATACAGATCCACGGGGCGATCACGAACGTTGAACGATGACAACGTCTCTACTCAGTCCACACGAACGGATTCCTTCAATCTCAGTGCTAGTTAGTACGAATGAAGGCTTTGAGTGAGAGAAAGAGAGATATGAAATTCCAACTCTTTAGTTGTGTTGTATTCCCATACAATGCTTCTGCACAAGAGTTCTATTTATAGAACCACTTGCGTGGGCTTCAAGCCAAAAAGCCCACTTTAGTGTATTTTGGCCCATATCTCATAATATGCCAAAATCACTTAAGTATTTGGTACCTTACCATACTTCCTATTCTACTTAAGTACACCGTACCTTACGATGTTCCTTAGTTTCTCTATCTCTCATCAATCCGTCCTTTGTGTGCGACCCTGTAGGTTTTCGCGACGTTGGCAATTATATTAAATCACGCATTTAACATAATAAACAGTGAGCGGTATCTAGCAACACGTCACTGCTATCCAAGACACGAAAATGTCATGTGATCTGACAAAACCTCCTGTGATAATAATTATGTGTATAATTACCCCTTTGCCCTTATGTCTATATTGAACACAAGGTACAGACGGTGTCATCCTTGTCCAGTTCAATATTGGGCCCACAGACATTTATCCTGTTACGCAGGATGGGCAAATTTCATCTAGGACACTCATGTCCCTCAGCATGCTTTGTGGAGTACCCATCAACTATCTTTATGGTTATCCAGTTACGGACAACGTTGGATCAACAATAAAGCACTCGACTCTACATCTAGGATCCATAGTGGTTTCAGATCGAAGAGTGGTATACACTATTATCACCATGAGAATAACTTATGACACTTTGCATAACTTTCTATATAGTATTCTCATAGCGGGTAAATCCGGTATAAATATTACTCCTAATATTCATACCTATGTTTAAGACTTGATAACTCTTTATCCATGATCCATGAGATGTGATCATCAGTCTACAAACATAATAGTCTTAATGCTTTAATGTTATCCCACTTCACACTAAAGCTCGACTACGGATACTTTAAGAATAGTGTCCTTATGTTTAATGTGTTCTCATGATTAAGTCACACTTAATACATTAAACGGACTATCTATTCCAGGGACTTTATTAATCAACCATAATAAAGAAAATGCCTTTTATTATTAATAAATAATTCGATACAAGTACCAAAAGTATTGGCCTCTTGGGCTTACACCAACAAAGGAGGCATCCTCTGAAGTAGCTCAGCTAGCAGGTTCTGAATGCTGGAGTTGACCTAATCTTGTTTGTCGAGTCTGGCTCTGACCAATTGTTATTCCTTCTGCAAATCTTCTAGAGTTCTGATGACCAGAGGGGTAAGGTCAGTTTTTGATGACTCTCCCTGATTCAGAGCGACCTCAATAACTTATTCAGATGCAGCCTTCTGAGCAACTTCTGCGACCATTTCTGCTTCTGCTTCTTGCTCAGCTTTCTCTTTGGCAACAATTTTTGCAGCTACTTTCTCAGCAGCCTCATTGGCAGCTTTCTCAATTGCTTCCTTTGCAGCCTTTTTTGTCGCTTCCTTCGCCAACCTAGCCTTTAGCCTTTCCTTAAAACTTATGATGAAGTCATTTCTGACTTGTTTAGAGAGGCCCTTCATCTTGAAGTTCACAGATGTCATCCAATTGATGAATCTGTTCTAGTTAGTTCTTACTTCAGAAGGATTCTCACTAGTGCTGGATTCATCTGAGAGCTTGTTGAACTTAAAAGCTGAACATTTTCGAGAATTTGGCTAATGCCTCATCAAAGGTAGGTAGAGTGAGTTCAGGTTTAGAAGGTTCAGGAATTGGTTGATCTGCTGGTACAGAAGGAGTTCTTTCCGAATCAACTGTAGCTTAAAGAACTTTAAGGTTTAGGGAGGTTGGGTTGGGATAATCTGAACCAAAATGTTCAGTGTCTGTGGTGAGGTTATGATAAGGATGGGAGTTATGGGTGGTGGAGAGGGATGGTGATAAGGGTTCGTTAAGAAAGAGTGCTTCAGAGTGTGAGATGGAGGTTGTTTGGAGGTTGAAAATAGGTAATAAAGGAGAAGATGTGATGGTTCTAAGAGGGATGGGGTTAGAGGTTATGGGTTATGATGGAAAGGATTGATAACGAGTAGGTTCTGAGTGGGTTTGGGTTTGGTTCGATAGGTTTGGTTCAAAAGCGGTAGGGAGTAAGGTTTTTGGTTATTGAGATTTGAATTTTTCTGTGGGAGCGTTAAAATTTTTGGTAGATGGAGCGGAGGAGGTTATAACTTTGGTTGAGATTGTGGGAGATGGTAGAGGAAGTGATAAGGCAAGTTTCCTAGAACTAGAGACGGAGGAGTTCAGATCTTCAGAGATAGAGATATTACCAGAAGGTGCTGAAGAAGAGGTCAGAGGCACTGGCTTCTTCTTGGTTGCTAAAGACTCTTCCAGTTCGAGAATCTTCTTTTTCTAACTAGTCATCTTCTGAGAGGGTTCCTTCTTCCTCTTCAAGAAGTTTGGAGGATGATCTGGGAGCCAATCTAAGTTGAAGCCAGAAGTGTCGTAGCCTTGAGCTTCTAGATCTTTCAGATAAAATGTTATGACTTCTGAAGGATCAATCTTGGTGAAGAGTTATATCTCATTTGCTTTCTCTCTTTTGTCCTTCAGTTCCTCCTAGGAGGTGTTTCTGGTAGGTTTGACAAGGACCTTGTCAATTAGTCCCATACTCTTCAGATTCCTCCCATTGAGGAGCTTCCCAATGTGCACTGTGACGTCTTCCATCAGATTCAGATGAATGAGATGATCCACCACACCATTCTTAATCAGAACATCTAAAATCAACCTAACCAAAGGGATGTAGTTCATTGGCTTCATGTTGTTTTTGGTATCTCTAACAGAGTCTCTTAGGTATTTGAAGAGAAGAGAGGGTAGGTTAAGCTTCAGACCCTTGTGCAGACAATAGAGGGTGCACTTCTGATATGTGTTGACGTAGTCAGAAGAGCTGGATGATGGACGATGATGGATGCATCCCTGAATTATCTTGAGCCACACCCTTGTATTCTTGTGGAGCTCTTGATTCTTAGAGGATGTTCGTTCTTCAGGGTTCTGGGAAAATATGGTGGGGATGATTTCCTAGGGCATGTACTTAGCCCTAGGATTGATATTGTAAATTCTTCTGCCCCCAACCTTTTCCATATTCAGAAGCGCAACAATAGACTTTTCAGTTATTACTATCTCGATACCCAGAACATGAGAGACAATTATCACAGTCAGCAAATCTCCATAATTCTTTCACCAGATTTGTGTAGATGGGACAATATAGATGGTTGAAGTAGGTGAGTCAACTCTGATTCTTCAATTTTGGTGTTAGATCCATACCATTGTCTTTGAGGTTTTCAAAATCCACCAGCAACTCACAAAGAACTTCCAATTGTTCAAATGGTGTTGACAAGTTAATATGGATTGGACGATGAAGAACATGAGGTTCTTGATAAGAGGTTGTTTTTTGAAGAGTAGTAGTGGAGGCGACTTGTTGTGAGGATTCAACTTATTATTCTTGGGCGTTCATCTCTTGAGAGAATGCAGAGACTTGTTGTTCTTGAGCATTCATGATGAAGTTTCAGAGAAAAATGAAGAAATATTTCATAGAAAAGTTTGAGGTTAGGGTTTGTGTAAGTAGTGAAGAGTGAAAGTGTGAATAGTGGGAGGTGTAGGAGTATATAAAGAAACAACGGTAACTTGAGAGGGAACACAAAAATTATTTTTTGCTAAAAACTTGTTTTGACAATTATGGGGAAAATTAAATGCAACTAATGATGAGATTCTAATATCAAGATTTGCACACTGCTCAAGGGGATCTCAATAGTTTGGCCATTGAGTTATGAGCTAGACAGGTGTCTAGAAGAACCAGAGCCACACGTTTCAGAGGCCACATGTTGATGTACTTGGAGTCAAGAATACCAAAAGGTTTCTGACTTGAGATGTTTCTGATAAAGATATCTTCTAACTTGTAGAAGTATTCGAATCAGAATCAGATAGACATCATATGTTGTAGTCAGAGTCTAATTTTACATTAGAGATGAGAAACACGGATTCAGAGTCATTATGGGCAATTTTCCATATTTAAAATTTTCAGAATAAAGAGAGATCTATCTTCAGCTAAGGGTTTTGTAAAGATAACATCACATTGATGCCATGTATCTATAAATTTTAAAATAATTGTCCATTTCTGAACATAATCTCTGATAAAGTGGTATTTAATTTCTATGTGCTTCACTCTAGAATGTAAAATTGGATTCTTACTTAAGCAAATAACAACAGTATTATCATAAAAGATAGGAATGTTACTCTCATATATCTAAAAGTCCTTAAGTTGATTCTTCATCTAGAGCATTTGAGTGCTGCAAAGTGAAGCTAGGATATATTCTGCTTTTGCAGTTCATAGTGCAATGGTTGATTGTCTTTTGCTTGCCCATGAGATGAGGTTTTCTCCCAGAAACTGACAGTTCCTAGATGTGCTTTTGTGTTCTAACCTATCTCCAGCATAATTTGAATCACAATACCCAGAAAGCCTGTACTCTGATGTTTTCTTATACATCAAGCCAAGACTAGGCGTTCCTTTCAGATACCTAAGGATTCTCTTAACAACAGTTAAGTGAGATTCCCTTGGATCTGACTGAAGTCTAGCACACAGACATACGCTGAATAATATATCAGGACAAGAAACAATCAGATAAACTAGAGATCATATCATACCACGATAGGGTTTCTGACAAATTTTTGACTTACCTCTTCCTTCTCCAGAATGCAAGTAGGATGCATGAGAGTCTTGGCTTGCTTGCTTTCTGACATGTCAAATTTCTTCATAAGATATTTTATGTATTTGCTTTGATATACATACGTGGCTTCTGATGTTTGATTGATTTGAATGCCCAAAAAGAACTTTAGTTCTTGCATTAAGCGCATCTCAAATTCTTTCGGCATTAACTCAGAAAATTCTTGGAAAACAGAGGGGTTAGCATAACCAAATATTATATTATTAACATAAATATGACAAATCATAAGATCGTTTATGATGTTTTTGCAAAAGAGAGTGGAATCCACTTTGCCTATGATAAGATTATTTTCTAGAAGAAATGAACTAAGTCTTTCATACTAAGCTCTGAGAGCTTGTTTCAGACCGTAATAAGATTTATTAAGTTTGAAAACATGTTCTGGAAGTTTTGAATTTTCAAAGCCAGGTGGTTGATGGACATACACTTCTTCAGAAATGTAGCCATTCAGAAACGTATTTTTAACGTCCATTTAATATAATTTAATAAAATAATTAACATCAAAAGATACAAGGAGAAGAATAGACTCTAACCTTGCGACTGGAGAAAAGGTTTCGGTGTAGTCAATTCCTTCTTATTGACTATAACCTTGTGCCACCAGCCGTGCTTTGTTCCTAACAACTTCACCTTTTTCATTTAGCTTGTTTCTGTAAACCCATTTAGTTCAAATCACATGGGTTCCATTGGGTCTTGGTACAAGATCCCAAAAGTCATTTCTGGAAAACTGATCAAGTTCTTCTTTCATTTCCATAATACATTCTTTATCTTGAAGAGCTTCTTCATGGGATGTTGGCTCTATCAAAGATACTAGTCCCAGAAGTGTTTCTTCAGAATCTTTGAATGTTGATCTTGTTCTGATAGATTCATCCTTATTTCCCAGAATTAGTTCTTCAGAAACATTCTACCTATTTCTTTGTCTCTTCTGATTGATTGTGCATTCAGGTGCTTTTGAAGTTCCTCTTTATGCTTCTTTAGAACCTTTGGTCTTTTCTCCAGAGCCTGCAAGTGTGATCTCCAGATATGCAAATTTCTCAACTAGCTTTGAATTTTCAGAGTTAAGTTGTCATCAAGTCTGACATGAATTGATTCCTCCATAATTTGTGTTTTTGTATTGTATACTCGATATCCTTTAGAACATTTTGAGTATCCTAACATAATACACCTTTGTGCTTTAGAGTTAAACTTGTTCAGATTGTCTTTAGTGTTCAAAATAAAACAATAGCATCTAAAAGGATGAAAATAAGAAATGTTGGGTTTTCTTCCCTTGCATAGTTCATAAGGAGTCTTCTCCAGAATAGGTTTGATAGAGATTCTATTTTGAATGTAACATGATGTATTCACAGCTTCTGCCTAGAAGTGCTTAGCCAAATTAGTCTCATTGATCATGGTTCTGGCCATTTCTTGGAGAGTCTTATTCTTCATTTCTACATCTCCATTTTGTTGTGGAGTTATGGGACAGGAGAAATCATGAGATATTCCATTAGAGTCAAAAAGTTCTTCAAAAAGTTTGTTTTCAAATTCTCCACCATGATCACTCCTGACTTTGATAATCTTAGAGTCATATTCATTTTGCACTTTTGAACAGAAGTTGTTGAACACATAATGTGACTCATTCTTATACCTTAAGAATTTCACCTATGTCCAACGACTGTAGTCATCAAAAATGACAAGTCCATACTTCTTACCATGGACCGACGTTGTCTAAACAGGTCCAAAGAGATCAATGTGTAGAAGTTCTAGAGGCCTGGAGGTGGAAACAACGTTTTTGGTTTTGAAAGTAGTTTTAGAAAATTCCCCTTTCCGACATGCTTCACAAAGAGCATCTGAAGAAAACTTCAACTTAGGTTGGCCTCTGACTAACTCAAGTTTATTTAGCTAAGAAATCCTCCAAAAGCTAATGTGACCCAAGCGTCTATGCCACACCCATTGCTCTTCGTTAACAGACATCAAGCATTTCACATTTTGGTTTTTCAAATCTGAAAGTTTTATTTTATAAATGTTATTCTTCCTCTTTCCAATGAAAAGGACTGTGCCATTTTTCTGATTAACAGCCTTGCACGTTTTTTAATTAAAGATAATATCATAACCGTTATCACTTAATTGACTTATGGTTAACAAATTATGCATTAATCCCTCAACATAAAGAACATCAGAAATAGAGGGAAGAGATCTGTTACCAACTGTTCCAGATCCTCTAGTTTTTCCTTTTTGATTTCCTCCAAAGCCTATGGAACCAACATCTTTAAGTTCCAGGTCTTGGAACATATGCTTTCTTTCCGCCATGTGTCGCAAGCATCCAGAGTCCAGGTACCATGACTGGTGGTTTAGCTTTGTTGCATAGGATATCTGCAACTTACACTATTTTATCTTTTGGTACCCAAAATCTTTTGGGTCCTTTAGGATTATTTTTTCCAGAGTTTATGAAAACTTTGGGTTTTCTAGCATTACTGAACTTTTGTGTCTGTGCTAGTCTATGATGGTAAGAGAAAGGGGATTTTTGTTTGTTTCTTATAGAAGGTTTCTGATCATCGTCATCAGAGTCATAACCAATTACTATTTTTCTATTATGACTTACACCATAGATCATATAAGCCATTTTGCTTCTATATAGGCTATTGTTTATAAATTTTTGAAAGGCTTTATCATATTTGTATATGATAGTTTCAGAAGTAGGTGGAACATAGAAAGAGTTTCCTCAAGTTTTAAACATTTCTTAGTTGAAAAATCCTTTTCTCTTTCAAGAATAAAATTATTTTCTTTGAGTTCAGAAACTTCTTTCTCAAGCATGCCACACTCTTCAATAGTCTCTTCATGAACCTTTTTCAAGTTCTTGAATTTCTGTCGAAGCTTCTGATACAAGTTCAAAGATTCTGACAAACAGGATTCAAGATCATAATGAGAGAAGTCAGAGAATACCTCTTCAGAGTCAGACTTTATTTTAGATGAACTTTTAGAGGTAGTGGCCATGAATTCTACATTTTCTTGCTCCTCTTCAGAATCAGATTCAAGAGCTTCAGATTCAGAGTCATCCCATGTTGCCATGAGTCATTTCTTCTTTGTCATGAATGAGTTCTTCTTAAATCTTTCTTTTCTTGAGCTATCCTTCTTTAGCTTTGGAGAGTCATTTCTATAGTGTCTAAGCTCTTTGCATTCATAACGTGTTACTTCCTTGTTGGGTCTGCCTCTGGAGGTTGAATCTGAACGATCTCCCTTCTGTCTGGGCCTTTTGAAGTTGTTTTGTGTCTTTCTCCAAAGATGTTTGATTCTTATGGAAAAAAGAGACAATTCTTCTTCATCATCAGAATGTTCATTCTCAGAGTCATCAGCCTCTTCCTCTTCAGCTTGAAAGACTTTGTTCCTTTTTGTATTTCTTCTTTATGGTCTTGACTTTAGAGCAACAAATTTTCTTTTATTTTGAGGTTCATCTTCTTCTAGCTTTATTTCATGACTTCTAAGAGAGTTAATAAGTTATTCAAGACTTGTGTTGTTTAGATCCTTGGATAGATTCAAAGTAGTAACCATAGGTCTCCACTTCTTGGGAAGACTTCTGATTATCTTCTTGACGTGATCTGTTGTAGTATATCATTTGTCCAGAACCTTGAGTCCTACAACCAAGGTTTGGAACCTTGAGAATATCACTTCAACAACTTCATTATCTTCTATTCTGAAGGCTTCATACTTATGGATTAAGGCCAGAGTATTAGGCTCTTTAACTTGGTTGTTGCCTTCGTGCGTCATTTTCAAGGATTCAAAAATATCTTTGGTTGTTTCCATGTTGGTTATCTTCTCGTACTCGTTGTAGGAAATATCGTTAATCATAATGGTTCTAGCTTTATGGTGATTCTTGAAATCACGTTTTTGATCATCGCTCATTCTGCTTCTTGGAATAGGAATACCAATTGCAGAGATGGGTAGCTCATAACCATTCATAACCATATCCCAGAGATCATCATCATAGTCTAGGAAGAAACTCTCAATTTTGTCCTTCCAGTAGTCAAATTTTTTCCATCAAAAATTGGAGGTTTTGAGTTGTAGCTATCTCTTTCATTTGTGTTGGCCATGAAGTTTTTCTCACCCTGGGTATCTCTACACGGTTAAGTGTTTGATTCAAAAATTAATAACAGAGTCGGATTTTTGATACCAATTGAAGGTAGAGAAAAACAAGAAGGGGGGGGGGGGGTTGAATTGTTTTCAAATGAATTAAAATATTTTTGCAACAACACACACAAAGAAGATATAACAATAACACAAACGATTTATCCTGGTTTGCTTGAAAATCAAAGCTACTCCAGTCCACCCGACCAATGTGATTTCACCTTCAACAAGGACTTAATCCACTAACCTCAACAGATTACAAAGTTCGTCTAAGGGTTCAAAAACCTATTATCCGTCTCAAGTCTACAAACCTAAACACGTCACTTGAGGAATCAAAACAATTACAGTAATAAGAAAGTGTTTCGCTAAATGCTTCTAGATTAAGCAGTATGGACGCAATTTAAGAACTGTGAAGGATAACCAATAATATTGAGCAACAACTATTGCATGTAAACCTTTTCTTACAACAAAAATGATGAAGAAATAATCATATATGAAGTGTGATTTGTTCTTTGTAAGAGTGGTGAAATAATTGTATGATAATGTTATTGTGTCAAAGTTGTGTATTTTAGCATGTTGTGAATAGGCCCTTATATAGAACTTGAGATAATACCGTTGGGGGGAAATCAAAGATTTCGTGCCAGCTGTGGGAGTTAAATGTAGTAAAATTCCTTGCCCTCTCCATAGCAGACTAGGAGCATAATCAAATGTTTCCTTAAGAAGGATTGTAGTATAATTTGAATGCTTCCAACTTAAGTTTTTGTCCATATGGCATCTGATGGTGTGTTTCTGAGCATGTGTCAGAGTGAGGTGAGCATGATCAGAATCTTCAAAGTTAGAGTCTTCAGATATCTCTTGCATAGTCTTCAGATAGAGTTCTTAGAATCAGATCATCCACGCTTGAACTTTAGAGTCAGATTCTACAAGTAATTGCTTCTCAGGTGCATTTTATTCATAGTTAAATGTGATTTCTCAATGCATCGGGTCAACGCTTCTGAACTACTTCAGATGCCAAGTATTCGTTTCTTAAGAATTAGAAGGTGACTTATCAGAGTCATTTCAACTTAGAATCCCGCACTCTTAAGAAAAAATGTTAGGGTACCAAATTGTTTTATTCTTTGTTATCATCAAAACTTAGAGATATATTGCAGAATCAAAATCTTGTTCTAACACATTTTACGCGTGTGCACGTAGGCCTTAATATGTCTGATACTCTCCATGATTTTATTTTGGGGGAATCAAAGGGTTATACATTCTTTGTTGAACTGGAATACGAAAGTTTGTCTCTTTTTTGTGATGATTGTGTGTGTGTTGGTCATAGTATTGATAAATGTTGGAAGGTGAAAGGCAAGAAAGTTGAGAAGCCTCTAATTAAAGAATTTATAAGATACACACCTAAAAAGTCCAAATAAGTTATATTAGCCAATGATATTATGAAGGACATAGAGAATGATGAATCTATAAATGTCATAGTGAATGACATAATGAATGATGATACTGTAGGTTTGAATAAGGTAGGAAATTGTACTCTTGAGAATGACATAGATAATTATGATTTGGTTGTGGGCATTCAACCAGAGAAACAGGTTAATTCTAATTAGGAGCATTTACAAAAAAAAACTCTCAGAATGAAGAAGAAATAGTAGTAAAGGTTGTTAATGATTTAAATGAGAATTTGGTGATTCAGAAATATCTGAATGGTGATAGAAGGGAGCAACCTAATCCTCATAATGTGGTTATGGAAAATATTGGTAATAATTTGGTTAGAGATCCATGTGATGGTTTGCATTTGGTGAAGAATAATAACATTTGGAGTAATGAAGAAAATCCTCTTGAGCCATATTCGGAAGAATGTACTTTGGTCAAGAAAAAGGGTAGGGGAAGGAATAAACTTACTAAAACTAGAATGGAGATCAACACTCGATCCATGTCAGGTAAACACACCATCGCTCAATGAAAGTCATTTATTCGAATGATAGAGGAGTAGGAAACCTTGATATCAGGTTGGTTATTAAAATATTTGTGATTAACAAAAGCCTAACTTGCTATTGATTGCTGACCAATGATTTCTTATTCTCATTTTCCTGCCGAGTGTCTTAAACAAATCAAACTTAAGAGATTTGCATTAAATTTTAGACATGATTCAAATTTATGGACTTTTTGTGCAATAGATATGAATCCTTCCATGTTGAGGTTGCCTAAAAAACATGTAACTTTTTCTGTAGAAGTGGATCAAACTAAATTCTTCATTGCAGCTATATATGCAAGTAACTCCCATTTGATTCAAAGACAGTTATTGAATGAACTTACCACTCTTCGACATACCAATCATGGGCCTTGGTGCATGATAAGTGACTTAAATGCATTTATTGGTTCCCATGAGAAAATTGGTAGACATCCTTCAAACAAAGCTTCTATTGATGAGTTTCTTAGTTGGACTAAAAAAATGAGCTTATGCATTTTGACACTATTGGTAGCTATTACACTTTGAACAATGGGAGGAAAGTCGATGCTTAGTCTTCTATTAGGCTTGATAAAGATATTTGTCATAAAAATTGGATAGATAATTGGAACACAGTCAATTGCTCCATTTTGATCAGGAATCACTCAAACCATTACCATATATTCTCCATTATGATATAGGTTGGTTTGATTCGGTAGGCAATTCAAAATTGAAGGTTTGCATTATGGATGATAGATGCAGTCAACTGATTATTAGCAATTGGAATACTTGTGTGGTTGGTTTCCCTATGTCTATTTTATTTTCTAAGTTAAGCTATATTAAACATATTCTTAATTCATCTTAAAGTCATTCAAGCTAATGATAAAGTTAACAAGTTACGTAATTTGATTAATGATGCAGGTTACAATGATGATCTTGGATTGGAGGAAAAAATGCTCAGCTTCTGTTAGATCATGCATTCAATATGTATGCCAAGTTTTGGAGAAATAAGGTAAGGAAAAATGGTTTAATTGGAATACTTGTGTGGTTGGTTTCCCTATGTCTATTTTATTTTCTAAGTTAAGCTATATTAAACATATTCTTAATTCATCTTAAAGTCATTCAAGCTAATGATAAAGTTAACAAGTTATGTAATTTGATTAATGATGCAGGTTACAATGATGATCTTGGATTGGAGGAAAAAATGCTCAACTTCTGTTAGATCATGCATTCAATATGTATGACAAGTTTTGGAGAAATAAGGTAAGGAAAAATGGTTTAATGATGGAGATAGAAATTCAAAGTTTGTTCACAACACAATCAAATTGAGATATGCTAGTAACTAAATCGCTAGATTGAGGCATGACAATATTTTATTTCGATGAGGGCATTGAATTAGATAATCATGTTATCAACTTCTACAAAAAATTATTTAATTCATAAAACAATTGTAGTTATATTAATATGGTGAAGAGAACTATCCCACAACTTATAACTCATGCTGATAATGAATATCTTGCTAGAATGCCTCAACCAGAGGAAATTAAGAATGAAATACACAATATGGATGGTAACTCTGCTCCAGGCCCCAATGGTTTATTGGGATTTTTTTCAAGCCTATTGGGATATAGTAGGGACAAATATGATCAATTCAGTGAATTAATTTTTCAAACAGGGTTTAATCATTCCTAATCTCAATTCAATCAATGTGACTTTGATACATAAACAACATGGAGTAGATTCTACTGAGCAATATAAACCTCTTGCACTTGCAAATTTTCAATTCAAAATCATCACTAAGATCATTGCAGAAAATTTAGCCATCTTAGCTCCTAAAATTGTTCCCGAACACCAAAGAGGCTTAATTAGTGCCATGCATATTTATGAGTGTATTAACATTACTTCAGAAGTCATTAATTTGTTACACATGAAATATTTTGGAGCTAGTATGTATTTGAAGATAGACATTATAAAAGTCTTTCATACTTTAGATTGACACTATCTTATTAAAGTTCTTGTTCAATTTGGTTGATTAAAAGTTTTGTGATTGGATTCTTACCATTCTCCACTCAACCAAATTGTCAATCATGATAAATGGGAAAGTTGCGGGATATTGTTTTTGTTCTAGAGTAGTGAGGCAAGGAGATCCTCTATCTTCCTTTCTCTTATGCATTGCTAAAGAAGAACTTAGTAGATAGTTATCTATGTTGGTAGATAAAGGTAAGTCGATATGCATATCAGTTGGTAAGACAATCATTCCTAGCCACACTTTCTTTTTGCATATGACCTTATGAAATTCTACAAATCTATGAGGAAATATGCTAAAGTCATTAACCATCTCCTTCAAGAATATGGTCAGGATTTAGGTCAATACACCAGTCTAAATAAGTGCAAGCTTTATGATGGAGGTAGTTCTGGATCTAGGTTCAGGCGCATTGCACATATGCTTGGATTCACTATGGGACAAGCATCATTTAACTATATTGAAGTTCCTATATTCAAAGGCAAGTCTAGAACTCATAATCTTTAGATCATAGAAGATAAAATATTGGCCAAACTAGCTACTTAGAAGTGCCACCTTCTTTCTATGATGAGTAGGGTTCAATTGGTCCAGTCAGTCATACAAGGTATGCTTCTGTATAGTCTTAGGATTAATGAATGACCAATCAATCTTCTTAAAAGACTAGATTTTTGCATCCGAAACTTTGTATGGACATGTAGCATAGATGGTATAAAGTTGATTACTATATCTTGGAAGGTTATTTACTCATCTTTGGTTGAAGGAGGTATTTATCTGAGAAATATTAAGATGATAAAAAAAGTTGAATGTTTATCTCTTTGTTGGAAGTTCTTGACTATCAATAATCAATGGTCATATATGCTTATTAGTAGATACTTCATGCACAAAAAACCAATCAAGCATCATATTTCTTCTTCAGTATGGTCTGGCATTAAGACTTCTTTTTCCTCTCTGGAGGAACATGGTAGATGTAGTGCTGATAATGGCAAGGACATTGATTTATGGAATGACAATTGGCTGGGATACAAAATTAAAGATTTACACCTATTATTTCTAGTGGATATTAAATTTATACAAACTGTTATTGTCAATTCATTTATCCAAGACATCAATTGGAGCATTCTGACACACTACAAATGCACGACTATGCGAAGTAATAAAAAGTTATCGAACCCCAAAGTAATGGTTTAAGTATCAATTTTTTTCCTATCGGTGTATATCTAGAGAAATCAATAATATAGTTTTGGTGAAAACATCTTAAATGAAATTAACTTATTTGCAAAATCACTTAAATTCCAATTGAGAAAAATAGGACGTAAGGTTATGGCTCTCACTCTAACACATTCGTACAATCCAATTCCCTTCTATTATGAGAATTCCACATAATTTATAGTAAATAGATGAATATGGGCACTACCCTCTTTTGCCAGCGCACTGTCATATCGATGACGAATAACTCGTTTACTTTCGCACGACCATATTATTCGTCAATGATTCGTTACTTTTGCTCGGCTATATAATTTACTCAAATTCTTCCAAAGTGATTTCACTGTATTGGACTTGTTTGTCTAAAAACTAATGCTCCAGTATCGACATATATCCTTTCAAACTATGGTCGATACCTGAGAACACTTTACTTTCATACAAGAGTTGGAATGCATGAACCCAAACAATGAAATAAGTTTAGGAGGATACTCTCGTAATAGATATATGATGGATCAGTCAAAAGGTTATAAGATGATCCCCATAACCCCTAGTCTCTAATGGATTACTCATTCATGGTGAGGGCAGGAAAAACCAATTTGATGATCATAACGAAATTCATAATAATACAATTGAAAGAGGCATACAAATGAATAAGAAAACAAATATAAAACCTGAATTGATGACTTTGATCCAATTTCGCTCCAAAGGAGAATTGAGTACAGAAGAATTGGAAAATATGTAGAAACTTTTACATAGTAAAAACTTGGATCCTAAGCTCATAACCAACTATGAGTTTTATAGAAAAAACTAAAACTAGCATAATATCTTTGGTTCAATGCCTATTACATTAGAATTAAATCAAATCAAATAATTCCTAAGAGGCACAATAATGAGGATCAAACTAAAAAAGAAAAGAAAAGAAATCAGCCTCGCCTTCCTGCTACGACCCGTAGTAGGTGCTACGGGTGACCGTAGCAGGCCCCTGGTCAATGTACTAGGGATGGAATCTTGGAAACCCTATGCACCCCTACTGCTACGGTTCGTAGCAGTTGTTACAACCCGTAACAGCTGTTACGGCCCATAGCAGCTGCTACAGATGGCCGTAGCATCCCCCTAGATTTTGTATGAGGAAATTCGACTTTTGATTGTTTTCCTTATTTTGCTTATTTTTTATACATTTTTGTCTCGGATGCTCACTAGGCCCTAAAAATAGTAAGAACACACAACCAAAGCGAACAATATGGTAAACAGGAGAAAAATGATTAAAATGCGACGAAATGCTAAGTCTAAATGGATAGAAATAACGATACAAAAAGCACTTATCACATCCCCCATGGCTTATCCATTTTGGCTCCTCACATTGTTGAAGACATTTTGAAGACCAACTTATCGTTTGATAATACTACTACTGATGAAATCATTTGGACAAGATTTGTAAATGGTAATCTATCTTTTAAAGATGCCTATAATTTTATTATGAGGGATCACATGAAGCGTTCTTGGACATAACTCATTTTGCGTCTCTACATATCTCATTCTAAGTCATTAGTGACTTGAAAGATAACCCATAATGTTATTACAACAGAAGACAACTTGATTTGAAAAGGAACACATATGGCTTTGAGGTGCTCTCTTTGCAATCATGATGTGCAAACTGCAGACCATTTATTTCTTAGATGCAGGTGCACCTTACTTTTTTGGAATTTTATCGAGCAACTGTTTGGCATGAACATTGATAGAACTAGTTATGAAAGCTTATTCAAACTTGTTGGTAGAAGTTAGCACTCTCAAATTCAGAATTTGATCATGACTCTTATCATAATAATTTTTTGGAAAACTTGGCACACAAGAAATGACATCAGGTTTCAATTTGGTAAAGTTGACTTTGATAGAGACATTTTTCATATTAAAGAATTGGTCAATTTGACATTTACTTCTTTCAAGGGGCACATGTATTCTTCAATTTACTAGTTTAAAATTATTAAATGTTTTGACATCAAATGTCGACCTCCTCCTGCACCTAAAATCATCTAAGTTAATTGGTGTTTTCCTAGTATTAATTGAATTAAGTGCAATACATATAGAGTTTTAAGAGGAAATCCTGGAATATCAACTTGAGGTGGCATATTTAGCGATAATTTAGGAACATTCTTGAGAGCTTTCTCACCTAAGTTTGTGGTTTGCACCTCTTTTCAAACGGAATTGCATGAAATCATGCTTGCTATCGATTATGCTAACAAGAGGAATTTGAGAAATCTTTAGCTTGAAACTGAATCAATGTTGGTCATTCGTGCATTTTCTAATGTGAATATCATACATTGACATATTTTAATTAAGTGGAAGAATACTTTACACACTACATGTTCATTTGGATTCAAAATATCTCACATTTTCAAAGAAGAAAATGCATGTGAAGATAAATTATGCAATGCAAATGTTTTTATTGATCATGACACTTTGTGGGATTCACTTCTTAATTGTACTTTTGAAAGTTTTTTTTAGAGATAGGTTAAGTATGTCCAACTATCATTTTTATTAATTGATTGATGGGTTGTTTACATCCTTTAATTTTTCATTTTTTATTCAAAAATTTAACTTTATTTAAAATATTTAAAATATTTGTATCATGAAACCCACCTTACTACTCTTTTGTCGCTAAATACATGTAAACTCCTCAAATTCTTTTGAATGTTTATTATTATTATTACTATTATTATTATTATTGTAATTATTATTATTAATATTATTATTATTATTACTATTATTACTATTATCATTATTATTATTATTATCATTATTGTTGGAACAAGCACAAAAGCTTGTATGTGAATCAATGGAGGTGATGGATAATTTTGGTGAAATTGGAGGATTAGGGAAGATGAAGTTTAGAGAGAATAGAGATTAATTGAGAGGGTAAAAATCATATGACATTAATTCATTCAACATGTTAGAAAATGTATATATAATGCCTACTAACACTAAACAAAGTAACAAACAAAAGCTAAACAAGAACAGCCTAAAAACAGAAGTATTTTTCTGGTTTTCCTGCAGCATTCTGGCAGCTTTTCCAAATAGCTTCTCAAATAAGCTATTCTCCAAACATGCTTCTGATCATAGTTACATTGCATTTGACTTATATAACATCCAACACACCACCTTAAGTCAAATGCTCGATGTTCTTCATCCCTAACTTCACCACGAGTCGCTTGAAAACGTCGTTTGTAACCGATTTCGTCAACAAGTCCGCGACTTGTTCTTCACTTCTGCAGTAGCTTAAATGTAACTGTCCAGAACTCACCAAATCGCGCAAGTAATGGAACCTCATCTCAATGTGTTTGCTTCTCCCATGTGCTATGGGATTCTTAGCAAGGTTGATGGATGAATCTATCACGGAATACCTCACAATCTCGGAGTCTTTGAGGGATACCTCTCTGCCTCGTTGGTCGTCTACTCGTTTCACCATCCTCCGTTGCGAATGGTTGCTGTCCAGGATCATTAATAGGCTGGAAATTCAAATTTCCTCCCAGGAAATCAATTTTTGGGCCTGCAGCACCAGGGGGCTCTGTCACGGGCTGGAGATCGATTACCTCATTTGGTAAATCGATTTCCTGTATAGAAACAACAGATATTTTGCTGTCAAACTTCCGAATTTCGTCCACAATCACGTCCCGACTTACCACAATCCTCTTGCTACTCATATCAAACAATTTGTAGCCTCCAGTAGGATGATATCCAACAAGTAACAACTTCTCACCCTTATCATCAAGCTTCTTTCTAAGTTGTCCCGGAATGTGCCGAAACGCAACCGAACCAAAAACGCGCAAGTGACTCAAACTCGGTTTGAATCCGGACCATACCTCTTTTGGAGTTATCTTTTCCAGCTTCTTTGTCGGACACCTATTCAACAAATAGGCAGTTGTAGATACCGCTTCACCCCAAAGCTCTTTCGGTAAATTTTTGCCTTTTAACATGGTTCGTACCATGTTCATGATTGTCCGATTTTTTCTCTCCGCAATGCCATTTTGTTGTGGAGTGTAGGGAGGCACCACCTCATGGATTATCCCCTCATTATTGCAATAGCTCATAAACTCACCGGATGTGAATTCACCACCACCGTCCGTTTTGAGAGTTTTGAGCTTTTTACCGCATTGGCGCTCAACCATTGACTTAAACCGTTTGAACGTTTCAAACACCTCATCCTTCCTCTTAATGAGGTAAATCCACAACTTCCTACTAAAATCATCAATAAACGTGACAAAGTATCGATTGCCACCGTAGGAATTGACTTGCATCGGTCCGTATACATCGGAATACACCACCTCAAGGTGATGCTTGGTCCTATGACCCGCATCCTTGCTGAAATTAATCTTGTGCCGCTTCCCGTGAACACACTCTTCACATATTTCAGCTGGAATATTAATCCTTGGCAGCCCGGACACCATACCATGTCTTTGTAACGTGTCGAGATCACGAAAGTTGAGATAACCGAGACGGTAGTGCCATAACCATTCCTCACGACTTGCAGCAGTAGCTAAGCACCTATGCTCCATAACTTTCAACTCAATCTTGAAAGTTCTATTGGCAGCCATATGAGCCTTAAGGATCAAAACTTCATTTTGGTCCAAAACGCGCAATACTTTGTTTTCCATGCGAATTGTGTAATTCCTTTCAAGTAATTAGCCAATGCTTAAAAGGTTACACTTAATTCCAGGAATGTACAAAACGTCCTTGATCAAGGAATGACCACCCTCCCTCCTCATGATCAAGACATCACCGACACCATCGGCCGCTAAAGTCGTATTATCCGCGAATCTCACTCTACTTCGCGTGGCTTGATTGATCTTCACGAACCAATCTTTTCTACCCGTCATATGCGTCGAACAACCAGAATCCAAGTACCACTCATCACTACCTTGGACTCCATCTCGAACCGTTACTAGTGCGTTTTTCTCCGAACGCATTTTCTGCACTTTTTCGGTACTGCAGTAGTTGCTATCTGTAATACCCCAAAATTTACCCTTCATTTTTCCTGGAAACATACGCTTTACACCTCATGCATGCATTCATTTTTAGGTCATTTAGCATTTGCATTTCATCATGGCAATCGGAATCGGATCCAAGAAGCTTGAACATCATCCAAGATACTTTGTGGGCTCTATTTAGATGATCAGTCAACACAAGGGAAAAACTTGAGTTACTTCCAATAGGGGTTTATTCATCAGTCAAAACGTTAATCTTGAAGGAGCAAAGGTTTGTTCATGAGCTGTCATGCTCGCTAGGCGAAGCCCACGTGTTTCGAAAAAAAAACGAAAATAAAAATAAAAAATAAAATAAAATAAAAATAAATAAATAAATAAATAAAAGAAAAAATCTTGGACTTGGACCTCTCTCATTTGAGCCCACAGATCCACAAAAATCAGGTTATAAATTCAGAGTTTCAGTGAAACAAAAGACAATTCTATTCCTATTACCCTGGCTGGAAAAAGATAGTGAGAGAAGAGCTAACAGAGTTCAGAGCAGCCTCCAAACCCTGAAGGGAACTCAACTGCACAGAATCACCTCTGCCTCACATAAACCCTAAAGATTGTTTTGTAAACCTCACGGGTGCAACTCAATTTCAATCAAGCTCTCCAATCAGGTTTGCCCTTATTCCCATTACCTTTGAGCTTTGAATTTGAATACTCTGAATGTTTGAGGTATTATGGGTAAATTTGATACCCTTTTGATGCATGTCTTTTTTGTGAATTTTAATGGCATGATTCATGTGGTTACATTTTGATTTGGGGGCAACTCTTGGTTACCCTATTTTGTTTCTCTAACCTGTTTGTTGAGTTTTGTTTTGTGAGGGCTCATATGACTCTTGCAAAGATGGTTTGCCTGGTTTTCCACTTTATTTGTGGGATACCCCCTGGAGATTCATTCTAGTTACCTGTACTGACCCACTTTCTTTGATGATGTTAGCTTGGAGGGATCCCTGGGTTTCCCATTCCTCTAATTGTTGTTACTTCGGATCTTTATCCGCGTGGTACTTTTACATTTTTCCCGCATTTTACTGCTTTCCTAGCTGGAAGACCTCGATAGGAGGCAATGTTTTTGTGTGTTTATTTTTTTTCCAGGTTCCTTCGTCCAGGACTCCTTTTGCATGAGCATCCCTAACCCTACCAACTCATTGATTTTTCTTCTCCTAAACACACGTTTACTCCTTCTACTACAGGTGAGTAAGTCTCCAAAGGTCGAGCATTCGGTAGATTGCGTAGTAACGTCGTCCGCCCCCAAAACATAATCCATAACCCTGTAGTTAGCCGAACTACGGCTTACTCTGATTCTCATTCCAGATGAGATACGTAGGCATAAGATGCGATGTCTTAGCGAGCACACATCCCCCCAACCCATAGGTCAGCCGAGCTACGAAGACTCTGATTCTTATATTCAGATGAGATACGTATGCAGTGGATGCGACATCCGCGCGAGTCATTTTCATTTAACCCCTTTTTTAGTAAACAACACAAGATAAACTCACACCCTTTAGACAAGAACTACAAAAGTGGATCCCGTAGAGTACTACGGATGCGTAGGGGTGCTAATACCTTCTCTTCGCATAACCGACTCCCGAACCCAAGATTTGGTTGCGAGACCTTGTCTTTTCCTTTCCTCTTTTCAGGTTTACTTCGAGCGTTTCCTTTCCCTCCTTTGGGATAAATAACGCACGGTGGCGACTCTTCTGTCATTTTCTTTCGCCGGTTGTTTTTTTCGTACACTGTATTTTTCAGGTTGCGACAGCTGGCGACTCTGCTAGGGACCCAGTTTCCCTAAGCGAGTCCCTCATAGCTTTTGTAGTTTGTTTGTTTATTGGGTATTCATGCTTTTGTAGAGTTATTTGTTTACCTGCTTTACCTTATTGCATTATGTACATATCATTGTTGTATCTGTTGGCGGGCTATGGCTGCTTGGTGATCTTTGTGAGATGAGTTCTATACCCGAACTCGAGTGCACTTAGGATAGGAGAATGGCATAGTCTTGTCGACTTATGTGGAGTTATTCCTTAGCAAGTTGACTTGCAAGCCCATTCACTTGGTGGAGGTCATGTTGAGATCAATAATGTCACACAAGTAAGTTGTGGTTAGACATTACTTTTTCCAATATAGACCTTAGAAGCCGAGGACCTTAGTTAAACCCATCTTGGCCTATTCGTAGGACGTAGTGCGAAAGTCGTTCAAGTGTAAGATTTGATACGATTGTTACACGATACTACACTCATAAGAGTCTCTCTTGAGAATATTTTTGGAATACGAGTAGTCGTTCCTTCGATAATATCCGAAAGATGGGATTATGACTATGGGAACCTTTTGTAGAACATGTTTGGCAGGTTTAAACCTTAGTACACTCCTTTTGGGTGGTTCTTAACCTAAACTCCATGCTCGTGACTTGCAACAAACCCTTGATTCATGGTTGATCCGATCAGGTATCCTTAATATCAATGAAACTTGGGTGTTGATAAGGTGTAAACCATAATCCACCAAAATGGGTGGTTGATATTAAGGATAACATGATCCATCCCATGACCTTTGTTTGGTGTGCTCTTAATTTCTCTCCAGACAGTGCAACCTGACAGATGTTCAAGCAGATACAGCGATCCTGATTCCCATGCCACTGCACTGCATTCACATCATTTTGCATCACATCATTTTGCATTCATAATCATTCACACATGTTTATCCATGTCTGTGGGGTTTATATCTTCTACTTGATTCTAGTCGAAATTTTCTTGGTTCTCATCAACGACTTAGTCTTTTTTTTTACATCGTTTATCTATTGAGAGACTGGAATCAAGGGGGTAGAATACCTTTGGAATTGATAAACATTTCATTGCATTTACATATTCATTAGCATGTCTTGCATAACAGGTACCGCCACAGTGTTCTCAGTTTGTTTGGTGTTCCATCATCAGGATAGCTGACCCAGGCATTCACCGGTACGGTACCCGCAGAAACCAACAGAGAGTAATGGAAAGCCTACAGCCAGAGTTCGCCGAGATGAAAATCCGCATGAATCAATTCATGGATGTGGTTCAAGGGGTGGCTTAGGGACAACAAGAGCTCAGGCAGATGATACAGAGGAATCCCCCTGCTCAACTAGAGACGGTGACTGATCCTCCAACTGGAGAGGCTAATGGACCCAATGGACCGGGGCCTATCCCAATCCTACATGTCACCTCCGGTCAACATACCGTTCATGATGATCAGGACGATCAGTTCCCCCTGCTGCAGGAAGACTTTGGTATGGGTCCTGGTGTGGACCCCATGTTTAGAAGATTGGAAGAGAGGTTGAAGGCAGTGGAAGGACAGAATCCTCTGGGAGTAGATGTTGCTGACTTGGGGCTGATCCCAGGTGTGAGAGTGCCACTGAAATTCAAGGTCCCGATATTTGACAAATACAATGACAACTCTTGCCCGAAGACCCATGTGCAAGCCTATTTCCGTAAAATGGTTGCATACTCCGATGACGAAAAGTTGCTTTTGTACCTTTTCCAGGACAGCCTAGCTGGGGCATCCCTGGAATGGTATATGAGGCTGGACAGAGCCCACATCCGTTGCTGGAGGGATTTGGCTGAGGCTTTCGTGAAGCAGTATCAGTATAATGCAGACATGGCTCCGGACAGAACTCAACTTCAGAATCTGTCTCTTAAAGGCAATGAGTGCTTCAGGGAATACGCTCAACGCTGGAGAGAAACAGCTTCCCGTGTTCAACCTCCTATGTTGGAGAAGGAAATGGCTAACATGTTCATGAACACTCTGCCAGGACCTTATTTGGAGCGCCTGATGGGTTGCAATGCCTCCAATTTTGCTGATGCAATCTCTACCGGAGAGAGGGTGGAGAATTACCTGAGGACATACAAGACCCAGAGTGGAGGTGGATCCTCATCAGGGGTGAAGAAGCCGTTCATTTAGGGACAAAAGAGGAGAGAAGGGGATGCAAGTGCCATATCTTCTTACCAGAACAGGGATAACCGGAGGAATAACTTTCAGAACTATCATCAGCAACCGTATGTTGCGGCTGTGACCATTCCAGCTGCAGCACCACTACTACAACAACAACCACAACGTCAACCAGCTCAGTACCAACCACAACAACCGGGTAACAGACCCGCCTATCAACCGAGGCCAAGGACGATGGACCGGCGTTTCGACACTCTTCCAATGTCGTACGCTCAGTTGCTTTCTAGTCTTCAACAACTACAACTTGTGCAGTTGCGCACTCTGGCTCCTCCCGTTGGTAGGCTTCCGGTGGGTTATGATGCCAACGCTAGGTGTAGCTTCCACTTTGGGGCACCTGGCCACAATATTGAGAACTGCAAAGCTTTTAAGCACGTAGTTCAGGACCTCATTGATTCAAATGCCGTTAACTTTGCACCAGCTCCTAATGTCGTCAACAATCCCATGCCCCAGCATGGTGGAGCCAAGGTTAACATGGTTGAAGGAGAAGTCAAATTAGTCTCTCCGGTCAACAATGAAGATGAGGATAGTGATTGCGACATCGATAACTGGGTGCGTCCGAGGATCTCGGATGAAGTTCTCAATAATTGGTCTTCTGAGGAGATTGTCCAAGCCACTTGTCTAGAGGAGTAATTTTCTTTGTTTATTCATGCATATCCAAGTCTTACGTTCCGCCAGGGCGTAATGACTCATTGTAGGGCTCATCTATGTGACACTTGCATTTTTTATCATATATAAAGGACGTCTTTTTGCATTCAAATATTTCGTTCCCTGTCTTTCTATTTTTGCAGTTTTTCAAAAAAAAATGGCAATGTTTTGTTTAGTTTCCACTTTTTTTTTTCCACACTCATAAGCACATACCATCACTCATGCTGATGCACATCACAGGATCCTATTGATAACGGTTCTGCTATGGCTCGCTTCGACTTTGAAAATCCAATCTTTCAAGCTGAAGAAGAGGGTGATGAAGACTGTGAACTCCCTGAAGAACTTACCAGGTTATTAAAACAAGAGGAAAGGGTCATTCAACCGCATCAAGAGTCTGTTGAAGTGATTAATCTCGGCACCGAGGACGCCAAGAGAGAAATCAAGATAGGGGCTGCTTTGGAAGACAATGTGAAGAAGGGGTTGATTGAATTGCTGCAAGAGTATGTTGACATCTTCGCTTGGTCTTATCAGGACATGCCAGGGCTTGACACAGACATCGTGGTACATCGCTTGCCGCTCAAAGAAGGTTGTTCTCCGGTCAAGCAGAAGCTCAGAAGAACAAGACCAGGGATGGCTGTCAAGATAAAGGAAGAAGTGCAGAAATAGTTGGATGCAGGGTTTCTAGCAGTCACAAATTATCCGCCATGGGTTGCAAATATCGTTCCGGTACCTAAGAAGGATGGAAAGGTACGGATGTGTGTTGACTACCGGGATCTGAACAGGGCTAGTCCTAAAGATGATTTCCCCTTACCTCACATTGACGTTCTGGTGGATAACACGGCTCAGTTCTCGGTATTCTCCTTCATGGATGGCTTTTCTGGCTATAATCAAATTAAGATGGCACCAGAAGACATGGAGAAGACAACATTCATAACCCCATGGGGAACCTTCTGCTACAAGGTGATGCCGTTTGGTCTGAAAAATGCCGGAGCAACATATCAGCGAGCGATGGTGACACTGTTCCATGATATGATTCATCATGAAATCGAGGTTTATGTTGATGATATGATTGCCAAATCTCAGACAGAATAATAACATTTGGTGAATTTGCAGAAACTGTTTGAGCGTTTGAGGAAATTCAAGTTGAGGCTTAATCCGAACAAGTATACTTTTGGGGTGAGATCTGGAAAACTACTGGGTTTTGTTGTTAGCGGAAAAGGGATTGAGGTGGATCCGGCCAAAGTGAAAGCGATACAGGAAATGCCTGAGCCAAGAACAGAGAAACAAGTCCGTGGTTTCTTAGGGAGGTTGAACTACATTGCAAGGTTCATCTCTCACCTAACAGCCACGTGTGAGCCAATATTCAAATTGTTGAGAAAAGATCAGGTTATCAGGTGGAACGATGAGTGCCAAAGGGCTTTCGAGAAGATAAAAGAGTATTTGCAGAATCCTCCTATCCTTGTGCCTCCGGTCCCAGGGAGACCGCTGATTATGTATTTGACAGTACTGGACAATTCCATGGGTTGTGTTCTCGGTCAACACGACGAGACAGGTAGGAAAGAGCATGTCATTTACTACCTGAGTAAGAAATTCACAGATTGCGAGTCGAGATACTCAATGCTTGAAAAAACATGTTGTGCACTTACATGGGCTGCTAAGTGATTGAGACAATACATGCTGTCTCACACAACCTTATTGATCTCCAGGATGGATCCAGTCAAATACATATTTGATAAGCCAGCTCTCACCGGAAGAGTTGCTCGTTGGCAAATGGTACTGACAGAGTATGACATCTAGTATACTTCCCAGAAAGCCATCAAAGGGAGTATTCTGTCAGACTATCTTGCTCAACAGCCGGTTGATGATTATGAGCCGATGAAGTTTGATTTTCCAGATGAAGACATCATGTACCACAAGATGAAAGACTGTAAAGAGCCAGTTGTTAAAGAGGGACCTGATCTAGACGAAAAGTGGAATTTAATGTTTGATAGGGCCGTCAACGCCAGAGGAAGTGGAATTGGTGATGTCATTACAACTCCGAAAGGTGCCCACATGCCTTTCACCGCTCGTCTGACTTTCGAGTGCACCAATAATGAAGCTGAGTATGAAGCCTGTATCTTGGGTATTGAGCAAGCCATTGATTTGAGAATCAAGACTTTGGACATCTTCGGAGATTCAGCTCTGGTAATCAATCAAGTGAATGGTGATTGGAACACTCTCCAGCCTACTCTGGTCCCCTACAGAGATTACACGAGAAGACTGTTGTCTTTCTTCACAATAGTAAAGCTGTACCATATACCTCGTGATGAGAACCAGATGGCAGATGCTCTTGCCACTCTATCCTCCATGATCACGGTGATCCGTTGGAACCATGCTCCCAAGATCGACGTGATGCGCCTTGATAGGGCCGCGTATGTGTTTGCTATTGAACTGGTAGTTGATGACAAGCCCTGGTATCACGACATCAAGTGCTTTCTGAAGAATCAAGAGTACCCTGCAGGGGCATCCAACAATGATAGAAAGACTTTGAGAAGATTGGCAGGCAGTTTCTTCTTGAACAAAAACGATGTTCTGTATAAGAGGAACTTCAACATGGTTTTGCTCAGATGCATGGACAGACACGAAGCAGACATGTTAATGCAGGAAGTTCATGAAGGCACCTTCGGTATTCATGCCAGCGGACATGCAATGGCTAAGAAATTGTTGAGAGCAGGTTATTACTGGATGACCATGGAATTTGATTGTTTCAAATATGCTCGGAAGTGCCATAAATGCCAGATTTATGCTGATAAGGTGCATGTCCCGCCGAATCCTTTGAATGTGATGTCTTCGTCGTGGCCTTTCGCTATGTGGGGCATCGATATGATTGGAAAGATTGAGCCGACCGCTTCCAATGGGCATCGCTTCATCCTTGTTGCCATCGACTATTTCACCAAGTGGGTCGAAGCAACGTCATTTGCGAAGGTCACCAGACACGTGGTTGCCCGATTCATCAAGAAAGAAATCATTTGTCTCTATGGGATTCCCGAAAGAATCATTACTGATAATGGTTCTAATCTCAACAACAAAATGATGAAGGAGTTGTGCCAGAACTTCAACATTCAGCATCACAATTCTTCCCCTTACCGCCCTAAGATGAACGGTGTTGTTGAAGCGGCAAATAAGAACATAAAGAAGATTGTGCAGAAGATGGTCGTTACGTACAGAGATTGGCATGAGTTGCTACCCTTCGCCTTGCATGGGTACCGTACTTCAGTACGTACATCGACCGGGGCAACCCCTTACTCCCTTGTGTATGGTATGGAAGCAGTGCTACCTGTTGAAGTGGAGATTCCTTCTCTAAGAGTCCTGTTGGATGTCAAGTTAGACGAAGCTGAATGGATTCGGACAAGGTTTAATGAGTTGAGTCTTATCGAAGAGAACCGAATTGCAGCCATTTGTCATGGGCAGTTGTATCAAAGTCGGATGAAAAGAGCCTTTGATTAGAAAGTGCGTCCTCGATGCTTCCAGGTCGGAGATTTGGTGTTGAAAAGGATCCTTCCTCCTCAGACAGATCACAGGGGCAAGTGGACTCCTAACTATGATGGACCGTATATTGTCACCAAGGTTTTTGATGGTGGGGCCTTAATGCTTGCAACGATGGATGGTGAAAACTTCACTTCCCCGGTGAACTCAGACACAGTTAAAAAATACTTCGCATGAAATAGACCCGCTGGACAATAAAAAGAGTAATCCAGGCAAAAATAGGCATCCCGGCGAACCAAAAAAATGAAAAAGGTTCGGGCAAAAATTAGGGATTAAAAGTGAAAAGATTGTACACCCGGTAAGTTGAAAACCTGAAAAGGCAACTTAGGCAAAAATGGGTATCCCGGTGGATTGAAAACCCGAAAAGGGCGATCCAGGCAAAAGTTAGGGATTAAACGAATGACTGCGATCTGAGTAGTTCTGAATCTCATCTCGTGTCAATGACTGGAAACTTTTGAAGGATAGGAAACAGTCCAATCACTCTTTCATAAAGCTGATCATCTGGAGGATCTTGAAGACGAGCAAGTCATAGCAGAATTGGAACCCAATAGAAATCCATTTCACATTGCCATTAGATTAATGTCTGTTTTTATCTGTTGTGCGATTACCTCTTTCCAGGGATTGCTTTCTGATGTAAATGCCTATTCAAAGGCCGTTCAATCAATAAAATCATGTTATTCAGTATATCTCTGTTTTCATTTTCATTTTTCTGTTTTGTTTGCAAAAATGACGTTCGAATTTTTGATAAACATTGCATTATGACACATAAGAGCTTTACAGGTACATGCTGTAGCACCTCAAATTTGCACCTACATTTTGTAAATACATTTTCATCATTAGTTCATTAACATAATATAGTCCACTGCATAATATTGCATTGTCCATTTGCCCAAGTGCAAGTCAGTCAGGAGAATTAGGTCAAACTGGTCAGGAGATCAGTCAGTCAGGCAAGCAAGTGTGTTTTTCATTGAGCCAAGGCCCTAGGGTTGGTCCAACATGTTCACATGACTTGGGGATCCATTTGAAGTGTTTAGGTCAAAGATTGGATGTTCAGAGGTCATCATTCAATGCACAATCAGTCAGAAACCCTAAAAAGTCAAACTTGGTCAACTGGGCTTGATTTTATGGTTTTGATGGATGGATTTGGTTTGAGAGAGCTTATTCATGTCCAAATAGGCCTCATATATCAGGGTAAACATCATCATTGAAGAATTTGAAGCCAAATCAGAAATTTCCAAAAATAGAAACTGGACCTGTAATTGAAACTTGCCAAAAATGGAAACTTCTTGATCCCAAACTTACATCATGATACAAGCTTCAAATGAATTTTTTCCCAACATAAAAGTTGAAGATCTTGTTCTCCCATTTCCAAAAAGTCCAAGAACTCTCAATTCCCATGTATGGTTGGCAAGATATGATCAATTCAATCTCAAAAATTTTTTGAACTTCAAAAGGCCATATCTCTCAAACCATTTGGCCAAATTTGGTGAGGTTTTTTCCAACAAGTCATATTTAACCTCCTCTTTCCAAAAATGTCATCATCATGCACCAAAACCTTATGGATCAAAATGGCATTTTTTCACTTACATGAATTATTTTTAAGTAAAGTGAAATTGTGAACTTTTGATTTATTCATTTCCAAACACTTTTGCCATTCAAATATGATCTGAAATGTTGTTTATGACTTGTGGAAGGCCCAAATTCGTGACCTTTGCCATCACACCTCACCATGTGAACCAAAATGGCCAATTAGCAATTTGCTCATTAAAACTAATTGTGCTTAGCACTTCATTAAGAGAACCTAAAACAGCAAATATAAACTCATTTTTCTGATCATTTGCAACCCTAGCAGCCTCACACTCACTCAGAAAATCACTTGCTCTCAAAACACACATTTCCTACATCTTGAAATTCTGCAAGAACCTTCAAAGCACACGATTCCTTTTGGTTTGTTCCACCATTTTCCAACTATTTGGCAGCCTTTGCAAGTGGTATTTCTCCACTGTAACAGCAATCTCCAGCTCTGCTTCATCAAAGTTCAGCCATGGCAAGATTCGAGTTGGGCTATTTCAAACACTCCTGAGCTAAACATCCTTCACCATTCACCTTTTGGAGCTTGGAACCTCATCTGTTTTGGACCAGAACCACCAAACAACATCCAAATCATCACTGTGCATCAGTTTTGGTAAGATCTCGAGTTCCTTCATTTCCTAAATCATGCCATGCTTATGATAGAGCTTGCTATGCTGGTCATTATGAGCTTTAATTTGATGAAAATGGTTAAGTAGTTAGCAAGTTATGTTGAAATGAATATTGATGCTCAAACATGTTCTTGCTCGATTTGCTTTGTTTGAGATGATTTAGTGAAAATGATGCTTGGATTCATGATGTGTATGGTTTGCTGAGTTTAATAGTGTGCTTGATTTCATGTTTCTGTGCAATTTCATTTTCACGATTTCTTGATGGTGAAGAAGACAACACTGTTCATGAAAACCCTAAAACATTTTTCCAGAATTCTGTGTTGAACGATTTTTGCATGGCCATGTTACTGTTTCATTGAACCGGCCAATCAGAACATTTCCTTGCCTCGCCCTTAAGCGCACCGTTTCATTAAGTTGAACCGGTATTTACCAAATTGCCATCGGTCCCAATTATTTTAATTCATTTATTTGTTTCAATATCAATTTCATTTTGTTACTCAATCTTACAAAAATCACATCTCATCCATTTCTAATCCAAATTTCATGGAAATTTTTGCATTGTGTTCATCTTGATGTCTAGTATTTTATCATGATTTTTTCTGATTTTTTGGATGAGTGAATTTTAAATGATGCTAGGGTTTGTGACATGTATGCATATTTTGTACATTTTGCCAAATCCTTTGTGAAATAGTGATGCATTATCCAATGGCCCTGAAATTTTTTGTGCATAAACTAGACACATCCATGGTGATTTAGGTGTAGAGTTTGTGAATTTATCTTATCTGGTCATTGAGTTATGAATTTTTGAAGTAGGGTGTGACAATTTGTGTCACACCATTGATGTGCAACTTCATGATTTTTGATACCATGCTTCCTGACATCCAATTGATGTGAATTTTTGCATGAATGTACTCTTGAATGTCTAGTTTACATGTGAATTTTCTTGGAATTAATTGTGGCATTTCCTAATTGATTGAGATTTTTCTCCCCTGTTTGACCAAAATGTTGACTTTTGTGATACATGTTTCCATTTCATTTGTGAAATTCTCATACTTTATTAGATGAACTTGAAATTTTACATGTGATTACTAGACATCTTAAGCTTTGTCATGGTGTTGATCCCATTCATTTCTCATATGTTATCCCTGATTTATGATTTTTCTAAGTTGATGCATGTTTGGTTGACTTCTTTGAGCATGTTCAAAATTGCCTTGCCTTTCTGATTTTCATTGACTATCTTCCACTTGTCCAAATGAGATGAAATTTGACATGCTTACCATGCTGTGGATTGTGATTGATCATGATTTATTTGATGATTTTTGGAAATGTTTAAGATTGCTTTTGATTCAAGTCTTGCTGTTGACTTCTATGAGCTTCTAAATGCCATGTTTTTACCTAATTTGTTCATGAAATGATAATGATGATTGATATGAATGTGAACCCAATTGGTTTTGTTTCTTGATTGTTTGAACATGATTTTGGATGCTTGCCCTTTGCTGTTTTAACTTTCTCATTCACTTTTGACCCTAGGCTTGCCCTAGTGGTCCTGTTACTCACATTTGAGTTCATGTTTTCAGGTTGACCAACAAATGGCCAATGAGACCAATTCTTTTTGATTGAACTTGCTTGTTTATCATGACTAACATGTTATTTTTTGTAGGTTGCTTGGCTCACATACCTTGAGCCTTGTGCCTTGCACATTCACTTGCTTATGATTAACTGTTGATGTCTGTTTCCTTTTGCTTTGTTTTGAAGTTGTATACTAATGTCTGCTTGACTATTTCAGGTGCTTTTAGTTGCTCAGTTCCTTGTGAACTTTTGCTTTGCTTTGCTTGTATAAGCAATTTGCATTGAGGTATACTTCTAAATCTTCATGTAGTCTGGAAGACCTGGCCTGTTACTTGGCCAGGCAACTGTCTGAAGTCCTCCTTAAGAGGCAATGTTTGTGACTGTTTACATTTGTCCTTGTATAGAGTCAAAGACCTCCTAAGTGAAGAGGCAATTGGCAGAACCCAAGGGATATGCAACCTATCCCCTGCTATTCTGTGTGTCATCTGTTTTGCTCACACCACTGTGTTGATGCATTGCAGATACAAACCCAAGATCTTGTACAATTGTACATTTGAGTCAGTTTTAAATGTGTAGAAGGGTTCCCACTTTCTGAACCCACACATTCTTGTCTTAAGCTCTCCTAGGCCAGGGATAAGAGCTGTGAAGTCCTATCTTCACTCACCTTTCATCTGCTTCACCTTAGCCCCTCAATGGCAAGGTTAAGAGCTAACATTACCCAGTTCCAGTGGTTTGTTTGTTGAGGTTGATATGACCCCTCGACTAAAACCTAACCTTGATTGAGCCCATTGTTTGCATATAGTGTATGCTACTTGTGCTTGTGTGTTTGTTTGACTTGCTTCCTGTGCAAGTTAGGTTTAGTTTGGCTTGCTTCCTGTGCAAGTCAGGGTTAGGATAGGCTTGCTTCCTGTGCAAGTTAGCTAGAAACCTTAACTTAGGGATGATTTGCATGATAACATCTAGGCTCGAGTCGTAGTCTCCCTAGTTGTGTCTCCCTCTGTTATCTGGTTAGGCTAGTCTTTCTCCCCTCTGTAGGGGAACTACATCGCCCTGATCCTCGTTCCAGACGAGGTATGTAGGCAGGAGACCGTGCGAGGTCTCTCCGGGCACCTTTTTTCTTTTTGTGTGTGTTGTTTGACGATTGCTAGGCTCGAGTTCCCGGCTCCTTAGCAATTTGTTGTCTGTTTGTTCTTGTTGTGTGCTTGGAAGCCGGTATAAGTCCATCGAGTGGCATCTGGGTTCCAGTGTGTGTGTGTTGGTTTGGATGCTGATGTAAGTCCAGTGATTGGCATTCGGGCTCCACGTTTGCCTTTGCCTGTTTTTGTGTGCGTGTCAGCCGAGCTACGAATGCTCTGATTCTCCTTCGTCCAAGGAGATACGTATGCATAGGACGCGATATCCTAGCGAGCATGTGTCGTTTCCCCAGTTCGAACTACTTTGACTCTGATGTCTATGCCTGATAGACTAAGTAGGCCCAGGATGCGATATCCTGCCGAGTCAGTTTCAGTCTTGTTTGTTTTCTTGTGTCTCTTTCAGCCAGTGTGTGTGTGTGTGGTGTTTGTTTTAGCAACCTTTTCTTTCTTAGAGCGTGGATCCCGTCGAGTACGACGGACGTGAGGGGTGCTAATACCTTCCCCTTGCGTAACCGACTCCCTTACCCTTTCTCTTTGGTCGCGAGACCATTTCCTTTCCAGGTTTCTCTGAGCGTTTCCTTTCCCTATTTTGGGATAAATAACACGCAGTGGCGGCTCTGTGTGTTTTTATTTCAGCTCGCCGGTTGTTTTTCGCGGATGCGACACATGCTTAATAAACATTTAAAATTACTGTAAATTTTAAGTGCTTTGGATCGCCTATTCAGAACAGGTACCCTCGGGGCATTTCCTTAAAATCCCCTGCAGATGATCGTGAATGTTTTCCACCAACAGACGAATTCGGTGTCTTATCCCTGCAGAGCTGATCAGAGCGTTGGATTCTTCAATCCCCAGCAGGTTCTCACCACTGTACCTCCCTCCAAGCGGTGGTTTTAGATTATACACTCCGTAGTAGAGTTGACAGTGTCAGACTATATACCCCCAGCGGAGTTGACAGTGCCAGACTGTATCTTCCCAGCAGAAGCGGCTGCTCCTCAGAGTTCGAGGCCAGATCGATAATCCCAATGCCAGATCCATGGTTTCTTTCCTTAAGGCAGAACCTCGGTACCGTATCGGTGTTTACTTCCCCTACTGAGTCATATCTCATAGATCGTGGTTGCCAAAACCACTATCGCTTTCCCCAACAGCAGGTTTTCAGTTTCGTTCTCTCCCCAGTCAGAATCTCGGTATTTCGTCATTGCTAGAACACCGTGTGGCGGGTCATTTCCCCACGGAATTCTTTGCGTTGTGCATCTCCAGCAACCTTGCTAGGGTCCAGAAGATGGTGATCATTTCCCCAGCAGATCCCCTTGCCTCAGCTTGGCATTCTACCCAGCATTTCGCATCCCTGCATGTATAATCATATTGCATTGCATCCTCCCAAATCGCGTAGCATTTCCATTTTCATGGAGCATTACGCCATTGAAAAATTCAAACATACGCATGTAAGCATAAAACATTCTCGGTATCCCAAGTGATAAGCCAGAAGTTGTTTCCAATACTCAGACTGAAGATTGTTCATGACTTACCTTTGTTATCCCTAGCAAGTGTCATTGGCCCATGCGCCGCCTCTATTATCGTTCCCTATTTCTGCCGATGCTGACAGGCATGAAGTTTCCGGTATTCAGACCGAAGTGGCGTTCAGGCCAGTTTTCCGATGTTCAGATCGAAGAAGTTTCCGACGTTCAGGTCGATGCAACTTGTGGCATTCAGGCCAATTTTCCGACGTTCAAATCAAAGTGGCACCCAGACCAATTTTCCGATGTTCAGATCGAAGAAGTTTCCGACGTTCAGGTCGACGCAACTTGTGGCATTCAGGCAAGCCTCTCGGTGTTCAGACCGATATTAATAATCTCATATCTCCCGATGTTCAGATCGAAGTCATTTTCAGTATTCAGACTGATGAGCGGCATTCAGGCCATGGTTATTTATGTGTTACCATTTATTTTGGTATCCAGGTTAACATTCTTTTTCGGTATTCAGACTGACTCTCACCGTACCAGACGGATTCTTCTTTCAAGACCACCTCTTTGCCGATTCTGACAGGCATTGTTACTTCACTTCACTTCAGTGCAAATTTTCGGGCTTTTATTGTATTCAATCCCTTGATACCTCGAAAGCACGAAAGTCGCTGCTATCTTCTTTCCAGGTCTCCAGTTGATTGAATAGGGGAAGCTGTAATACCCCAAAATTTACCCTTCATTTTTCCTGGAAGCATACGCTTTACACCTCATGTATGCATTCATTTTTAGGTCATTTAGCATTTGCATTTCATCATGGCAATCAGAATCGGATCCAAGAAGCTTGAACATCATCCAGGACACTTTGTGGGCTCTATTTAGATTATCAGTCAACACAAGGGAAAGACTTGAGTTACTTCCAACAGGGGTCTATTCGTCAATCAAAACGTTAATCTTGAAGGAGCAAAGGTTTGTTCATGAGCTGTCATGCTCGCTAGGCGAAGCCCACGTGTTTCGAAAAAAAAAACAAAAATAAAAAAACAAAAATAAATAAATAAATAAAAGAAAAAATCTTGGACTTGGACCTCTCTCATTTGAGCCCACAGGTCCACAAAAATCAGGTTATAAATTCAGAGTTTCAGTGAAACAAAAGACAATTCTATTCCTATTACCTTGGCTGGAAAAAGATAGTGAGAGAAGAGCTAACAGAGTTCAGAGCAGCCTCCAAACCTTGAAGTAAACTCAACTGCACAGAATCACCTCTGCCTCACATAAACCCTAAAGATTGTTTTGTAAACCTCACGGGTGCAACTCAATTTCAATCAAGCTCTCCAATCAGGTTTGCCCTTATTCCCATTACCTTTGAGCTTTGAATTTGAATACTCTGAATGTTTGAGGTATTATGGGTGAATTTGATACCCTTTTGATGCATGTCTTTTTTGTGAATTTTAATGGCATGATTCATGTGGTTACATTTTGATTTGGGGGCAACTCTTGGTTACCCTATTTTGTTTCTCTAACCTGTTTGTTGAGTTTTGTTTTGTGAGGGCTCATATGACTCTTTCAGAGATGGTTTGCCTGGTTTTCCACTTTATTTTTGGGATACCCCCTGGAGGTTCATTCCGGTTACCTGTACTGACCCACTTTCTTTGATGATGTTAGCTTGGAGGGATCCCTTGGTTTCCCATTCCTCTAATTGCTATTACTTCGGATCTTTATCCGCGTGATACTTTTACATTTTTCCCGCATTTTACTGCTTTCCTAACTGGAAGACCTCGATAGGAGGCAATATTTTTGTGTGTTTATTTTTTTTTACAGGTTCCTTCGTCCAGGACTCCTTTTGCATGAGCATCCCTAACCCTACCAACTCATTGATTTTTCTTCTCCTAAACACACATTTACTCCTTCTACTACAGGTGAGTAAGTCTCCAAAGGTCGAGCATCCGGTAGATTGCGTAGTAACGTCGTCCACCCCCAAAACATAATCCATAACCCCGTAGTTAGCCGAACTACGGCTTGCTCTGATTCTCATTCCAGATGAGATACATAGGCATAAGACGTGATGTCTTAGCGAGCACACATCCCCCCAACCCATAGGTCAACCGAGCTACGAAGACTCTGATTCTCATATTCAGATGAGATACGTATGCAGTGGATGCGACATCCGCGCGAGTCATTTTCATTTAACCCCTTTTTTAGTAAACAACACAAGATAAACTCACACCCTTTAGACAAGAACTACAAAAGTGGATCCCGTAGAGTACTAGGGATGCGTCGGGGTGCTAATACCTTCCCTTCGCATAACCGATTCCCGAACCCAAGATTTGGTTGCGAGACCTTGTCTTTTCCTTTCCTCTTTTCAGGTTTACTTCGAGCGTTTCCTTTCCCTCCTTTGGGATAAATAACGCACGGTGGCGACTCTTCTGTCATTTTCTTTCGCCGGTTGTTTTTTTCGCACACTGTATTTTTCAGGTTGCGACACTATCCAGCAACTTTCTACTGCTGTCCATGCCATTATTCTCCTCCGTAATCACCACAAGAAGCGTATTTTCATCATCCGTTTCTTGCCTAGCTACCTTAGCCTCATCCGCATCATTTTCCTTGCGTTTTGAGCGACATTCTCTCAAAAAATCCCCAAACCTTTGACAGTTATAACACTTCATGGAACTTTTGTCGAGTGGTTTGTAGTCGCTTTGATTATCCTCTTTGGAGCTTCCTTCACCCTTTAGCCCCTTTGAATTTTGTGGATCTTTTCCACCAAAATTCTGGAAATTCTTCTTACTTCTAGAAGACCATTTCCCTTTCGATCTCTTGTTCTTTTCATTTAAACGAGCTTGCAAAGCCACTTCCGCTTTCGCCTTATCGTTTCCTCTTTCATCCATCATTTGTTCATGAGCTTCCAATGAGCTTTGAAGCTCATCTTTGGTCATAGTGTTGAGGTCCTTCGATTCTTCAATCGCAACCACAATGTTATCGAATCTAGGTGTTAAAGAACGCAACACTTTTGATACAATATTCTGCTCCGAAACAGCTTCACCGCAAGACTTCATTTGATTCACCAAACGTGTAACACGCGTCACATAATCGTTGACCGTTTCCTTTTCTTCCATTTGAAGTAACTTGTAGCACCTCAAATTTTCACCTATCATTGTACAAACATTTTCATATTAGGTCATAGCATATCATGGTCCATTGCATAGCATTCCATTGCCTTTTTTGCCTCAAGTGCAAGCCAATCAAGGAATTAGGTCAAACTGATCAAGAGATCAGTCAACCAAGCAAGCAAGGGTGTTTCTCAAGGAGCCAAGGCCCTAGGGTTTGTCCATCAAGTTCACATGACTTGGGGGTCCATTTGAAGTGTTTTGGTCAAGGATTGGATGTTCAGAAGTCATCAGTTCATACACAGACAGTCAAAAACCCTAGAAAGTCAAAGACAGTCAACAGTCAGTCAAAGCAGTGGATGGTGGCCATTCTTGTGGAATTTGGGCACCATGATCAATAATCAAGAGTCCATACAACTTGGGACATCATTTGAAGTCAAGGTCTTAAGGAATTAGGGTTTGGAAGTCATCAGTCAATGCACAGTCAGTCAGAAACCCTAAAAGTCAACTGTTGGTCAACTGTCCATTTAATCAGTGATTTGATGATGGAAATTGGTTTGTGAGAGCTCATTCATGGCCAAATAGTCCTCATATATCATGTCAAACACCATCATGGAAGAATTTGAAGCCAAATCAGAAATTTCCAAAAATGGAAACTGGACCTGTAACTGAAACTTACCAAAAATGGAAAGTCTTGATCCTCAAAATTACATCATGATACAAGCTTCAAATGAATTTTTGCCCAACATGAAAGTTGAAGATCTTGTTCTCCCATTTCCAAAAAGTCCAAGTACTCTTAATTCCCATGTATGGTTGGCAAGTTATGATCGAATCGATTTCAGAAAATCTTGAACTTCAAAAGGCCATATCTCTCAAACCATTTGGCCAATTTTGGTGGGGTTTTTTCCTACAAGTCACATTTGATCCCCTCTTTCCAAAAATATAAATTTCATGAGCCAAAACATTGCCAATCAAAATGGCATTTTTGAACCTAGCATATGTAAAATTCAAGTTTGACCAAGAGTTGACTTTTTGATTTAATCATCTTTAAACCATTTGGCCAATTAAAATAGTTCAGAAATATGGTTTTGGACATGTTTGCAAGCTCATTTCATGCAGTACACATAGCCATGCCTAACTTGCTTGAAAATTGGCCACAAGTACACTTTTTTTCACCAAATCTATCCCACCATTCCATGGGCCATGCTTGGTACCTCTCATAGCAGATTTTTTAACATCATTTTCTGTCATGATGAACACAAATTGCAGCCTAAAACTAACAGCAAAAAAAAAAAGCCATTCCTTGCTTGCTTGAAATTGGAAGGAAAGTACAAATTCAACCATATCTATCCATACTATCCACCATACCATGCCTTGTACTATCAAACAGAATTTTAGGAGATGATTTTCTGTCACTTAGCACTACTAGCTGCAGCCATCAAACAGAACTCATTCATGCTAAAACTCATTCTTGGCCATTTTCTAAAAATCTTCCAAAAAACCTCAAGTAACCTAAGCAAGCTTTGTTGGTTTTCTTCATCCAAGCAACATCAAACAGCAAATAAAAGCCTCATTTTCTGTCAAATGAAATCAGCAGTAGCAGCCAAAAACCACAGAAAACTCATTCTCTAAAAAATCTCATTTTGGCCATTTCTCAAAGAGCAGTCAAAAACTCTCAAAGAACTGAGCCTGGCCTTGCTTAATACTACATCTACACAACATTTTGAACTGGTTTCCATCAACATTCTCCAGCTGGAAAGCCATTTCCCATGGCTGTTTTTCCTCACACATCACCCATGACAGTCCAAGTTTTAAGCCACCGCAAGGGTTTCTGAACCAAACCACCTTCACCAATCATCATTGGAAGGCTTTTGCATCATCTGTTTCGGGCCAAGAAGACCAAAACAACACTGTTTTTCCTTCTGCTTCAAAAATAAGTAAGATTTCGAATCCTCTTTTTTCCAAAATCATGGTGTGTAATGCGTAGATCTCTTTATCCTGATCATTATGAGCTTTGAGTCACTGAAAACGGTTGAGTATTTGTGGAGTTATGTTGTCTCAAAGTTTCATATGTGAATATGTTTTGGTTTGTTTCTCTCATGTTAGCATAAATCATTGAAAACTATTGTTGGATTGTGAACATGTGATGGAAGATGCACGTATTGGTTTTAGCAATGTTTAGCAATGTGAATATGTTCTGCAATATGTTTACTGTAGCGTTTGTATGTGCCTTGCCTTGTTTCCAAATAAATGCCAAAAGGCCTGGGGCGAGGGGGATTCGAACCCCAGACCTTTGCCTCAAAGCCTCAGATACCAAGTGTTTTACCACTGGGGCGCAATGCCAATTCATTTATTTAACGTCTTCTATGAAATATATATTAAAAAGGAGCGCTGACCTCCCCATTTAAATGAAACGCTGAGTTTCAACACTCAGCAAGGGGCGTTTTGGTCTTTTGGCATTTCATTACATATTTATTCCAATTAAAATCAATTCATCTCAACGTTTATTTCACTTTGTGACACCAACTTACAAAAATCATTGCGCCTCCAATTTTAGTCCAAAAATCATGGGAATTTTTGCATTGTCTTCCTCATGACCTCTAGTATTTTATCATATTTTTTCCAGATTTGTTTGATCAATGGTTTTTAAATGGTGCTAGGGTTTGTGACATGTGACCAAATATTATACACTTTGCCAAAACATTTGTGAAATGATGAGAATGTATCCAATGGCTCCCAAATTTTTTGTGCTTAAACTAGACACACTCATGGTGATTTTGGTGTAGAGTTTGTGAATTTATCATTGCTGGTTTGTGAGTTATGAATTTTTGAATTAGGGTGTGACAATTTGTGTCACACCATTGATGCCCAACTTCATGAATTTCATTACCATGCTTCTTGACCTCCAATTGATCTGATTTTTTGCATGAACCTACTCTTGTATGTCTAGTTTACATGTGATTTTTTGTGGATTTATTTGTGGCATTTCCTAATTGTTTGAGATTTTCTCCCCTGGTTAGTCATATGTTGACCTTGTGTGACACTTGTTCCCATTTCATTTGTGAAATTCTCATACTTTATTGGATGGACATGAAATTTTACATGAGATAACTAGACATCCCCATCTTTGCCATGGTTTTGATCCCATTCATTTATCATATTCCATCTCTGATTTATGAATTTTCTAAGTTGATACATGTTTGGTTGACTTCTTTGAGCATGTTCAAAATTGCTTTGACTTTATGATTTTTATTGACTGCCTTCCACTTGTCCAAATGAGATGAAATTTGACATGCTTACCATGCTGTGGGTTGTGATTGATCATGATTTATTTGGTGATTTTTGGAAATGTTTGAGATTGCTTTTGAGTTAAGTCTTGCTGTTGACTTCTATGAGCTTCTGTTTGCCATGTCTTGACCTAAATTGTTCATGAAATGATGATGATGATTAATATGCATGTGAACCCAATTGAGTTTGTTTCTTGAATGTTTAAACTTGACTTTGATTGGATATCCTTTGCTGTTTTGACTTTTTCATGCTCTTTTGACCCTAGGCTTGCCCTAGTGGTCCCGTTACTCACCTTTGAGCTTGTGTTTTCAGGTGGAACACCAAATGGCCATTGAGACCAATTATTTTGATTGAGCTTGCTTGAATATCATTGACTAACATGTGTGTTTTGTAGGGAGCTTGGCTCACATGCCTTAAGCCTTGTGCCTTGCACATTCACTTGCTTGTGTTGACTGGTTGATGTCTGTTTCTTTTTACTTTGTTTGAAGTTGCATACTAACATCTACTTGACTGTTTCAGGTGCTTTTAGTTGCTTAGTTCCTTGTGAACTTTTTGCTTTGCTTTGCTTGTATAAGCAATTTGCATTGAGGTATGTCTCTTTTACTTCATGTAGTCTGGAAGACCTGGCCTGTTACTTGGCCAGGCAACTGTCTGAAGTCCTCCTTAAGAGGCAATGTTTGTGGATGTTTAATTTTGTCCTTGCATAGAGTCAAAGTCCTCCTAAGTGAAGAGGCAATTGGTGGAAGGTAGGGATATGCAATCTATCCCCCACTATTCAGTGTGTCATCTGCTTTGCTCACACCACTGTGTTGATGCATTGCGGATACAAACCCAAGATCTTATACAATTGTACAGTTGAGTCAGTTTTAAATGTGTAGAAGGGTTCCCACTTTCTGAACCCACACATTCTTGTCTTAAGCTCTCCCCGGCCAGGGATAAGAGCTGTGAAGTCTTATCTTCACTCACCTTTCATCTGCTTCACCTTAGTCTCTCAATGGCAAGGTTAAGAGCACATTCACCCAGTTCCAGAGGTTTGTTTGTTGAGGTTGATATGACCCCTCGACTAAAACCTAACCCTTGTGTGAGCCTCTTGTGTGTATATAGTGTGTGCTATCTGTGCTTGTATGTTTGACTTGCTTCCTGTGCAAGTTAGGGTTAGTTTAGACTTGCTTCCTGTGCAAGTTAGGTTTTGCTTGGCTTGCTTCCTGTGCAAGTTAAATGTGTGTGTGGCTTGCTTCCTGTGCAAGTCATGCCTAGGATAGGCTGGCTCCCTGTGCCAGTTAGCTAGAAACATTAACTTAGGGATGATTTGCATGATAACATCTAGGCTCGAGTCGTAGTCTCCCTAGTGTTGTGTCTCCCTCTGTTATCTGGTTAGGCTAGTCCTTTATCCCTCCGTAGGGGAACTACATCGCCCTGATCTTCATACCAGATGAAGTATGTAGGCAGGAGATTGAGCTGATCTCTCCGGGCGCCCCTTTTTTCTTTTTGTGTGTGTTGTTTGACAGTTGCTAGGCTCGAGTGCCTGACTCCTTAGCAATTTGTTGTCTGTTTGTTTGAGTGTGTGCTTGACAGTTATAGGCTCGAGTCCCCGACTCCCTATTAACTTGTTGTGTTGTTGTGTGTTTGGAAGCTGATGTAAGTCCATCGAGTGGCGTTCGGGTTCCAGTGTGGGTCTGTTGGTTCGGATGCTGATGTAAGCCCAGTGATTGGCATTCAGGCTCCACGTTTGCCTTTTTGTGTGTGTTTTGGTTCGGATGCTGATGTAAGCCCAGTGATTGGCATTCAGGCTCCATGTTTGCCTTTGCCTGTGTTTGTTTGTGTGCGTGTAAGCCGAGCTACGAATGCTCTGATTCTTCTCTCGTCCGAGAAGATACGTATGCATAGGATGCGATATCCTAGCGAGCATGTGTCGTTTCCCCAGTCCGAACTACTTGGACTCTGATGTCTATGCCTGATAGACTAAGTAGGCCCAGGATGCGACATCCTGCCGAGTCAGTTTCAGTCAGTTTTCTTTTGTCTCTTTCAGCCAGTGTGTGTGTGTTTGAGCAGCGTTTTAGCAACCATATTCTTTCCTTTTGTGCGTGGATCCCGTAGAGTACTACGGATGCGTAGGGGTGCTAATACCTTCCCTTCGCATAACCGACTCCCGAACCCATTCTTTTTGGTCGCGAGACCATGTTCTTTCCTAGGTTTACTCTGAGCGTTTCCTTTCCCTCTTTTGGGATAAATAACGCACGGTGGCGGCTCTGTTGTTCTTTCTTTTCCCGCCGGTTTTTCGCGTGATGCGACAGCTGGCGACTCTGCTGGGGATCATAGAGAAGTTGACCTCTGCTGGTCCATCTTCCCTGAGCGAGTCTCTCCTAGCGCTCTCTAGGTTAGGGCTTTGGTTGCTTTGCACTATTTTATTGCATTCTTTGTATATATTTGCATTTACTATTTGCATTTATTATTTGCATTAATGTTTGCATTCATTCATATTCATCTGTTCATCTGGCTGTGTTTCTCTGTTTGGGGTGGGAGTTACTCGAGGTAAAAGGCCCAATACCCAGGCTATGAGTGAAATCTAGGAAACCTAGGAATAGAGTGATTCATGGGAAGCGGGTGGTATGGCGCTACTTAGCGGAACATTGATATCACGAGCAGTTCAGACCCTGGTGGGATATTATTGGTGCATACATCGAGTGTGTACAGGATGATATTCTGCGAAAGGTTATTTATGCTGCGTTTCTCTCGACTTTACCCTGGCCTAGATAACACCCGTGAGTGGGGAGGGTTTGATCATTACAGGTACAGTTGCTGATTGATTGGTGATTTGTTGGTGACTCTTGGTACTGATGGTGACTGTGAATTATGGGGCATTTATTTCTGGGACGCCAGAGTTCTGTCCATGGTTTATCAGCGGGTTCCGTTTATTTCGGATCCCCGGGCTGAGTTGAGAGTACTTGTTCAGAGGATCCGTTTGTCACCCGTTTAGTGGTTGTTCCTGTAAAGATAAGTGATATAATCTCCGGTTCCGTTTATTTCGGAACCCCCCAAGTTGGATTTATGGTGACTTGATCCCACAGATTGACTGATTCAGAAAAGCAGAGGGTCTACAGTTAACTTGGTGGCACAAAGGCCTGCATTCATGCATTTGCATCATATCATCTCGCATTCATCTGCATTCAACTCATGTCTGTCCGTACTCAGGGTCCATTATTTTTAAATTAAAAACCCCGGTTGAGAGACATCCAGATGTCAAAATGTTGTTGATGAAATTTTATCTGTCTCGATGAAACCAGAAAAAAAAGAGGACTGAATATTCCTGGTACGGACAAACATTGCATGTGTGAGTCATACTAACCCATTTGCTGTTTTGTAGGTTTCAGTATTCAACCGGTACGCATAGCTCGTCTGTTCAGATAACCTGCCGGGGGTCAACAAATCCAAGCTGATGGATCTTCTCAACGCCGATACCCTTGAACTGAAAGAGATGATGAGGGAGTTGTTTAGTGTTGTGCAAGGGCTTGCCTTGGGACAGAAAGCCATGTCTGAAAGATTGGAAAGGATTGAGAAATGGCTGATAGTGGAGAAAGTTCAGGAGAAGGCTCCGTCCTCCGAAGTGAACAAACCTTCCGGTACTGTAGCAAGGAAATCCTCCGACAGTGGTCCATTCAAGAAGAAGTTTGAGCCAGTTGGTGTGCCCGCAAAGAAAGAACGTAGCAAAGATCGTTATCATCCTTATGCTGCCACTGTAACCACTCCTGTCAGTAATCCACCTGCTCAACAGCAACAACTGCCACCTCAACAGAAGACACCGAGAGCTGAAAGCCAGGTGAAGAAGAAGAAAGAGGATCGTCAGTTTGAGGAACCACCCGTGACTTACGCCCTTCTGTTCCAAAGGTTGATGGATCTTGCTTTAGTACGGCCAAGGATATTGATTCCCATAGAACGGCAGAAGAGGCCACCAAACTATGATGAGAATGCCAAGTGCGAGTTTCACTCTGGGGCGCCCGGACACAACATTGAGGGCTGTAGAGCTTTTAAGCATGTCGTCCAGGACATGGTGGACTCCGAGACCATTAACTTGGCCCAGATTATGAAGGGGGATGTCAACCCTGCGCCCAGAAAGGGTCCTGTAAAAGCCAAGATGGTGAAGAAGGCCAAGAAAGGATTGGAGATGACTGAGGAGGATCAGCTAAAGGTTCCAATGGCTATGGTCCCAAAACCTCTGGAGCAGGATGGAGTTTTCCCTGTTAGTGATAATTCTTGTGCGATCGTCACCATAGAGGGAAGTGCACTGATGAAAGACACGACCCAAAAGATGAAGGAAGTAGAAATGGACGATGTAAGGTGTGGAGCACCCCGTCTGGCAGTTGAAACCGTCCAGGTAGAGAAGGCCCTTGTTGCTGAGAAAGAGAAGAAGTTGTCCATTTCTTCTTATAAACAAGCTCTGGAAGTGGTGAGAAACAAAGAGGCGCAAGGCTGGGGAAGGATCATTGACATCGTGATAAAAGCAGACATGTTTGGGGTCGGATATCAGCCGGATTTAGAGTCGTCTAGACCAAACAGAGGATGTCGTCCGCCGTACACCTTCGTCAGTGCAGGGATGTTGGATCCTGGTCATGCCCGTTCAGTGGTTGAAGATGTTGACAGCAACCGCGAGCTTGAGGCGTGGATAAAGTCGTGCGTACCAGGCAATTGGAAGGCCTCCAAAAGCATCATTGCCACTCATCCAGGAGTGTAGTATTTCTGTGTTTTAATCTTGTTTGCATGAAAGCCATACGTTTTGCCCGAAGCGTACTGGTCCATTGTAAGGGCCACCTCATGTGTTTCATTTTGCAACATTTTGCATCAGTAATAAATGGATGTTTTTGTAATTAAAAGCAGTGTTCCCTGTCTTTCACTTATTTTGCAGTTTTAAAAATAAAAATACAAATAAAAATGGCAATGTTTTATTCTCTTTCCTTTTGATTCATTTGGTTCCGACCTTAAAAGTGACTCTCCTGATCTCATCAATAACAATTTGGTTGCACCTCTATATGACTTCGACAATTCGACCTATCATGCCGGAGGAAAAAGGCGAAGAAGATTGTGATTTGCTGGAATTAGCCAGGTCATTGAAACAAGAGGAGAAGGTGATTCAACCGCACGAGGAGCGATTCAAGATTGTTACTCCAAGCTCCGCCGAGGTTAGAAAGCAAAAGCTGAGGCCGACAAAGGATGAGAAAGAGAGAAGGTGTGAATAGACTATCAAGATGCGAGCAGAGCTAATCAGAAAGATGCATTCCCGGTACATCACAATGAGGTATTGGTTGATTATATGGCTCAGGTCTCAGTGTTTATCTTTAGGGATGGCTTCTTGGCCAAGACCAGATTGAATTGTTGCCAGATGATATGGAGTAAACCAGGTCCACCACACAAGGGGCACCTTCGTGTTCTAAGTTGATGTCGTTCCGTCACATGAGGCCGGTGCCACGTATCAGAGGTCTACGGTGACTTTGTTTCATGATATGATTCATCGTGAAAGCAAATGCCATGTTGATGACATGATGGCAAAGTCCCAAGCAGAACAGGGGCATCCGGTAGACTTGGGGCAAGTTGTTTGACCGGTTGAGATAACTCATACTTTTGAGTCTAAATCAGTGCACTTATGGAGTGTTGTCCATCAAGCTACCGAGGCCTGTTGTGAGCGAATCAGAGGAATCGAGGTCGATCCTGCTAAAAAAAAAAAAAAATAGAGAGAGATAAGTTGCAGGAACCTCCGATTCCGATACCTCAGTGAAAGAAACAACTGTTAATCCGGTACTTGATAACCCTCGAGGGGTCTACGAGGCGCGTATTGAGTCAGCATGACTAGTCTTGTCGAAAAGAGTATGCAATTTACCTAAGCAAAAAGTTTATCGACTGTGAAACAATACACTCGCTGTTCGAAAAACTTGATGTACTTTGGCATAGGCTGCTCGCCGACTGAGACAGTGTATACTGATCCATACCACTTTGTGGATGTCCAAAATGGATTTGATCAGATAGGTGTTTGAGAAGCTAGTAGCAACCCATGGAAAGGTTATCAACCAAGGAAGTTTGAGGTCCCTGATGAGGACATCTCGAGGTACTCAAATCGAAAGATTGAGAGTGACTGATCCCGGAGGAGGGGTCTGACCCCGAATCCGAACGGATTCCGATGTCTGAGGGGGAAGGAGATGAGGTGAATAAGTTAGTGCTTCCCGGATCACAGTTGGTTGCACCAACAATGGTGGCTGAACATAAAATCTGTATCCTGGATGTTGAACCTAGGGATGTGTATCTACCTGGGGCAGTGTTTTCCTCACAGAAATATGAGAAATCAGAGAAGACTGAATGGATAAGGACTCGGAATGACACGTTGAGCCCAACTGAGGGAAAGGGCTGACAGTTACTTGGCATGGGGCAATTGTACCCAGTGAACGAAGCATGTTGTTAACCAAGAAGTGTGACCTCGCGTGTACCACGTGGAAGAGTTGGTTGAAGGAGATCCTTCCTCCTCAAGACGATTGTGGGGCAAATGGACAAACAGTTATGAATGTCCATTCGTGGTCAAGAAAGTTCCCCCTGACAGAACCTTGTAGTTGACGACCACGGATGACGACGATTTTCCATTCCCTGTGAATGCGGACGCAGTTAGAAAATACTTCGTAAAAGAAACCCGCTGGACAAAAAAAAAGAATAAAGAGTCCAGGCAAAAAATGGGCATCCCGGCGAACCAAGAAAAAGAGAAAGGTTCGGGCAAAAGTTAGGGATAATAAAAGAAAAGAAATGTACACCCGGCAAGTTGAAAACCCGCAAGGGCGACTTGGGCAAAAAAGGGTATCCCGGTGGACTGAAACCCGAAAGGGCGGTCCAGGAAAAAGAGGGAATGAAACGAACAACTGCGTCTAGCATGATCATTTGTGCTCATGATGACTTGGATAATCCCCGACAGAGACCAATCGGAAGCGTCTTGTTCAGAAGACAGAAGGTGCGGAAAGTCCTAAGGACATATGAGGTGTAACTGAGTTGGAACCCGATGAGATCGCAGTTTCACGTTGCCATTAGGATAGATTTTTTCCTTTTATGTGCAATCACCTCTTTCCAGGGTTTGCTTCCTGTGTGTTGCTCGATTGTGAGCCATCTTTTATTCCAGTAAAATAAAGCTTGTGTTCGGTCAAATAATTTTGTTTTGTTGTCATTACCGTTTTGATTACAAAAACATCTGTTTATTCTGATAAGAATATTTGCATTTTGAAACATAGAGGTCTCTTCCAATGCATGCTTGTGTGATTGAAATCTGGAAATCTTACTTGGAAGTCTGAGTGACCTAAGTGTTGAAACATCAGAACACCTGAGGCATACCTGGGGCACGTTTTTATCTAACGACCTCTTGTGCAAGTACTGTTGGATATTCATTCACTTGTCGGTGGTGATGTGAAGCCTTTATGACAAGAGATCCCTGCAGAGCCAAATCAGGGGCAAGGGATAGTTGAACGGTGAAAAGACAGTGAAGGATTACGACGACGGTCCTGGAAAGTTAATCAAGAAGACTCTTCAAAGTCTGATGATTGGAAAGTTTGTCTGAATACCAGGAGTTCGATCCCCGTGGAGTACGGACGAGATTGGGAATACAAGATGATGGAGCAGAAAAGTCCAGAAGCATCTGGGAGTTCATAAAAGAGGAAAGCTGACACTATGGGTGGACGATGGATGCCGCTGTTCGGCGACTCGACAGGTGTTCCGTGTCTAATAAGCTGTATTTCCCCAGTAGGTGTGAGAGCGTTACCTCCATAACAGATTCGAGATCAGTGTCTCCTCAGCAAACCTAAAGGTGGCCGTATCCCCAGCGGAGTTGTGACTGTTTTCCAAGTCTGAAGCTGTCTTCCCAGCAGAGGCGGTGTTGATGGTTTTTTCCCAGCAAGGTTTGTCTTTCCCCAGCAGAATGGAAGTTGACCTGGTTATAGGATCCCTAGCACAGTTCCTGGAGTTCCCCGGTGTTGTCTCTGAAGGAGACGTGTGTTTATGCATTCATCATTTAGATAAGCATAGCATATTGCATCATTAGTGCATAGCATTTCCATGATCATGGGGCATTGTGTAAAACAAGAAAAAACTCATGCATCAACATAGCAAGCATATCCATTAGCCCTAGGCCGTGGTGACCAGCCGAGATTGGGTTGTTGGAAAGAGCTTAGCATCGCGCCATTGGATCGGCTTCAGAATTGGGTTCATCAGCATGGTCGAGAGGTTGGTGTTTTCCGAACATGTGATTCCTCGGTCGAGTGGGTATCCCCATCAGTGTTACTCCCAATTGTTAGCGTCTTGCCAGCTTGGGTCTTTTTCCTTAAGCAGGTATGGGTGTGTCTGATCTCTCCATGTAGAGTCTACCCCTTAAGCAGAAGGTGTCAATCTTTTCCTGCCATTTCCCCACTGAGATACATCCTCGTGGATGACGGTTGCTTCCGTTCCCTCCCTAATGGGAGGGGTTTTCCCTATTGAGTTCTTTCCTCATTAGGATGAGTCTTGATTCAGTCTACCTTTTTGGATCGATCCTAAATTGGCTTCTTGTTGACTATCTCTCGTGCTGCCCTGGGGCATAAATGAATAGTCGCTCACTAACCGGCACTCATTCATTTCATCCTCGGCGGAATTTGTTGGCCTCTACCTACGAACCGGTAGCTGTAAGTCCTATCTTTGTGGTTTTCTACCTACTAGTTGGTAGTTGTAAAATCCCACTTTCCTCCCCTTGTTGGAGTTAACCCTTTGTGCTCATCCCGATGATGACTGGTTACTTTTCCGTGGTTTTCTGCCTACAAACCGGTAGATGTAATCCCTTCTTTGCAGTTATCAGTATCCTCTTTGTGGTATTGATACTCTTTTCCCCTCTGGATACTTGCCTTGATCAAGCAGTATTGTCCCCAGTGGGGTCTTCCCCTTCCTTTTGGATATTTGCTCCGAGTCAGCAACTTTATCCTCTTTTGATTGGTCATCTCTGCATACCTAGTCCTGGTACCCTGGTGCCTTTCTTTTCGGTCGTTTATCCATTTAACAACCTACAACCCGGTTATGGATAATCTTCCATGCGAGTGTATTATCTACGTTTTGACGGCTATAGACAATATGTCTCATAATTTTCCGGTATTCAGACCGAAGAAGTTTCCGACGATCAGGTCGATGTACTTATATTTTTCCGGTATTCAGACCGAAGGAGTTTCCGACGATCAGGTCGATGTACTCATGGCACTCAGGCCAATTTCCCGGTATTCAGACCGAAGGAGTTTCCGACGATCAGGTCGATGTACTCATGGCACTCAGGCCAATTTCCCGGTATTCAGACCGAAGAAGTTTCCGACGATCAGGTCGATGTACTTATGTTTTCCCGGTATTCAGACCGAAGAAGTTTCCGACGATCAGGTCGATGTACTTATGTTTTCCCGGTATTCAGACCGAAGAAGTTTCCGACGATCAGGTCGATGTACTTATGTTTTCCCGGTATTCAGACCGAAGAAGTTTCCGACGATCAGGTCGATGTACTTATGTTTTCCCGGTATTCAGACCGAAGAAGTTTCCGACGATCAGGTCGATGTACTTATGTATTTTCCGGTATTCAGACCGAAGGAGTTTCCGACGATCAGGTCGATGTACTCATGGCATTCAGGCCAATTTTCCGGTATTCAGACCGAAGTGGCGTTCAGGCCAATTTCCGATTTTCAAATCAAAGAAGTATTCCTCCTCTCCGTTGGTGTCGATAAACGTCGAGTTTCTCCTAGTCATCCGATGACGTCTAGTTGTACCTGTCCCCACGTGGATTTACCTCTCCGTTGGTCTTGGTAAACGTCGAGTTTTTCCCGATCATCCGTTGATGATTTGGTTGTGTTCACTCTCTCCAGTAGAGCTTCCTCCTCTCCGTTGGTGTCGATAAACGTCGAGTTTTTCCTATTCGTCCTGTGACGTCTAGTTATACCTGTCCCCGCGTGGATTTACCTCTCCGTTGGTCTTGGTAAACGTTGAGTTTTTCCCATTTCGTCCGTTGACGTATGGTTGTATCCCTTCCATTCATTCATTAATGTTTGGTTACCTCTCCGTTGGTCTTGGTAAACGTTGAGTTTTTCCCATTTCGTCCGTTGACGTATGGTTGTATCCCTTCCAGTCATTCAATAACGTCTGGTTACCTCTCCATTGGTCCCGATAAACGTTGAGTTTTTCCTAGTTGTCCGTTGGCATCTAGTTGTGATTGTTGTTCCCATTCACCATCGTTGTGATGTCTGGATGTGGCCGCACCCTTTGAAAATAAAACCAAAAGATATATACCCAGCAATAAATATCAAATCCCAGTGGACGTTTCCATTGGTGGATCCCTGTATTGTGCAAATTCTACGGTTCTTGGTATTCAATCCCTGTTTACCCTGAAAGTCTGACAGCCGTTGCTCTCATCCATTCGGGTTCCCAGCTGATTGAATAGGGGCAGCTGTAGCACCTCAAATTTGCACCTATCATTGTACAAACATTTTCATATTAGGTCATAGCATATCATGGTCCATTGCATAGCATTGCATTGCCTTTTTTGCCTCAAGTGCAAGCCAATCAAGGAATTAGGTCAAACTGATCAGGAGATCAGTCAACCAAGCAAGCAAGGGTGTTTCTCAAGGAGCCAAGGCCCTAGGGTTTGTCCATCAAGTTCACATGACTTGGGGGTCCATTTGAAGTGTTTTGGTCAAGGATTGGATGTTCAGAAGTCATCAGTTCATACACAGACAGTCAAAAACCCTAGAAAGTCAAAGACAGTCAACAGTCAGTCAAAGCAGTGGATGGTGGCCATTCTTGTGGAATTTGGGCACCATGATCAATAATCAAGAGTCCATACAACTTGGGACATCATTTGAAGTCAAGGTCTTAAGGAATTAGGGTTTGGAAGTCATCAGTCAATGCACAGTCAGTCAGAAACCCTAAAAGTCAACTGTTGGTCAACTGTCCATTTAATCAGTGATTTGATGATGGAAATTGGTTTGTGAGAGCTCATTCATGGCCAAATAGTCCTCATATATCATGTCAAACACCATCATGGAAGAATTTGAAGCCAAATCAGAAATTTCCAAAAATGGAAACTGGACCTGTAACTGAAACTTACCAAAAATGGAAAGTCTTGATCCTCAAAATTACATCATGATACAAGCTTCAAATGAATTTTTGCCCAACATGAAAGTTGAAGATCTTGTTCTCCCATTTCCAAAAAGTCCAAGTACTCTTAATTCCCATGTATGGTTGGCAAGTTATGATCGAATCGATTTCAGAAAATCTTGAACTTCAAAAGGCCATATCTCTCAAACCATTTGGCCAATTTTGGTGGGGTTTTTTCCTACAAGTCACATTTGATCCCCTCTTTCCAAAAATATAAATTTCATGAGCCAAAACATTGCCAATCAAAATGGCATTTTTGAACCTAGCATATGTAAAATTCAAGTTTGACCAAGAGTTGACTTTTTGATTTAATCATCTTTAAACCATTTGGCCAATTAAAATAGTTCAGAAATATGGTTTTGGACATGTTTGCAAGCTCATTTCATGCAGTACACATAGCCATGCCTAACTTGCTTGAAAATTGGCCACAAGTACACTTTTTTTCACCAAATCTATCCCACCATTCCATGGGCCATGCTTGGTACCTCTCATAGCAGATTTTTTAACATCATTTTTCTGTCATGATGAACACAAATTGCAGCCTAAAACTAACAGCAAAAAAAAAAAGCCATTCCTTGCTTGCTTGAAATTGGAAGGAAAGTACAAATTCAACCATATCTATCCATACTATCCACCATACCATGCCTTGTACTATCAAACAGAATTTTAGGAGATGATTTTCTGTCACTTAGCACTACTAGCTGCAGCCATCAAACAGAACTCATTCATGCTAAAACTCATTCTTGGCCATTTTCTAAAAATCTTCCAAAAAACCTCAAGTAACCTAAGCAAGCTTTGTTGGTTTTCTTCATCCAAGCAACATCAAACAGCAAATAAAAGCCTCATTTTCTGTCAAATGAAATCAGCAGTAGCAGCCAAAAACCACAGAAAACTCATTCTCTAAAAAATCTCATTTTGGCCATTTCTCAAAGAGCAGTCAAAAACTCTCAAAGAACTGAGCCTGGCCTTGCTTAATACTACATCTACACAACATTTTGAACTGGTTTCCATCAACATTCTCCAGCTGGAAAGCCATTTCCCATGGCTGTTTTTCCTCACACATCACCCATGACAGTCCAAGTTTTAAGCCACCGCAAGGGTTTCTGAACCAAACCACCTTCACCAATCATCATTGGAAGGCTTTTGCATCATCTGTTTCGGGCCAAGAAGACCAAAACAACACTGTTTTTCCTTCTGCTTCAAAAATAAGTAAGATTTCGAATCCTCTTTTTTCCAAAATCATGGTGTGTAATGCGTAGATCTCTTTATCCTGATCATTATGAGCTTTGAGTCACTGAAAACGGTTGAGTATTTGTGGAGTTATGTTATCTCAAAGTTTCAATATGTTTACTGTAGCGTTTGTATGTGCCTTGCCTTGTTTCCAAATAAATGCCAAAAGGCCTGGGGCGAGGGGGATTCGAACCCCAGACCTTTGCCTCAAAGCCTCAGATACCAAGTGTTTTACCACTGGGGCGCAATGCCAATTCATTTATTTAACGTCTTCTATGAAATATATATTAAAAAGGAGCGCTGACCTCCCCATTTAAATGAAACGCTGAGTTTCAACACTCAGCAAGGGGCGTTTTGGTCTTTTGGCATTTCATTACATATTTATTCCAATTAAAATCAATTCATCTCAACGTTTATTTCACTTTGTGACACCAACTTACAAAAATCATTGCGCCTCCAATTTTAGTCCAAAAATCATGGGAATTTTTGCATTGTCTTCCTCATGACCTCTAGTATTTTATCATATTTTTTCCAGATTTTTTTGATCAATGGTTTTTAAATGGTGCTAGGGTTTGTGACATGTGACCAAATATTATACACTTTGCCAAAACATTTGTGAAATGATGAGAATGTATCCAATGGCTCCCAAATTTTTTGTGCTTAAACTAGACACACTCATGGTGATTTTGGTGTAGAGTTTGTGAATTTATCATTGCTGGTTTGTGAGTTATGAATTTTTGAATTAGGGTGTGACAATTTGTGTCACACCATTGATGCCCAACTTCATGAATTTCATTACCATGCTTCTTGACCTCCAATTGATCTGATTTTTTGCATGAACCTACTCTTGTATGTCTAGTTTACATGTGATTTTTTGTGGATTTATTTGTGGCATTTCCTAATTGTTTGAGATTTTCTCCCCTGGTTAGTCATATGTTGACCTTGTGTGACACTTGTTCCCATTTCATTTGTGAAATTCTCATACTTTATTGGATGGACATGAAATTTTACATGAGATAACTACACATCCCCATCTTTGCCATGGTTTTGATCCCATTCATTTATCATATTCCATCTCTGATTTATGAATTTTCTAAGTTGATACATGTTTGGTTGACTTCTTTGAGCATGTTCAAAATTGCTTTGACTTTATGATTTTTATTGACTGCCTTCCACTTGTCCAAATGAGATGAAATTTGACATGCTTACCATGCTGTGGGTTGTGATTGATCATGATTTATTTGGTGATTTTTGGAAATGTTTGAGATTGCTTTTGAGTTAAGTCTTGCTGTTGACTTCTATGAGCTTCTGTTTGCCATGTCTTGACCTAAATTGTTCATGAAATGATGATGATGATTAATATGCATGTGAACCCAATTGAGTTTGTTTCTTGAATGTTTAAACTTGACTTTGATTGGATATCCTTTGCTGTTTTGACTTTTTCATGCTCTTTTGACCCTAGGCTTGCCCTAGTGGTCCCGTTACTCACCTTTGAGCTTGTGTTTTCAGGTGGAACACCAAATGGCCATTGAGACCAATTATTTTGATTGAGCTTGCTTGAATATCATTGACTAACATGTGTGTTTTGTAGGGAGCTTGGCTCACATGCCTTAAGCCTTGTGCCTTGCACATTCACTTGCTTGTGTTGACTGGTTGATGTCTGTTTCTTTTACTTTGTTTGAAGTTGCATACTAACATCTGCTTGACTGTTTCAGGTGCTTTTAGTTGCTTAGTTCCTTGTGAACTTTTTGCTTTGCTTTGCTTGTATAAGCAATTTGCATTGAGGTATGTCTCTTTTACTTCATGTAGTCTGGAAGACCTGGCCTGTTACTTGGCCAGGCAACTGTCTGAAGTCCTCCTTAAGAGGCAATGTTTGTGGATGTTTAATTTTGTCCTTGCATAGAGTCAAAGTCCTCCTAAGTGAAGAGGCAATTGGTGGAAGGTAGGGATATGCAATCTATCCCCCACTATTCAGTGTGTCATCTGCTTTGCTCACACCACTGTGTTGATGCATTGCGGATACAAACCCAAGATCTTATACAATTGTACAGTTGAGTCAGTTTTAAATGTGTAGAAGGGTTCCCACTTTCTGAACCCACACATTCTTGTCTTAAGCTCTCCCCGGCCAGGGATAAGAGCTGTGAAGTCTTATCTTCACTCACCTTTCATCTGCTTCACCTTAGTCTCTCAATGGCAAGGTTAAGAGCACATTCACCCAGTTCCAGAGGTTTGTTTGTTGAGGTTGATATGACCCCTCGACTAAAACCTAACCCTTGTGTGAGCCTCTTGTGTGTATATAGTGTGTGCTATCTGTGCTTGTATGTTTGACTTGCTTCCTGTGCAAGTTAGGGTTAGTTTAGACTTGCTTCCTGTGCAAGTTAGGTTTTGCTTGGCTTGCTTCCTGTGCAAGTTAAATGTGTGTGTGGCTTGCTTCCTATGCAAGTCATGCCTAGGATAGGCTGGCTCCCTGTGCCAGTTAGCTAGAAACATTAACTTAGGGATGATTTGCATGATAACATCTAGGCTCGAGTCGTAGTCTCCCTAGTGTTGTGTCTCCCTCTGTTATCTGGTTAGGCTAGTCCTTTATCCCTCCGTAGGGGAACTACATCGCTCTGATCTTCATACCAGATGAAGTATGTAGGCAGGAGATTGAGCTGATCTCTCCGGGCGCCCCTTTTTTCTTTTTGTGTGTGTTGTTTGACAGTTGCTAGGCTCGAGTGCCTGACTCCTTAGCAATTTGTTGTCTGTTTGTTTGAGTGTGTGCTTGACAGTTATAGGCTCGAGTCCCCGACTCCCTATTAACTTGTTGTGTTGTTGTGTGTTTGGAAGCTGATGTAAGTCCATCGAGTGGCGTTCGGGTTCCAGTGTGGGTCTGTTGGTTCGGATGCTGATGTAAGCCCAGTGATTGGCATTCAGGCTCCACGTTTGCCTTTTTGTGTGTGTTTTGGTTCGGATGCTGATGTAAGCCCAGTGATTGGCATTCAGGCTCCATGTTTGCCTTTGCCTGTGTTTGTTTGTGTGCGTGTAAGCCGAGCTACGAATGCTCTGATTCTTCTCTCGTCCGAGAAGATACGTATGCATAGGATGCGATATCCTAGCGAGCATGTGTCGTTTCCCCAGTCCGAACTACTTGGTCTCTAATGTCTATGCCTGATAGACTAAGTAGGCCCAGGATGCGACATCCTGCCGAGTCAGTTTCAGTCAGTTTTCTTTTGTCTCTTTCAGCCAGTGTGTGTGTGTTTGAGCAGCGTTTTAGCAACCATATTCTTTCCTTTTGTGCGTGGATCCCGTAGAGTACTACGGATGCGTAGGGGTGCTAATACCTTCCCTTCGCATAACCGACTCCCGAACCCATTCTTTTTGGTCGCGAGACCATGTTCTTTCCTAGGTTTACTCTGAGCGTTTCCTTTCCCTCTTTTGGGATAAATAACGCACGGTGGCGGCTCTGTTGTTCTTTCTTTTCCCGCCGGTTTTTCGCGTGATGCGACATAACTCAAATTGACGTTGGTGAGTTTGTAACCTCACAACCTTTGCTTTGTCTTCCCCTGCATAAGCCTTCTCAAGAATCCCCCCAAGCTTGCTTTGCCGAGTCACAATCGCCAACTTTCTCAAGATTGTCACTATCAACGCAAGAATGTATCAAGAAGAGAGCTTTGTAGTCTTTCTTCTTCTCTTCTTTGTGAGTAGCTTGCTGGGCTGCAGTAGCCTCTTCAACAAGAGGAGTAACACTGGTGGTAATCACATCAAGCACATCTTGATAACCGAACAAGACTTTCATTTTCTTGCACCATTTGTCGTAGTTCTTCGAATCAAGAATTGGAAGGTTGGTGGGTATTTTATCGTTTGAAACGGGCATGATTGCAGCGGAATAGGATCAGAACCAAAGCTCCTGATGCCAAATGTTGGAACAAGCACAAAAACTTGTATGTGAATCAATGGAGGTGATGGATAATTTTGGTGAAATTGGAGGATTAGGGAAGATGAAGTTTAGAGAGAATAGAGATTAATTGAGAGGGTAAAAATCATATGGCATTAATTCATTCAACATGTTACAAAATGTATATATAGTGCCTACTAACACTAAACAAAGTAACAAACAAAAGTTAAACAAAAACAGCCTTGGTTTTCCTGCAGCATTCTAGCAGCTTTTCCAAATAGCTTCTCAAATAAGCTATTCTCCAAACATGCTTCTGATCATAGTTACATTGCATTTGACTTATATAACATCCAACAATTATTATTATTGGTATTAGTATTATTATTAATATTATTATTATTATTATTATTATTATTATTATTATTATTATTATTATTATTATTATTATTATTAGAGTAATGCAAACTTGTGCTTAAGAGATAAATATAAAAATATTTTTGGAATATGAATGTAGTATATAAAAGTTAAGAATATTATATATAAATAGGCATTTTAAATATATATATATATATATATATATATATATATATATATATATATATATATATATATATATATATATATAATCGCCATTAAAAAATCTTATTATTCTTAATACTACATTCATATTCCAAAAATCTTATATCAAAAGTTAAGATTATTGTATATAAAAATAGACATTTTAAAACATATTTTCATTTACAACTAGAAAATAAAAGTAATTCGTTTGTATTATAAGATGGCACAATTGGACAAAATATTCTTTATAAACTAATTAGGTAGTAATGGTTTGTGAGTTTTTCATAAAAATAAAGGGGAAATGATAGTTCATTCTAACATGTATCTTACATTTCAATGAAACCGTTAATTCAACGTGCTCGTTGATTTGAATTATTTTATAGGTGATTAAAATAAAAAATAAAATTCTATCAATATCTAACGTCTCTAATTAACCAATTATGTATTACTCTTTCAGTATATTTCAATTAAATTGTATTTCAATCAATATACAATCAAATATCTTTTAATTTTGCTAATTAATTCTTACTTTTGTGTCATGTCACGGTGGCACTTATTTATAATCCTTTTCTTTGAATGAACTTTTAAAAATTTAAATATATTTTAAAGAAAAAAAATATGCACCGACTATGTAAAATAGTTTATACGGTTAATCAATCAAAGACGTATAACATACATCTTTAATTTGTATATTTTATAGGCCCTTTAGACATCTTTATATTTTCAAGAATAAAATATTGATTCTTTTTAGTTATCTGCACTGTAATTTTCAACGCTACTTATTTTAAAGAGCTGATATTTATTGTCCCGTCTCTCATTTGGTCTTAGTTTGAAAATGGATTTAATAAAAAAAAAAATCATCCTAAAATCATATTCTCTCATTTTTTACTCATCTACAAAATGAGAATTTCATTCTTCTAAAATCATATTCTCTCATTTTTTATGCTTCACTTAAACTAGCGAACAAAATAGATGATATGACATTAATAGATAGGCCTTTTTATTCTATTTAAATTGGAAAATAACCTACAATTAAACAATTAAATTAAAATTAAAAAACAACAAAATTTGACAATTTAAAAAAATAAAAAAAATTAAAAAAATCCTAACTTCACATTTGTTCATGTTCATAGCCTCGCACAAATACAACCACCACAATAGGACAACTCAACTCCAATCTACTCTCTTTAAAATTAAATTCAAAAATTTGACAGATTCCCCCGGGTTAGGGGGCGAGATCATATTTCCATGGTCACATCTGAGGTGAGGGGCGCCCCACACACTTTGATTCAAGAGTCATACTTCCACGGGGGTATGTTAGACGACGGGCACCCCACACACTCTCGCTCGGGATAGGGAGCGAGATCATACTTCCATGGTCACATCATAGACAAATGATCAGAAAAATCATTACGGGATTCGACTTCAACAACTTCTCTCATGTCGAGAAAGAGGTGGTTCAAGTATTAAGTAACCTTAAGTTCATGTGCTCTCGCACTCTGATCACTTTGGATCAAGGGAACGGCGGAGGGATAAACGAATACTTGGATTTTCCTCATGACTACCATTTGCTTCATAATAGCTCCCCCATCGACTTGTCGAGGCTGCTATCCCAATTTATTTTTAGTAGTGTTGAAAAGTAGGCTAGTTTATAGCAAGTTGTGTAAAAACTTCTATTTACTTATCCATGTTAACTACTTTTTTATGGAGACTTTTGTCGTTAATCTCTCGCATGAATTTCTGAGCGATGTGTCTTATTTACCGATGACCACGTCTCAACCTTCGTGGATCATAGAGGTGATACAAAGACTTCTACTCGGCCAACTAATTATGGTGGGAACCAAGGAGGTCTTAGAAAGGCCATGCGACAACCAGACATGACCCTATTCAGGAGCAACAATCTCTACCACATAGGGCCCCAAATTTTGGGAGGCCCCAAACTTTAGAAGGTCCAATTTTTTTCATCAATATTAATTGAAATAAAAAAGTGTTATAATAAAAACCCAATAAATTAAAAAAATTACATGATAAAAAGCCAATACATAAAAAATGGGTTAAATATACGACATCCCCTGCAATGTAAGCGATATTAGATTTACACCCCTGTAAAGTTTTTTATGCCCTCTTGTAATGTGAAGATTCTCTGTCTATGACCCCTAGGTGCACTATTTGATGATGTAACTTGTCTATGTGTTATTTAATTTTTTTTATTTTTTTTTAAATTCACGTGGATTTTATTATATTTTTTTTATAATTTTTTTTTCCGTTATATTTTGTGAGTGACGAATTTCCACCCACAATCGTAACATTCCGCACACCTCTTTCCTTCTTCTTCCTCTATGGAATTCACTCATACATAACCTTAATAACCTCCATGATAAACTATGTTTGGGACATTGTAGAGAGTGACAATTGTTGGTTATTCGTGTGTTATTTTTTGTTGGATGAAGATTCTTTCCATGAAGCAATCTTCATCTAGGTTGGAACTCTTCGGACTTCTTTCGCTTCTTACTAGTTTTGCTCCATTTGAATCGTTTATGGAAGAACCCTGTAGATGAATGCATTACCTTATCAAAATATTGAAATTATCTAATGTTGAAATGAGATATCATTCTGGTGAATGAATTGGTCGGTATGTATGGGAAAGTTAGAAGAATGGATGATGCATGCCGTGTGTTTGATGGAATGATTGTGAGAAGTGTTTTGTCAGAATTATGCAGTATCTCTGCATGCATGTATCTGTATTTTTATTGTTGTTGTTTTGATTCTATTTCGTATTGGAGTGACTTGCTGATCCAAGTATCTATCATAACTAGTTTGGATGTTGTGGATTTCGGAGAAGTATCATATATGCATAAATTTTTTATTTTCATATGGATAACATTCTGCAGCGATTTTCATCTGGTTTGGCTTAAGTGGTTAAAGTTGACAGTAACAACTTTTGTTTTTAGGGCTTAGATTATTCTGTACATTTTTAGCCGGTAACGAATTGATCATGAAATGGTATTCCTAAAGAAGCTTTTCCTTGCTCCTATATTTCAACTAATGGAAATTGATAGGGTAATATGGAGTGGATATGTGACATTAGTCTTGTGAATCTATTAGCCAATTTTTAATTATTATAATTGTATTTTTTTTTAAATTAGGTCCATTTTTAAAATTAAAATGAGGTATCTTGATTGATTGGGTTGATCCTGACGACAACAAGCATCTACTCCTTGTGAAACCGTCGACTACTTTTCATGACCCGATCATAATCAACACTAGATATTTTTTTAACGTAATATAAATATTACTTTAATGATTGTATTATTTAATATATTATTGCTTTATTATTAATATATATTCCTTTAATTATTAATAAATTATAAAAATACTTTTGTAATTTTTAATAAAAAATAATATTAAATTAATATTTACTAAAAATATTATGATTAAAAAATATAAGGAAATACGTTTTAAAAAACCCTCCATTATATTGGGCGTACTTTATAAAATTTTAGGGAATTATTAATCTCATCCTAAATATTGGAAAAACATCCTATGAAAATTCAAAAAATGCCCATCCAATTCTGAAAATGCATCTTCGAGCGCACCCTGAGTCTCACTGAAACACGCACCAACTGAGTCTAACCCCATATTTTTTCCAAAATCTATTCCCAGGATGCATATCCGAAACCGTTCCATGTACATCCAATGCATTCCTCACTGAAACATCCTTTTATTACATATATTGATTCAGAGATACATCTCCATATTCACATCGGACATAATCTAGAGATGAATCTTTTGAACCACATCATACATTAATCTTTGACATTGTTTTAGAGACACTTTGATGAAATTGACGATATATTATAGATATACTATCATATTCAATTTTATATAAATTAAAAACATAAAAATGATATGATGAAAATCACATATGTAGATTAATAAATTCAAAGTACACCATGAAGTCAAAGTAAAATAGAATCGAAAATAGTGTTTTGAATACAAATACTAAATACTACTGTATGAAATACTCGAGCCCCATGTTCCTACAATGCCTCATGTACTATAGTGCCTCTCGTGCCATGTGCATAATGACATCTAGAACGTCCCTAACCTCAGAACCATCCAGAAAGAGTCCTCTGTCTATACCCGTTTGCCCAATCTTCATGATACAATGACATCTAGGTAATACATCAACAACATGATATGGCATAACTTACTCCTCCTCTAGTATCTCCTGATGAGCTGACCTAGTTGGATCTCCTAGAGCATCCGATGTCATATAAGAATGTTGCACCCTAAAATACCCTAAAATACTAGTGGATGTAGTCGTGTGCAACACACCAGTCGCTAAGAGCTATGATGTGACCCCTCCGGTACCAAATGATTAAGGCAACCATCAAACATGGTATCTATATCTCTACGTGTCATAGAGGGATGAGCATAATCAAAAGGGTTTATGGGAATAAATTGCATGTAGTCGAACTTCGAAATGACGTGCTTAGAAAAATGAGGACACGTCAGACGTGAACCGCAAGCCAACCATTATGATTAGAAGGCTATGTCGTCATAAGAACACGTCTCACGGTGAGTTACGTAAGTAGGGAAATATATATCCTCAGCTATCAAGCGATCAAGATACACTATGTATGGCTTCGTCTCCAATTCCCTATGAGTAGGATGAATGCAGAAGCACGTGGCATTTCCTCAGTGTATGTCAGAGCACATAACTATCTGTGTGGGAAGTGTTGGAAGATCAAAACTAAAAAATGGTACATATAAATCATTATTAATGGCATAGAAAAAGTGTTATGAAAATGGTACAAAAACCTAAAAAGATCCAAAAATATTACCGTCAACAGTGTGATGTTGTCTGTCATTTGTTTGGTCTTCCACATACAACCTTAAGCTAACTCAGAGTATATGTAAACCAAACAAGTTCCCTCCCCCCAGTTATACTCATGGACCCGCCCTAAGTTATCAAAGTATCGCAGGTAGACCACATCCACATAAGTGACACTCTTGTCCACAAAAATGGACGTGCCAACCAAATACAACATGTATGCGCTCAGAGCGTATGCTTTATGGTGCGTAACCTGCTCGTCATCATCGGTGACCTTCTCTACTGCATGTAGCTGTTGTGTATACAACCTCTCTGGGAATCAAAACCTAGCATGATCCCCTTGAGTGACTTCTAACTCCTTCAAGGCATCCCCTAGGTCAGCTCCTAAATAGTCTACCATCATCTCTAGTGTGTGATCTCTGTTAATCTTGACGTGGTCTAACAGTCTCCCCCTGATCAAAAGATGTAGAAGGCATGAGTTATCTTCCAGTGTGATGGATATCTCATCGAGTGGGAGATGATATAATGACGTCTTTGAGTGTCATCTCTCTACAAACACGGACAGCATACCATGGTTAATCATAAAATAACTGATCATGCACAAGTCTCTAAACCCAGGTAGTTTCATCACATTCTGAAATCACTTCTCATTAGGCTGTGGCAGACCCATAATCTTCCCACCATGGTTGATGCATTATTATAACAAACATGATTTTCAAAAAATGGATACAACTGAATTTTAACTCTCTGTCCCAGACATGTCTAGCTATATGGTTTGGAGATAGAGGCAGCAACGATAAGTCCGACGAGCCTCTCCAAACCTCTTGGTGTATGCAAAGCTTCAGGTGCCTGAGTAGGTGACACCTGTCTCCTACGGGAAGACGAAGGAGGAGATGCATAAGCCCCAGAAGTTGATGTCTCCGTATTAACTAAGCTAGAAACGACAGGTGCTTGAGATGGTCGGGATATTTCCCTCTGAACCGATGTCTACTGCTAGGGGTGTTCGTGGTACGGTTTCGACAGTTTTGATGCTAAGAGTCATCTGAACTGCAAGATAAAAAAACTTGCGGTTCAGTTGGCTTTTAGAAATAAAATTGAACCATATCAAACCAAACTAATGTAGTTTGGATTGGTTTGGTTGGTTCTGTTTTTTAAAATATTTTTATTGACAACATAAAATACTTTACCATAAAATAAGTTTATAGTTGTCAAAATATATTTATAATTTGATGCATAAATATCAATTGTGTGTTATAATTTTATCTTATGTCTAAAGGAAATATATGAAATTGAATTCTTAAATAAATTTGAAATATTATTAATATTTTATATATAAAGGAATACAAAAGTAAGGTAAATTAAACTTTTTCTTTTAATCTTATTTTTATCAGTGTCAACAAATTAAAATTGAAAACAAAAATAAATATATAACAATTTTATTTAAAATAATAATTTTTATAAATAAATAATATTTTATTTTTTATTGATATGTAAATTAAAATAAATGTCATACAAAAAATACGATAAAATATACACATAGTACTTGTTGAGTTCAGTAACGAATAAAAAAATCTAATAGTTTGTAAGGTTTTGTAACATAATGTGATTTTGTTCGGTTTGCAAAATACAAATCGCAAATTGAACAAAATTGTAGCACCTCAAATTTGCACCTATCATTGTACATACATTCTCATATTAGGTCATAGCATTAACATGGTCCACTGCATAGCATTGCATTGTCCCTTTTGCCTCAAGTGCAAGATCATCAGAAGAATTAGGTCAAACTGATCAGGAGATCAGTCAATCAATCAAGCAAGTACAATCTCCATTGATCCAAGGCCCTAGGGTTGGTCCAACATGTTCACATGACCTAGGGATCCTTTGGAAGTGTTTTGGTCAAGGATTGGATGTTCAGAAGTCATCAGTCAATGCACAGTTTACCAGAAACCCTAAAAAGTCAACTTTGGTCAACTGGGCTTGATTTTATGGTTTTGATGGTGGGAATTGGTTTGAGAGGGTTCCTTCATGTCCATATAGGCCTCATATAACATGTCAAACATCATCATGGAAGAATTTGAAGCCAGACAAGAAATTTCCAAAAATAGAAAGTTGACCTGTAATTGGAATTTGCCAAAAATGGAAACTTCTTGATCCTAAACTTACATCATGATACAAGCTTCAAATGAATTTTTGCCCAACATGAAAGTTGAAGATCTTGTTCTCCCATTTCCAAAAAGTCCAAGAACACTCAATTCCCATGTATGGTTGGCAAGTTATGATCAAGTCATTTTCAGAATTTTTTGAACTTCAAAAGGCCATATCTCTCAAACCATTTGGCCAAATTGGGTGGGGTTTTTTGCAACAAGTCACATTTGATACCCTATTTCCAAAAATGTCATCATCATTCATCAAAACATCACCAATCAAAATGGCATTTTTGAACTTACATGAATTAATTTCAAGTGAGGTTGAAATTTGACTTTTTGAAATAACCATTTTTAATCATTTTGGCCATTTGGAATAGCTCAGAAATTGCATTTGAAACATGTTGGAAGGCCCAATTCGAGTTGCAGCCATCATACACCTCACCACTTAAGTAAAATGCAAATTAGCAAAACTTGTCATTCAACCAAATTGTGATTAACATTCACTTAGCAAACCTTAAACAGCAGATATAAGGTTCATTTTCTGCCAAACAGAAACCCTAGCAGCCACACTCTACACAGAATTTTCTCACTCTCTCTCAATTTGACATTTTTGCATTTTGAGCTTTTCCTTGAAAACTTGCAAACCGCACGACCTGGCTATTGTTGCTTCATCATTCAACATCCATTTTGAGCTGATTCCAACCATCATAAACCAACTGGAACCAAGGAGCAAGCTTTTTTTCTTCAAGCTTCACTAATGGCAGATCTCGAGCTGGACCAAACCAAGCTTTCTTGAGCCAAGCATACATCACCAGTCATCTTTTGGAAGCTGTTGGAGCAACTGTTTCAGCAAGACACATCCAAAACAACACTGTTTCACTAATTTCTTCAAAATCAAGTAAGATTTCAAACCTCACCATTTGCTAAATCTTAACATGTTTTGGAAAGGCCTTTGCATGCTGATTTCATTGGTAGTCTTAGTTTTGAAAATGGTTGGATGATGATTGAGTTATGCTGTTTTAAAGTTTGCTGTTCATATTTATTTTTACTCGATTCATGATGCTTGGCCTGTTTTAATGAAAATGAGTGATGGATTCATGTTGTTTGATGCTTGCTGAATCGATTGATGTAGTCAATTTGTATTTCTGGGCATTTTAATTTTTCACGATTTGAAGTGATGAAGATGAAGCTCACTGTTCATATGAAACCCTAGTTCATCGTTGCCTTGCCCAGATTTGTCCCCTGTTCACGTTGCATGCTACTGTACGCTCATGCTAGCCAATCAGCTTATTTCGTTCCCTGGCCCAAAACGCGGCGTTTGATTTAGTTGTCCTGGTTATTACAAAAATGCCACCATCCGTGTCATGTGACCTATTAGTTCATGTTATTTTTCAATGTTTATTTCAATTTGATACATCATTTTGCAAAATTCATAACATCATCATTTTTAATCCAATTTGAATGGGATTTTTTGCATTTGATTCATCATGAACTCTACTTATTTGTCATATTTTTTCCAGAATTTTTGGATGGATGGATTTTATTTGGTATTAGGGTTTTGCTCATGTGCTCAATTGTTGTACCTTTTACCAAATCATTTGTGAAATAGTGATGCTTTATCCCATGACCTTGAAATTTTTTGTGCATAAACTAGACACATCCATGGTGATTTTGGTATAGAGTTCATGAATTTATCATCTCTGGTCATTGAGTTATGATTTTTTGAAGTAGGGTGTGACAATTTGTGTCACACCATTGATGTGCAACTTGATGATTTTCATAGCCATGCTTCTTGACCTCAAAATGGATTTAATTTTTGCATGACTGAGCTTGAGTATGTCTAGTTTACATGTGATTTTTCTTGGAATTATTTGTGGCATTTCCTAATTGTTTGAGATTTTTCTCCCCTGTTTGGTCTTATGTTGACTTTTTGTGACACATGTTCCCATTTCATTTGTGAAATTCTCATACTTTATTGGATGGACATGAAATTTGATATGTGATTAGTAGACATCTTAAGCTTTACCATGGTTTTGATCCCATTCATTTCTCATATGCTATCACTGATTTATGATTTTTTCAAGTTGATGCATGTTTGGTTGACTTCTTTGAGCATGCTTAAACTTGCCTTGCCTTTCTGATTTTCATTGACCACCTTCTACTTGTCCAAATGAGTTGAAATTTGACATGCTTACCATGCTATGGGTTGTGTTTGATCATGATTTATTTGATGATTTTTAGAAATGTTTGAGTTTGGTTTTGAGCTAAGTCTTGCTGTTGACTTCTATGAGCTTCCATATGCCATGCTTTGACTTCTTTTGCTTATGAAATGATGATAATGATGGATATGAATGTGAACCCAATTGAGTCTGTTCCTTGATTGTTTGAATATGATTTTGATTGGAGTTCATTTGCTGTTTTGACTTTCTCATCCCCTTTTGACCCTAGGCTTGTCCTAGTGGTCCTGTTACTCACATTTGAGTTCATGTTTTCAGGTTGACCAACAATTATCCAATGAGACCAATACAAATTGATTGAGTGTGCTTGTTTATCATTACTAATCTATTTTGTTTTGTAGGTTGCTTGGCTCACATGCCTTGAGCCTTGTGCATTGCACACTTAGCCTGCTCGTGTTGACTGTTGACTTTTGTTCATTTTGATTTAACTTTGACTTGTGTACTAATGTTGTCTGACTGGTTTCAGGTACTTTTTAGTTGCTCAGTTCCTTATGAACTTTTGCTTTGCTTTGCTTGATAAGCAATTTGCATTGAGGTATACCTTTCTATCTTCATGTAGTCTGGAAGACCTGGCCTGCTACTTGGCCAGGCACCTGTCTGAAGTCCTCCTTAAGAGGCAATGTTTGTGACTGTTTACATTTGTCCTTGTATAGAGTCAAAGACCTCCTAAGTGAAGAGGCAATTGGCAGAACCCAAGGGATATGCAACCTATCCCCTGCTATTCTGTGTGTCATCTGCTTTGCTCACACCACTGTGTTGATGCATTGCAGATACAAACCCAAGATCTTGTACAATTGTACAGTTGAGTCAGTATTAAATGTGTAGAAGGGTTCCCACTTTCTGAACCCACACATTCTTGTCTTAAGCTCTCCCAGGCCAGGGATAAGAGCTGTGAAGTCCTATCTTCACTCACCTTTCATCTGCTTCACCTTAGCCTCTCAATGGCAAGGTTAAGAGCTAACATTACCCAGTTCCAGTGGTTTGTTTGTTGAGGTTGATATGACCCCTCGACTAAAACCTAGCCTTGATGTTTGAGCCCCTTGTTGGTGTGTTTATTTCATGCTGTATGTGCTTGTGTGGTGTGATTGTATCCCCTAGGTTTGCTAGACTCCGCGTAGTCTCGTTTGCATGTCAATTAAGGTAGCACGGTTCCTTCGTATAGGACTTCCTTTCTTGCTTGAGCTTTCCTAAAACACAAACAAACATTATCCCCTCTTAAGGATACGTTAACTCCTTCTACTACAGGTGAGTAAGTCTCCAAAGGTCGAGCATCAGGTAGATTGCGCAGTGACGTTGTCCACTTAAAAAACACAAACCAACGGGAATAGTTTAGCCGAACTACGACAACTCTGATTCTCATGTCCAGATGAGATACGTAGGCACGAGATGCGATGTCTTGTCGAGTTTGACTAACAACTAACACTAATTCTTTTCTCTCGCCCTCATTGCGATTGAGACCTCCCCTTTCTCTTGCCCTAGTTGCAATCGAGACCCTTGCTTCCTGTGCAAGCTAGGTTAGGTGTGGCTTGCTTCCTGTGCAAGTCATGAGTAGGATAGGCTGGCTCCCTGTGCCAGTTAGCTAGAAACCTTAACTTAGGGACGACTTTGCATGACAACATCTAGGCTCGAGTCGTAGTCTCCCTAGTGTTGTGTCTCCCTCTGTTATCTGGTTAGGCTAGTCCTTTTTCCCTGCGTAGGGGAACTACGTCGCCCTGATCCTCATACCAGATGAGGTACGTAGGCAGGAGATGAGCTGATCTCTCCGGGCGCCTTTTTTTCTTTTTCCGCCCTTTTTCTTTTTCAACCCTTTGTGTCTTAACCACCCTTGCGTGTGTTTTGGTTCGGATGCTGATGTAAGTCCAGTGATTGGCATTCGGGCTCCATGTTCGCCCTTTTTGTTTTGTTTGTGTGAGTTGTTTCTCCTTTTTCTGGTTGGAGTCCGACGTAAGTCCAGCGATTGGCAGTTGGTTTCCCGTGTGTGTTTGTTGGTTCGGATGCTGATGTAAGTCTAGTGATTGGCATTCAGGCTCCACGTTTGCCTTTGTCTGTTTGTTTGTGTGCGTGTCAGCCGAGCTACGAATGCTCTGATTCTCCTTCGTCCAAGGAGATACGTATGCATAGGATGCGATATCCTAGCGAGCATGTGTCGTTTCCCCAGTCTGAACTACTTCGACTCTGATGTCTATGCCTGATAGACTAAGTAGGCCCAGGATCCGATATCCTGCCGAGTCAGTCTTGTCTGTTTTCTGTGTCTCTTTCAGCCAGTGTGTGTGTGTGTTTGAGCAGTGTTTTAGCAACGATTTTTCCTTCCTATTGTGCGTGGATCCCGTCGAGTACGACGGATGCGTAGGGGTGCTAATACCTTCCCTTCGCATAACCGACTCCCGATCCCATTCTCTTTGGTCGCGAGACCATGTCTTTTCTAGGTTTACTCTGAGCGTTTCCTTTCCCTCTTTTGGGATAAATAACGCACGGTGGCGGCTCTGTTGTTCTTGTTTTTCCCGCCGGTTTTTCGCGTAATGCGACAGCTGGCGACTCTGCTGGGGAATAGAGAAGTTGACCTCTTGCTGGTCCATCTTCCCTAAGCGAGTCTCTCCTAGCGCTCTCTAGGTTAGGGTTTTGGTTGTTTTCTGCTGTTATTTATTGCATTCATTTGTATATATTTGCATTTACTGTTTGCATTTATTGTTTGCATTAATGTTTGCATTCATTCATATTCATCTGCTGGTTGTGCTGTGTTTCTCTGTTTGGGGTGGGAGTTACTCGAGGTAAAAGGCCCAATACCCAGGCTACGAGTGAAATCTAGGAAACCTAGGAATAGAGTGATTCATGGGAAGCGGGTGGTGTACGCCACTTAGCGGAACATTGATATCACGAGCAGTTCAGACCCTGGTGGGATATTATCGGTGCATACATCGGGTGTGCACAGGATGATATTCTGCGAAAGGTTATTTATGCTGCGTTTCTCTCGACCTTACCCTGGCCTAGATGACACCCGTGAGTGGGGGGGGGATTGATCATTTTAACAGGTAGTGATGGTGACCGGTTGGTGACTAGATGGTGACTCAGTTCTCCAGATATGGGTTCAGATGCCAGTTGATCAGATTGACTTTGGATTTCAGATGATTGTGACCCCGGGTTCAAGCCGAAGCTCCGACCCTGTGCCTTGAGATGCACAGCCTGACCAGTCATGTTTGCATCATTTGCATCATAGCATGTTTATTTTCCAAAAAAATAATAATAGTGCATGAAAAAAAAAGTTAACTCGCATATGCATATCCTTTTCAGGATCATTCATGATAAAATAGCATCCGCATCATACGCATATCATGCACATGTGATCCTTGCATTGCAGACATGTTTGGAGAGACTTCTCACTTTGGTTCCTGACTGAGACAGGATTGCTGACTGCCGACCGCATCGTTACTCAACCAGATTGAATCAACAGAGGAGTATGGATCAGGTTCAGACAGAGTTGGCTGAGATGAGGGCAAACATGGCCCAGTTCACGACAATTATGCAAGGAGTTGTTCAGGGGCAAGAGGAGCTGCGTGCCTTAGCCCAGAGACTGGAAGCCGTGATTCCACCAGTCCACCGTGCTTCACCAGTGGGTGTACCCGTTCATGAGAATGCTGCTGTCACTATTCTCGTCAATGATTATGCCGTGAGTGATGAATTGAGGAGGATCAGAATCAGTGAACAGCCTCTTGCTGCAGAGACTGTTAATATCAGAGCAACCCGCGCTCCGGTTCGCCATCCTGGCTCTTCAAGTTCTTCCGGTTCTAAGAAGCCATCCTCTGAGGCACCCAAAAGGGGAGAAAGTGAAACAAATGCTGTGCACCATCGAAGGAGTGCAAACAGAGGACAGAACCGTCAGGCTTCCGCTGTGACTATCCCAGCAACTCAAACTCAACAACAACAGAGAAGACCAACTCAGCAGTATCAACATCAGCAACATCGTCCTCAGCAGCAGGCTTCCCAGCAAGCCAGTACGAGTAATGAGAGGAAGAAGATCATTTTTGATCCGATCCCTATGTCATACACAGAGCTGTATCCCTCGTTGATAGAGCGGAATTTGATTACTCCCAGAGACCCGCCGGCTATACCCGACAACCCTCGGTGGTGGTATAGGCCTGAGCAACATTGTGCGTATCACTCGGGTGCTCCTGGTCATGATGTGGACAGTTGTTTTCAGTTGAAGATGAAAGTTTAAGACCTTGTCAGATCAGGTATTCTGAGCTTTGAGGACTTGGGTCCCCATGTTAATCAAGCTTGAAGATAACAAGTCCCGGGCTGGCGTCGACTTGTCTTCTGAGATCTTCAACAAAGAGGGTTGTTTGCTGCTGATGCAAAGGATACTGACAGTTGTCATCCCTGGAGGGATCTATCACAATTGGGTCACTATGGGCTTTCCTACAGTTGTTCATAAGTCAGAGTAATAATCACTTTGTTTAAAAACCCTTCTCCCATGCCAAAAGGAGAAGTGATGACATTGTTGGCAACATTTTGTGCAATGATATTTTCATTCAAATAATTCATGTTAAAACATTTGTTTTTCCATTTGTTTTCCCTTTTCGCTTTTTGCATGAAATTGGTGATCACAAAAAACCCTAAAAAAAAGAATAAAAGCAATCTTTTCATCTGCATAACGATTGTCTTGTTTGATTTTCAAAGAGCTTTTCATATCAAAATCTTTATGCAGGTTGTTTCTCAAACCCATTGAACATAATGATCGGACGTCATCTCCCAATTTTGAATTCCCTGTATTCGAAGCGGAAGAAGATGATGCTTGAAGGGACTCCTGACGGTATTTCCCGACTTCTTGAGCAAGAAAAGAAGATCACACTCAGCTGCATTTCGAGAATCAGCAGAACGGCCAACTGGGGCATTATCAAAAAAAAAAAAAAAAAAAAAAAAGAAGAAAAAAAGAGAAAAAAAGAGAAAGAGGAGGGTGCAAAATCAAAAGAAATCCAAATCAAAAGAAAGCAAAATCAAAAGAAAACAAAAGAGACATAGCACCCTCAAAGTCCCAAGTTGACTGATGCTGAATTCAATCAAAAAAGAAGAGATCAACTGCCATGTGTCATGGTCAGTTATATCAGCAGAGAGTGATGAAAGCATTCGACAAGAAGGTCAAGTCTCGTGTGTTCCGAGGGACCTTGTGCTCAAGAAAGTCTTGTCTTTCGTGCCCAATTCCAGGGGCAAGTGAACCCCCAAGCTATGAATGTCCATATGTGGTCAAGAAAGCCTTTTCAGGCGGTGCTCTGACACTTACAACAATGGATGGAGAAGTTCACTCGTCCTGTGAATTCCGATGCAGTCAAGAAATACTTCGCCTAAAAGAAAAAACAGAATAGCTCGCTAAGTCGAACACCCCAAAGGGCGACTTAGGCAAAAAAGGAGCGTCTCGGTGGATTGAAAACCCGAAAGGGCGATCCAGGCAAAAGTTAGAGACATTGAAAAAAAAAAAGAATTTGCATCCCGCTAGATTGATCACCTCACACTGGGGCAATCTAGGCAAAAATTAGGGATTTGGCAAGTAACTGCATCTTGACAAGACTGTGCTCTATATCTGTCATCCGTCAGGGATTCTCGATTCGTCGTCAACTGAAGCTCCGAACACATCGAAAATTCGGAATGGTAGAGGAAAGGTCATTATGTTCAATGTAGCCCTCTCCAATATATATCACCGATTTCAAACTTGTACAGATCCATGGAGTCTCGCCCTTTGCAGACTACCATTCCATCACATCAATTTGAGCTTTTTATCCAATTATTTGCACTCTTATTTGTTTCAACTCAACAAATTTTTTGCATGTTTTTAATTGATAAAGTATCATTGTGTTTCAAAATAAACAAAATTTTTCAAAAAAAAAATTGTTCTTAAACAAAGTGAACATTCACGATGATGGAAAGATACTTAGGAGATCCGCAGTGCTCTCCCGAGGGTGGTATGATTACCAACAGGTAAGACATTTGTTCGTATCTCGAGCATAACTTTATCTTTCTCCTGTCGAACCTCTTTTGGTATCTCCTCAGTAAGGTTGCTCAGTGCAGTGTCGGTTGGAGTTGTTCATCTTCATGTTCCCGGCAGTACAACATTCTTCCTCCAAGTCCCTGTTAGCCCTATTGTGGGGCATCTCCAGTATAGGGTTGTTTGAGCCCTACCGTGGGGCATTCCCAGCAAGGTTGCTGTGGAAATACTTTTGTGGGGCAGTTCCCCAAGCAGAGTGTTTACTGAAGACGTTAGCGTTCGTCTCTCCAGCAGAGCAGTCTTCTCATCTTCCCGCAGGATGGTGTTGTTCCCTGATATCCCAGTCTCCAGTGGATTTTCTTGGATCTCTGGTGTTTGGGCCTTCCCTATGGAAAAAGAGTAGTACCGGGTGGTTGATTCCTGGACCTGTGTGTTTACATGTCCATTTGTCAGCATTCATCATACATTCATCATGCATAATGCATACATGCATAATCACAGCATTCAGATACTCATGATGCAGCTGCTGCCGTGTATCTGTTGATGGTTGTCTCCTGCTATTTGTTGATACAGGTCTCTCCAGTAGATCCTCCCTAGCAGATATGGGTGTGTCTGATCTCTCCACGTAGAGCCAACCCCTTAAGCAGAAAGTGTCTATCCTTTCCTGCCATTTCCCCACTGAGATACATCCTCGTGGATGACGGTTGTTTCCGTTCCCTCCCCACACATAACGGGATGGGTGTTCCCTATTGAGTTCTTTCCTCATTAGGATGAGTCTTGATTCAGTTTGCCTTTTTGGATCGATCCTAAATTGGCTTCCTGTTGGCTGTCTCCTGTGCCTCCCTGGAGCATAAATGAATAGTCGATCACTAACCGGCACTCATTCATCTTATCCTCAGCGGAATTTGTTGGCTTCTACCTACAAACCGGTAGCTGTAAGTCCTATCTTTGTGGCTTCTACCTACAAACCGGTAGTTGTAAGTCCTATCTTTGTGGTTTTCTACCTACAAATGGGTAGTTGTAAAATCCCACTTTCCTTCCCTAGCAGAGTTAACCCTGTGTGCTCATCCTATCGATGACTGGTTACTTTTCCGTGGTTTTCTACCTACAAACCGGTAGATGTAATCCCCTCCTTGCAGTTATCAGTATCCGGTTTGCGGTGTTGATATTCTTTTTCCCTCTGGATACTTGCCTTGATCAAGCAGTATCGTCCCCATTGGGTCTTCCCCTTCTTTTTGGATATTTGCTCCGAGTTAGCAACTTCATCCTCTTTTGATTGGTCATTTTGCATACCTAGTCCTGGTACCGATGCCTTTCTTTTCGGTCGTTTATCCATTTAACAACCTGCAACCCGGTTATGGATAATCTTCCATGCGAGTGTATTATCTACGTTTTGACGGCTATAGATAATATATCTCATGCACTCTTTGGTCAATCTTTCGATTGTTTTCTCCAGTAGAGTTCATCCTACCAATGGATTGGACGAATTCCCGTAGCAGACTGATATCTGCATCCCCAGCTTGAGTCTATCCTACCTGTGGATTGCGTGGGTCGTCCCCGGCGGAGTAACAGATATTTTCCAAAGCAGAGTTTATCATATCTGAGGTTTGTATGAGCCTTATCCCCCAAAGAGTTACCTGGTTTATCTTCCCCAGCGGAGCACTTATTTCCCCAAGCGGAGTTTATCCTACTTGTGAATTGATTGGGATATCCCCAGCAATTTCACTTTTGTCAGTAGCAAGCTGCTTTATTACTCCCCAGCGAGTTGCCTTGTCCTCCCCTAGCGGAGTTGTATTGATTGGTTCCCCGACAGTTGCCTTGTTCTTCCCCCAGCGGAGTTGTATTGAAGGTTTCTCAGCACAGTCGTCCTGTGTATTCCCCGGCGGAGTTCTCATCATTTTGCATTTTTGCATGTAGTGATCATCGCATCCTCAAATCGCGTAGCATGTCCATTCCATATGGAGCATTACGCCATAGAAAAATTCAAACATATGCATTCATGTGTTCGAAACCCCATCAAACCGTATCCCCTGCAGCGACGGATTTTTGTTCAACCTGTACAACACATTTGCTACAGTTGCTCCAGTCAACATTTGGTGTTGATAATCCCCACAGAGGTTTATTTCCTCATCCGTTGGTGAAAGGAAAGCCTGCTTCTCCCCAGTGAGACCCCCTGCAAGTGTTCAGCCTTGCCCTGTCATCTTGTGGATGTCAGTATCCCGTCAGCACCCGCGTGTGTTGTTTCTTTGGTGTCGGTAAACACCATCTTTCGGTGATTTCCAGTCATGCGTAAGTGTCTGGTCTTCTTTGGTGTCGGTAAACACCATCCTTCGGTGATTTCCAGTCATGCGTAAGTGTCTGGTCTTCTTTGGTGTCGGTAAACACCATCCTTCGGTGATTTCCAGTCATGCGTAAGTGTCTGGTCTTCTTTGGTGTCGGTAAACACCATCCTTCGGTGATTTCCAGTCATGCGTAAGTGTCTGGTCTTCTTTGGTGTCGGTAAACACCATCCTTCGGTGATTTCCAGTCATGCCTAAGTGTCTGGTCTTCTTTGGTGTCGGTAAACACCATCCTTCGGTGATTTCCAGTCATGCGTAAGTGTCTGGTCTTCTTTGGTGTCGGTAAACACCATCCTTCGGTGATTTCCAGTCATGCGTAAGTGTCTGGTCTTCTTTGGTGTCGGTAAACACCATCCTTCGGTGATTTCCAGTCATGCGTAAGTGTCTGGTCTTCTTTGGTGTCGGTAAACACCATCCTTCGGTGATTTCCAGTCATGCCTAAGTGTCTGGTCTTCTTTGGTGTCGGTAAACACCATCTTTCGGTGATTTCCAGTCATGCGTAAGTGTCTGGTCTTCTTTGGTGTCGGTAAACACCATCCTTCGGTGATTTCCAGTCATGCGTAAGTGTCTGGTCTTCTTTTGATGTCGGTAAACATCCTCTTTCGATGTTCATAACGTCGCTATCCCTTCCCTAATGAAGATTACTCCTCTCCGTTGGTGTCGATAAACGTCGAGTTTTTCCCGATCATCCGTTGATGATTTGGTTGTGTTCACTCTCCCAGTAGAGTTTCCTCCTCTCCGTTGGTGTCGATAAACGTCGAGTTTTTCCTAGTCATCCGATGATGTCTAGTTGTACCCCTCTCCATGCAGAGTTACCTCTCCGTTGGTTTCGATAAACGTCGAGTTTTTCCCGATCATCCGTTGATGATTTGGTTGTGTCCTTCTTCCCTAGTGAAGTATTCCTCCTCTCCGTTGGTGTCGATAAACGTCGAGTTTTTCCTATGCGTCCGTTGGCGTATAGTTGATATCTTTCCCCGCAGGGTCGTCCCCAGTTAATCCTCCTTTCCGTTGGTGTCGATAAACGTCGAGTTTTTCCCAATCATCCGTTGATGATTTGGTTGTGTTCTGTCTCCCCAGCAGTAGTCCTCCTCTCCGTTGGTGTCGATAAACGTTGAGTTTTTCCTGGTCGTCCCCAGTTGGTTACCTCTCCGTTGGTCTTGGTAAACGTTGAGTTTTTCCCATTTCGTCCGTTGACGTATGGTTGTATCTCTTCCAGTCATTCATTAATGTCTGGTTACCTCTCCGTTGGTCTTGGTAAACGTTGAGTTTTTCCTAGTTGTCCGTCGGCATCTAGTTGTGATTTTTATTCCCATTCATCATCGTTGTGATGTCTGGATGTGGCCGTACCCTTTGAAAACAAAAACCAAAAAATAATAATGTACCCAGTAATAAATATCAAATCCCAGTGGACGTTTCCATTATTGGATCCTTGTATTGTGCAAATTCTACGGTTCTTAGTATTCAATCCCTGTTTACCCTGAAAGTCTGACAGCCGTTGCTATCATCCGTTCGGGTTCCCAGCTGATTGAATAGGGGCAGCTGTAGCACCTCAAATTTGCACCTATCATTGTACATACATTCTCATATTAGGTCATAGCATTAACATGGTCCACTGCATAGCATTGCATTGTCCCTTTTGCCTCAAGTGCAAGATCATCAGAAGAATTAGGTCAAACTGATCAGGAGATCAGTCAATCAATCAAGCAAGTACAATCTCCATTGAGCCAAGGCCCTAGGGTTGGTCCAACATGTTCACATGACCTAGGGATCCTTTGGAAGTGTTTTGGTCAAGGATTGGATGTTCAGAAGTCATCAGTCAATGCGCAGTTTACCAGAAACCCTAAAAAGTCAACTTTGGTCAACTGGGCTTGATTTTATGGTTTTGATGGTGGGAATTGGTTTGAGAGGGTTCCTTCATGTCCATATAGGCCTCATATAACATGTCAAACATCATCATGGAAGAATTTGAAGCCAGACAAGAAATTTCCAAAAATAGAAAGTTGACCTGTAATTGGAATTTGCCAAAAATGGAAACTTCTTGATCCTAAACTTACATCATGATACAAGCTTCAAATGAATTTTTGCCCAACATGAAAGTTGAAGATCTTGTTCTCCCATTTCCAAAAAGTCCAAGAACACTCAATTCCCATGTATGGTTGGCAAGTTATGATCAAGTCATTTTCAGAATTTTTTGAACTTCAAAAGGCCATATCTCTCAAACCATTTGGCCAAATTGGGTGGGGTTTTTTGCAACAAGTCACATTTGATACCCTATTTCCAAAAATGTCATCATCATTCATCAAAACATCACCAATCAAAATGGCATTTTTGAACTTACATGAATTAATTTCAAGTGAGGTTGAAATTTGACTTTTTGAAATAACCATTTTTAATCATTTTGGCCATTTGGAATAGCTCAGAAATTGCATTTGAAACATGTTGGAAGGCCCAATTCGAGTTGCAGCCATCATACACCTCACCACTTAAGTAAAATGCAAATTAGCAAAACTTGTCATTCAACCAAATTGTGATTAACATTCACTTAGCAAACCTTAAACAGCAGATATAAGGTTCATTTTCTGCCAAACAGAAACCCTAGCAGCCACACTCTACACAGAATTTTCTCACTCTCTCTCAATTTGACATTTTTGCATTTTGAGCTTTTCCTTGAAAACTTGCAAACCGCACGACCTGGCTATTGTTGCTTCATCATTCAACATCCATTTTGAGCTGATTCCAACCATCATAAACCAACTGGAACCAAGGAGCAAGCTTTTTTTCTTCAAGCTTCACTAATGGCAGATCTCGAGCTGGACCAAACCAAGCTTTCTTGAGCCAAGCATACATCACCAGTCATCTTTTGGAAGCTGTTGGAGCAACTGTTTCAGCAAGACACATCCAAAACAACACTGTTTCACTAATTTCTTCAAAATCAAGTAAGATTTCAAACCTCACCATTTGCTAAATCTTAACATGTTTTGGAAAGGCCTTTGCATGCTGATTTCATTGGTAGTCTTAGTTTTGAAAATGGTTGGATGATGATTGAGTTATGCTGTTTTAAAGTTTGCTGTTCATATTTATTTTTACTCGATTCATGATGCTTGGCCTGTTTTAATGAAAATGAGTGATGGATTCATGTTGTTTGATGCTTGCTGAATCGATTGATGTAGTCAATTTGTATTTCTGGGCATTTTAATTTTTCACGATTTGAAGTGATGAAGATGAAGCTCACTGTTCATATGAAACCCTAGTTCATCGTTGCCTTGCCCAGATTTGTCCCCTGTTCACGTTGCATGCTACTGTACGCTCATGCTAGCCAATCAGCTTATTTCGTTCCCTGGCCCAAAACGCGGCGTTTGATTTAGTTGTCCTGGTTATTACAAAAATGCCACCATCCGTGTCATGTGACCTATTAGTTCATGTTATTTTTCAATGTTTATTTCAATTTGATACATCATTTTGCAAAATTCATAACATCATCATTTTTAATCCAATTTGAATGGGATTTTTTGCATTTGATTCATCATGAACTCTACTTATTTGTCATATTTTTTCCAGAATTTTTGGATGGATGGATTTTATTTGGTATTAGGGTTTTGCTCATGTGCTCAATTGTTGTACCTTTTACCAAATCATTTGTGAAATAGTGATGCTTTATCCCATGACCTTGAAATTGTTTGTGCATAAACTAGACACATCCATGGTGATTTTGGTATAGAGTTCATGAATTTATCATCTCTGGTCATTGAGTTATGATTTTTTGAAGTAGGGTGTGACAATTTGTGTCACACCATTGATGTGCAACTTGATGATTTTCATAGCCATGCCTCTTGACCTTAAAATGGATTTAATTTTTGCATGACTGAGCTTGAGTATGTCTAGTTTACATGTGATTTTTCTTGGAATTATTTGTGGCATTTCCTAATTGTTTGAGATTTTTCTCCCCTGTTTGGTCTTATGTTGACTTTTTGTGACACATGTTCCCATTTCATTTGTGAAATTCTCATACTTTATTGGATGGACATGAAATTTGATATGTGATTAGTAGACATCTTAAGCTTTGCCATGGTTTTGATCCCATTCATTTCTCATATGCTATCACTGATTTATGATTTTTTCAAGTTGATGCATGTTTGGTTGACTTCTTTGAGCATGCTTAAACTTGCCTTGCCTTTCTGATTTTCATTGACCACCTTCTACTTGTCCAAATGAGTTGAAATTTGACATGCTTACCATGCTATGGGTTGTGTTTGATCATGATTTATTTGATGATTTTTAGAAATGTTTGAGTTTGGTTTTGAGCTAAGTCTTGCTGTTGACTTCTATGAGCTTCCATATGCCATGCTTTGACTTCTTTTGCTTATGAAATGATGATAATGATGGATATGAATGTGAACCCAATTGAGTCTGTTCCTTGATTGTTTGAATATGATTTTGATTGGAGTTCATTTGCTGTTTTGACTTTCTCATCCCCTTTTGACCCTAGGCTTGTCCTAGTGGTCCTGTTACTCACATTTGAGTTCATGTTTTCAGGTTGACCAACAATTATCCAATGAGACCAATACAAATTGATTGAGTGTGCTTGTTTATCATTACTAATCTATTTTGTTTTGTAGGTTGCTTGGATCACATGCCTTGAGCCTTGTGCATTGCACACTTAGCCTGCTCGTGTTGACTGTTGACTTTTGTTCATTTTGATTTAACTTTGACTTGTGTACTAATGTTGTCTGACTGGTTTCAGGTACTTTTTAGTTGCTCAGTTCCTTGTGAACTTTTTCTTTGCTTTGCTTGATAAGCAATTTGCATTGAGGTATACCTTTCTATCTTCATGTAGTCTGGAAGACCTGGCCTGCTACTTGGCCAGGCACCTGTCTGAAGTCCTCCTTAAGAGGCAATGTTTGTGACTGTTTACATTTGTCCTTGTATAGAGTCAAAGACCTCCTAAGTGAAGAGGCAATTGGCAGAACCCAAGGGATATGCAACCTATCCCCTGCTATTCTGTGTGTCATCTGCTTTGCTCACACCACTGTGTTGATGCATTGCAGATACAAACCCAAGATCTTGTACAATTGTACAGTTGAGTCAGTATTAAATGTGTAGAAGGGTTCCCACTTTCTGAACCCACACATTCTTGTCTTAAGCTCTCCCAGGCCAGGGATAAGAGCTGTGAAGTCCTATCTTCACTCACCTTTCATCTGCTTCACCTTAGCCTCTCAATGGCAAGGTTAAGAGCTAACATTACCCAGTTCCAGTGGTTTGTTTGTTGAGGTTGATATGACCCCTCGACTAAAACCTAGCCTTGATGTTTGAGCCCCTTGTTAGTGTGTTTATTTCATGCTGTATGTGCTTGTGTGGTGTGATTGTATCCCCTAGGTTTGCTAGACTCCGCGTAGTCTCGTTTGCATGTCAATTAAGGTAGCACGGTTCCTTCGTATATGACTTCCTTTCTTGCTTGAGCTTTCCTAAAACACAAACAAACATTATCCCCTCTTAAGGATACGTTAACTCCTTCTACTACAGGTGAGTAAGTCTCCAAAGGCCGAGCATCAGGTAGATTGCGCAGTGACGTTGTCCACTTAAAAAACACAAACCAACGGGAATAGTTTAGCCGAACTACGGCAACTCTGATTCTCATGTCCAGATGAGATACGTAGGCACGAGATGCGATGTCTTGTCGAGTTTGACTAACAACTAACACTAATTCTTTTCTCTCGCCCTCATTGCGATTGAGACCTCCCCTTTCTCTTGCCCTAGTTGCAATCGAGACCCTTGCTTCCTGTGCAAGCTAGGTTAGGTGTGGCTTGCTTCCTGTGCAAGTCATGAGTAGGATAGGCTGGCTCCCTGTGCCAGTTAGCTAGAAACCTTAACTTAGGGACGACTTTGCATGACAACATCTAGGCTCGAGTCGTAGTCTCCCTAGTGTTGTGTCTCCCTCTGTTATCTGGTTAGGCTAGTCCTTTTTCCCTGCGTAGGGGAACTACGTCGCCCTGATCCTCATACCAGATGAGGTACGTAGGCAGGAGATGAGCTGATATCTCCGGGCGCCTTTTTTTCTTTTTCCGCCCTTTATCTTTTTCAACCCTTTGTGTCTTAACCACCCTTGCGTGTGTTTTGGTTCGGATGCTGATGTAAGTCCAGTGATTGGCATTCGGGCTCCACGTTCGCCCTTTTTGTTTTGTTTGTGTGAGTTGTTTCTCCTTTTTCTGGTTGGAGTCCGACGTAAGTCCAGCGATTGGCAGTTGGTTTCCTGTGTGTGTTTGTTGGTTCGGATGCTAATGTAAGTCCAGTGATTGGCATTCAGGCTCCACGTTTGCCTTTGTCTGTTTGTTTGTGTGCGTGTCAGCCGAGCTACGAATGCTCTGATTCTCCTTCGTCCAAGGAGATACGTATGCATAGGATGCGATATCCTAGCGAGCATGTGTCGTTTCCCCAGTCCGAACTACTTCGACTCTGATGTCTATGCCTGATAGACTAAGTAGGCCCAGGATCCGATATCCTGCCGAGTCAGTCTTGTCTGTTTTCTGTGTCTCTTTCAGCCAGTGTGTGTGTGTGTTTGAGCAGTGTTTTAGCAACCATTTTTCCTTCCTATTGTGCGTGGATCCCGTCGAGCACGACGGATGCGTAGGGGTGCTAATACCTTCCCTTCGCATAACCGACTCCCGATCCCATTCTCTTTGGTCGCGAAACCATGTCTTTTCCAGGTTTACTCTGAGCGTTTCCTTTCCCTCTTTTGGGATAAATAACGCACGGTGGCGGCTCTGTTGTTCTTGTTTTTCCCGCCAGTTTTTCGCGTAATGCGACAAAAACCATGCAGTTTTATTAGAAAATGACCCAAACACATCCGAATTAAATGCGGTTATCGACTTTGTTCCGTTCGATTATCGATTTTCTATTGGATTGGGTCGGTTTTGAACACCCCTACATGTCGTGTACCTCTTTTGTGCGTCAATCTACCTTGGTTATCAAGAATAATGCATATAAGTAAATCACACAATTATTATACATATAAAACACAACGAGATCAAGCAAAAAAATGCATACTGATAAATTTCAGAGATGCGTCTTCCGATTCTGCAAATTAAAATATTGGAAATTTTCAGAGATGCGTCTCCCTAATGTTTTGCAACTCATAAATATGTGTGGGCGGAAATGCAGTTCATGCCAACATCCAAAATAATGAATTAATCATCAAAACTACCTATCAAACACATTGCTTATTTGAATAACATATCTAAACTACCTATTGCATAACTTAATGCTCATTTTTTACAAAGTATATGTAAATTTAAAAAGTTTAGAAAAATAAAAAAACCTTATCAAATGTGAATTTAGTTTGATGTTGAGGCAGCTCTTTGATCGATTTGATGTTGATGAAAGAAACTTTGAAGTGAGTTGAATGATTATGAGAGAATGTGAGTTTAAAGAGTTCCAGACTCGAGAGTTTGAGAGAGTATTTTAAGAAGCGAGGAACGAGAAATGGTCAACGTCCAGAGATGCATCTATGTAAGTTACATAGAGATACATTTTCATTAAAAAAAATCAATGCCTTAAGGTGTGAGTCGGGAACGAATATGTTTGGAATATGTCCGAAGATGCATTCTAAACTAGGGATATTTTTAATTTTTCACGAGAGTGTGATAGCAATCTTTATGGTACCTTAAGCGATTCTCAAATTTTAAGACACCCTACATAGCAATGAACGTGCTCTCTAAAATTTTAAACACGTCCAAAGCAGTGCACGAGTGCTTTGTTCTAAAAAATAAGTTTGTTTGAAAACATAATAATTTAGTATACAGGAATGCTACGTTGACACCATCTTTTGCATTAAAAATTGATGCCATGCATTGTTCATTGTATATATGTTGAATAGTATTTTATTTTTAAATTAAAAAAAAATTATTTTATAACACAAATATAAAGTTATATCATTAACCAATTTCACCATTGCATTAATCACAAAAATATCTTGTGTTAACCATTCATTTTACTTATAATTCATTAACCATTTTTAGTATTTAATTACTCAATAAAATACAAAATAACTATTTTATATATCTCAGTGGAAAATTTTTGGAGTCAAAATGAGGGTTAACTTAGAAACTTCACTTATTTATTATTATTAATTAATTAAAAAAAATCCCCAATAACAGTCCAATTTTTTTTTAATTAATTCTCCCACTAACTTCTTTTTTCCCTTTTATTTTTTGTTTATTTTAATTTAATAAATAGTAATTTTTCTTCCACTAACTTTTTATTATCATTATTTCTGAAAAAGTATTTAGTAAAACCTAATTATCATGTCTTTAAGCTCAACCATATATTAGTCTCTTACACTACCATCATGTTCACACGTCCAATAAACTCTAATTTATATAATTTTGAAGTTGAAAATAACTTACGATTTTGATCATGGGATCAATTTAAGAATTTTCATTTTTATATAATTTCATTTACTATTTATTCATTTAATTTTTTTTCCTGATAGTTTTTACTAAAGGGTTAAATTGTTTTAAAATTGTATAAAGTCTAAAAGAGAATCTTAAAGCTATGCTTAATCTTAGATGTTGATCACTCTTATTTCTTATTTTCTTTCGATAACTTCTTATATCCGGTTTATTTTATTTTATTAATTAATAATTGTATTATGGATCTTTTTATTTTTGGGATATTAGATATAATCTAAGTTGAGTTAGTGTTTCAAACTCAAAGTTAATTATGATTTAGGGTTTGTTACTTAGTTTCTTATTTTATTTAGTAGTCAAATCACTTAGGTGTATATAAATAAATACTTTGTAATTCAGTTTTATTATCATTCAATTCAATAATATAATCCATATTTCCTTATTATCTCTCTTTCTCCCTTCACTAAAAGTGTCTCACGCACTAACAAATTGGTATATAGAGCTCTGGTTAGATTCTTGATCGTGTTTTCAAGAATCACACATCAGAGATCGTGTTTCCGGGATCGTGGGTTATTATTGATCAATCGCTACAAAGATGAATGGTAATGAAAATTTATCAAACTCCCTTCTAACTCTTGACGACAAGAATTGACTTCGATGGAGAAAAACAAATGCAATCTCTATTTGGCTTTCATGAAACCCTAGAAATGGTTATTAATGGTGTTCCCACGGTTGATGTAGATGCAGCCGACACACAGAGAACCGCTCACAAAGATGCCAAGAAGAAGGATTGCAAAGCTGTGTTCTACATTCAATCGGCGGTTGATGTGACTAATTTGGACAGATTCATTCATGCTGAATCGACGAATAAGGCATGAGATATTCTTGTCAAGTACTATGAAGGAGGCGAGAAAGTCAAGGTTGTCAAGTTGCAAATTTTGCGACGACAATATGAATTGTTGCCGATGGAATAAGACGAAAAGATTATAGGCTATATGTCGAAGGTGCAGAAACTCATCTATCTCATGAAGGGTTGTGGTGAAACCCTAACTGATAAGATGATAATTGAGAAGGTAATGTGTATATTGACCTCTCACTTTGATCATGTTATCGTCACTATTCAAGAATCCAACAATATTAAAACCCTAAAACTGGAAGATTTGGTTGGTTCATTGGAGGCGCATGAGATTATAATTTTCGAAAGGAAAGGAGTTCAAGACTCGATACAAACACTACATGCTCAGTAATGGAAGAAAAATGGTGGTTCCAACAAGTTCAAAGGCAAAATCGACAAGACTCATGGCAATAAGTCTTGGTTGAATCCTCACAAGAATAAGGTCGATGATAGAGCTTCTGAATCCTAAAAAAGAGGAGAAAGAAGTTCCTATCATAAAGACAAAGAAGAGAAAAATGTGTGTAGTGCTACAACTATGAAAAATGGGGTCACTTGGCCAAACATTGTTGGTACAGGAAAGACAAGGGATCGACAAAAGGCAAGAACGAAGGAGTGAATCTTGCACATTAAGATTCAGATGATTATGATGATATGGTGGTTATGGTTGCAGTTAAAGATAACCATGTCGAATCCAATATCTGGTTCCTTGACTCAGGTTGCTTGAATCATATTACTGGGCAAAAAATATGGTTAGTATATTTTGACGAGTCGAAGAAGAGCAAGGTCAAACATGCTGATAATAGCTCCTTGCAAGCTAAAGGTACTGGCAACATAGTTATTCAAAGGAGTAATGGAGAGAAATCCTTGATCAAATATGTACTTTATGTCCGTGTAATGAAGTGCAATCTGCTAAGTGTTGGACAACTGGTCGAAAAGGGTTTCTCAGTGGTTATGAAAGATGGAGCCTTATAACTTTTTGACATACAGAATAACCTGGTCTTGAAATCTCTTATGTCGAAGAATAGAACATTTAATACCATGATCAGTTCTACTGAAGTGCAATGTTTGAAAATAGTTGTCGACCACAAAAATAGTTGGTTGTGGCATCTGAGGTTTGACCATCTGAATTTTAGGTTTCTCAATCAAATGATCACTCAAGATATGGTAGCTGGTATACCAAGTCTTGAGATGCCCGACAAACTCTATGAAGGTTATCTAGTCGGAAAGCAGTTCAGGAAGTCTTTCGTTTTGACTATGCCAATGAGGTGAGTGCATGGAACAAGTAAGGAAATAGAAGTTATATTTCACTTCTTAAGGAAGAACGTGAATCAAGGTGAACTTGAAGTAAGGCATTCCTTTTGACCGATATTTTCACCAAAGGATTGAAGATCGTCAGGTTCCTAACATTGAGAAATAAGTTAAGAATAATTCAGATCGACAATGATTAGTATGTTTCAACAACTTGGATTATAATGGGGTATGTTGAGATATTATATATAATTCAAGTTGAGTTGTGTGGCCAAAGCCCAAAGCTAATTAGAGTTTAGGATTTGTTACTTAGTTTGTTATTTTACTTAGTAATCAAGTCACTTAGATGTAAATAAATAGACACTTTGTAATTCAGTTTTATTATCATTGAGTTCAATAATATAATCCTTATTTCCTTATTCTCTTTCTCTCCTCACTAAAAGTGTCTCACGCACTAACACTTATATGTAAGAACAAATTTAGTTCTACAATGTATCTCTAAGATTTTGATGATAACAAAGGATGAAACAAAAATGGTACCCTAACAAAATTTTTTCTAAGTGTGCAGGACTCTGATCAAAATAATCAGATAGAAAATTATCAGATACAGAATTAAGCGCTAAGATGCTACTCAGAAGATACGCAACCAGAAGCTCTGACTCTGATCAAACGCAAGTGCAAGCTAAACTTAAGAAGTCAGACACTCTGAAGTGAAAGAATGACTCTAGATCTGAAGACGTACGCTCTGACATAGTCAAAGTAAAAAAGAAACTCTGAAGACAGTCAGCAACAAGCATCATCTGAAGTGGCAATCAAGACTCTGACGTTAGGATCCTCTGGTTCAGAAAGCTTAACCGCGAAGAAACTCACTTATGGAAAGAAACTATTTTTAGAAGGATGTTATGACACTCCAAATATTGCTTTGGAAATAACACGGAGATTAATGACTTCAATCATCCTTTAATGCTCAAGATTCTGACATTAATATCACTCAACGGTCTACTCTCTACTCCTATATAAAGGACGGAATGACATCCAAAGAATACGTCTGAAACACACGAGAATACAATACTTTCGCCAATCATTGTTCCTTCTCTCACGAGTTACTGCTCTAACGTGGGAATATTTCTTGCTCTTAGCTTGTGTAATATCTTCTTATTGTTAGAAGCATTATTCATTACTGTAATCATACTATTGCTAAGATAATTCCTCAAGAGACTTGTGAAGTCTGAAAACTTGAGAGGGCTAAGGGATCATTTTTCTCTTAGACGGTTGTTTGTGTAATCTTTCAAGATTAGTGGATTAAGTCCTTTTTGAAGGCGAAATCACCTTGGCCGGGTGGACTGGAGTATCTTTGAATTTCAAGCGAACCAGTATAAAATATTGTGTTGAACTCTATTTGTTTCTGCATGTGTCTAAGTTCTAAAAAGTTTTTATTTTCCTAAAAACAAATCAAACCCCCCTTTCTTGTTTTTCTCTACCTTCAATTAGTATCAGAGCTTCGGCTCTGTTATTGATTTTCTAATCAAACACTTAATAGTGTAGAGAGATCCAGCATGAGAAAAACACTATGGCCAACACCAATGAAAGAGATATTTACAATGCTAAACCTCCAATCTTTGATGGAGAAAAATTTGATTACTGGAAAGATAGAATTGAAAGTTTCTTTCTGGGCTACGATGCTGATCTGTGGGACATATTTACTATTGGCTACATACCTTCTGTATCTGACGATGGCGTTGCCATTACCAGAAGCAAGATGACAGATGATCAGAAGCGCAACTTCAAAAACCATCACAAAGCCAGAACAATATTGCTGAATGCCATTTCCTACAATGAATATTAAAAGATCACCAACAGGGAAACAACTAAAGAAATACTTGACTCCCTGAGGATGACTCACGAAGGAAATTCTCAAGTCAAAGAGACAAAGGCTCTGGCTCTAATTCAAAAGTACGAAGCCTTCAAGAGGGAGGATGATGAAGCTATAGAGGTAATGTTCTCTAGATTTCAAACTTTAATTGCATGACTCAAGGTTCTGGAAAAAGGCTACACAACTGCAGATCATGTCAAAAAGATAGTCAGAAGCTTGCCAAAGAAGTGGAGACCCATGGTCACAACATTAAAAATGTCAAAGGATCTGAACAATATCAGCCTTGAAGAACTCTTTAGTTCACTCAGAAGTCACGAGATAAAACTTGAGGAAGATGAGCCTCAAAAGAAGATCAAATTTGTAGCACTAAAGTCCAGATCTGAAAGACGCAAAACAGAAAGGAACAAAGCCTTTCAAGCTGAAGAGGAAGATAATGACGACTCTGAAAAGGAACACTCTGACGATGAAGAAGAGTTATCCCTTTTGACCAGAAGAGTAAAACAACTCTGGAGAAAAAGGAACAACAACTTCAGAAGACCAAGACCCAAGGGAGATCGCTCAGAATCAACTTCCAGAGGTAAATCTAACAAAGAAATAACATGCTATGAATGTAAGGAAATAGGTCATTACAGAAACGAATGTCCAAAGCTGAAGAAGGAATGCTCCAGAAGAGAAAGTTTCAAGAAAAGCTCTTTCAAGACCAAAAAGGGACTGATGGCCACCTGGGACGACAGTGGATCTGATTCCTCTGAATCAGACTCTGAAGAACAGGCAAATGTTGTATTCATTGCTACCACCTCTGGAAACATATCAGATGGAAAATCTGGTCATGAAGAGGTATTTTCTAATCTTTCTCGCTCTGACTTTGAATCATGCCTTTCTGAATCTTTGAACTCATATCAGAAACTTAAACAAAAATTTAAAGTACTAAAAAGGGTTCTTGAAGGAACCATCGAAGAATGTGATAAGCTTGAGATGATAGTTTCAGAACTAAAAGATGAAAATCTAACTTTGACAAAAGAAAGAGACCCCGCAAATAAACAATGTTTAAAACTTGAAGAAACTTTATCTCAAGCCCCACAAACTTCTAACCCAATGATATATAAATATGAAAAATCTTTTCAAAAGTTTCTGAAAAATGGGATAGAAAGAAGCAGAATGGCATCCATGATTTATGGAGTCTGTCAGAATAATAAAAGAGGAATAGGGTATGATCCTAGTGAAGATAAAACTTTCACAGATGAGAAACCCAAATCTCCTTTTTCTTATCACTACACACATGAACAAGCACAACATTTTGATAATGCTAGAAAACCCAAAGTTCTAAGAAACTTTGGGAAAACTAATCACAAAGGACCCAAAATATTATGGGTACCAAAGGATAAGATTGTTTATGTTGCAGATATCTTATGCAGCAGAGTTAAGACACCAATCATGGTACCTGGACTCTGGATTCTCGCGACACATGACGGGAATAAAGTATATGTTCCAAAGCCTGAAACTTAAAGATGTTGGTTTCGTAGGTTTCAGAGGTAATCAGAAAGGAAGAATCAGAGGCTCCGGAACTATTGGTAATGGAACTCTTCCCTCTATATCTGATGTTATCTATGTAGAAGGATTAATGTATAACCTGTTACCAATAAGCCAATTAAGTGATAACGGTCATGATGTAATCTTCAATCAAAAAACATGTAAAGCAACTAATAAGAACAATGGAACAATTCTATTCACTGGCAAAAGGAAAACCAACATTTACAAAATAAATCTTTCAGATCTAAAAGATCAAAATGTAAAATGTTTGATGTTTGTTCACGAAGAGCAATGGGTATGGCATAAACGCTTTGGCCATATTAGCATGAGAAAACTTTCTCAGCTAAATAAACTCGAGTTAGCCCGAGGTCTACCTAAGCTGAAGTTTTCTTCAGATGCTCTGTGTGAAGCATGTCAGAAAGGAAAATCTTCTAAAACATCTTTTAAAAAGAAAAATGTTGTTTCCACCTCAAAGCCTCTGAAACTTCTTGACATTGACCTTTTTGGGCCTGTTAAGACAACGTCAGTCAATGGAAAGAAGTATGGACTAGTCATTGTTGATGATTCTAGTCGCTGGACATGGGTAAAATTTCTAAAGCACAAGAGTGAGTCTCTCTATATATTCACTAGCTTCTGTTCTAAAGTGCAAAATGAATTTGACTCTAAAATTATCAGAGTCAGAAGTGATCATGGTGGCGAATTCGAAAATAAGTTCTTTGAAGAACTGTTTGACTCTAATGGAATCTCCCATGATTTCTCCTGCCCTAGAACTCCACAACAAAATGGAGTTGTATAAAGGAAGAATAGGACACTCCAAGAAATGGCCAGAACCATGATCAATGAAACAAACATGGCTAAGCACTTTTTGGCTGAAGCAGTAAATACAACGTGTTATATTCTGAATAGAATCTCTATAAGACCTATTCTGGAAAAGACTCCCTATGAACTGTGTAAGGGAAGAAAACCCAACATTTCTTATTTCAATCCGTTTGGATGCTCTTGTTTTATTCTCAATACTAAAGAACATCTGAACAAGTTTGATTCAAAAGCACAAAAAGGTATTATGTTAGGATACTCATAACGCTCTAAAGGCTACAGAGTATATAACACAAAAACCAAAATTGCGGAAGAATCAATACATGTTAGATTTGATGATAAGCTTGACCCTGAAAAGTCAAAGCTAGTTGAGAAACTTGAAGATTTGGAGATAACTCTTGCAGGCTCTGAGGAAAAGACTAAAGCATCAGAAGAATTTGAGAAACAAAGTCCAGATGCAACTGAAGTTTCAACTATCCAGAAAAGATCAAAAAATCGCCCTAACATCTCTGAAGATTTGATTCTGGAAAACAAGGATGAACCTGTTAGAACTAGGTCAACATTTAAAGTATCTGAAGAAACTCCTCTAGGATTATTATCTCTAATCGAGTCTACTTCCTATGATGAGGCATTTCAAGACAATGACTGGGTTCTGGCAATGAAAGAAGAACTGGATCAATTCTCAAAGAATGATGTCTGGGATCTTGCCCCAAAGCCTAATGGAACTCACATTATTCGAACAAGATGGGTATTTAGAAACAAACTGACCGAAAAAGGAGAAGTAGTCAGAAACAAAGCATGACTGGTGGCACAGGGTTACAATCAACAAGAAGGCATTGACTACAATGAAACCTTTTCCCCAGTCGCCAGGTTAGAATCTATTCGCTTACTTGTTTCATTTGCTGTAAATCATTCCATCAAACTATATCAAATGGATGTCAAGAGTACCTTCCTTAATGGCTATATATAAGAAGAAGTGTATGTCAATCAACCTCCAGGCTTTGAAAATTCTAAATGTCCAGAACACATTTTTAAACTAAAGAAATCACTGTATGGACTAAAACAAGCTCCTAGAGCTTGGTATGAAAGATTGAGTAACTTTCTCCTTGACTCTAAACTTTTTTGTAAAAACATTAGAAATGATCTCATGATATGCCAGATATATGTCGATGACATTATTTTTGGTTCAGCTAATCCCTCTGTGTGTCAAGAATTTTCTGAGCTAATGCATGCAGAATTTGAAATAAGCTTAATGCATGCACTAAAGTTCTTTCTGGGAATTCAAATCAATCGAGCTTTAGAAGCTACTTATGTATATCAAAGTAAGTACATAAAAGACATTCTGAAGAAATTCGAAATAGCAGAATGCAAACCCGCTAAGACACCCATGCATCTAACCTGCATTTTCTTTTTAGTGTATGTCTTTGCGCCATAAGCTCTATAGTGGTATGATAGGCTCTCTTCTCTATCTGACTGCTACACGCTCTGATATTCTTTTTAGTGTATGTCTTTGCGCCAGATTCAAATAAGATCCCAGGGAATCTCACTTAACAGCTGTTAAAAGAATCCTAAGGTATCTAAAAGGAACCCCTAACCTTGGCCTGATGTATGAGAAAACATCAGAGTATAGGCTCTCTGGTTATTGCGATACAGATTATGCAGGGGACATAATGAAACACAAAAGTACATATGGGAACTGTCAGTTCTTGGGAAATAATCTCATATCGTGGGTCAGCAAAAGACAATCAACCATCGCCTTGTCTACTACAGAAGCAAAATATATATCAGCTTCACTCTGCACTACTCAGATGCTCTGGATGAAAAATCAACTAGAAGACCTTCTAATCTTTGAGAGTAACGTTCCTATCTTCTGTGATAATACTGCTGCCATATGTTTAAGTAAGAATCCTATCTTGCATTCTAGAGCTAAGCACATAGAAATAAAACATCATTTTATCAGAGTGTAAGACCCCAATTTTGACCCTAAGATCCCTCATGGCATCATAACATATGCATTTGCATTTTCTCAAGGATCATAAGCACCTTGGCTCCTTGCCTTTGGGTGGAAACCCTTGTGAGTTGGTTTGAGATCACCAAGCATGCTTGAATTGTATATTATTGCTTTTCTCATTTTTGTTTACTAACCAAAAGCACAAAAATATGTCACTAACATCTTTTGTTTATAGCTTGAGCAGTCACAAGGCCTAAGGCTTCTAGGAGATCCTATGTGCATTGATATGATCAAAGGAAGATGAAAGCAAGCATGGCAATGGTTCCCAAAGCTCTAATCCATCAAATATGCCTCCCAAGTATCTCAATTCATCATTTTGATCAAACCAAATCAAAGGCTTGAGGCTTGTTTCCCAGGGAAACCCTAATTCATATGTTCATTAACTATGCCTTGCTCATGAAGCAACCTCAACCCATGATCAAACATAATCAAGGGAAGTCCTGTAATTCATCATTTCATGCATATTTGAACTTATTTGAGTGTCCTCAATCATCATTTCATCAATATATGAGGCGTGGACTTGAGAAGTTGATCAGTCAATTCATCTAATCATTTTGAATTACATGGAGACCTAACTTTTTATGTGTTGGTCAAATGGAGATGACCCCAAGATACAAAATCTTCTTAAGGACCATATGAACAACTTTCATGTTCATCAAAAAGTTATTTGAAGCTTGGAAGATTATCATCCATTCCAAGACATTATAGGTCATTTTGACTGAAACCCTAATTTTGGGTCAACTTCCCAAGAACATAACTCTTTCTTTTTTCAAGATTTTGAGGTGGGATCAAATGCATTGGAAAGCTTAAGATGTCTACTTCAAATGTTATGTTGAACAAAATTTCAAAATCTCAAAAGAAATACATGTGATAATGCAAAACATTATAGGTCACTTTGGACCAAATGCATTGAAATATGAAAAAGTCCAACTTCAAGTGTCCATAACGTCTTCATCAAAAATCCAAATGATGCAAAATTTAAGTCCAAATTGATTGCCTTGAAAATATCTACAACTTTGTGTAGCACCTCAAATTTGCCCTCCTCATTCATGCATTCATTTTAGGTCATTTAACATTTCATATTGCATTTCATCATTGTAACACCTCAAAATTTGCCCTCCTCTCTTGGGACTAGCTTAACATATTGCATATCATTTTAGGTCATTAGGCATTGCATATTGCATAACATGTGGTTACATTGTGCAAGTCATCCTTCCAAGTCTTGATCAGAAGATGAGGAAGTCAAAGTGCAAGCCTAGGGTTTATTGACTGATCATGGGCCATCTGAGGATTGGACTGTGAATTAGGGTTTCATGATTCTCAATGGATGTTGGTCTTCATCTTGATTGAAATGGTACATCATCATCATCATGGTTGGTTATCATCAGAAGAATCAAGTGTTGAAGCAGATTCCTTGAGATTAGGGTTTTGACCACTGGTCAACCCTAATCAGTTGCATTGGGCCAATCAGGGCATGGTCAGGAGATGGGGTTTATGATGGTTATGGGGTTCATTCTATGATTATATTGTGCTTATTGAGGCTAGGGTTTCACTCTTGAGACATTTCAGTTGAAGATTGGAGCTCAGATTGATCTATGCATTGCCAGATTCATCTATTAGATGAAAAGTCAACTGTGGTCAACTGTACATGATGTGATGAATTTGGAGGTGGAAATAAGTTGGATACACTTCATTCATGTTGGAACAAGTGTTATTTGACATCTCAAAGCTCAAAAATGAAGGAAATCGAGTCAGGACAAAAACTGCCAAAAATAGAAAGTGACTTGTAATTGAAGTTTCCAAAAATGGAAAGTTTTTGACCTCAAAGCCACGTGTCCAAGGAAACTTCAAATGGAAAATTGTTCAACATGAAAGTTGTAGATCTTGTTCTCACCTTTCCAAAAAGTCCAAGAACTTGAAAATCTCATGTATGGTTGGAAAATTATGGCTCAGTGAAATTCAAAAATGACCCATAATCAGGAGGCCATAATTTCCACATGGTTTGTCCAAATTGCAAGTTCTTTATATGCACAAACTCCATTTGACATGTACTTTCATGGTGCATAATTGGATTTTCTCAAAAGTGGTCAATGCAAAAAGTCAAATTTCAACTGGACAGTTAAAATGGACCAGGGGCAAAATTGTCCAACTTGTGAAATAATTGGAATTTTTGAGTGGGGATTTTTGCTACACCTCATAAATGGTATTTGAAACTTGTTGGAATCATCATACCATGCCTAGGCCTTATGGTTTGAAAATTGGCTTGTGAAATGAAATTGCAAAATTGGATAATAAGCTATCACATGGTGAAAATGAAGAATACACATCCAATGAGAGTGAGACATGTTGCAACAGCTCATGACAGTCATTTAGAGAGTGTATGAGCTGTCCATGAGGTGGCAATGAGCTGGCTTTGGAAAGTACCATTTTGCCCTTACTTGAAAATTAGCCATTTCACTTAATCAATTCAATTTGGCTAATGAGTGTGATTAAGCTTGGATTAAGGTGTCATATAAATTCCTAATCACTTCCAAATCATAACAGAATTACACACACTCCAAAACCAGATCTGAAAACTCTTCATTCTCTCAAAATCCTTCAAGAACACAAAACCTAAAAATTCATCAAACTTCTCCAAATCTTGATCAATCTTCGCATTTCTTTTTGCATCAATCTCCTCTCATCATCATCTCAATCTGTTTGTGGAAGTTGGAGTGAAAAGCAGTGCAAATCGTGACTGTACAAGGATGCATCATCAATGGCAAATCGAGATTGTGAGCACTAGGAGCAACATCAATTGAATCTAACACCTCTAATCATCTTCCTTATCTCTCTACTTCAACTGTTTGAAGGAAATTGGCGCAAAGGACATCAACACGACACTGCCATTCCAGGTTTCGCCATTTTTCGAATCTCATCATTTGTTAAATGCTTATGTGCGTTTTAAAGTTCGTTTCATGTGGAGTTTGGTGATGCTTGTAGTTTTGTGAATAGATGACTGTAGCGTGTGAAATCTGGATTTGAAGTTTCGAACCAAAACCCTAAGTTGATCGATTCGTGTGATATAGCAACATTTAGGTTAGATTAAGTCGATATTTGGATTGTACATGTTAAGACGGTTCGAACGGCTATTCATTTGCGCATTTTGGTGTTGATTTGAGATTTTGATGTTCATGCGTGTTCTTGTGGAAACTGGGATGAAAACGATGATGAAGTGATGTTTGATCCAAAATCTGGTTTGAATTTTTGAACTAGGTGTTTCCCTCCCCCGCGCCATGTAATTACAACTCTGCCATTGTAAATTCATTTTAATTAATTTAATTGTTAAAAAAATCACCATGACCTTAGAAAATTCACCAAAAATCATAGAAAATTCAGAAAAATATAGGAATTTTTTCTTTGACTTCCTTGTTGACTGTAGATATTTTTTGACCTATTGGTCAAAGTTGTGCATGGTAGAAATTGTGATTGACTTAGGATTGTTTCACATGTACTCATATTTTGATACACTTTGCCAAATCCAATGTGAAATTCTCATGCTTACATATAAATGTCTGAAAATTTTTGTGGTGATTCTAGACACATCAATGGAGATTTACATGTGCATTTTATGAATTTTGGATTCCTGGTCATTGAGATATGAATTTTGGAACTTAGGTGTGACAATTTGTGTCACACCTCATTGTGTCAACTTGCTGGATTTATTTGAATGGCTTAGGCTTGTTAGAATGATATGAAATTTTGCATGGATGTTCATTAACATGTTAGGATGCTATGTGAATTTTTGTGGAATTTTATGTTGCATTTTCAATTTGATTGCTATTTTTCATCTCTGATTGGTCAATTGTGCAAGCTCATGTGATACATGTTGGTAGATTTAATGTGAAATGCTCATATGGTATTGAATGATCATGAAATTTGGTATGATAGTTGTAGACACATGATGTGACATCCCTGTTTTGGTCTCACTCATTTCTTTACTGTTTTCATTGAGTTATGAATTTTTGAAGTGGAAGCATGTGTTGATGTTGTGATTTGGAGCATATAATTGTGTCTGTTTTTGTTGATTTTCATTGACATAGTTACCTTGGTCCAATTAGGCTAAAATTTGGTATGCTAGACCTTGAATAGCCCCTGTTTAGGTGTAAATTATTTGAGAATTTTTGAAACTGTTTTGATGTGGGATTGAATGCAATAGTTCTGTTTGCATGTTTGGTGTTTCATTTGAACTAGTTTGGATTGTTTTGTGCATAAAATGAACATGATGAATGATATGGATATGGGACTAATTGTGTTGGCTTTTGTTTGACATTAATTTGAGTTTGGTTAGAGATACCTTGCTGTTTAGGAATTTTTGTCACCTTTGGACCCTAGGCTTGGCCTAGTGGTCTAGTTTCTAACATTTGATTGATTTTTCAGGATGAAAAGGTGCAATGTGTATGGAGAATGATCCAAGTCAATTTAATTGATGTTGTTTGATGTTTGTACACTAACACAACTTTGTTTTGTAGGTTGTGAAGTTTGGGCTTGAGCTCATAGCTGGCCTTTGTTGTGCATTAGTTTGTATAGTCTGACTGATTAATACTTGCTGTTTATTTTGGTATGTCTGAGTACTAACTGTGTTTGACTGTTTCCAGGTACTTTTAGTTGCTCAGTTCCTTGTGAACTTTTGCTTTGCTTTGCTTAAGCAACTTGCATTGAGGTATAACTTCCTAACTTCATGTAGTCTGGAGACCCGGTCTGTTATTTGACCGGGCAAACTGTCTGAAGTCCTCCTTAAGAGGCGATGCTTGTGATTGTTTAATATTGTGCCTAAGCAGGTAAAGTCCTTAATCAAGGCAATTGGTGGAAGTTAGGGATATGCAATCTATCCCCCACTATTCAGTTGAGTCTTCTCCTTGCTCCCATTACATGGTTGTAGCATTGAGATCACAAGCCCAAGATCTTGTGCAGTGCACATTGTGTCAGAGTCTCTGAGTATAGAAGGGTTCCCCCATTCTGGACCCATGCTCATTTGTCAGAAGCTCTCCCTGGTCAGGGATAAGAGCTGTGAGGTCTGATCCTCACTTCACCTTTTCATCTGCTTCACCTTAGCCTCGTAATGGCAAGGTTAAGAGCAAACACAGCTCGTACAGATGACTTGCTGAGGCAGTCAAACCTATTGAGTGAGCCACTTGTTTGGTTATAGCGCGTGCTATGTGGATATCTGTTTGAGATGCTTGTTCTCATTTGATGTATGCTTGAATTATTTTGTATGCTTGTATGCTTCCTTCTTTCCTGGATAGGAGTAGTTTGCTTATGCAAGTAGGATAGAAAACTGAACTTAGGGTAACGATGCATGACAACACTAGGCTCGAGGCCAGCTCCCTAGTAGTGTGTCTTCCCCTGGTTTCTGGCTAGTAATTCAGTCCCTTTCGGGGGAACTACATCGCCCTGATCCTCGTTCCAGACGAGGTATGTAGGCAGGGGGTCGTGCGAGACCTCTCCGGGCAACCTTTTTCTTTTTTGCGTGTGTTTACTTGTTGTCTGATTGTGTTTGGCTCGGATGCCGACGTAAGCCCAGTGATTGGTTGTCGGGCTCCACGTTTGCCCTTTTGAGTGTGTTTTGGTTCGGATGCCGACGTAATTCCATCCAGTGGTTGTCGGGCTCCATGTTTGCCACCCTTGCTTGTTTGTATGTTTTGTGTTGTTTGGCGTGCGTAAGCCGAACTACAGTGGCTCTGATTCTTGTTCCAGACAAGATATGTAGGCATAGGATGCGACGTGTGTGTGTGTGATGTTTTAGCAACCTATTCTTTATTCTAGGACGTGGATCCCGTCGAGTACGACGGACGTGAGGGGTGCTAATACCTTCCCCTTGCGTAACCGACTCCCTTACCCTTTCTCTCTGGTCGCGAGACCATTTCCTTTCCAGGTTTCTCTGAGCGTTTCCTTTCCCTATCTTGGGATAAATACCGCGCAGTGGCGGCTCTGTGTGTGTTTTGTTTTTAGCTCGCCGGTTGTTTTTTCGCGGATGCGACAATCATGTCAATCAGAATTAGCTCCAAGAGTTTGTCTTCCAAGAAGCTTGGATATCATCCAAGTCACTTTGTGGGTTCTATCTGAATGATCAGTCAACACAAGTAAATTGTGCATCAACTAGGGTTTTTCTCAACACTCAAGGAAGTTTGTATTCATCTGGGTATCAAGGCACTCAAAGTAGGGTTCCTCAAGGATTGAGATGCATTCTTGGTTTGAAGGTCTTATGGATGTTGTGTAGAGCTCTTGGGAGCTAGGGTTTCATTTTCAGAGGTTTTCTTTAAAGGATCAAGCTTAATGGGCTAAGTACAGTTCAAAATTCAACTATGAAGTCAAAAGTCAACTGTTGGTCAACTGAGGGTCAAATGGCTAGGGAATGACTTGAGATACTTCCAACATGTTCAAGTGGGGTCTATTCATCATTCAAAACATTAATCTTGAAGGAACAAAGGTCCAGTGCACAGGTTACCAAATTTAGAAAGATGTTCCTGAGCTGTCATGCTCGCTAGGCGAGCATAATGGTTCGCCTAGCGAGCCCCAAAATAAGCCACCAGAGTCACTGCGCCCAGAAGAAACTTCCAGAACTGTCATGCTCGCTAGGCGAGCAATCCTTCGCTAGGCGAAGCCCACGCTTCCTCCTTCGCTCCAGCAAACCTTGATGATGTTGCTACTGCAATTGCTCGCTAACCTGCTCGCTGGATGCTCGCCTAGCGAGTAGTTGCTAGCTATGCTTTTATCCAAGTCTGGGAGTGTTCGCTGGAACCTCGCTAAGTGCTCGCCTAGCGAGCCCCTCGTACCTCACTCGCCTGACGATCTTGCTGATGTACCAAGCAAATTATCAAAAGCAAGGGCTGTTTTGAACTTTTTCTCAGACATGAATGTTGTAGATCTTTGTCTCCCCTTTCCAAAAAGTCCTATTTCAAGGCCATATGATGAATGGTTGAAGAGTTATGGTTCTTGAATGATGAAGTGTGCATGAAGGCTTTAAAAAGGCATAACTTGAGGTTGACAAGTCCAATTGGTGTGGCTCTTTTTGCTATGGTTTTGTTTTGAGAAGTACTTCAAAATGGCATGCAAAATGACCTATAATTTTGCATGATTCATCAATGGTGCAAGTCATTTTTCAAGCTTTCTTGCATGAAAAGTCAAAAGGACACAAGTTGACATCATGGAATATTCTCGCATGCCAATCATTGGGAATTTATTCAGCATTGTTTTTTGGGCCAAATCCACCTTGGAATTTGAGCCCATGCATTCCCACATGTGTGAAAAAGCCATACATGCACAAAAATAACAAAAATGATCATGGACTTGAAACTCTTTCATTTGAGCCCACTAAGCCACAAAAATCAGAGTATAAACTCTGAAAATATCATTAAGCAAACCCTAATTCGTGCAGCCTCCATACACACTGAAAAACTCACTTTCCAAAAATCATATCATACTTTATTCTCATCAAATCCCTCCATACATCCATGGAAAATGAAAACCAATAGCATATTCTTGATCTACACACTCTAAGGATCACAAACCACCCTTCATTTGAGCCATTCCAAGCAGTTTCTAAACAGAGCTTTAATGGAGTTTGCTTCTTGAATCTCAAGATCTGGACCGTTTCAAGCACAATCAAAGGTAGAAAACATTCATAGAAGTTCAAGGGAGGTATTCTGGAGCTTATCTCATAACCATATTGAAGTTTCGGAAGGCGCCATTTCCGGTAACTCAAATTTTGACTCTCTTATTTTGCTCATTTCTTATGCCTAAATGAAACTACATGCTATGGTGATGATGTAGAAGTGTTTACTTTTTAAAATGATGCAATATTGAGTGAGAAATCTTGATTTAAAGTTTTAATGTTCAAAGTTGTTGGTTGTGATTTGAGAGATTGGTGAGGATTCATGAAAAACTAATGTGATTTTTGAGTTCCTAGCATATGGTTTAGGGGGGGTAGCCCCATTTTTGTGCAGTTCTGGGCCGCGCGTGGAGGAGGCCGCCGCCGGAGGTGGTCGGAATCCTACCGGCGTTACTATTCACGGCCAGAGTGTCTTGAGGAAGAAGACGATCCCATGGCCGTTAGATTGCTTTGACTTTTCTTTTGATCCAAAGACCCATATTTTTTCTAATTTTCGTTTTTTTTATTTATTTTATTTAGTCACTTAAGTGACTTATGTGACCAATTGACATTGTTGCATATGTGTCATATATCATGTACATATTTCACCCTGTTTTATTTTATTTTTTAAAAATAGCAAAACTACTTAAAAAAATCTGATTTTTTTTGTGAATGATCTATGATGAGTCCTTGTTTTTTGGTACCATTGCCCAATTATTTCATGACACGTGGAATTTAATATGAATTTCTGATCCATTTATGGGCATTTTTGACCATTTGCATTCAAACCTTCATGAAATCCCATATTTTAACCATTCTGACCCAAGCTTTTGCACACACCAGCCTCATACATGATACTAATATGTGGTAACTGGTTTGATTATTTTCTATGTCATTTTGCTAAGGTTTGACACATGAATTTAAATGTTGCATTTTTGGACGTGTTTTTGCATTCTCAATTTCTCGATTTTTGTTTTCATATCAAATGAATTTGGATGCTCCTGATTTTTTGCATGATGTTTATATATGCTTAGTGGAACCTTGTGTTAAATTCCCATGATTTTAGGATGCATTTTCAGTTTGATTTGGATTTTTGAAGTTGATGTTTGCATTTTAGTCCCTATTTTGATGCTTGCTTAACATGAGGCACTTGTGCCACTTCCTTTGAGTGTTGAAACCAATCCTTTTGCACATGTTTTAGTATGTATGTCATGACTTGATGTATGGAGCCTTGCCCCATGAATTTGAGTTTTGATACCCTTTTGATGCATTTGTTTGACAACAGGTTTAGGCCTCCTATCCTTGGTTGTTTTTGCGAACTTTTGTGAACTTTAATAGCATGATTCATGTGGTTACACTTTGATTCTGGTTTGGTGCCTTTGCACATGTGTTCTGTAACACCCCGATAATAATATGGTAATTATTTAAATTAAGTTAATAATATATTTATTAATTTAATTAGATAATTGGATTATTATTATTATTATTTTGGAATTATTGAATTATTATTTTATTGGGATAATAAAATAAATTGGAAAATATAAGTGTGAAATAAAGAAACAGAGCCCATTTGGTAAAGAAAAGGTTTTCACATGAAACAGAGAAGCGATTGAGAAAGTGGAGAAAGGGCAAAGAGGAAGTGCTAGAGAGCAAAGGTTGAAGAACGGAAAAGCTTGAAGCTTAGAGATTGCCGGATTATCTCAGGTAAGGGGGGTTTATCGTCGTTAATGGGTATTATGGGTTAGCATGTAATGGGTAGTGATAAACCGTTGAATTGACCCTAATTGGGATTGTTGAATGCTGAAAATTGTGATGGATATGTTGTGTAAAAACTGGAATTGAACCTGTAATTGAGTGTGTTGTAATTTCCCTAACGTATAGCTTTTTACGGAATTGGAATCGGAGGTCCGGAAGTCCTCCAACGGCGGAAAATGCGGAGAATTCTGCATTCTGCTTTGTGTTAGCGCAGGAACTGCTGTTTTGTCTGCGTTAACCGGTTAACCCAGGGTGTTAACCGGTTAACACTGTTACGAATTGAGAATTTGTGCTGTTTTGCCTGCGTTAACCGGTTAACCCAGGGCGTTAACCGGTTAACACTGATAAGTTTTGGGCAGTAAGCGTGTTTTGCCTGCGTTAACCGGTTAACCCAGGGCGTTAACCGGTTAACACTGTTGCAGTATGGAAAAAAATTGTTAATTTAAATGTTGTGTGCCTAATTGGTGGTTGCCTATATCAGTGTGTGATATGGTAGGGATTATTTCCCGCTATTTCGAGCAGTATAGGTATTTGTAGAGTGTGCTAATACTGTGTTCAATTATTTGAGATGATATGATGTTTTGACAAATGTGTTGATGATGTATGATGATATGCATAATGTTGTGAATGTATATATATTATGCATGTATTTGTAAATGGGCCGTTATATGGCTTAGAGTGTGAGCATGTGTCCATTGTGGATTGTTGTTGATGTTGCATTGCTAGATGATTAGCGTGCATAGCATAGCCTTGGGGCTGTAGCTAATTCCCATGGTGAGGAATTAGTGAGTGAATCATTGTGGATTTGTTGTTGATGTTTGCATGCTAGATGATTAGTGTGCATAGCATAGCCTTTGGGACTGTAGCTAATTCCCATGGTGAGGAATTAGTGAGTGAGTCACTAGGTCTCAAATGAGTGGGACTAGTGAGCTTAGTAGCCGCATCTGGATTTGATCGGTGAGCTTGAACTATATGTTCAAGAATAGTCGGTACCGCATGTGTGGAGTCTCATTGCATAACGTATGTATGGCGTATAATATGAATGGATGTATTCCAATATTATACGTGTGGTTGTGTTGACATTGAGTATGAGTATGATTGAGTTGATATTGCCGTTGCTGAATGTGTAATCTGATGTGGGTGATGAAATGTGTTATTTACTTAACATGACATGATAATTTATAATGCTTATTATATCGATTGAGGAACTCACCCTTACAACTATTTTTCAGGTAACGAGCAATGAGTTGAGTAGAAGCTAATGCTTGGAGTCTAGTGTAGTCTCCTTAGTGGGTCGTGCTATGATAGATGTAACATCGGGATGGGATGTTTTAACTTGTTTTAAATGTTTTATTGTTGGTTATGAACCATTTTACATGTAATGTTTTACATGATTGATGAGATTTCTATCCGCTGCGTTTATGCAAATGCTTATGTTTTGAATCAATAAAGAGCATGACCGTTATATTGGTGAATGGTGTACAGTGTTTGTGTGTGACACCCTTAACTGCATAATTACTCTGAGTTTTATATGTTGTTTTAATTAAATATTGGGGTATTTTAGAAGGGTGTTACATGTTCTCCCCTGTTCTATGATGCTTCTATCAAGTCTTTGTGCATTTATTCATAATGAGCTCCTTTTTGCATTCATTTGAGCATGAAAGACGCATTAGAGTTTCATGATACACTTTGTTTGATTTTGATCCAAAAGTGATTCTATGCTTATGATATGGACTTGGAGGTTTGCATATTGATTACATAGCTCATTTGACATGCTTATGATGTGCATACCTTGCTGCCATGATCATTTCATCTTGACACATAATTGCATGAACTTGTCTATAATGCTTTTGTTGCATTTTGAGGTGCTTTGGACATGATTGACTTCCACTTTGCTAAGTTGGATTTAAATGACTTTTGATTGATATTTTAGGAGTCATTTGGTTCTGTTTGTGTGCTTTATTGTCTAATCCTTGACCCTTGCCTCATGCCTTTACCTTTTATGACTCATTGTTGAAGTTGAAGCACTTTGAACTTGTATGTTGACTTGTTTGACTTTGATGCATCTTTGGATGTTTAATGCTTTTGCTTTGATCTTGTTGGGTTGAGTTCTTGAGACACTTATTAAATTGATGTCACTTCTGACTTGGTGCTATTGTATCCTCCTTTCATCATTCATTCTTTTTTGTGACATGTTTTCTATTGCATCCGTGCACTGTTTACTTGACACTGTTGTTGCTATGATTCTTCTGTTTGGTGCAACTCTTGATTGCACCCCATCTTGTTATTCTAACTTGTTTGTTGAGTTTTTGTGAGGGCTCACATGACTCTTGAAAAGATAGCTTGCTTGGTATTCCACTTTATTTGTGGGATACCATTTGGAGATTTATTCTGATTGCTTTGCTGACTTGCTTTCTTTGATGGTGCTAGCTTGAGAGATCTCTGGGTTTCTTTCTTCTTTAGTTGTTGTTACTTCGGATCTTTATCCGTGTGGTAGATCTCTTGATCCCTTTTACATCTTTCCAGCATTTTACTGCTTTCTTAGCTGGAAGACCTCGATAGGAGGCAATGTTTTTGTGTGTTTACTTTTGTGCCCAAAGATCTCCAAGAGGAGGCATCAGTGCTAAAGACCTCCATGAAGAGGCAATTGACGGATAAAAGGGATTAGTAGTCAATCCCCCTTTACTCGGTGTGTTTACTTTTGTGACACCCTTAACTGCATAATTACTCTGAGTTTTATATGTTGTTTTAATTAAATATTGGGGTATTTTAGAAGGGTGTTACATTAGTGGTATCAGAGCATAGTCGGTCGAGTCGAGTCGTAATTATTCTGTTTCCCCTGTACGGGATAGGTGTTGTGTAACCCTATCAGTACTTATTGTTTTAGCTTGTTGGGTTTTCAGAATAGAGATGGCTGGAAGAGGTAGAGATGATGCTGCGATTGCTGAGGCTCTGGGTATGCTAGCTGGAGTACTTGGAGGGAATCCGAATGTGGTGGGAATGGGAGCTGCTCGTCAACTGAGTGAGTTCCAGAAGAACAATCCTCCAATGTTCAAAGGAGCATACGATCCAGATGGCGCTCAGAAGTGGTTGAAGGAGATCGAGAGAATCTTCCGAGTGACTGAGTGTGCCGATAACCAGAAGGTCAGGTTCGGTACGCATATGCTATCAGAAGAAGCTGATGATTGGTGGGTTGCTACCCGCACTGAGTTGGAATCTGCTGGAAATGCTGAGATCACTTGGGCTGTGTTCAGAGAGAGATTCCTGAGGAAGTACTTTCCAGAGGATGTAAGAGGAAAGAAAGAGATAGAGTTCTTGGAATTGAAGCAGGGCAATCGGTCGGTTACTGAGTATGCTGCTAAGTTCACAGAGCTGTCGAAGTATTACACTCCCTATAGTGAGGCTGCTGGAGAATTTTCAAAATGTGTGAAGTTTGAGAACGGGTTACGTCCCGAGATCAAGCAGGCTATTGGATACCAACGGATCAGAGTGTTTTCTGACTTGGTTGACTGTTGCAGGATTTTTGAACAGGATTCCAAAGCCAGAGCAGAGAGCTATCAGCAAAGGGTTGATAGGAAAGGCAAGAATCAGAATGATCGTGGAAAACCGTATGCAGCTGGCAAAGGTTTTCAGAGACAGAGTGGGATGAAGAGGCCTAGTGGGGGAGACTCTAGTGCCCCTGCTAAGTGTTATAGATGTGGTCGGGCTGGACATCGTGTCCATGAGTGTACCAGTGCTGAGATGAAGTGTTTCAAGTGTGGCAAAGGTGGTCATTTGGCTGCAGAGTGCCGGTTGAAGACTGTAACTTGTTTCAACTGTGGAGAGGTGGGTCATATCAGTCCACAGTGTCCTAAGCCGAAGAAGGAGAATCAGTCAGGAGGCAAGGTCTTTGCCTTATCGGGTTCTGAGACTTTTGCAGATGATCGTTTGATCCGAGGTACGTGTTATATTAATGGCTTTCCTCTTGTAGCTATTATTGACACCGGTGCTACTCATTCCTTTATATCTTTGGATTGTGCTGTGAAACTTAAGTTAGAAATATCTGAGATGCATGGTAGTATGGTGATTGATACTCCTGCAAAGGGTTCAGTGACTACTACTTCAGTTTGCTTGAGTTGTCCTTTGAGTATTTTTGGTAGAGATTTTGGGATAGACCTTGTGTGTCTTCCACTAGTGCAGATTGACGTTATCTTGGGTATGAACTGGTTGGTGTTTAACCGGGTTTCCATCAACTGTTTTGATAAGACTGTAATATTTCCTGAGGTTGAGGTAGGAGAGAGTGTGGTTCTATCAGCGAGGCAGGTGAATGAGGCAGTAGCGGATGGGGCAGAGTTGTTTATGCTGTTAGCGACTTTAGAGGCTAAAGATAAACTGGCAATTTGTGATCTAGCCGTGGTGTGTGATTTTCCTAATGTGTTTCCTGAAGAAGTGAATGAATTGCCACCAGAGCGTGAAGTTGAGTTCTCGATTGATTTGGTACCTGGTACTAGACCGATATCGATGGCTCCGTATCGTATGTCTGCTGTTGAGTTAGCTGAATTGAAGAGTCAGCTGGAAGATCTGTTGGATAAGAAGTTTATTCGTCTGAGTGTGTCACCGTGGGGTGCACCAGTGTTATTGGTTAAGAAGAAAGAAGGTACTATGAGGTTGTGTGTGGACTACAGGCAACTGAATAAAGTGACGATCAAGAATCGGTATCCTTTGCCGAGGATTGATGATTTGATGGATCAATTGGTTGGTGCGAGTGTGTTCAGCAAGATAGATTTGAGATCTGGGTATCATCAGATACGTGTGAAAGCTGAGGATATTCAGAAGACTGCTTTCAGAATGAGGTATGGACATTATGAGTATTCTGTAATGCCTTTTGGTGTGACTAATGCGCCTGGAGTATTTATGGAGTATATGAATAGGATTTTCCATCCGTACCTAGACAAGTTTGTTGTGGTGTTTATTGATGACATTTTGGTGTATTCGAAATCTGAAGAAGAGCATGCTGAGCATTTGAGAATGGTTTTAAGAGTTCTACGAGAAAAGAAGTTATTTGCTAAACTGTCAAAGTGTGAATTTTGGTTAGAAGAGGTTAGTTTTCTTGGTCATGTGATTTCAAGAGGTGGTGTTGCTGTTGATCCTTCTAAGATAGAAGCGGTGTCTAAGTGGGAAGCTCCGAAGTCTGTTGCTGAGATTCGAAATTTCCTTGGATTGGCTGGTTACTATAGGAAATTCATTGAGGGATTTTCTAAGTTGGCGTTACCGTTGACGATGTTGACTAGAAAGGGGCAAGCATTTGTTTGGGACTCAAAATGTGAAGAAGGTTTCCAAGAGTTAAAGAGAAGGTTGACTACTGCTCCTATTCTGATATTACCGAGTTCGTCGGAATCATTTGAGGTTTACTGTGATGCTTCATTGTTGGGTTTGGGTGGTGTGTTGATGCAGAATAAGCAGGTTATAGCTTATGCTTCGAGACAACTGAGGATTCATGAAAGGAACTATCCGACACATGATTTAGAGTTGGCAGCTGTGGTATTTGTTCTGAAATTATGGAGGCATTACTTGTATGGGTCAAGATTTGAAGTTTTCAGTGACCATAAAAGTTTAAAGTATTTGTTTGATCAGAAAGAGCTGAATATGAGACAGAGAAGATGGTTAGAATTTCTGAAGGATTATGACTTTGGTTTGAATTACCATCCGGGTAAAGCAAACGTAGTGGCTGATGCACTGAGTCGGAAATCATTGCATATGTCTATGTTAATGGTTAAAGAATTGGATTTAATTGAGCAATTTAGAGATTTGAGTTTGGTGTGTGAGAGTACTCACAATAGTGTTAAATTGGGAATGTTAAAGTTAACGAGTGGCATTCTGGATGAGATTAGAGAGGGTCAGAAATCCGATATGCTTTTGGTTGATAAGTTGACTTTAGTGAATCAAGGTCAAGGTGGTGAATTCAGAGTTGGTGAGAATGGTGTTTTGAAATGTGGTAATCGGGTGTGTATTCCGGATGTTACCGAACTTAAGAAGAGTATTCTGGAGGAAGGACATCGTAGTGGCCTGAGTATTCATCCTGGAGCTACGAAGATGTATCATGATTTGAAAAAGTTATTTTGGTGGCCGGGAATGAAGAAAGAAATTGCGAGTTTTGTTTATTCCTGTTTGACTTGTCAGAAGTCAAAGATTGAGCATCAGAAGCCGTCTGGGCTAATGCAACCGTTGGCTATTCCAGAGTGGAAGTGGGATAGTATCAGTATGGATTTTGTTTCTGGTTTACCGAGGACAAGTAAGAATTGTGAAGCTATTTGGGTGATTGTTGACAGATTGACAAAGTCGGCTCATTTCATTCCGATCAGAATGGATTATCCGTTAGAGAGATTAGCCGAGTTGTATATTGAGAAGATTGTAAGTTTGCATGGTATTCCGTCAAGTATTGTTTCAGACAGAGATCCTAGATTTACATCGAAGTTCTGGGAGGGTTTGCAGAGGGCTTTGGGAACTAAGCTGAGATTGAGTTCTGCATATCATCCGCAGACTGATGGTCAGACTGAGAGGACGATTCAGTCACTAGAGGATCTTTTGAGAGCTTGTGTTTTGGAAAAGGGAGGTGCTTGGGATTGTTATTTACCTTTGATTGAGTTTACCTACAACAATAGTTTTCATTCGAGCATTGGTATGGCACCGTTTGAAGCTTTGTATGGTAGGAGATGTCGGACACCTTTATGTTGGTATGAGTCCGGTGAGAGTGCTGTGGTTGGACCGGAGATTGTTCAACAGACTACGGAAAAGATTAAGATGATTCAGGAGAAGATGAGAATTGCTCAGAGTCGTCAGAAGAGTTATCATGATAAGAGGAGGAAGTCACTTGAGTTTCAAGAGGGAGATCATGTGTTTCTTCGTGTTACTCCGATAACTGGGGTTGGTCGAGCTTTGAAGTCAAAGAAGTTGACACCTCGATTTATTGGTCCTTATCAGATTTTGGAGAGGATAGGAGAGGTAGCCTATCGTATCGCTTTACCGCCGTCGCTTGCGAATTTGCATGAGGTTTTTCATGTGTCTCAGCTGAGGAGGTACATTCATGATCCGTCGCATGTAGTCCAAATAGATGATGTACAGGTGAGAGATAACCTGACTGTTGAAACATCGCCTATGAGGATCGAGGATCGAGAATTGAAGCAGTTGCGGGGTAAAGAGATTGCCTTGGTGAAGGTAGCTTGGGGAGGACCAGCAGGTGGCAATGTGACTTGGGAACTGGAGAGTAAGATGAAGGAGTCTTACCCAGAGTTGTTCGATTGAGGTATGTTTTCGAGGATGAAAACTCTTTTAGTGGGGGAGAGTTGTAACACCCCGATAATAATATGGTAATTATTTAAATTAAGTTAATAATATATTTATTAATTTAATTAGATAATTGGATTATTATTATTATTATTTTGGAATTATTGAATTATTATTTTATTGGGATAATAAAATAAATTGGAAAATATAAGTGTGAAATAAAGAAACAGAGCCCATTTGGTAAAGAAAAGGTTTTCACGTGAAATTGAGAAGCGATTGAGAAAGTGGAGAAAGGGCAAAAAGGAAGAGCTAGAGAGCAAAGGTTGAAGAACGGAAAAGCTTGAAGCTTAGAGATTGCCGGATTATCTCAGGTAAGGGGGGTTTATCGTCGTTAATGGGTATTATGGGTTAGCATGTAATGGGTAGTGATAAACCGTTGAATTGACCCTAATTGGGATTGTTGAATGCTGAAAATTGTGATGGATATGTTGTGTAAAAACTGGAATTGAACCTGTAATTGAGTGTGTTGTAATTTCCCTAACGTATAGCTTTTTACGGAATTGGAATCGGAGGTCCGGAAGTCCTCCAACGGCGGAAAATGCGGAGAATTCTGCATTCTGCTTTGTGTTAGCGCAGGAACTGCTGTTTTGTCTGCGTTAACCGGTTAACCCAGGGTGTTAACCGGTTAACACTGTTACGAATTGAGAATTTGTGCTGTTTTGCCTGCGTTAACCGGTTAACCCAGGGCGTTAACCGGTTAACACTGATAAGTTTTGGGCAGTAAGCGTGTTTTGCCTGCGTTAACCGGTTAACCCAGGGCGTTAACCGGTTAACACTGTTGCAGTATGGAAAAAAATTGTTAATTTAAATGTTGTGTGCCTAATTGGTGGTTGCCTATATCAGTGTGTGATATGGTAGGGATTATTTCCCGCTATTTCGAGCAGTATAGGTATTTGTAGAGTGTGCTAATACTGTGTTCAATTATTTGAGATGATATGATGTTTTGACAAATGTGTTGATGATGTATGATGATATGCATAATGTTGTGAATGTATATATATTATGCATGTATTTGTAAATGGGCCGTTATATGGCTTAGAGTGTGAGCATGTGTCCATTGTGGATTGTTGTTGATGTTGCATTGCTAGATGATTAGCGTGCATAGCATAGCCTTGGGGCTGTAGCTAATTCCCATGGTGAGGAATTAGTGAGTGAATCATTGTGGATTTGTTGTTGATGTTTGCATGCTAGATGATTAGTGTGCATAGCATAGCCTTTGGGGCTGTAGCTAATTCCCATGGTGAGGAATTAGTGAGTGAGTCACTAGGTCTCAAATGAGTGGGACTAGTGAGCTTAGTAGCCGCATCTGGATTTGATCGGTGAGCTTGAACTATATGTTCAAGAATAGTCGGTACCGCATGTGTGGAGTCTCATTGCATAACGTATGTATGGCGTATAATATGAATGGATGTATTCCAATATTATACGTGTGGTTGTGTTGACATTGAGTATGAGTATGATTGAGTTGATATTGCCGTTGCTGAATGTGTAATCTGATGTGGGTGATGAAATGTGTTATTTACTTAACATGACATGATAATTTATAATGCTTATTATATCGATTGAGGAACTCACCCTTACAACTATTTTTCAGGTAACGAGCAATGAGTTGAGTAGAAGCTAATGCTTGGAGTCTAGTGTAGTCTCCTTAGTGGGTCGTGCTCTGATAGATGTAACATCGGGATGGGATGTTTTAACTTGTTTTAAATGTTTTATTGTTGGTTATGAACCATTTTACATGTAATGTTTTACATGATTGATGAGATTTCTATCCGCTGCGTTTTATGCAAATGCTTATGTTTTGAATCAATAAAGAGCATGACCGTTATATTGGTGAATGGTGTACAGTGTTTGTGTGTGACACCCTTAACTGCATAATTACTCTGAGTTTTATATGTTGTTTTAATTAAATATTGGGGTATTTTAGAAGGGTGTTACATGTTCTCCCCTGTTCTATGATGCTTCTATCAAGTCTTTGTGCATTTATTCATAATGAGCTCCTTTTTGCATTCATTTGAGCATGAAAGACGCATTAGAGTTTCATGATACACTTTGTTTGATTTTGATCCAAAAGTGATTCTATGCTTATGATATGGACTTGGAGGTTTGCATATTGATTACATAGCTCATTTGACATGCTTATGATGTGCATACCTTGCTGCCATGATCATTTCATCTTGACACATAATTGCATGAACTTGTCTATAATGCTTTTGTTGCATTTTGAGGTGCTTTGGACATGATTGACTTCCACTTTGCTAAGTTGGATTTAAATGACTTTTGATTGATATTTTAGGAGTCATTTGGTTCTGTTTGTGTGCTTTATTGTCTAATCCTTGACCCTTGCCTCATGCCTTTACCTTTTATGACTCATTGTTGAAGTTGAAGCACTTTGAACTTGTATGTTGACTTGTTTGACTTTGATGCATCTTTGGATGTTTAATGCTTTTGCTTTGATCTTGTTGGGTTGAGTTCTTGAGACACTTATTAAATTGATGTCACTTCTGACTTGGTGCTATTGTATCCTCCTTTCATCATTCATTCTTTTTTGTGACATGTTTTCTATTGCATCCGTGCACTGTTTACTTGACACTGTTGTTGCTATGATTCTTCTGTTTGGTGCAACTCTTGATTGCACCCCATCTTGTTATTCTAACTTGTTTGTTGAGTTTTTGTAAGGGCTCACATGACTCTTGAAGAGATAGCTTGCTTGGTATTCCACTTTATTTGTGGGATACCATTTGGAGATTTATTCTGATTGCTTTGCTGACTTGCTTTCTTTGATGGTGCTAGCTTGAGAGATCTCTGGGTTTCTTTCTTCTTTAGTTGTTGTTACTTCGGATCTTTATCCGTGTGGTAGATATCTTGATCCCTTTTACATCTTTCCAGCATTTTACTGCTTTCTTAGCTGGAAGACCTCGATAGGAGGCAATGTTTTTGTGTGTTTACTTTTGTGCCCAAAGATCTCCAAGAGGAGGCATCAGTGCTAAAGACCTCCATGAAGAGGCAATTGACGGATAAAAGGGATTAGTAGTCAATCCCCCTTTACTCGGTGTGTCGTTCTTTATGCTCGCACTACGTGTCGATGCTTCAGAACAAAAGCCCAGGATCTTTTGTCCGGTCAGTCAGTGGAGAGGATTCCATCTTTCTGAACCCCCACGCTTTGTCATGAGCTCACCCTGTCCAGGGTTAAGAGCTATGAGGTCTTATCCTCATTACCCTTTTGATCTGCTCACCCTGATGTTCAATGTCAGTGGTTAAGAGCCCATTTGATTACCTTTCCATGGCTTGTTTGTCGAGGTTGATATGACCCCTCTTGACTAAAGCCCTACCCATGCATGTTTGAGCCCCCTTATTGGTGCGTTTACTTTATGCTATTTGTTTTGTGTGGTGTGATCGTCTCCCCATAGGACTGCTAGGCTTCGTATAGTCTCTCGTTTGCATGTCAATTAAGGTAGCACGGTTCCTTCGTCTAGGACTTCCTTTTTGCATGAGCATTCCTAAAACACAAACAAACTCTTTGATTTTCTTTTCTTAAGAACACGTTAACTCCTTCTACTACAGGTGAGTAAGTCTCCAAAGGTCGAGCATCCGGTAGATTGCGTAGTAACTTCGTTCATCTAAAAAACACAAAACAAACAAAAATAGGTTAGCCGAGCTACGGTGCTCTGATTCTCAATCCTTCTTGAGATACGTATGCAACAGGGTAGGGCCTGTGCGAGCAATAACTCTTTCTTTTCCATACTTTGATTTTCTCTCTTTCGCGTCACATATATGACTTTTTATACACACACTTTAGACATAAATAGCAAGCGTGGATCCTGTGGAGTACCATAGACGTGAAGGGGTGCGATAACCTTCCCTTCACGTAACCGGCCCCCTTACTCAGTTTTCTTTGGTTCGAGACTTTGTTTTATCCGTTCCCTCTTGGTTATGCAGTACTACCTTTCCCTCCTCTTGGGATAAAAGTACATAGCTGGCGACTCTACTCTTTTTCCGCGCCACTCTTTTCGCGTTTGTACTTGGATTCGGGAAATCCGGGGAGCGACACTTTGATGTTGAAGATTTTGTCATTTGGAGCATGCATCATTGAGACAGAAGGGCTTGAACTTTGGCCAATTTTGGAAATCCCACATGTGCATGTTTTGCACCCTACACTTCATGTCCACTTTTCATCAATTTCCAAGGCCCAAATGGAGTTTTGATCAACATAACAAATGTTCCTTATGCAATAAGCTTTCCATCAATTACTCATAAGGTGGTGTTTCTATTTTTGACATAGCATTTTCGAAGACTTGAACATAATAGTGCAATTTTGGAAAATCATTTAACTTGCATTGCATGAGCTATTACCATCCAATCTGCATGTCCAATTTGCTTTCGTCATGCATCAGCTACCAAATTCAAGTGGAATTGGGCCCTCCATGCGCCTGTACAGGCCCATGCATGGAGGCCCTTTCCATTCATGCAAGTTTTGTTCATGCGCTTCAGCCATGCTATGCCTATAAATAGAATGCACATGAGCTTCATTTTAGGAACCTGAAGGCACCCCAAATGTTGCTAAACTGAAATCACAACCCTTAACAAAGGAACTAGCTCACTTTTCTTTCAAATTTCAGATCTGAATTTTGATTTCCTCGATTGAAATTTCAGATCTAAAAGTTCCTAGACCTCTTCACCTTGATCCATAGTGTGAGCTGCAAGCATTAACATCCAAGAATTGTGACTCCAAGCCCTGCAAACCAAAGGTTCACAATAACTTTTATTTTCTTTGAATCAGCTTGCATAATGCTTATTTCTTGTTGTTATTGTGTGATATAAAGTCCTCTACATAGAGGCAACATTAATGAGCTTTCAATTTTCAAAAATCATGAAGTTCATATGAACACCACAGATCTTCCACCTCTGATTTCTTTCAATATAGAGATCTAGAGTGAATTTGGTTGGTACAGGGGGGATGTACATCACCCCAGCTTTCGATTGATGCCTGGATCGTGTCTTTTGGTTAACATTTTTTCTCTGCAGCTTTTAAACTTGGCCGGAGAAGACGGTGGTGCTGGCCACCGTCTGGTCTCCAGATTGGATCTGGATCGTCCATTCTTATTCCCAGATTCAATCTCACATGTCCATTGTTATGACTTTTTATTTGGCATGGTGTATCACATTTGACTTGTGCATATGGTGAAAGCGCGCTTCTTAGTCGTGTGATGATCCACGTCAATTAATGAATCATCATCAGACGGTCCACACTTTTCCATCATTTCTATTTTCTGATTTTTATTTCTTTTAATTCCATTTCCTTTTAAAAATTCATAACTCCTTCATTATTGGTCCAAAAAATATGAGACCAATTGCATTTTTCTCCTTTTAATTTCTAGTTTCTAAAAATTATTTTTAATATTTTTTGATTTTATCATTTGATATTTTTTAAGAATTTTCTCTTTTCTGCTTATTTTTAGTTCATTTTAAATAGTTTTTGATATTGAAAAAATACAAAAATATTTTTCCAACCTCTTTGAATGAGGATAGATCTATGAAAAATATTCTCATCAATTTATTAATTAATTTGAGATTTATTTGAGATTTTAGTTCAATTAGGTTATTTTTATGCATTTTTAATTGATTTAAAATAGTTTTTGACTTCTAAAAATGCTGAAATTTTTTGTCAAACTTTGTTTGACCTTGTTGAACTTAGGATAATTCACTTGGACTTTTTCAAAGTTGATTTGAAGTGAGTTTGAAGTTTGACCTCTCTTTATTATTTTAATTCAAGTTTTATTTTAATATTGAAAAATGCCAAAAATATTTTATATGTTTCTTAACTTCTAATCTTCATCTTACTTTTGTTTTCTATTGTTTGACCTTGGTCTTCTCTATCTTTGGTCAATGCTTATTATTTATCTCATTCCATTTCCATTAATGCACTTTAATATTCTTCTTCTTCTTCTTCTTCTTCTTCTTCTTTTTCTTTTTGATCAATGAGTTAAAGATTGGTGGTTAACATTGATACATGGAGGTTTAATCTTCCTTGATTCAAATCTAATTCATCTTGATCATGGATCAAGTGAATGGCTTTGCATTAAGGATAGATTGCTTCCTAATCATGCAAAGAACCTAAATCAATACAAGATCATTTCTCATCTTCTTTTTGGCATGGCAAGTTGTAGGAGTTTGACTCACTAATCAAAATCTCTAACTTGTGTTGTTGCTTACATTATTATTGACCGACGTCAGATAGTTGTGACTTCTACATAAGTCCAATTGCGATTGCTTAACATAGCTCTAAATTTCATTATGGCACCCTAACTCTAACACTAACCATTAACTATTAACATTTAATTCTTGTTCTTTACATTTATGCAATTTACTATTCTTGTACATATTATTCATTTGCTTTTGCCCTTTGCTCATTTGAGTGTAGCACCTCAAATTTTCCCCCCTCATTCATGCATTCATTTTAGGTCATTTAACATTTCATATTACATTTTATCATGTCAATCAGAATTAGCTCCAAGAGTTTGTCTTCCAAGAAGCTTGGATATCATCCAAGTCACTTTGTGGGTTCTATCTGAAGGATCAGTCAACACAAGGGAGATTGCGCATCAACTAGAGGTTTTCTTTAAAGGATCAAGCTTAATGGGCCCAGTATAGTTCAAAATTCAACTGTGAAGTCAAAAGTCAATGTTGGTCAACTGAAGGTCAAATGGCTAGGGAATGACTTGAGATACTTCCAACATGTTCAAATAGGGTCTATTCATCATTCAAAACATTAATCTTGAAGGAGCAAGTTTGTTCATGAGCTGTCATGCTCGCTAGGCGAGCAGAATTGTTCGCCTAGCGAGCCACCAGAGTCTGAACTGTCATGCTCGCTAGGCGAGCAAATTCTTCGCTAGGCGAAGCCCACGCGTTTTAAAAATAAAAAAATATATGGACTTGGACCTCTCTCATTTGAGCCCACAGAGCCACGAAAATCAGAGTATAAATTCTAAATTTCATTGAAACAAAACCCTAGAGAGAGATTCTAACTAATTCAGAGCAGCCTCCAGAGACTGAAGGGAACTCATCTGCAAAGAACCAATTCCCTCTCATATAAACCCTAAGATTATTCTGCAAACCCAACGGTGCAATTCAATTTCATTCGATCTCTCCAATCAGGTTTGCCTTATTTCCATTACTCTATGCTTTCAATTTGAAATTTCTGAATGTACGAGGCATCATGGGTGAATTTGGAAGAGTGGATACCGTTAGGTTTCACATGTGGGTTTAGCTATGCATGAATGTGTAGAACAATGCTTTGAATGTTTGATCACTTAATTTTTGAAATCGTATTGTTATCAGAGAAGAACCCAGAACCCGCAGGCATTCGCTAGCCCATCGCTAGGCGAGCCTGCAGCGAAGCTTCGCTAAGCCTTCGCTAAGCGAAGCAGTAGCGATCGCGACAGTAGCTGTTTTTTCTGTTTGTTCTCTAATCTGTTTTGTGTTTGTTATGACATGTTTTCTATCGCATCCAGGCACATGTTTTAGTATGTATGTCATATCTTGATGTGTGGATCCTTGCCCTTGACTTTGAGTTTTGATACCCTTTTGATGCATTTGTTTGACAAGAGGTTTAGGCCTCCTATCCTTTGTTGCTTTTTGTGAGCTTTTTGTGAACTTTAATGGTATGATTCACATGGTTACATTTTGATTCTCTTATTTGGTGAAACTCTTGATTGCACCCCATCTTGTTATTCTAACTTGTTTGTTGAGTTTTTGTGAGGGATCACATGACTCTTGAAGAGATAACTTGCTTGGTATTCCACTTTATATGTGGGATACCGTCTGGAGATTTATTCTGATTGCTTTGTTGACTTGCTTTCTTTGATGGTGCTAGCCTGAGAGATCTCCGGGTTTCTTATTTCTTTAGTTGTTGTTACTTCGAATCTTTATCCGTGTGGTAGATCTCTTGATCCCTTTTACATCTTTCCAGCATTTTACCGCTTTCTTAGCTGGAAGACCTCGATAGGAGGCAATGTTTTTGTATGTTTACTTTTGTGCCCAAAGACCTCCAAGAAGAGGCACCAGTGCTAAAGACCTCCATGAAGAGGCAATTGACGGATAAAAAGGATTAGTAGTCAATCCCCCGTTATTCAGTGTGTCGTTCTTTATGCTCACACTACGTGTCGATGCTTCAGAACAAAAGCCTAAGATCTTTTGTCCGGTCAGTCAGTGGAGAGGGTTCCATCTTCCTGAATCCCCACGCTTTGTCATGAGCTCACCCTGTCCAGGGTTAAGAGCTATGAGGTCTTATCCTCTTACCCTTTTTGATCTGCTCACCCTGACGTTCAACGTCAGTGGTTAAGAGCCCATTTGATTACCTATCCATGGCTTGTTTGTCGAGGTTGATATGACCCCTCTTGACTAAAGCCCAACCCATGTATGTTTGAGTCCCCTTGTTGGCATGTTTACTTTATGCATGTTTGTTTTGTATGGTGTGATCGTCTCCCCATAGGATTGCTAGACTTCGTATAGTCTCTCGTTTGCATGTCAATTAAGGTAGCACGGTTCCTTCGTCTAGGACTTTCGTTTTGCATGAGAATTCCTAAAACACAAACAAACTCTTTGACTTTCTTTTTCTTAAAAACACGTTAACTCCTTCTACTATAGGTGAGTAAGTCTCCCAAGGTCGAGCATCCGGTAGATTGCGTAGTAACGCCGTTCATCTAAAAAACAAAAAACAAACAAAAATAGGTTAGCCGAGTGTAAGACCCTAATTTTGCCCCTAAGATCCCTCATGGCATCATAACATTGCATTTGCATAGCCTCAAGGATCTTTAAGCATCTTTGCTCCCCTTACCTTTGGGTGGGATTCCTTGTGAGTGGTTTGAGATCACCAAGCATGCTTGAATTGTATATCATTGCTTTTCTCATTTTGATTACTAACCAAAAGCACAAAAATATGTCACTAACATCTTCTGGTTGTAGCTTGAGCAATCACAAGGCCAAAAACTTCAAGGAGGGCATTGGTACAAAGACATGGTCAAGAGGAGGAGAAAGCAAGCATGGTAATGGTTCCCAAAGCTATCACCCATCAAATATGCCTCCCTAGTGTTTCAATTCATCATTTTTGATCATGGCAAGTCAAAGGATTTGAGGTTGGTTCCCCAGAGAAACCATATTTCATCTGTGCACCACAATGCCTTGCTCATGAAGCAACCTCAGCCCATGGTCAAATATAATCAAGGGAAGTTCTTTAATTCATCATTTCATGCATATTTTAACTTATTTGAGTATCCTCAATCATCAATTCATCAAGGTATGAGTCATGGACTTAAAAAGTTGATCAGTCAATTCATCTAACTATTTTTAAATGCACTGAGACCTAACTTCTTATGTGTTGGTCAAATGGAGATGGTCCCAAACGAAAAACTGTTCCTAAGGACAATATGAACAACTTTCATGTTCATCAAAATTTTATTTGAAGCTTGGAAGACCATCTTCCATTCCAATACATTATAGGTCATTTTGACTGAAACCCTAATTTTAGGTCAACTTCCCAAGGACATAACTCACTCATTTTTTATGATTTTGAGGTGGGATCAAATGAATTGGAAATCTTAAGATGTCTACTTAAAATGTTGTGTTGGACAAAATTTCAAAATCTCAAAGGAAATACATGTGATAATGCAAGACATTATAGGTCCTTTTTGACCAAAGGCATTAAAAGTAAAAAAAGTCCAACTTCAAGTGCCCAGAACTCTTTCATCAAAAATCCAAATGATTCAAAATTTAAGTCTATTTTGATTGTCTTTAAAAGATCTACAAGTTTTATGTTGGAGGTTTTTCCATTTGAGGCTTGCATCATCAAAGCAGAGGGGCTTGAAAGTTGGCCAATTTTAGAAACCTTGCCTTAACATGTTTTGCACATCACACTTTAAACTCAAATTTCATAAATTTCCAAGCTCCAAATGAAGTTTTGATCAACATAACAAATGATCCTCATGCAAAAAGCTTTCCAACCATTACCCATAAGGCTATGTGTCACTTTTGGATATGCCATTTTCGAAAGCATGAACGTATTGGTGCATTTTTGGAAATCAATTAAAATTGCATTGCATGAGCTCAACATACACCATCTGCATGTCCATTCTCATTCTATTTGGCATCAGCTTGCAAATCCAAGTGGAATTGGGCCCTCCATGCGCCTGTACAGGCCCATGCATGGAGGTCCTTCCCATTCATGCAACACTTTGATCATGCATTCAGCATTGCCTTGCCTATAAATACATTGCATATGAGCTTCATTTCACTAACCTGAAGGGGCCTGAAACTCTATTAATTGAATCCACACCCTCACACCAAAGGAACTCTCTCTTTTCTCTAAACATTTCAGATCTAGAATTCAGTTTCCTCGATTGTTTTCTTTGATCTAAAAGTTCCTAGACCTCTTCACCTTGATCCATTGGACCTCTGTTTTGATAAAGCAAGCGAGGTTTCGTGCTCAATTCACCAGAACTCAAGCTTGCACTCCAACTGGTAATTTCCTCGATTTTCTTCATCCATGGACTTTTTTGCTTGGATCTAATGTTGGCTGAAGTCCTCTCAATAGAGGCATTTGATTTGTGCTTTCAATTTTGCAAAAACATGAAGTTCATGATGAACACCATCATACTTCCAGCTCTGATTTCTACATTTATAGGGATCTAGAGTGGAAGTGCATGGCATAGGAGTGATGTACATCATTTCCTCTTTCGATTGATATACAGATCGCATGTTTTAGTTACCTTTTTATTTTCTGCAACTTGGCCAGAATCTGGGAAGCTCGCCGGAGAAGATGAAGGCTCCGGTGGCTTCATCATGTCCAGTTTGAATCTGGACCGTTGGATGTGATCTCCAGATTCAATCATAGCCATTGCTTGTTATGACCTTTTATTCTTTCCCATGTGGTGGCATTGACTGTGGTGTTTCGTGAGCGCGCGCCTCTGGATCCTTGTGAAATTCTAGTTATCAGACTTTGGATGTCACACTGGTTGTTATGACATCCAATTCTGCACAGACAGGGATTATGCAGAACTTAACAGTAAGTGCAGTAAATAACACAAGTAATTGTTCACCCAGTTCAGTCCAACATGACCTAAGTCTGGGGGCTACCAAGCCAGGGAGGAAATCCACTATTAGTAGTATCAATTCAAAGCTAAACTCACCCGTTTACAACTTATCACTTAATCCCTACCCAATGCAATTTCAATCTTAACCTAAGATCAGAGTTCCTACTCACTCCCCCTCAATCACCTCAGTGATTACTATCTTTAAACAATATTAAAGACAAGTTGAAGTCACACTTCAAACAACTCTTGATTGTGCTTCACAGCTTTAATCAAGATACACAGCACTCACGCTTAAAAGCTTTGAGTGACACAACACTTACAACTCAATGAACACCCTATGCCAAAGCTATCATCTACTTGATAATGACTTGGCTTACAAGATACGTCTAATACAAGACTCAAAAAAATACAGCAGTGAAGTATGATGGACACACAAAATCTTCACGCCTCAAAATCCCTGAAACTGAATGAAGGAACGCCTTCCTTTTATATTGCAGTATCCTTGGCTTTTGCACCTGTATTCTCCTGAATTTAAGGTCACACAAGTTCCCATAAATTCAACATTTAGGTTACTAACAAATAGGCTATTTGTTAGGTTCATTGAATGTAGATTGGTTGTTGATTTCCTGGTTTTTCTCTAAGCTGTTGACTTCCTGAAGAATAGCCTGAGAAAAAGCTGAAACAGAAAACTGAACAACCTACAATATAGCATATGCTGTCAGGCATGAATGTCACGACATTCAGCTTGACATCAAGGTCCATATGCTGAGTCTGTTTTTCCAGAAAACAGACTGTACAATTTTGCTGACCTGTACATGATCAAAATGACCATACTACAGTGAAAGCTTACATCAATAAATGTCAAAGTGTCCAACTTAACATTTACACAATTGGCCTTAAGTTAGTTCTGTTATTCTCTTGAAGAACAAACTAAGTTACATGCTGAAGTATAGCAGATCACCACTCTGTCTAATGTTCAGTAGCTGCTGTCAATGATGAATGTCATAACATCCAGTTTGACATTCAGTCAGTAGGCCTTATGCCAGGTCTGGTCTTTCCTTGATAACCAGACTGGAAATAGATACTAAATTCTAACAGAACACCTGCTGTTCTATTCCTTAGTATCTGTTGACAGGTATGAATGTCACAGCATCCAGATTGACATTCAATAAGTCCTGTGTTAGCTAGTCCTGCAGTAACTACACTATAGTCACACATACATGTCATGACATCAGTCAAGACATTAGTAATCATCTAGTGTTTTACCATATAATGCAGCCAATTAAACACCTACAAACTCCCCCTTTGGCAAATTTTTGGCTAAAACACTTTGATCCCCATAACAGAGTTCACAGCAGCGGAATCACACACCTAGCAGGAAATAATACTAGCTAATACACTCAGAGTGGCAGCACACCCACACACATACAGAAGTTAAATAAAAAACTTCACACAGCAGCACACACATACAGAAGTTAAATAAAAACTTCACACACGATTGCTGCAGGGGAGGGAAGTTAAATAAAAACTTCACACACAATAACTGCAGACAAACAGAAGCTAAATGCACACTTCATCACACATAAGCTGCAGTAGAGGAAAACTTCAATCTGTCAGAATGAGAACCTGTTTTAACAAATTTAACAAAGTTTTACAAGGTAAACTTTTGTTGTCTTGGGGTATCACTTATCACTCGTCACTCCCCCTTTTTGTCAAAAGTGTTGCCAAAGCAACACATTAAGTTACAGATCCACAAATAATAAAGACAGAACACAAAGAAAGACAGGTATTTAATCCTCAGCCTCATCATCAGCCTCCTCTTCAGAGTTGGCCTCCTCCTCCTCCTCAGAGCTTTGCTTATCAGCTCCATCCGTGTCCTCAACAGAAGTCTCCAATTGCAAGATGAGCTTTTCCAGAGCATGCTTTCTAGCCTCCAGCTCTTTGCAGGTCTCTTTGAGAACTGCAATAACATCAGCTTTGTCTGGTTGGTTTCCAGCTTTGGATGTTTCTCCTGACGTCAAGACAATGTTAGGGTCATGCTTGCCCAGGAACAATTTGTAGCTGAAAGCCAATGGACTCTCTCTTCTCCTCACTAAGTCATTATCTGTCAGGATATGTGGAAATTGATTCAGCACAATTCCACATATGAGAGATGGAAAGGCAATGGGTCCCTTCACACTAAAACTCCCAGCATGCTTCATTGTCTGATCAAAGATGTACGTGCCATAGTCCACCTTTGTCTTGGTTCCCACTGCATAGATGAACTTCCCTAATGCCACAGACACAGTTGACTTGTGATTAGTGGGTACCCAGTTGGCTGCTCCAACTTTGTGAAGTATTGCATACTTAACACTTAGTTGGCTGGCTACCAGCTTCCCTTTGAGAGGCCATTTCTGGACTTGCTTTGCTGTGATGACTTGACAGATAGTGTTGTCAGTCACTTCAAGTTCTGGCTGCACTTCATCTGGTCTTCCCAAATACAGATTTATCATTGAAGGGGAGAAGGTCACGCACTTGCCACGCACATAGACCTTTCTAAATTCTCTGGATTTCCCATCAGCACACTCCTCAGACAGATTAACAATGAACTCCTTCACTAGGGTCTCATAGCATTTAGGGAGTTTACTCACAGTTCTCATCAGTCCTGCTTCTTTGATGAGATCCACAATTTCCTTACACTCCAATGCATTCTGAGCCAGTTCTCTCTCCAAAGCCAGCCTCTTGTGGTATACATACTTCCACCTGTTAACACTGGAGGCAAAGTGGAAGGACACATTGTCAATGGGAACTTCTGGGACACTAGCAGCCAACTTGCTCGAAGAAGGCTTCTTTCTGGACATGGATGTTGTGACATCACATGGGACATCAGATTCAGACTCCACCACCACAACCTTGGTCTTCAACTTCTTGGGCACCTCTTTGCTCCAAGATTTTGTAGGTCCATAACCTTTCCTCTTCTGTGCACTCTCTGTCCCTGGTTGCTTGTGAGGACTTGTCTTATCAACTTCCTTGGAGGGGGACTTCTGCTCCACAGTCCTTTTCTCCCTCCTAGTCCTAACCCTCTTGGCTATCCTAGGAACGACTGTAGCCAGTAGTTCATTGTCAGAGAGCTCTTCCACGTTGACAGTTTCAGCTCTAGGGTTGTCCTTAACACCTTGAGTAGCATTGGCCTTCTCTCCTCTCACTTTGCCTAAGGGTTTTTCAATCTTTGACCTCTCATGAGCCTCTGGTTGCTCAACATTGTCAGTGACATTCTTTCTTAACACTACAGCTTTATCTTGACATGCAACAATATCAGGAATGATAGTGTTCAAGGGAACAGAAACCCCAGGAACATTCCGATTACCAGATAATATCTGAGTGACCATAGTTGCAATGGAGTTATGAACATACCTCGAGCCTTCCCTTGTTTGTTCATCAAGAGCGATTTCTGATGAAAATCCAGAGACCGTTTCCTTGGGCCTTCTTGCATGGGATGAAGTTGCCGCGTCAACAACAGGATCCTCCCGGGTAGGGTAGTGAGACTCAGTGCTGTGAGAGTCGGATACGGTGGTATAGGAGGTGGTATCGGATTGACGAGCCATGCTGAAAATCTCAGAGGGAAGATGAACCGTTTCTTTGGACGAGGGTTTGCACGAGTGGAGACTGAAGCGACTGAATGTGAAACGCTTTATGCAGGAGTAAGGTCTATTAGATTTTGACCAATCAGCGCTCACTATTTGTTTAATAACTTGACTTATTAAACAGTAGCTAACTAACTTCATTAGTTGCTATAACTTTTCAGACGCACGCATTCCCTTTTTGCCCTTACTAGTTTCACACTTAGTAATGTACAATGTCATGACATTCCGGGTGACATTGTACTCTGTTTGCATCAGGTTCCTCCATACTAGAGATGACCACTTGCCACCACAAGCTAGGTACTGAGTTTCTGCAGACGTCAATAATACACACCTCTGTCTATCCCTTGCTGTCATATCAGTTGTATGATGACCAATGGGAACCAAGGGCTCATTACTTTTGATCAGATACTTTCCATAGTCTGTCCTTTTATCGAAATTCAGATATGAGACTCTTCTCATAGCTCCCTTGGAAATGTTCTTCTTCACTCCTTTTACCTGAAGGGGATCAAGTCTTCCATGTCCCAGCTTCCCTTCCTGATCTCCCTTGGCCAAAGGGCACTTGGGAAGGTTGATAGAGTCTTTAGATTTCCATAGATAACAATTATCTTTGGATCTATCTCCTCTCATCACTTCTTGATTGCACCCATTCAACACCACACATCCTCCCTTGGTAAATTCCACCATGTATCCTTGGTCACACAACTGGCTTATGCTTATGAGGTTCACAGTTAGTCCTTTTACTAACAATACATCACTCAATTTTGGAGTTTCTGGACAGTCCAGCTTCCCAACACCCATGACTTCTCTTTTAGTTCCATCACCTAATGTCACAAACTTGGTGTTAGAAGGATGTAGGTTCACCACTAGGTTGTTCATCCCAGTCATATGCCTTGAGCAGCCACTATCAAGGTACCAATCTTGTCTGATATGTCCCCTTGAAGAAGTGTGAGCAAGGTTAGCAACACACTGTTGATTCTCAGGCGAGAAGTGAATCTTAGATGCCAGCTGCTTAGGATTGACCTGAGGTGTCTGCTTAGCCGCCCATGTTTGTTTCTTAATGGGGACATTATGAGTAGACACCTTTTTCTTAGGCCTACCTTGAGGGGTCTGGTTTGGGTAACCATGTAGCCTATAGCAGAATGGTTTTATGTGACCGAATCTACCACAGTAATGACATTTCCATCTCTTGAATTTCTTCTTCTGATGATTGTTCATTCTGGTTCCTCGATGTTGTGACTTTGGCTGTGACTTCCCTTTGGATTTCTGAACTTTAGCCTTTGGGCGTTTGCGTTCAGCTGAGGATCTTTTCCCAAAGCCTAAACCAGATGTGGTTCCAGACTTCTGTCCTGTCTTCAGGATTTCTTCCAAGGTGTCAGATCCCTTATTCAACATTTTGATGGATTTGGTCATTTGGTCTAGCTTAGAGATCAGCATAGAAATCTCCCCCTTCAGACCCTCTATGACTTTCAGCTGCTCTAGTTTCTCAGCTTCTAGCTCTTTGATGAGTTTCTTATGCTTTTCTCCTTGGATGCAAACTTCTGCACTTTTAACACATAATTCTTTATATGAGACAGCAAGCTCATCCAAGGTGAGTTCATCTCCACTTGAGTTATCCTCTGAGGCACAAACACTGGTCAGAGCAGTGACATGTTTGGCCGATTCTCCTTCAGATTCACTCTCAGTGTCTTCTTCTGACCAGGTGACAGATAGTCCTTTCCTTTGCCTCATGAGAACGTTAGGGCAGTCAGCCTTAATATGACCATATCCTTCACATCCATGGCACTGGGTTCCCTTGCCTTGGTTGACCTTTTTTTCAGAAGTTGATCTTTTATTTATGTCAGACGGGATGTTCTTGACATTAGATCTACCCTGTTGATCAAATTTCTTTATGAGCTTGTTGAATTGTCTCCCAAGCATGGCTAAGGCTTCTGATATACTTTCATCACCTCCAGTATATCCTGCTTCTGACTCCTCTTCAGCATTAGATACAAAAGCTATACTTTTGTTCTTCTTCTCAGCATACTCATCCAAGCCCATTTCAAAGGTTTGGAGGGAACCAATGAGTTCATCCACCTTCATGTTGCAGATGTCCTGCGCCTCCTCTATGGCTGTGACCTTCATAGCAAATCTCTTAGGCAAGGACCTGAGAATCTTTCTTACATGTTTCTCTTCAGCCATTTTCTCACCTAGTCCACCAGAGGTGTTTGCAATTTCAAGAATATTCATGTGAAAGTCATGAATAGTCTCATCCTCTTTCATCCTCAGATTTTCAAACTTGGTGGTCAGCATCTGAAGTTTGGACATCTTCACCTTGGAAGTACCTTCATGAGTTACCTTGAGGGTATCCCAAACTTCCTTAGCTAGTTCACAGTGGTGTACCAGCCTGAAGATGTTCTTGCTGATTCCATTGAACAATGCATTCAAGGCCTTGGAATTTCCAAGAGCTAATGCCTCTTGCTCCTTGTCCCACTCTTCTTCAGGAATCTGCACACTGACTCCATCTTCACCTGTCCTCATTGGATGTTCCCATCCTTTGTTGACAGCTCTCCAGACTTTGCTGTCTAGAGACCTTAAGAAGGCTATCATACGAGGCTTCCAGTCATCATAATTAGAGCCATCCAACATGGGTGGTCTATTTGAGTGTCCTAAATCCTTGTCCATGGTACTAGAAAGTAACTTCCCTAGATCTCACCCAGAAATTCACAAGCAGGGTGCCTGCTCTGATGCCAATTGAAATTCTAGTTATCAGACATTGGATGTCACACTGGTTGTTATGACATCCAATTCTGCACAGACAGGGATTATGCAGAACTTAACAGTAAGTGCAGTAAATAACACAAGTAATTGTTCACCCAATTCAGTCCAACATGACCTAAGTCTGGGGGCTACCAAGCCAGGGAGGAAATCCACTATTAGTAGTATCAATTCAAAGCTAAACTCACCCGTTTACAACTTATCACTTAATCCCTACCCAATGCAATTTCAATCTTAACCTAAGATCAGAGTTCCTACTCACTCCCCCTCAATCACCTCAGTGATTACTATCTTTAAACAATATTAAAGACAAGTTGAAGTCACACTTCAAACAACTCTTGATTGTGCTTCACAACTTTAATCAAGATACACAGCACTCACGCTTAAAAGCTTTGAGTGACACAACACTTACAACTCAATGAACACCCTATGCCAAAGCTATCATCTACTTGATAATGACTTGGCTTACAAGATACGTCTAATACAAGACTCAAAAAAATACAGCAGTGAAGTATGATGGACACACAAAATCTTCACGCCTCAAAATCCCTGAAACTGAATGAAGGAACGCCTTCCTTTTATATTGCAGTATCCTTGGCTTTTGCACCTGTATTCTCCTGAATTTAAGGTCACACAAGTTCCCATAAATTCAACATTTAGGTTACTAACAAATAGGCTATTTGTTAGGTTCATTGAATGTAGATTGGTTGTTGATTTCCTGGTTTTTCTCTAAGCTGTTGACTTCCTGAAGAATAGCCTGAGAAAAAGCTGAAACAGAAAACTGAACAACCTACAATATAGCATATGCTGTCAGGCATGAATGTCACGACATTCAGCTTGACATCAAGGTCCATATGCTGAGTCTGTTTTTCCAGAAAACAGACTGTACAATTTTGCTGATCTGTACATGATCAAAATGACCATACTACAATGAAAGCTTACATCAATAAATATCAAAGTGTCCAACTTAACATTTACACAATTGGCCTTAAGTTAGTTCTGTTATTCTCTTGAAGAACAAACTAAGTTACATGCTGAAGTATAGCAGATCACCACTCTGTCTAATGTTCAGTAGCTGCTGTCAATGATGAATGTCATAACATCCAGTTTGACATTCAGTCAGTAGGCCTTATGCCAGGTCTGGTCTTTCCTTGATAACCAGACTGGAAATAGATACTAAATTCTAACAGAACACCTGTTGTTCTATTCCTTAGTATCTGTTGACAGGTATGAATGTCACAGCATCCAGATTGACATTCAATAAGTCCTGTGTTAGCTAGTCCTGCAGTAACTACACTGTAGTCACACATACATGTCATGACATCAGTCAAGACATTAGTAATCATCTAGTGTTTTACCATATAATGCAGCCAATTAAACACCTACACCTTGGATCTGCCAGCTCAATTAATGAGCTCAGATCCAAGGGCTCTCGTTTTTTGCATTTTTCTAATTTCTGTTTTTATTTTGTTTATTTCCTTTTATTTCAAAAAATCATATCTCTCTCATTTTAATTCCAAAAAATATGGGACCAATTGCATTATTTCCCAAATAAATTCTAGTTTCTATTTCTGATTTTTAATATTTTTTATTTCATCATTTGATATTTTTTGTGAATTTTCTCTTTTCTGGTTATTTTTTATTCATTTTAAATAGTTTTTGATATTCAAAAAATACAAAAATATTTTCCTAACCTCTTTGAATGATGATGGATCTATGAAAAATATTCTCATCAATTTTTGAATTGATTTGAGATTTATTTGAGATTTTAGTAATTAGGTTATTTTTATTCATTTTTTATTGATTAAAAATAGTTTCTGACTTTTAAAAATGCTGAAATTTTTTGTCAAACTTTGTTTGACCTTGTTGAACTTAGGATAAATTACTTGGACCTTTCAAGGTTGATTTGAAGTGATTTTGAAGTTTGGCCTTTCCATTTTTATTTCAATTCAAGTTTATTTTAATATTAAAAATGCCAAAAATATTCTATTCATTTCTTGACTTTCAATCTTCATCTCACTTCTGGTTTTGATTGTTTGACCTTGACTTTCAATGTTATTGGTCAACATATGAGGATTGGTACATGATATTCCATTTAATGCATTTTATTTTGTCATTTCCATTATACATCTTTTCCTTCTTCTTCTTCTACTTCTTTTCTTTTTGATCAATGAGTTGAAGGTTGATAAGTTAGCATTGATTAGGGAGATTTAATATTCCTTGATTCAAATCTAATTCATCTTGATCAATTGATCAAGTGAATGGCTTTGCATTAAGGATATGTTGTCTTCTAAATCATGCAAATGACATAAACCAATACAAGATCCATTTTCTTCCTCTTTTTGGCATGGCAAGTTGTTGGGACTTGATTAACTAATCAAGACTCCTAACTTGTGTTTGTTGCCAACATTATTATTGATCGGCCTCAGATAGTTGTGACTTCTACATAAGTCCAATTACGATTGTTTAACATAGCGCTAAATTTTGCCTTATGGCACACTAACTACTAACACTAACTATTGACAATTAACATTTACTTTATGCCATTTACTTTATGCAATTTACTTTTATGCAATTTACAATTCTTGTACATATTATTCATTTGTTTTTCTCTTTGCTCACTTCAGCACATGTTTATGTTAATGCCATTTGCCTTTTGCTCACTTGAGCACATAATTGTGCATATCTTATTTTGCTTGTGTTTTGTTTTGATTGTGGTGAACCAAAATGCAAAGAAATGGACTTAGTTTCTAGGACTTTCCCTATGCAAAGAAATGAAGAATTGGACTTAGATTCTAGGACCTTCCTTATGCAAAAGTGGGGCAAATGGACCTTAATGGTGAAGATGAACTTTGAAAGGACTATCTTCTAAACTCACTCTTGTCCATTCTTTGATTTGTTTATGGGACTTTTTGATGTGTGTTTTCTTGTGCTAGGGGATTCCAAACTTGAGTAACTTTGAGGAACCATTACCATGAGTATCCAAAGTGAGAGATACAAAAGCCATTGAAGGATTCCTAGAAGCATGACCTGTGTGTTGATGGCTTAAAATATTTGCTTGTGATTGCTTATTCCAAAGGATGGGAGCTACTTGGATCATCAATATGATCTCAAGAGAGGAACTCCTAGTTTGGTTCATTTTCTTGTCCCTCATCTTTTTGCTTCACTTAGGACTTAGCCATTCTTCTTCTTCTCTCCACTCTAACCCAAGCCAAAACTTTTTTGTGCAAACATTTCATTTGTTTTCAACATTAGAAACCTAAGCCTTATGCTTTTGATTTTCAAACCTTCTCTTCATAATACTTATTTTAAATTGAACCTTTTAATCCACCTTGACCATTTTTGTACATACTTCTAATTGGTAAATATAACCCATTCAAATTTCTTTTGTGGTTCCAATGGCCACTTCTTAATCAAATTTTTCCATAACCTTTAGCTATTAGGTTTGAGTTATATTTGTGGTAGATGTAATACTCACCTTTTTCCTTAGTGATGGACAATGAGCCTTCCATGCTTATTATAGGGTTAACCCCTCACTAGCATGTTAAAGCTATCCTCACATGGTGGACTTGTGGTTTAGGTTGAGTTTTATCCCTTTGATAACAAAAGACCTAAAGGCTTTTGGACCAATCAATTCACCAACTCATTTTGAAATTTTTATCCCGAACTACGAGGTTTTGATCCTAATCTTTTTTAAGATGGTACGTAGGCAATGGGTTCATCCATTCAAAGAAAAAATGTAAATAAACTTGTATATTCTCTTCTCATCTCTTCAATCATGTTTGCACAAACAAATTTTTCACAAAATAATAACCTTTGCAACAAGTGTGAAAAGGGCTCCCTAGGAGTACCTAGGATGTTTTGGGTGCCTAACACCTTCCCATTACATAACCAACCCCCTTACCCAAATCTCTGTTTCTTTTACTAGTTTTTGTTAAAACTACTAGGTTTTTATTCGCTTTATAACCATTCCTTTGGATAAGTAGAAGTGCGGTGGCGACTCGACTTGTATGATTTACCTTGGATTTAGTCAATATCTCTAATGGTAACGAATACCCCGCTATAGAAAAGTGGCGACTCTGCTGGGGAAATTTGCCTAGTGGGTTTTGCCTACTTTTCATATTGTGTTGTATTATGTTGTATTGTGTTGTATATTATTTTGTGACATATTTTTGTGCAATTTGGGATTACTGTATTGTATGTAATGATTGATTTGCTTGAATATTAATTCCTTGTATGCTTGGTGATCTTTGTGAGATGAGTTCTATACCCATACTCGAGTGCACTTAGGATTAGAGAATGGCATAGTCTTGTTGACTTGTGTGTAGTTATTCCTTAGTAAGTTGACTTGCAAGTCCATTCACTTGGTGGAGGTCATGTTGGGATCAATAAATGTCACACAAGTAAGTTGTGGTTAGACATTACTCTTTCCAATATAGACCTTAGAAGCCAAGGACCTTAGTTTACCAAGCCCATCTTGGCCTATTCTTAGGATGTAGTGCGAAGGTCGTTCAAATGTAAGATTTGATACGATTGTTACGCGATACTACACTCGTAAGAGTCTCTCTTGAGAATATTTTTGGAATACGAGTAGTCGTTTCTCCGATAATATCCGAAAGATGGGATGATGACTATGGGAACCTCTTGTAGAACATGTTTGGTAGGTTTAAACCCTAGTCCATTCCCTTTGGGGTGGTTCTTAACCAAGACTCCATGCTCGTGACTTGTAACAAACCCTTGATTCATGGTTGATCCGTTCATATATCCTTAATATCAATGGAACTTGGGTGTTGATAAGGTGTAAACCATAATCCACCAAAATGGATGATTGATATTAAGGATGATATGATCCATCCCATGACCTTTGTTTGGTGTGCTTTGCTTGATCCTTGAGAGTGATTGTTGCATTCATGCATTCATGCACCCATTTGCATTCATATCATCAAACAATAAGAAAATTTTCAAGGAACTTAAGGGGGTATATTTGCAAAATTTTCAGACATGGAAAGACAAAGAAGGAATACAAAGAAGTACAGTTTCAGACAACCAAATTTGAAAGAGTTAAGGAATCTGACATCCTATGTATTAGATCCCTTGGGTTTCAAAGCTCGTTTTGGGAAGCTTCTTCCTCTTCTGACTACTCAGGGGGATGAAGGACTGATGAGTGTGTTGGTGCAGTTTTATGATCCTTTGTACCGTTGCTTCACTTTTCCGGACTTCCAGCTTTTGCCTACTCTTGAGGAGTATGCCTATCTTGTGGGTATACCTATCCTGGATCAGTTTCCGTTCAGTGGTTTGGAGAGTATTCCTACTTCTCAAGAGATAGCAGACATGTTGCACATAGATGAATCTCTGGTTGGTGCTCATATGACTACCAAAGGTGGAATTCAAGGTCTCCCTTCTGAGTTCCTCATTGCTCAAGCTAGTATCTATGGGAAGGCCATGAGCGAGGACGCCTCTGAAGCTATATTTGTACTTCTCATCTATGGGTTAGTGTTATTCCCCAACATCGACAAGTTTGTGGATGTGAACGCTATTAGGATCTTCTCTGCTCTTAATCCCGTTCCTACTCTGTTGGGTGATACTTATTTCTCTTTGCATATGAGGAATGCAAAGGGTGGTGGCGCTATTGTGTGTTGTTTGTCTCTGTTGTATAAGTGGTTTATTTCTCACTTACCTCAGACGGTCGCTTTCAAGGAGAACAAGGGATGTCTACGGTGGTCCACGAGACTTATGTCTCTCACCAATGATGATATCTCTTAGTATAACCGCGTGTATGATGGTGTGCAGATTATCGACTCTTGTGGTGAATTCTCCAATGTGCCTCTTCTTGGTACATGTGGTGGGATTAACTACAACCCTGTTTTGGCACGTCGTCAGCTTGGGTTCCCCCTAAAGGATAAACCTAATAACATTCTATTAGAGGGTGTGTTCTTTCAGGAGGGTAAAGATCCCCAAGGCCTGAAAGCTAGGATGGTTCGCGCTTGGCGCAAGATTCATAAGAAGGGAAGAAAGGAGTTGGGCCCTAAGAATTGCATCGCTTTGGAGCCTTACACTGCTTGGGTGAGGAAGAGAGCATCTGAGTATCTCATGCCTTACGAGTATCCAAGACCTATACCTATGATTATGGCTGGGCCTTCAACCCTCCCTAATCAAGGAGTAGAGGAGTTGAGAGACGAAGACCATTCACGTGTTGGATCCGTGAACGTGAAGAGTTGCTTCAGTAGATAAAGGAGAAGGATGCTCTGATAGAGTTTCTTGAGCATCAGGTTATTGATGATCCTGATGACGCATGGACTTCTCTACTTCCTCAGTCTTCCCGGTTTTGGAAGAGGAAGTATGATCGACTCACCAAAGAGAAGGCAGATATGGAGGCAGCTTATGAAGAAGAGGTGAAGAGGCTTCGTGCATCTTATCTTCCTGTGTCCCGAGCTTTAGATGATTGTTTCTAGGGATCCATAGGATGATTATTTTCCTTTCCTCTTGTACATGATTGACAATGCCGTACTTCTTTTCCCTGATATTATTTTATGAGATATTTCCATATGCGATAAAATGTTTAATATTTCCAAAATTTGCAAATAAAACCCTAAAGTTCCTTTGAAATATAAAAAACAAATCATGTGCACAAGCATTGCATGCATCATGTGCATAAGCAAGTTTTGTTTCCGGTCTCTTGTCCTGTGGTCTAACTCTGTGCTCTTCATTTATTTTGAAGACAAGCTGACTCACCGGTACTACACTAGAGCCAACTCTACAAAACTGATGGATCATCTCGAGCAAGAGAACCGTGAACTCAAGGAAGAAGTAGCCAGATTGACTCCCCTGATGGAGTCTTTCATGGCTGCCCAGAGCCAGTCCTCTCCGACGCCTTCAACTCCTCCCCAGAGGACAGTTATTTCTGAAATTGTATCCTCAATTGTGCCTGCTGCCAGTGCACATTTTGCTTTGACAGCCATGCCAATCGGATTTCCGTGGGGGATGCCTCCTAACTTCATGCCTGAGGGTCCTGCTCCGACTTTTGTTTCTATGCCGGCATCTAGCCCGGTCCTTGCTGTTCCTCCTCCTGTCGTGCATACGATGCCTAGGGTAGACGACACCATCTATCGTTCTGAGCCGTCTGAGGGCCCAGATGTCTATGAGAAGATGGACGTTATGAATGATCAATTTCTTGAGCTGCGCAAGGAATTGAAGACTCTTAGAGGAAAGGATCTTTTCGGTAAGTCTGCTGCCGATCTCTACTTAGTTCCCAACGTGAAGATTCCTGTGAAATTCAAGGTCCCTGACTTTGAAAAGTACAAAGGAAATACTTGTCCTCTCAGCCACCTGGTCATGTATGCCAGGAAGATGTCAACTCAGACTGATAACGACCAGTTTCTCATCCACTATTTTCAGGACAATTTGTCCGGTGCCGCTCTGCGATGGTATATGGGTCTAGACAGCGCGAACATCTGATCCTTCAACGAACTTGGCGAGACCTTCGTCAAGCAGTACAAATATAATGTGGATATGGCTCCCGATAGGGATCAATTGAGGGCCATGTCCCAGAAGGACAAAGAAACATTTAAAGAGTATGCCCAGAGGTGGCGAGAAGTGGCAGCACAGATTGTGCCTCCACTAGAAGAGAAGGAAATAACCAAGATCTTTCTGAAGACCTTGAGTTCATTCTACTACGAGTGGATGATTTCTAGCGCTCCTTCTGACTTCACTGAGATGGTGAATATGGGGATGCGTTTAGAAGAAGGGGTTAGAGAAGGACGTCTAACCAGAGATGAAGGCTCTTCTGCCAAACGTTATGGGGCGTTTGCAAAGAAGAAAGATGGAGAGGCACATGCTGTGACCTCCCATGTGAAATCTAGAAGACCCTCTGTGATGAGGAAGACTGTGCGTCCTGTCAGTAACCAGCATCAGGTGGCTCATATAGCACCTGTCTTCAGAGACAATCAGCAGTACCAGCATCACAATAACAATCAGCAACCACCTCAGCAATATCAGCAACAACAACGTCGTCCTCAGCAGCAGGCCTACCAGCCTCGCAACAGTAATCAAACCAACACGAGTTACGAGAGGAAAAGGGTCACCTTTGATCCTATTTCGATGACGTACGTAGAATTATATCCCTCTTTGATAGAGAGGAAGCTGATTACTCCAAGAGACCCACCGGCTATACCAGCTAATCCCCAATGGTGGTACAAGCCCGAGTTGCATTGTGTCTACCATTCTGGTGCTCCCGGCCACGACATGGAGAATTGCTATCCTTTAAAGACCAAGGTTCAAGACCTTGTGAGGTGTGGTATTCTGTGCTTTGAGGACGTAGGTCCTAATGTTAAGAAGAACCCATTGCCCGAGCATGGGAAATCGGTTAACATGGTCCAGGGGTGCCCTGGCAAATACAAGGTCAAATATGTCAGTCATATTCGACAGTCTTTGGTCGAGATGCATTGTTTATTATGTGATTACAGTCACTATGAGCACGACCATGATAGATGCCGAGTCTGCTCTGTTAACCGATTGGGTTGTCGCCAGGTGCGTAAAGATCTTCAAGAAATGCTGGATGAAGGAGTTATTGAGATCCTTCAGAATAGGAATGTTGACGAAGATGAGCCTGAGGTCAACGTAATTTCCCCAGTCTCCCGGATACCCGAACCTATTATCATCAAGTACGATGGTAGCAAGCAGAAGGTTTCTCCTTCTCTGATCATCAAACCTGCTGGTCCAGTGCCTTATTCTTCCGAAAAAGCAATTCCCTTCCGTTACAATGTTGTTGCTGTAGAAGGAGAGAAAGAAGTGCCTTTGCCATCCTCCTCTATTGTTAATATTGCTGATGTGAGTGGTTTGACCCGCAGCGGTCGTGTGTTTTCAGCACCTCCCAAGCCTTAAGCTAATGCTGATTTTGTTGAACGCCCGATTGGGAATGCTGTGAATTCTCCAAATCCGGCACTTGCTGTTAAACCTTCCTCTACATTGATAACTCCTACTTCTGTTGGCCCGAGTGGCAATGTGAAAGAAGACTGTGATGAGATGCTGAGGCTCATCAAGAAGAGTGAGTACAATGTTGTAGATCAGCTTCTACAAACGCCGTCCAAAATATCCGTGTTATCTTTGCTTCTGAATTCAGAACCGCATAGAGAGGCTCTGCAGAAAGTTTTGGATGTGGCATATGTAGATCATGATGTCACAATAGAACTGTTCGATAGCATTGTTGCAAACATTACTGCTTGTAACAATTTGAGTTTCTGTGACTCTGATCTCCCTGAGGGGGGAAGAGACCACAACCTGGCATTACACATTTCCATGAACTGTAAAGACGACGCCATGTCCAATATGCTGGTGGACACTGGGTCATCCCTGAACGTATTGCCAAAGTCCACTCTTTCTAAACTGTCATATCAAGGGCCTCCCATGAGGCAAAGTGGAGTTGTTGTGAAAGCTTTTGATGGGTCGCGTAAGACTGTGATTAGGGGAGTTGACCTCCCAATCAAGATTGGATCAAGTGATTTCCAAATTACCTTCCAGGTTATGGACATTCACATCATACAGCTGTCTCTTGGGCAGACCATGGATTCACGAGGCTGGCGCCGTGACATCCACCCTACACCAGAAGCTGAAATTTGTAAAGAATAAGAAATTGGTAGTGGTTGGGGGAGAAAAGGCTCTCCTGGTTAGCCACTTGTCTTCCTTCTCATACATAGATGCTGAGGATGAAGTTGGAACTCCTTTCCAAGCTTTATCTATAGCCGAGCCTGTTGAGAAGAGAACTCCTTCATTTGCTTCCTATAAAGATGCAAAGTTGGCCATTGAATGCGGTGCAACTGCTGGTTTAGGAAAAATGATCGAGCTAGAAGACAATAAGTCTCGGGCTGGCATTGGCTTTTCTTCTGGGGTCTTCAACGAGAAAGGGTTGTTCAAGAGTGGAGGTTTTATCCATACTGGTCAGGATGAGGAAGCTGCTGCTGTCTTGGAAGAGGATGCAGAGGATTCTGGCAATTTTGTCATCCCTGGAGGGATCTGGAACAATTGGGTCGCTGTGGATGTTCCTACAGTTATCCACAAGTCAACATAATAATCACTTTGTTTAAAAACCCTTCTCCCATGCCAAAAGGAGGAGTGATGACATTGTTGGCAACATAAATACAATGATATTTTCATTCAATAAACTCATGTTAAATGTTTATTTTCTAATTTATTTTCCCTTTTTGCTTTTTTGCATGAAATTGGTGATCACATAAAACCCTAAAAATAGAATAAAATCAATCTTTTCATCTGCATAATGCTTTGCCTTATCTGAATTCTAAAGCTTTTCATATCCAAAATAATTACGCAGGTTGATTTCTAGACCCATTGAACATAATGACCTAACGCCATCTCCCAATTTTGAATTCCCTGTATTTGAGGCGGAGGAAGATAATGTTGAAGAGATTCCTGATGAGATTACCCAGCTACTTGAGCACGAAGAGAAGATCATTCAGCCGCATCTTGAGAATCTGGAAACAGTCAACTTGGGGTCTGCAGATTGTGTGCGAGAGGTCAAGATTGAGGCACTTCTGGAAGAATCCGTTAAGAAGGGGTTGATTGAATTGCTACGACAATATGTTGACGTCTTTTCCTAGTCATATGAAGACATGCCTGGTCTAGATACTGATATCGTGCAACATTTCCTACCTTTGAAGCCTGAGTGCGTGCCTGTAAAGCAGAAGCTCAGAAGAAGTCATCCTGATATGGCAGTGAAGATCAAAGAGGAAGTTCAGAAGCAAATTGATGCGGGGTTTCTGGTGACTTCTACATATCCTCAATGGGTGGCCAATATTGTGCCAGTGCCTAAGAAAGATGGAAAAGTCCGAATGTCTGTGGACTATAGAGATTTGAATAAAGCTAGTTTGAAGGATCATTTCCCTTTACCACACATTGATATGTTGGTAGATAATACATCTAAATTCAATGTCTTCTCGTTTATGGACGGATTTTCCGGATATAATCAGATTAAAATGGCACCCGAGGATATGGAGAAGACAACATTCATCACACCTTGGGGAACATTCTGTTATCGAGTGATGCCCTTCGGTTTTAAGAACTCCGGAGCCACGTATCAACGAGCTATGACCACCTTGTTCCATGATATGATGCACAAGGAGATTGAGGTATATGTTGATGATATGATTGCTAAGTCAAGAACGGAAGTTGAACATGTGGAGCACTTGTTGAAGCTTTTTCAGCGACTGAGGAAGTATAAGCTTCGTGTGAATCCCAACAAGTGTACATTTGGAGTCCGTTCTGGCAAGTTATTGGGCTTTATCGTCAGTGAAAGAGGTATTGAGGTCGATCCTTCAAAGGTCAAAGCAATACAAGAGATGTCTGCGCCCAAAAATGAGAAGCAAGTCCGAGGTTTTCTTGGCCGCTTGAATTACATTTCCAGGTTTATATCCCACATGACTGCCATATGTGCGCTGATATTCAAGCTCCTCCGGAAAGATCAGTCTCATGATTGGACCAGGGATTGCCAGAAAGCTTTTGATAGTATTAAAGAGTATTTGTCTGAGCCTCCGATTCTGTCTCCGCCTGTGGAAGGAAGACCCTTAATTATGTATTTAACTGTTCTTGAAGATTCAATGGGTTGTGTCCTGGGTCAGCAAGATGAATCAGGAAAGAAAGAGTATGCCATCTACTATTTGAGCAAGAAGTTCACTGATTGTGAGTCTCGATACTCAATGCTTGAGAAAACATGTTGTGCTTTGGCTTGGGCTGCTAAGTGCTTACGCCAGTATATGACAAATCATACGACTTGGTTGATATCCAGAATGGACCCAATCAAGTACATATTTGAGAAGCCTGCTTTAACTGGGAGGATTGCCCGTTGGCAGATGTTGTTGTCTGAGTATGATATTGAGTATCGAGCTCAGAAAGCTATCAAAGGTAGTATCTTGGCTGACCACTCGGCACACCAGCCGATCGAGGATTATCAGTCAGTTCAGTATGACTTCCCAGATGAGGAAATTTTGTATTTGAAAATGAAAGATTGTGATGAACCTACACTCGATGAAGGGCCAGAGCCTGGTTCCAAATGGAATATAGTGTTTGATGGCGCTGTAAATCAATATGGAAATGGTATTGGGGCAGTAATCATTACTCCTCAGGGCACACATATTCCTTTTACAGCAAGGCTAACTTTCAAATGCACGAATAATATGGCTGAGTACGAGGCCTGTATTATGGGATTGGAGGAATGCATTGATCTTAGGATCAAGCATCTTGATGTTTATGGTGATTCGACCCTCGTTGTCAATCAGATTAAGGGTGAGTGGGAGACGAATCAACCTGGTCTCATTCCATATAGAGATTATGCGAGGAGGATTTCAACGTTCTTTACTAAGGTTGACTTCCATCATATTCCTCGAGATGAGAATCGGATGGAAGATGCCCTTGCTACTCTGGCTTCAATGATTGTGGTCAAATTGTGGAATGAAGTTCCCAATATAACGGTGATGAGCTTGGATAGAGCAGCCCATGTATTTGCAGTTGAAGAAGTGAAATATGATAACCCATGGTATTATGATATCAAGTGTTTCCTTCAGAGCCAGATTTATCCACCTGGGGCATCTGTGAAAGATAGGAAGACTTTAAGGAGATTATCTGGCAGTTTCTACCTCAATGGCGATGTGTTTTACAAGAGAAATTTTGACATGGTGTTGCTCAGATGCGTGGATAGACACGAAGCAGACTTGTTAATGACTGAGGTCCATGAGGGTTTATTTGGTACTCATTCCAATGGACATGCCATGGCTAGAAAGATGTTGAGAGCAGGCTACTATTGGCTGACAATGGAGTCTGACTGCTGCAAATATGTGAAGAAATGCCATAAGTGTCAAATTTATGCGGATAAGATTCATATTCCCCCGACACTTCTGAATGTGATTTCATCACCATGGCCTTTCTCCATGTGGGGAATTGACATGATTGGCATAATAGAGCCGAAAGCGTCCAATGGGCATAGATTCATTCTCATAGCAATCGATTACTTCACAAAGTGGGTTGAAGCGACATCGTATGCAAATGTGACCAGGCAGATGGTTGTGAAGTTTATCAAGAATCAGCTCATATACCGATATGGTGTGCCAGACAAGATCATTACTGATAATGCATCTAACTTGAACAACAAGATGATGAAAGAGCTGTGTACTGAGTTTAAGATTGCGCATCATAATTCTTCTCCTTACAGACCCAAGATGAATGGGGCTGTTGAAGCTGCTAACAAAAATATCAAGAAGATTATCCAGAAGATGGTTGTTACGTACAAAGATTGGCATGAGATGCTGCCATTTGCTTTGCATGGATATCGTACATCTGTCCGCACTTCAACAGGGGCAACCCCTTTTTCCCTTGTTTATGGCATGGAGGTTGTACTCCTAGTAGAGGTGGAGATCCCATCAATGAGAGTTTTAATGGAAGCCAAGTTGACTGATGCTGAATGGGTTCAGGGTCGTTATGGCCAATTGAATTTGATTGAAGAAAAGAGATTGACTGCCTTGTGTCATGGTCAGTTATATCAACAAAGGATGAAGAAATCATTTGATAAGAAGGTCAAGCCTCGTGTGTTCCGAGAAGGTGACCTTGTGCTCAAGAAAGTCTTGTCTTTCGCGCCCGATTCCAGGGGCAAGTGGACTCCAAACTATGAAGGTCCATATGTTGTTAAGAGAGACTTTTCAGGCGGTGCTTTGATACTTACAACTATGGATGGGGAGGATTTCACTCGTCCTGTGAATTCAGATGCAGTCAAGAAATACTTCGCCTAAATAAATAAAAACAGAATAGCTCGCTAAGTTGAAAACCCGAAAGGGCGACTTAGGCAGAAATGAGCGTCTCGGTGGATTGAAAACCCGAAAGGGCGATTCAGGCAAAAATTAGAGACATATAAAAAAAAAGAATATATGTATCCCGCTAGATTGAGTACCTCACCCTGGGGCAATCTAGGCAAAAATAGGGATTTTGGCAAGTAACTGCATCCTGACAAGACTTTGTTCTACAACTGTTATCTGTCAGGGATTCTCGCTCAGTCATAATCAACTGAAGCTTTAAATACATCAGATTCAGAATTGGTCATTATGTTAAATGTAGCCTTTTTCCAATATATATCACCAACTTCAAATTTGAAAAGATCTATGAAGTTTTGCCATTTGCAGACTAGCATTCCATCAAATAAATTTGAGCCTTTATCCAATTCTTTGCATTCTTATTTGTTTCTATTTCAACAAATTTTTTGCATGTTTTAATTGAAAAAATATCATTGTTTTAATCAAATCTTTCATAATTTGTTTTTAAACAAAGTGAACATTCACAATGATAAAGGGATACTGGAGATGTCTTCAGTGCTCTCTCAAAGATGGTATAATTTCCAACAGGGTAAGACATTTATTCATATTCCTGGCATGACTGTATCCTCTTCCCCCAGAATATTGTTATTCTCCTCCCTTCCTTTCAGCAGAGTAATGCTCTTTCCTCCTCAGTAGATGTGTTATCTTTGGAAGGTTCGGTATTTGGTGGTTGGTCCCCAGTATCCCTTCTCTTCCTCAGATAAATCCCCAGTAGAGTTGTTGGTGTGGTGGACTTTATCTGTGATGATTCATCCCTGGCAGGTTGGATACTCTCCAGTGATCTTGGCTCCTTCTCTTGAGATGTAGTACCAGGTGGTTGATTCCTGGACCTGTGTGTGTTAGATATGTCTGTTTGTCAGCATTCATCAAACATAAATCATTGCATATGCATGCATAATTATAACATTCAGATATTCATGTTGCATTCTTTGCCATATATCGTTGTTTGTTGTCTCCTGCTATTTGGTATATGTTTCCCCAAGCAGATGTGTGTTTGATCTCTCCATATAGAGTCAACCCCATAAGCAGAAAGCATTTATCCTTTCTTCCATATTCCCCACTGAGATATATCCTCGTGGATGACGATTGTTTCTGTTTCCTCCCAACACATATATTGGGATGGGTTCCCCTATTGAGTTATATCCTCATTAGGACGAGTCTTGATTCAGTTTGCCTCTTTGGTTTGATCCTAAATTGGTTCTTGTGACTATTTCCTTTGCTTCCTCGTGATAAATGAATAATTGCTCAGTAGTTAGTAATCATTCATTTTATCCCCGACAAAGTCTGTGGTTTTCTACCCTTATACCGGTAGTTGTAAACCCTATTCTTTTTCCTCGCAGATTTAACCTTTTGTTCATCATAATCGATGACGGTTACTCTTCCGTGGTTTCCTACCCAGTATCCGGTAGGTGTAATCCCCACCTTGACGGTTATCTTCATCCAATATTCGGTGTTGATATTCCCTCTTTTGCTCAGATAGTTGCCTTGTATATGCAATCTATCCCCATCAAGTTATCTCTCGTTTACCCTGTTATTGGTAACGATTGATTCTTTTCTGAATTGGTCATCATTATAAACCTAGTTTCGGTATCCCGATGCCTTTTCTTTTCGGTCGATTTATCCTTTATTAACCCAGTAACCGGTTGTGGATAATCTTCCATGCGAGTATATTATCTACGTTCTGACGGTAATAGGCAATATATCTCATGCACTCTTTGGTTGAAGTCTTTTGTGCTTCCCCAGTCGAGTAAGATTCGTTTTCCCTTTACGGAATCGAATATCCATCCTATAATCGAGTTTGCTTTTAGCCCTCTTTCGGATGATGAATGTCTTGGAAATATTCCCCAATTCACGCATTGGTTGGTCACCTATTATATGCCCAGTAACCGGTATCCCTGGTGTTCCTTCCTTTCTGCTCCCTATTATGACTTTTGTCCCTTGTGGAGTCAGAGTTCCTGAGTTGAAATATACCTTTTTTAGGTCTTCCTCAGATGTTTTGAAGTTTTGATATCTCTCACCCTTATACCGGTCTTAGATATTCATTTCTTCCTGAGCTTGTTGTATCTCTCACCCTTATACCGGTGTTCGGATCACATTTCTCTTTGAGCCTATTACCCAGTAACCGGTAATACCTCATTTCGCTACTTCCCCAGGAGAGTCTTTTAGACATCCCCGGCGAAGTCCCTTAGTGGGTTGTTTTTGTCCGGATTTTTTATCCGAAGTATCCATTGCGGGTAGTTTCGTAGTATTGGCATATTCCCCAATACATGCATCTTTGAGTCAGCTCGAGTCTTTCCAATGGATTTATTCCCTTTGGAAACTCTTTTCCCCGGTTTTGAGTCGTGACCTCCTCACGCGGTTTCATCCCTTTATTCCCCAGTAGAGTCTCTTCCTCATAGAATAAATTATTCATGGAAGTCGTCAATTTCCTCATAATCTTTACCGTTGTGGACACATTCCCCACAAGGTATTACCTGTTGCATACATACATCTGCATCATGAGGTCTCTTAGGGACCAAAATTCGTCTCTTTGTTATTATTTAAGCCCATTCTACCTCGTCGAGACGAAGATTTTAACCTTCCCTTCTCCGGCTAGAATGACCTTAAATAGGGGCATCTGTAAGACCCTAATTTTGCCCCTAAGATCCCTCATGGAATCATAACATTACATTTGCATAGGCTCAAGGATCTTTAAGCATCTTGGCTCCCCTTACCTTTGGGTGGGATTCCTTGTGAGTGGTTTGAGATCACCAAGCATGCTTGAATTGTATATCATTGCTTTTATCATTTTGATTACTAACCAAAAGCACAAAAATATGTCACTAACATCTTTTGGTTGTAGCTTGAGCAATCACAAGGCCAAACACTTCAAGGAGGGCATTGGTACAAAGACATGGTCAAGAGGAGGAGAAAGCAAGCATGGTAATGGTTCCCAAATCTCTCATCCATCAAATATACTTCCCTAGTGTTTCAATTCATCATTTTTGATCAAGGCAAGTCAAAGGATTTGAGGCTGGTTCCCCAGAGAAACCATATTTCATCTGTGCACCACAATGCCTTGCTCATGAAGCAACCTCAGCCCATGGTCAAATATAATCAAGGGAAGTTCTTTAATTCATCATTTCATGCATATTTTAACTTATTTGAGTATCCTCAATCATCAATTCATCAAGGTATGAGTCATGGACTTGAAAAGTTGATCAGTCAATTCATCTGACTATTTTGAAATGCACTGAGACCTAACTTATTATGTGTTGGTCAAATGGAGATGGTTCCAAAAGAAAAACTGTTCCTAAGGACAATATGAACAACTTTCATGTTCATAAAAAGTTTATTTGAAGCTTGGAAGACCATATTCCATTCCAATACATTATAGGTCATTTTGACTGAAACCCTAATTTTGGGTCAACTTCCCAAGGACATAACTCACTCATTTTTTATGATTATGAGGTGGGATCAAATGAATTGGAAATCTTAATATGTCTACTTCAAATGTTATGTTGGACAAAATTTCAAAATCTCAAAGGAAATACATGTGATAATGCAAGACATTATAGGTCCTTTTTGACCAAAGGCATTAAAAGTCAAAAAAGTCCAACTTCAAGTGCCCATACGTCTTTCATCAAAAATCCAAATGATGCAAAATTTAAGTCTATCTTGATTGTCTTGAAAATATCTACAACTTTGATGTTGAAGGTTTTTCCATTTGAAGCTTGCATCATCAAAGAAGAGGGGCTTGAAAGTTGGCCAATTTTAGAAACCTTGCCTTAACATGTTTTGCACATCACACTTTAAACTCAAATTTCATAAATTTCCAAGCTCCAAATGAAGGTTTGATCAACATAACAAATGATCCTCATGCAAAAAGCTTTCCAACCATTACCCATAAGGCTATGTGTCACTTTTGCATATGCCATTTTCGAAAGCATGAACATATTGGTGCATTTTTGGAAATCAATTAAAATTGCATTGCATGATCTCAACATACACCATCTGCACGTCCATTCTCATTCTATTTGGCATCAGCTTGCAAATCCAAGTGGAATTGGGCCCTCCATGCGCCTGTACAGGCCCATGCATGGAGGCCCTTCCCATTCATGCAACACTTTGATCATGCATTCATCATTGCCTTGCCTATAAATACATTGCATATGAGCTTCATTTCACTAACCTGAAGGCGCCTGAAACTCTGTTGAATTGAATCCACACCCTCACACCAAAGGAACTCTCTCTTTTTGTCTAAAAATTTCAGATCTAGAATTCAGTTTCCTCGACTGTTTTCTTTGATCTAAAAGTTCCTAGACCTCTTCACCTTGATCCATTGGACTTCTGTTTTGATAAAGCAAGCGAGGTTTCATGCTCAATTCACCAGAACTCAAGCTTTCACTCCAACTGGTAATTTCCTCGATTCTCTTCATCCATGGACTTTTTTGCTTGGATCTAATGTTGGCTGAAGTCCTCTCAATAGAGGCATTTGATTTGTGCTTTCAATTTTGCAAAAACATGAAGTTCATGATGAACACCATCATACTTCCAACTCTGATTTCCCCATTTATAAGGATCTAGAGTGGAAGTGCATGGCATAGGAGTGATGTACATCACTTCCTCTTTCGATTTATATATAGATCGCACGTTTTGGTTGCCTTTTTATTTTCTGCAACTTGGCCGGAATCTGGGAAGCTCGCCGGAGAAGATGAAGGCTCCGGTGGCTTCATCATGTCCAGTTTGAATATGGACCGTTGGATGTGATCTCCAGATTCAATCATAGCCATTGCTTATTATGACCTTTTATTCTTTCCCATGTGGTGGCATTGACTGTGGTGTTTCGTGAGCGCGCGCCTCTGGATCCTTGGATCTGCCAGCTCAATTAATGAGCTCAGATCCAAGGGCTCTCCTTTTTTGCATTTTTCTAATTTCTGTTTTTATTTTGTTTATTTCCTTTTATTTCAAAAAATCATATCTCTCTCATTTTAATTCCAAAAAATATGGGACCAATTGCATTATTTCCCAAATAAATTCTAGTTTCTATTTCTGATTTTTAATATTTTTTATTTCATCATTTGATATTTTTTGTGAATTTTCTATTTTCTGGTTATTTTTAATTCATTTTAAATAGTTTTTGATATTCAAAAAATACAAAAATATTTTCCTAACCTCTTTGAATGATGATGGATCTATGAAAAATATTCTCATCAATTTTTGAATTGATTTGAGATTTATTTGAGATTTTAGTTCAATTAGGTTATTTTTATTCATTTTTTATTGATTAAAAATAGTTTCTGACTTTTAAAAATGCTGAAATTTTTTGTCAAACTTTGTTTGACCTTGTTGAACTTAGGATAAATTACTTGGACCTTTCAAGGATGATTTGAAGTGATTTTGAAGTTTGACCTTTCCATTTTTATTTCAATTCAAGTTTATTTTAATATAAAAAATGCCAAAAATATTCTATTCATTTCTTGACTTCCAATCTTCATCTCACTTCTGTTTTTGATTGTTTGACCTTGACTTTCAATGTTATTGGTCAACATATGAGGATTGGTACATGATATTCCATTTAATGCATTTTATTTTGTCATTTCCATTATCCATCTTCTCCTTCTTCTTCTTCTACTTCTTTTCTTTTTGATTAATGAGTTGAAGGTTGATAAGTTAGCATTGATTAGAGAGATTTAACATTCCTTGATTCAAATCTAATTCATCTTGATCAATTGATCAAGTGAATGGATTTGCATTAAGGATATGTTGTCTTCTAAATCATGCAAATGACTTAAACCAATACAAGATCCATTTTCTTCCTCTTTTTGGCATGGCAAGTTGTTGGGACTTGATTCACTAATCAAGACTCCTAACTTGTGTTTGATTCCAACATTATTATTGACCGGCCTCAGATAGTTGTGACTTCTACATAAGTCCAATTACGATTGCTTAACATAGCGCTAAATTTTGCCTTATGGCACACTAACTACTAACACTAACTATTGACAATTAACATTTACTTGATGCCATTTACTTTATGCAATTTACTTTTATGCAATTTACAATTCTTGTACATATTATTCATTTGTTTTTCTCTTTGCTCACTTGAGCACATGTTTATGTTAATGCCATTTGCCTTTTGCTCACTTGAGCACATAATTGTGCATATATTATTTTGCTTGTGTTTTGTTTTGATTGTGGTGAACCAAAATGCAAAGAAGTGGAATTAGTTTCTAGGACTTTCCCTATGCAAAGAAATGGAGAATTGGACTTAGATTCTAGGACCTTCCTTATGCAAAAGTGGGGCAAATGGACCTTAATGGTGAAGATGAACTTTGAAAGGACTATCTTCTAAACTCACTCTTGTCCATTCTTTGATTTGTTTATGGGACTTTTTGATGTGTGTTTTCTTGTGCTAGGGGATTCCAAACTTGAGTAACTTTGAGGAACCATTACCATGAGTATCCAAAGTGAGAGATACAAAATCCATTGAAGGATTCCTAGAAGCATGACCTGTGTGTTGATGGCCTAAAATATTTGCTTGTGATTGCTTATTCCAAAGGATGGGAGCTACTTGGATCATCAATATGATCTCAAGAGGGGAACTTCTAGTGTGGTTCATTTTCTTGTCCCTCATCTTTTTGCTTCACTTATGACTTACCCATTCTTCTTCTTCTCTCCACTCTAACCCAAGCCAAAACTTTTTTGTGCAAACATTTCATTTGTTTTCAACATTAGAAACCTAAGCCTTATGCTTTTGATTTTCAAACCTTCTCTTCATAATACTTATTTTGAATTGAACCTTTTAATCCACCTTGACCATTTTTGTACATACTTCTAATTGGTAAATATAACCCATTCAAATTTCTTTTGTGGTTCCAATGGCCACTTCTTAATCAAATTTTTCCATAACCTTTAGCTATTAGGTTTGAGTTATCTTTGTGGTAGATGTAATACTCACCTTTGTCCTTAGTGATGGACAATGAGTCTTCCATGCTTATTATAGGGTTAACCCCTCACTAGCATGTTGAAGCTATCCTCACATGGTGGACTTGTGGTTTAGGTTGAGTTTTCTCCCTTTGATAACAAAAGACCTTAAGGCTTTTGGACCAATCAATTCACCAACTCATTTTGAAATTTTTATCCCGAACTACGAGGTTTTGATCCTAATCTTTTTTAAGATGGTACGTAGGCAATGGGTTCATCCATTCAAACACAAAATGTAAATAAACTTGTATATTCTCTTCTCATCTCTTCAATCATGGTTGCACAAACAAATTTTTCACTAAACAATAACATTTGCAACAAGTGTGAAAAGGGCTCCCTAGGAGTACCTAGGATGTTTTGGGTGCCTAACACCTTCCCATTACATAACCAACCCCCTTACCCAGATCTCTGTTTCTTTTACTAGTTTTTGTTAAAACTATTAGGTTTTTGTTCACTTTCTAACCATTCCTTTGGATAAATAGAAGTGCGGTGGTGACTCGACTTGTATGATTTACCTTGGATTTAGTCAATATCTCTAATGGTAACGAATACCCCGCTACACCGAGCTACAGTACTCTGATTCTCAATCCTTCTTGAGATACGTATGCAGCAGGGTAGGGCCTGTTGTCGCAGCCTAACATATATAGTATGCGAGAAACCACCGGCGAAAAAGAAATGATAGAAGAGTCGCCACCGTGCGTTATTTATCCCAAAGGAGGGAAAGGAAACGCTCGAAGTAAACCTGGAAAAAGGAAACGAAAAGACAAGGTCTCGCAACCAAATCTTGGGTTCGGGAGTTGATTATGCGAATGGAAGGTATTAGCACCCCTACGCATCCGTAGTACTCTACGGGATCCACTCTTGTCGTTCTTGTCTAAAGGGTGTGGGTTTATCTAATGTACTATTTACTAAAGGGGGGTCAAAAGAAAATGACTCGCACGGATGTCGTATCCACTGCATATGTATCTCATATGAATATGAGAATCAGAGTCTTCGTAGCTCGGCTACCTATGGGTTAAGGATAAGTGTGCTCGCTAAGACATCGCGTCTTATGCCTACGTATCTCATATGGAATGAGAATCAGAGCAAAATGTAGTTCGGCTAACTAGGGTTTGTTTTGGACGAACGACGTTACTACGCAATCTACCGGATGCTCGACCTTTGGAGACTTACTCGCCTGTAGTAGAAGGAGTAAACGTGTTCTTAGGAGAAGAAAAATCAATGAGTTTGTTTGTGTTTTAGGAATGCTCATGCAAAAAGGAAGTCCTAGACGAAGGAACCGTGCTACCTTAATTGACATGCTAACGAGGGGCTATATGAAGCCTAGCAATCCTATGGGGAGACGATCACACCATACAACACAAACATGCATAAAGTAAACTCGCCAACAAGGGGCTCAAACATACATGGGTAGGGCTTTAGTCAAGAGGGGTCATATCAACCTCGACAAACAAGCCACGGAAGGGTAATCAAACGGGCTCTTAACCACTGACATTGAACGTCAGGGTGAGCAGATCAAAAGGGTAATGAGGATAAGACCTCATAGCTCTTAACCCTGGACAGGGTGAGCTCATGACAACAAGTGGGGATTCAGAAAGGTGGAACCCTCTCCATTAACTGACCGGATAAAAGATCTTGGGCTTTTGTTCCGAAGCATCGGCACGTAGTGCGAGCATAAAGAACGACACACTGAATAACGGGGGATCGACTACTAATCCCTTTTATCCGTCAATTGCCTCTTCATGGAAGTCTTTAGGAACAAAAGTAAACACACAAAAACATCGCCTCCTATCGAGGTCTTCCAACTAAGAAAGCGGTAAAATGCGGGTAAGATAAAGGGATCAAGAGATCTACCACACGGATAAAAATCCGAAGTAACAGCAACTAAAGAAACAAGAAAGCCAGAGATCTCTCAAGCTAGCACCATCAAAGAAAGAAAGTCAACAGAGTAATCGGAATAAATCGCCAAATGGTATCCCACAAATAAAGTGGAATACCGAGCAAGCCATCTCTTCAAGAGTCATGTGAGCCCTCACAAAAAAACTCAACAAACAGGTTAGAGAAACAAGATGGGGTGCAATCAAGAGTCGCACCAGACAGAAGAATCAAAATATAGCCACATGAATCATGCCATTAAAATTCACAAAAAGCTCACAAAAAGCAACCAAGGATAGGAGGCCTAAACCTCTTGTTAAACAAATGCATCAAAAGGGTATCAAAACTCAAAGTCAGGGGGCAAGGACCCGCGCATCAAGACATGACATACATACTAAAACATGTGCCCGGATGCAATAGAAAGCATGTCATAACAAACACAAAACAAATTAGAGAGCAAAAAGCAGCTACTGTCGCAATCGCTACTGCATCGCTTAGCGAAGGCTTAGCAAAGCTTCGCTGCAGGCTCGCCTAGCGATGGGCTAGCGAATACCTTCGGGTTTTGGGTTCTTCTCTGACAACAGTACGATTTCAGAAATTAAGTGATCAAACATTCAAAGCATTGTTCTACACGTTCATGCATAGCTAAACCCACATGTGAAACCTAACGGTATCCACTCTTCCAAATTCACCCATGATGCCTCATACATTCAGAAATTTCAAATTGGGAGCATAAAGTAATGGAAATAAGGCAAACCTGATTGGAGAGATCGAATGAAATTGAATTGCCCGGTTGAGTTTGCAAAGCAATTTTAGGGTTTATATGAGATGGAATTGGTTCTTCGCAGATGAGCTCCCTTCAGTGTCTGGAGGCTGCTCTGAATTCTGTTAGCTCCTTTTTTCTCTCTTTTCTCCCCAGGGTTTTATTCCACTGACACTTTAGAATTTATAACCTGATTTTCGTGGCTTTGTGGGCTCAAATGGGAGAGGTCCAAGTCCAAGATTTTTATGTTTTATTTTGAAAACGCGTGCGCTTCGCCTAGCGAAGAATTTGCTCGCCTAGCGAGCATGACAGTTCAAACTCACTAGGCGAACCATGTTGCTCGCCTAGCGAGCATGACAGCTCAGGAACAAACTTTTGCTCCTTCAATATTAGCATTTTGAATGATAAATAGACCCCATTTGAACATGTTGGAAGTAACTTAAGTCTTTCCCTTGTGTTGACTGATCACCCAGATAGAACCCGCAAAGTGTCTTGGATGATATTCAAGCTTCTTGGAGCTAATTCTGATTGACATGATGAAATGCAATATGAAATGTTAAATGACCTAAAAATGAATGCATGAATGGGGGGGGCAAATTTGAGGTGCTACAGCTGCCCCTATTCAATCAACTGGAGACCCGAAAAGAAGATAGCAGCGGCTTTCGCACTTTCGAGGTATCAAGGGATTGAATACAATAAAAGCCTGAAAATTTGCACTGAAGTGAAGTGAAGTAACAATGCCTGTCAGGATCGGCAAAGAGGTGGTCTTGAAAGAAGAATCCGTCTGGTACGGTGAGAGTCGGTCTGAATACCGAAAAAGAATGTTAATGTGGATACCAAAATAAATGGTAACACAGAAATAACCATGGCCTGAACACCGCTCATCAGTCTGAATACTAGGAATGACTTCGATCTGAGCATCAGACGATACTTGATTATCAAACATCGGTATGAATACCGGAAAACTGGCCTGAATGCCACTTCGGTATGAATACCGAAAAATTGGCCTGAATGCCACTTCGGTCTGAATACCGGAAAACTGGCCTGAATGCCACTTCGGTCTAAATACCGGAAAACTGGCCTGAATGCCACTTCGGTCTGAATACCGGAAAACTGGCTTGAATGCCACTTCGGTCTGAATACCGGAAAGCTGGCCTGAATGCCACTTCAGTCTGAATACTGGAAAACTTGGCCTGAATGCCACAAGTTGCGTCGACCTGAATGTCGGAAACTTCTTCAATCTGAACATCGGAAAACTTTCATGCTTGTCAGCATCGCCAGAAATAGGGAAAATGGTAATTGGAGTGGCGCGTGGGCCAACGACCTATGCTCGGGATAATAAGTCATGAACAACCTCCAGTTTGAGTACTGGAAACAAGCTTCTAGTTTATCACTTGGGATACCGAGAATGTTTTATGCTTCACATGCGTACGTTTGAATTTTTCAATGGCGTAATGCTCCATGAAAATGGAAATGCTACGCGATTTGGGAGGATGCAATGCAATATGATTCTACATGCATGGATGCGAAATGCTAGGGAGAATGCCAAGCTGAGGCAAGGAATTCTGTTGGGGAAATGATTACGATCTTCTGGACCCTGGCAATGCTGTTGGAGATACACAACACAACTGAACTCTGTGGGGAGATGACCGGCTACGCGGTTTTCAGGAAATAACAAAATATTGAGACTCTGACTGGGGAGAGAATGGCACTAAAAACTTGCTGCTGAGGAAAACGACAGTGGTTCTGGCAACCATGATCTGCGAGAGACGATTCAGCAGGGGAAGCGAAAACCGATACGGCACCGAAATTCTGCTTCAGGGAAAGAGACCAAGGATCTAGCGTCGAGATCATCGATCTGGCATCGAACTCTGAGGAACAACCGCTTCTGCTGGGAAGATACAGTCTGGCACTATCAACTCTGCTGGGGATATACAGTCAGACACTATCAATTCTACTGGGGAGTGTATAATCTGAAACAACCGCTTGGGGGAGTACAGTGGTGAGAGCCTGCTGGGGATTGAAGATTCAAACGCTCGGACCAACTCTGCATGGATAAGATACCAAATTCCAACGGTTGAGGAAAAACATCCGCGATCATTTGATGGGGACCTTAAGGAAATGTCCCGAGTGTACCTGTTCTGAACAGACGATCCAAAGCACTTAAAATTTACAGCAATTTTCAATGTTTATTGAGCACGTACCTGTAAAGCTCTTATGTTTCATGATGCAATGTTTATCAAAAATTCGGATGTCATTTTTGCACACAAAACAGTAAAATGAAAATGAACACAGAGATGTACTGAATAATATGATTTTATTGATTGAGTGGCCTCTGAATAGGCATTTACATCAGGAAGCAATCCCTGGAAAGAGGTAATTGCATAACAAATAAAAACAGAAATTAATCTAATGGCAATCTGAAATGGATTTCTATCGGGTTCCAATTCTGCTATGACTCACTCGTCTTCAAGATCCTCCGATTGATCAGCTTTCTGAAAAGAGTGATTGGAATGTTTCCTACCTTTCGGAAGTTTCCGGTTATCGACATGGGGCGAGATTCAGAACTACTCAAAACGCAGTCATTCGCTTATCCCTAACTTTTGCCTGGATCGCCCTTTTGGGTTTTTAATCCACCGGGATAGCCATTTTTGCCTAAGTTGCCTTTTCAGGTTTTCAACTTACCGGGTGTACAATCTTTTCATTTTTAATCCCTAATTTTTGCCCGAACCTTTTTCATTTTCTTGGTTCGTCGAGATGCCCATTTTTTGCCTGGACTATTCTTTTTATCGCCCAGCGGGTCTATTTTATGCGAAGTACTTTTTAACTGCGTCTGAGTTCAGAGGGGAAGTGAAGTTTTCACCATCCATAGTTTCAAGCATTAAGGCTCCACCATCGAAAACCTTGGTAATAATGTTTGGACCGTCATAGTTAGGAGTCCACTTGCCCCTGTGATCTGTTTGAGGAGGAAGGATCCTTTTCAACATTAAATCTCCAACTTGGAAACATCGAGGACGCACTCTTCGATCAAAGGCTCTCTTCATCCGACTCTGATACAACTGCCCATGACAAATGGTTGCCATTCGCTTCTCTTCGATAAGACTCAACTCATTGAACCTTGTCCGAATCCATTCAGCTTCGTCTAACTTGACATCCAACAGGACTCTTAGAGAAGGAATCTCCACTTCAACAGGTAGGACTGCTTCCATACCATACACAAGGGAGTAAGGGGTTGCCCCGGTCGATGTACGTACTGAAGTACGGTACCCATGCAAGACGAAGGGTAGCATCTCATGCCAATCTCTGTACGTAACGACCATCTTCTGCACAATCTTCTTTATGTTCTTATTTGCTACCTCAACAGCGCCGTTCATCTTAGGACGATAAGGGGAAGAGTTATGATGTTGAATGTTGAAGTTCTTGCACAACTCTTTCATCATTTTGTTATTGAGATTATAACCATTGTCAGTAATGATTCTTTCGGGAATCCCATAACGACAAATGATTTCTTTCTTGATGAATCGGGCAAGCACATGTCTGGTGGCATTCGCAAATGACGCTGCTTCGACCCACTTGGTGAAATAGTCAATGGCAACAAGGATGAAGCAATGCCCATTGGAAGCAGTCGGCTCAATCTTTCCAATCATATCAATGCCCCACATAGCAAACGGCCACGGCGAAGACATCACATTCAGAGGATTTGGCGGCACATGCACCTTATCAGCATAAATCTGGCATTTATGACACTTCCGAGCATATTTGAAACAATCAGATTCCAGGTTCATCCAGTAATAACCTGCTATTAACAATTTCTTAGCCATTGCATGTCCGTCGGCATGAGTATCGAAGGAGCCTTCATGAACTTCCTACATTAACATGTCTGCTTCGTGTCTATCCACGCATCTGAGCAAAACCATGTCGAAGTTCCTCTTATACAGCACATCGTCTTTGTTCAAGAAGAAACTTCCTGCCAATCTTCTCAAAGTCTTTCTGTCATTATTGGATGCCCCTGCAGGGTACTCTTGATTCTTCAGAAAGCACTTGATGTCGTGGTACCAGGGCTTGTCATCAACTACCACTTCAGCAGCAAATACATACGCGGCCCTATCGAGGCGCATAACATCAATCCTGGGAGCGTGGTTCCACCGAATCACCTTGATCATGGAGGATAGAGTAGCAAGAGCATCTGCCATCTGGTTCTCGTCACGAGGTATATGATATAACTTTACTGTTGTGAAGAAAGTCAACAGTCTTCTCGTGTAATCTCTGTAGGGGACCAGATTAGGCTGGAGAGTATTCCAATCACCTTTCACTTGATTGATCACTAGAGCTGAATCTCCAAAGATGTCCAGAGTCTTGATTCTCAAATCAATAGCGTGCTCAATACCCAAGATACAGGCTTCATACTCAGCTTCATTATTGGTGCACTCAAAAGTTAGACGAGCGGTGAAAGGCATGTGGGCACCTTTCGGAATGGTAATGACAGCACCAATTCCGCTTCCTTTGGCATTGACAGCCCCATCAAACATTAAAGTCCACTTTTCATCTGGATCAGGTCCCTCCTCAACAACTGGCTCTTCACAGTCTTTCATCTTGAGGAACATGATGTCTTCATTCGGAAAATCAAACTTCATCGGCTCATAATCTTCAATCGGCTGTTCAGCAAGATAGTTTGACAGAATACTTCCCTTGATGGCTTTCTGGGATGTATACTGGTTATCGTACTCTGTCAGTACCATTTTCCAACGAGCAACTCTTCCGGTGAGAGCTGGCTTCTCGAATATATACTTGACTGGATCCATCTTGGAGATCAATAAGGTTGTGTGAATCAGCATGTACTGTCTCAATCGCTTAGCAGCCCATGCAAGTGCACAACATGTCTTTTCAAGCATTGAGTATCTCGACTCGTAGTCTGTGAATTTTTTACTCAGGTAGTAAATGACATGCTCTTTCCTACCTGTCTCGTCGTGTTGACCGAGAACACAACCCATGGAATTATCAAGTACTGTCAAATACATAATCAACGATCTCCCTGGGACTGGAGGCATAAGGATTGGAGGGTTCTGCAAATACTCTTTTATTTTCTCGAAAGCCCTTTGGCAATCATCATTCCATCTGATATCCTGATCTTTTCTCAACAATTTGAATATTGGCTCACACGTGGCTGTTAGGTGAGAGATGAACCTTGCAATGTAGTTCAACCTTCCTAAGAAACCACAGACTTGTTTTTCTGTTTTTGGCTCAGGCATTTCTTGTATCGCTTTTACTTTGTCAGGATCCACCTCAATCCCTTTTCCGCTAACAATGAAACCCAACAGTTTTCCAGATCTCACCCCGAAAGTACACTTGTTCGGATTAAGCCTTAGCTTGAATTTTCTCAAACGCTGAAACAGTTTCTGCAGATTCACCACATGTTCTTCTTCTGTCTGAGATTTGGCAATCATATCGTCAACATAAACCTCGATTTCATGATGAATCATATCATGGAAAAGAGTCACCATCGCTCGTTGATATGTTGCCCCAGCATTTTTCAGACCAAACAGCATCACCTTGTTGTAGAAGGTGCCCCATGGGGTTATGAAAGTTGTCTTCTCCATGTCTTCTGGTGCCATCTTGATTTGATTATAGCCAGAAAAGCCATCCATGAAGGAGAATACCGAGAACTGAGATGTGTTATCCACCAAAACGTCAATGTGAGGTAATGGGAAATCATCTTTAGGGCTAGCTCTATTCAGATCCCGGTAGTCAACACACATCCGTACCTTTCCATCCTTCTTAGGTACTGGAACGATGTTTGCAACCCATGGAGGATAATTGGTGACTGCTAGAAACCCTGCATCCAACTGTTTTTGCACTTCTTCCTTTATCTTGGCAGCCATCTCTGGTCTTGTTCTTCTGAGCTTCTGCTTGACCGGAGGACAACCTTCTTTGAGACGCAAGCGGTGTACCACGATGTCTGTGTCAAGCCCTGGCATGTCCTCATAAGACCAGGCGAAGATGTCAACATACTCTTGCAGAAATTCAATCAACCCCTTCTTCACATCGTCTTCCAAAACAGCCCCTATCTTGATTTCTTTCTTGACGTCCTCGGTGCCAAGATTAATCACTTCAGTAGACTCTTGATGCGGTTGAATGACCCTTTCCTCTTGCTTTAATAGCCTGGAAAGTTCTTCAGGGAGTTCACAGTCTTCATCACCCTCTTCTTTAGTCTGAAAGATCGGATTTTCAAAGTCGAAGCGAGCTATAGCAGAACTGTTATCAATAGGATCCGGTGATGTGCATCTGCATGAGTGATGGTATGTGCTTTTGAGTGTGAACAAGGAATGAAAACTAGACAAAACAATTCCAAATATATTTTTGATTTTTGAAAACTGCAAAAATAGAAAGACAGTGAACAAAATATTTGAATGCAAAAAGATGTCCTTTATTTATGATAAAAAATGCAGGTATCCACATAGATGAGCCCTACAATGAGTCATTACGCCCTGGGTGGAACGTAAGACTTGGATATGCATGAATAAACAAAGAAAATTACTTTTCAAGAAGAGTGACTTGGATAATCTCTTTAGAAGACCAATTGCGGAGAGCTTCACCCGGGATCCTCGGACGCACCTAGTTATCGATGTCGCAATCACTATCCCCATCTTCATCGTTGATTGCAGAGATCTGGCCATACTGAATGATGCCAGCATTGGAGAAAGTAATCGGCCCCTGACGAGTCTGAAGTGTTGAAGTTGTAGAAGTCAAAACTGGCTGATACCCAATCCCGAACTTGTCTTCTTTCATTGGTAACTCCAACAGACGTCCCCAACCGGAAGCAACACCTGAATCCACCAAGGCCTGTGCCTTCTTGAAGGATGAGATAGAGGCACCCGCTTTAACCTCTTCCTTCGGAGCTGCATCCTTGATCTGAACTGACTCAAAGGCCTGACATAGGGTCTCATGAAATTCACCTTCTACCTCTACATACTTGAATGTAGACAGGTTACTGACCAGAATATCCTCCTCACCACAGACGGTGATAATCCTTCCATTGACTGGGAATTTAATCTTCTGATGTAGAGTTGAAGAGACTGCCCCAGCACTGTGGATCCAAGGACGACCCAACAGGAAACTGTATGAGGGGCTGATATCCATCACATAGAAGATGGTGTTGAAGGTTTGTGATCCAATCAGAATTGGCAATTCTACCTCTCAGAACACCGACCTCTTAGAACCATCAAAGGCTCTCACAATAAGATTTGAAGGCTTCAGGACCAAACCCTCTACTTCTAACCTTGACAGGGCTCTCTTGGGTAGCACATTGAGAGAAGAACCTGTATCCACCAGAACATGAGATAACACGGTGTCTTTTCATTCCATCGAGATGTGCAAAGCCTTGATATGATTGCGTCCAGTTGGTGTTAAGTTAGAATCAGTAAAACCTAACCTGTTGCTTGCATGAACATTTGCAACGATTCCTTCTAGTTGGTTCACTGAGATCTCCTGAGGCACATATGCAGCATTTAGGACTTTCAGCAGTGCCTCCCTGTGCGCCTCTGAACACAACAGGAGTGAGAGAATGGATATCTTGGACGGAGTCTGAATCAACTGATCAACTACCTTGTAGTCACTTTTCTTTATAATTCTCAAAAGCTCGTCCACATTCTTCGCAAAAGTGGGCTCAGAACCAGCTTGGGGTGCAGAGGTACCCTCATTCATAGCTTGTTTGCCTTTGGCTTTCGCCGCGGCATCCGCATTATCAGCTTGGGTAACGGGTGGTGAGAACAGTCTACCGCTCCTGGTGAATCGCCCGATTCCACCAACATTGTCCACTGCGGGATCTACTATTTCCACTTCAGATTCAGATTTCTCTTCTATTTTCAGTGGCTGCCCCACTCCATGATCGTGCGTGTACACACTCCCCCCATAATGCCAAGGAATGGCCCTTTCGCTGGTGAAAGGTAAAGGACCAGGGATTGTGATAGTCATGGTGGACGGTCGCACTGGTTGCGCTTCTGGTACATTGATCTGATTAGTTGGGTAGAAAATGGTGATAGTAGCTGTCGCAACCTGCGAAAACAACTGGCGAAAAAAGAAAATGACAAAAGAGTCGCCACCGTGCGTTATTTATCCCAAAGGAGGGAAAGGAAACGCTCGAAGTAAACCTGGAAAAAGGAAAGGAAAAGACAAGGTCTCGCAACCAAATCTTGGGTTCGGGAGTCGATTATGCGAAGGGAAGGTATTAGCACCCCTACGCATCCGTAGTACTCTACGGGATCCACTCTTGTTGTTCTTGTCTAAAGGGTGTGGGTTTATCTAATATACTATTTACTAAAAGAGGGGTTAAGAGAAAATGACTCGCACGGATGTCGCATCCACTGCATACGTATCTCATCTGAATATGAGAATCAGAGTCTTCGTAGCTCGGCTACCTATGGGTTAAAGAGGAGTGTGCTCGCTAAGACATCGTGTCTTATGCCTACGTATCTCATCTGGAATGAGAATCAGAGCAAGCCGTAATTTTGCTACCTACGGGTTAAGGGTTGAGTTTTTTAGGTGAACGACGTTACTGCGCAATCTACCGGATGCTCGACCTTTGGAGACTTACTCACCTATAGTAGAAGGAGTTAACGTGTTCTTAGGAGAAGAAAAATCAATGAGTTTGTTTGTGTTTTAGGAATGCTCACGCAAAAAGGAAGTCCTAGAAGAAGGAACCGTGCTACCTTAACGGACATGCAAACGAGAGACTATACGAAGCCTAGCGATCCTATGGGGAGACGATCACACCATACAAAACAAACATGCATAAAGTAAACACGCCAACAAGGGGCTCAACATACATGGGTAGGGCTTTAGTCAAGAGGGGTCATATCAACCTCGACAAACAAGCCATGGAAGGGTAATCAAACGGGCTCTTAACCACTGACACTGAACGTCAGGGTGAGCAGATCAGAAGGGTAATGAGGGTAAGACCTCATAGCTCTTAACCCTGGACAGGGTGAGCTCATGACAAAAAGTGGGGATTCAGAAAGATGGAACCCTCTCCACTGACTGACCGGACAAAAGATCTTGGGCTTTTGTTCTGAAGCATCAACACGTAGTGCAAGCATAAAGAACGACACACTGAATAATGGGGGATTGATTACTAATCCCTTTTATCCGTCAATTGCCTCTTTGTGGAGGTCTTTAGCACTGGTGCCTCCTCTTGGAGGTCTTTGGGCACAAAAGTAAACAAACAGAAGAAAATATTGCCTCCTATTGAGGTCTTCCAGCTAAGAAAGCGGTAAAATGCGGGAAAGATAAAAGGATTAGGAGATCTACCACACAGATAAGAATCCGAAATAATAGCAACTAAAGAAATAAGAAACCCAGAGATCTCTCAAGCTGGCACCATCAAAGAAAGCAAGTCAATACAGGTAATCGGAATAAATCTCTAAATGGTATCCCACAAATAAAGTGGAATGCCAAGCAAGCTGTCCTTTTAGGAGTCATGTGAGCCCTCACAAAAAACTCAACAAACAGGTTAGGGAAACAAGATAGGGTGCAATCAAGAGTTGCACCAAATAGAAGAAATATAGTGACCACATGAATCATGCTATTATAGTTCATAAAAAGCTCACAAAAAGCAACCAAGGGTAGGAGGCATAAACCTCTTGCCAAACAAATACACAAAAAGGGTATCAAAACTCAAGATCAGGGGGTAAAGATCCACACGTCAAAACATGACATACATATTAAAACATGTGCCCGGGTGCAATAGAAAGCATGTCATAACAAACACAAAACAGATCAGAGAGCAAAAGGCATCTATTGTCGCGATCGCTACTGCATCACTTAGCGAATGCTTAGCGAAGCTTCGCTGCAGGCTCGCCTAGCGAAGGTGCTAGCGAACGCCTGCGGGTTTTGGATTTTCCATGGTAACAACACGATTTCAGGGACTCCAAACCCTATGGCATCCCTTCCATAAATTAAGTGATCGAACATTCAAGGCATTGTTCTACATATTCATGCACACCTAAACCCATATGTGAAACCTAACGATAATACCTCATACATTCAAAAAATTCAAATTGAAAGCATAGAATAATGGAAATAGGGAAAACCTGATTGGAGAGATCGAATGAAATTGAATTGCCCGGTTAGGTTTGCAAAGCAATCTTAGGGTTTATATGAGATGGAATTGGCTCTTTGCAAATGAGTTCCCTTCAGCATCCGGAGGCTGCTCTAAATTCTGTTAACTTCTTCTCTAGCTACTTCTCTTCTCCTGTTAGGTCAGCCTTTTCTTTCTCTCTCTGATAATAGGAATCGAAAATAGCTTTGGCTCAATGAAATTCTGAATTTACAACCTGATTTTCGTGGCTTTGTGGGCTCAAATGAGAGAGGTCCAAGTCCAAGATTTCTCTATTATTTTTTGAAAACGCGTGAGCTTCGCCTAGCGAAGGACTTGCTCGCCTTGCCAGCATGACAGTTCAGGTTCGCTAAGCGAACCACACTGCTCGCCTAGCGAGCATGACAGCTCAGGCTCAGACTTTCGCTCCTTCAAGATTAGCATTTTGGATGATAAATAGATCCCATTTGAACATGTTGGAAGTAACTCAAGTCATTCCCTTGTGTTGATTGATCACCCAGATGGAACCCACAAAGTGTCTTGGTTGATATTCAAGCTTCTTGGAGCTAATTCTGATTGACATGATGAAATGCAATGTGAAATGTTAAATGACCTAAAAATGAATGCATGAATGATGGAAGGAAAATTTTGGGGTATTACAGTTGCCCCTATTCAATCAACTAGAGACCCGAAAAGAAGATAGCAGCGGCTTTCGCACTTTTGAGGTATCCAGGGATTGAATACAATAAAAGCCTGAAAATTTGCACTGAAGTGAAGTGAAGTAACAATGCCTGTCAGAATCGGCAAAGTAGTGGTCTTGAAAGAAGAATTCGTCTGGTACGGTGAGAGTCAGTTTGAATACCAAAAAAGGATGTTAACCTGAATACCAAAATAAATGGTAACACCAGAAATAACCACGACCTGAATGCCGCTCATCAGTCTTAATACTGGAAATGACTTCGATCTGAGCATCGGAAGATATGAGATTATTAATATCGGTCTGAACACCGAGAGACTGGCCCGAATGCCACTTCGGTCTGAATACCGGAAAACTGGCCTGAATGCCACAAGTTGCGTCGACTTGAATGTCGGAAACTTCGTCGATCTGAACATTGGGAAATTGGCCTGAATGCCACTTCGGTCTGAATACCGGAAAACCTGGCCTGAATGCCACAAGTTGCGTCGACCTGAACGTCGGAAACTTCTTCGATCTGAACATCGGAAAATTGGCCTGAATGCCACTTCGATCTGAATACCGGAAAACCTGGCCTGAATGCCACAAGTTGCGTCGACCTGAACGTCGGAAACTTCTTCGATCTGAACATCGGAAAATTGGCCTGAATGCCACTTCGATCTGAATACCGGAAAACCTGGCCTGAATGCCATAAGTTGCGTCGACCTCAACGTCGGAAACTTCTTCGATCTGAACATCGGAAAATTGGCCTGAATGCCACTTCGGTCTGAATACCGGAAAACCTGGCCTGAATGCCACAAGTTGCGTCGACCTGAACGTCGGAAACTTCTTCGTTCTGAACATGGGAAAATTGGCCTGAATGCCACTTCGGTCTGAATACCGGAAAAACTTTCATGCCTGTCAGTATCGACAGAAATAAGGAAAATGATAATAGAGGCGGCGCATGGGCCAATGACACTTGCTGGGGATCATAAATGTAACTCATGAACAATCTTCAGTCTAAGTACTGGAGACAACTTTTGGCTTATCACTGGGGATACCGAGAATGTTTTATGCTTCACATGCGTATGTTTGAATTTTTCAATGGCGTAATGCTCCATGAAAATGGAAATGCTACGCAATTTGGGAGGATGCAATGCAATATGATTCTATATGCAGGGATGCAAACATGCTGGGTAGAATGCCAATCCGAGGCAAGGAATTCTGCTGGGGAACTGATCACCATCTTCTGGACCCGGGAAATGCTGCCGGAGATACACAGCATAACTAAACTCTGTGGGGAGATGACCGGCTACGCGGTGTTCTGGAAATAACAAAATACCAAGACTCTGACTGGGGAGAGAATGGCACTGAAAGCTTATTGCTGAGGAAAACGACAGTGGTTCTGGCGACCATGATCTACGAGAGAAATGACTCAGCAGGGGAAGCAAACACTGATACGGTACCGAGATTCTGCTTCAGGGAAAGAGACCATGGATCTGGCATCGAGATCATCAATCTGGCATCGAGCTCTGAGGAGCAGCCACTTCTGCTGGGAAGATACCGTCTGTCACTGTCAACTCCGCTGGGGATACACAGTCTGGTACTGTCAACTCTACTGGGGAGTGTATAGTCTGAAACAAATGCTTGGGGAAGCACCGTAGTGAGAACCTGTTGGGGATTGAAGAATCCAATGCTCGGACCAACTCTGCAGGAATAAGGTACCAAATACCAAATGTTGAGGGAAAACATATGCGATCATCTACTGGGTACCTTAAGGAAATGCCCCGAGTGTACCTGTTCTGAATAGAAGATCCAAAGCACTTAAAATTTACAGCAATTTTAAATGTTTATTAAGCATGTACCTGTAAAGCTCTTATGTTTCATGATGCAATGTTTATCAAAAATTCGGACGTCATTTTTGCAAACAAAACAGTAAAAAGAAAATGAACACAGAGATGTACTAAATAACGTGATTTCATTGATTGAGTGGCCTCTGAATAGGCATTTACATCAGGAAGCAATCCCTGGAAAGAGGTAATCGCACAAAAGATAAAAAAACAGAAATTAATCTAATGGCAATGTGAAATGTATTTCTATCGGGTTCTAATTCTGCTATGACTCGCTCGTCTTCAAGATTCTCCAGATGATCAGCTTTCTGAAAAGAGTGATTGGAATGTTTCCTACCTTTCAAAAGTTTCCAGTTATCGACACGAGATGAGATTCAGAACCACTCAGGACGCAGCCATTCGCTTAATCCCTAACTTTTGCCTGGATCGCCCTTTTCGGGTTTTCAATCCACCGGGATACCCATTTTTGCCTAAGTTGCCTTTTCAGGTTTTCAACTTACCGGGTGTACAATCGTTTCATTTTTAATCCCTAATTTTTGCCCGAACCTTTTCATTTTCTTGGTTCTTCGGGATGCCCATTTTTTGCCTGGACTATTCTTTTTATTGTCCAGCGGGTCTATTTTATGCGAAGTATTTTTTAACTGCGTCCGAGTTCACCGGGGAAGTGAAGGTTTCACCATCCATGGTTGCAAGCATTAAGGCCCCACCATCAAAAACCTTGGTGACGATATACGGTCCATCATAATTAGGAGTCCACTTGCCCCTGTGATCTGTATGAGGAGGAAGGATCCTTTTCAACACTAAATCTCCAGCTTGGAAACATCGAGGACGCACTCTCCGATCAAAGGCTCTCTTCATCCGAATCTGATACAACTGCCCATGACAAATGGCTGCCATTCGCTTCTCTTTGATGAGACTCAACTCATTGAACCTTGTCCGAATCCATTCAGCTTCGTCTAAGTTGACATCCAACATGACTCTTAGAGAAGGAATCTCCACTTCAACAGGTAGGACTGCTTCCATACCATGCACAAGGGAGTAAGGGGTTACCCCAGTCGATGTACGTACTGAAGTACGGTACCCATGCAAGGCGTATTGGTGTAAGCCCTAGAGGCCAATACTTTTGGTACTTGTATCGAATTATTTAAAGGCATTTTCTTTATTATGGTTGATTAATAAAGTCCCTAGAATAGATAGTCTGTTTAATGTATTAAGTGTGACTTAATCATGAGAACACATTAAACATAAGGGCACTGTTCTTAAAATATCCGTAGTCGAGCTTTAATGTGAAGTGGGATAACATTAAAGCATTAAGACTATTATGTTTGTAGACTGATGATCACATCTCATGGATCATGGATAAAGAGTTATCAAGTCTTAAACATAGGTATGAATATTAGGAGTAATATTTATACCGGATTGACCCGCTATGAGAATACTATATAGAAAGTTATGCAAAGTGTCATAAGTTATTCTCATGGTGATAATAGTGTATACCACTCTTCGACCTGAAACCACTATGGACCCTAGATGTAGAGTCGAGTGCTTTATTGCTGATCCAACGTTGTCCGTAACTGGATAACCATAAAGACAGTTTATGGGTACTCCACGAAGCATGCTGAGGGACATGAGTGTCCTAGATGGAATTTGCCAATCCTGCGTAACAGGATAAATGTCTATGGGCCCAATATTGAACTGGACAAGGGTGACACGGTCTATACCTTGTGTTCAATATAGACATAAGGGCAAAGGGGTAATTATACACATAATTATTATCACAGGAGGTTTTGTCAGATCACATGACATTTTCGTGACTTGGGTAGCAGTGATGTGTTGCTAGATACCGCTCACTGTTTATTATGTTAAATGCGTGATTTAATATAATTGCCAACGCCGCGAAAACCTATAGGGTCACACACAAAGGACGGATTGATGAGAGATAGAGTAACTAAGGAACACTGTAAGGTACGGTGCACTTAAGTGGGAGACGAAATATGGTAAGGTACCAAATACTTAACTGATTTTGGGCATATTATAAGATATGGGCCAAAATACACTTAAGTGGGCCTTTTAGCTTGAAGCCCACACAAGTGGTTCTATAAATAGAACCCCTTGGCTAGAAGCATTGTCACTCCAATCCACTCAGACAGAAATTTAAGTAGAGACTTGGAATTTTGTTTCCCTCTTTCTCTCACTCAAAGCCTTCATTCATAACAGCTAGCACTGCGATTGAAGGAATCCGTTTGTATGGACTGAGTAGAGACGTTGTCATCGTTCAACGTTCGTGATCGCCCCGTGGATCTGTATCAAAGGTTTTGATCATTATCAGAGATCTGCACCAAAGGTTTGAATCGCCACAAGAGGTAACGATTCTATCACTGATCATGCCCATTCGTAAGGATCACTAAATGGAGAAATTTTTAAATTCCGCTGCGCCTTGGATGGCTATTCTCCTACAAGGTGAATGGTAGCATCTCATGCCAATCTCTGTACGTAGCGACCATCTTCTGCACAATCTTCTTTATGTTCTTATTTGCTGCCTCAACGACGCCATTCATCTTAGGGAGATAATGGGAAGAATTGTGATGTTGGATGTTGAAGTTCTTGCACAACTCTTTCATCATTTTGTTATTGAGATTAGAACCATTATCAGTAATGATTCTTTCGGGAACCCCATAACGACAAATGATTTCTTTCTTGATGAATCGGGCAACCACATGTCTGGTGACATTCGCGAATGACGCTGCTTCGACCCACTTGGTGAAATAGTCAATGGCAACAAGGATGAAGCGATGCCCATTGGAGGCGGTCGGCTCAATCTTTCCAATCATATCAATGCCCCACATAGCAAAAGACCACGACGAAGACATCACATTCAAAGGATTTGGCGGCACATGTACCTTATCAGGATAAATCTAGCATTTATGGCACTTCCGAGCATATTTGAAACAATCAGATTCCATGGTCATCCAGTAATAACCTGCTCTCAACAATTTCTTAGCCATTGCATGTCCGCCGACATGAGTACCGAAGGAGCCTTCATGAACTTCCTGCAATAACATGTCTGCTTCGTGTCTATCCACGCATCTGAGCAAAACCATGTCGAAGTTCCTCTTATAGAGAACATCATCTTTGTTCAAGAAGAAACTGCCTGCCAATCTTCTCAAAGTCTTTCTATCATTGTTGGATGCCCCTGCAGGGTACTCTTGATTCTTCAGAAAGCATTTGATGTCGTGATACCAGGGCTTGTCATCAATTACCAATTCAGCAGCAAACACATACGCGGCTCTATCGAGGCGCATAACATCGATCCTGGGAACATGACTCCACCGAATCACCTTGATCATGGAGGATAGAGTGGCAACTGCATCTGCCATCTGATTCTCATCACGAGGCATATGATACAGCCTTACTGTTGTGAAGAAAGTCAACAGTCTTCTCGTGTAATCTCTGTAGGGGATCATATTAGGCTGGAGAGTGTTCCAATCACCATTCACTTGATTGATCACTAGTGCTGAATCTCCGAAGATGTCCAGAGTCTTGATTCTCAAATCAATGGCTTGCTCAATACCCAAGATACAGGCTTCACACTCAGCTTCATTGTTGGTGCACTCAAAAGTCAGACGAGCGGTGAAAGGCATGTGGGCACCTTTCGGAGTAGTAATGACAACACCAATTCCGCTTCCTTTAGCATTGATAGCCCCATCAAACAACAAAGTCCACTTTTCATCCGGATCAGGTCCCTTCTCAACAACTGGCTCTTCGCAGTCTTTCATCTTGAGGAACATGATGTCTTCATCTGGAAAATCAAACTTCATCGGCTCATAATCTTCAACCGGTTGTTGAGCAAGATAATCTGACAGAATACTCCCCTTGATAGCTTTCTGGGACGTATACTGGATGTCGTACTCTGACAGTACCATTTGCAACCGAGCAACCCTTCCGGTGAGAGCTGGCTTCCCGAATATATACTTGACTGGATCCATCTTGGAGATCAATAAGGTTGTGTGAGTAAAGCATTGAGTATCTCGACTCGCAGTCTGTGAATTTCTTACTCAGGTAGTAGATGGCATGCTTTTTTTACCTGTCTCGTCGTGTTAACTGAGAACACAACCCATGGAGTTATCGAGTACTGTTAGGTACATAATCAGCGGTCTCCCTGGGACCGGAGGCATAAGGATTGGAGGATTCTGCAAATACTCTTTTATTTTTTCAAAAGCCCTTTGGCAATCATCGTTCCACCTGATAGCCTGATCTTTTCTCAGCAACTTGAAAATTGGCTCGCACGTGGCTGTTAGGTGAGAGATGAACCTTGCAATGTAGTTCAACCTCCCTAAGAAACCACAGACTTGTTTCTCTGTCCTTGGCTCAGGCATTTCTTGTATCACTTTCACTTTGGTCGGATCTACCTCAATCCCTTTTTCACTAACAACAAAACCCAGCAGTTTTCCAGATCTCACCCCGAAAGTACACTTGTTCGGATTAAGCCTCAGCTTGAATTTCCTCAAACGCTCAAACAGTTTCTGGAGATTCACTAAATGTTCTTCTTCTGTCCGATATTTGGCAATCATATCATCAACATAAACCTCGATTTCATGATGAATCATATCATGGAAAAGAGTCACCATAGCTCGTTGATATGTGGCCCCGGCATTTTTTAGACCAAACGGCATCACCTTGTAGCAGAAGGTGCCCCATGGGGTTATGAATGTTGTCTTCTCCATGTCTTCTGGTGCCATCTTGATTTGGTTATAGCCTGAAAAGCCATCCATGAAGGAGAATACCGAGAACTGAGCCGTGTTATCCACCAAAACATCAATGTGAGGTAATGGGAAATCATCTTTAGGGCTAGCTCTGTTCAGATCCCGGTAGTCGACACACATCCGTACCTTTCCATCCTTCTTAGGTACTGGAACGATGTTTGCAACCCATGGCGGATAATTTGTAACCGCTAGAAACCCTGCATCCAACTATTTTTGTACTTCTTTCTTTATCTTGACAGCCATCTCCGGTCTTGTTCTTCTGAGCTTCTGCTTGACCGGAGGACAACCTTCTTTGAGAGGGAAGCGGTGTACCACAATGTCCGTGTCAAGCCCTGGCATGTACTGATAAGACCAGGAGAAGATGTCAACATACTCTTGCAGCAATTCAATCAACCCCTTCTTCACATCGTCTTCCAAAGCAGCCCCTATCTTGATTTCTTTCTTGACGTCCTCGGTGTAACACCCTTCTAAAATACCCCAAATATTTAATTAAAACAACAAATATATATATATATATATATATATATATATATATATATATATATATATATATATATATATATATATATATATATATATATATATATATATATATATATATATATATATATATATATATATATATATATATATATATATATATATATATATATATATATATATATATCAGAGTAAAGGTGCAATTAAGGGTCTCACACAATCACTTCACACCATTCACCATAATAACTGTCATGCTCTTTTATTTATTCAAAACATAAAGCATTTGCACAATACGCAGCGGATAGAAATCAAATCAATCATGCAAAACATGTAACACATTACATGTAAAATTATTCAACAAGGTAAAACATCCCGTCCCGATGTTACATCTATCAGAGCATGACCCACTAAGGAACTACACTAGACTCCAAGCACTAGCTCCTACTCAATCACTGCTCGTTACCTGAAAAATAGTTGTAAGGGTGAGTTCCTCAATCGATATAATAAGCATTATAAAATATCATGTAATGCTAAGTAAATAACACATTAATCACCCTAATCATATCACACATTCGGTAACGGCACATCAACTCAAACATCATACTCAATACCAATACAACTCATACTCATACTCAATACCAATACAACACACGTATAATATTGGAATACATCCATTCATATTATACGCCATACATACATTATGCAATGAGACTCCATGCATGCGGTACCGACTATTCGTGAACATCTAGTTCAACCTCACCGATCAAATCCAGATACGGCTACCAAGCCCACTAGTCCCACTCATTTGAGACCTAGTGACTCACTCACTAATTCCTCACCATGGGAATTAGCTACCACCCCAAGGGCCATGCTATGCACGCTAATTCACCTAGCATGCAAACATCAACAACAGTCCATAATGACTAACTCACTAATTCCTCACCATGGGAATTAGCTACCACCATAAAGGCCACAATATGCATGCTAAATCACCTAGCAAATGCAAAATCATTAACAATAATCCACAATGGACATATGCTCACACTCTAAGCCATAAACAGTCCATTCACAATTGCATACATAACATATACCTTCACAGCATTATGCATACCATCATACATCATCAACACATGTATCAAAACATCATATCATGTCAAATAATTTATCACAGTATTAGCACACCCCACTAATACCTATACTGCTCAAAACAGCGGGAATTAATCCCTATTACATCATACGCCAATATAGGCCAAACACCAATTATGCACACATTATTCTAATATTAATTTTTCCACTTTTCAACAGTGTTAACCGGTTAACGCCCTGGGTTAACCGGTTAACGCAACACAGAACACGCTTCCTGGCAATTCACAACAGTGTTAACCGGTTAACACCCTGGGTTAACCGGTTAACGCAAGACAGACAACAATATTTCACAATTCATAACAGTGTTAACCGGTTAACACCCTGGGTTAACCGGTTAACGCAAGACAGAAAGCTGTTCCTGCGCTAACACAAAGCAGAATGCAGAATTCTCCGCATTTTCCGCCGTTGGAGGACTTCCGGACCTCCGATTCCAATTTCGTAAAAAGCTACACTTTCGGAAAATCAAGACTCATCCAATTACAGATTCAATTACAGCTTTAACATAACTTATTCATCTCAATTTTCAGCATTCAACATCCCAATTAGGGTCAAATCAATGGCTTATCACTACCCATCACATGTTAACCCATAATACCCATTAAACGACGATAAACCCCCCTTACCTGAGTTAATCCGGCGAATCTTTAAGCTTCAAGCTTTTCTCTTCTCCAACCTTCTTCCTCTTGCTCTGTCTCTTTGCCCTTTTCCTCTTTTCAGCCGCTTCTCTGCTTTTCACGTAAAAACCCTCTTTACCAAAATGAAACTCTTTTCTTATTTCCCACTTATATACTTTCCAATAATATTATTCCAATAATATTAATCCAATAATTCCAATTATTTAATTAAATTAATAAATATAATATTAACTTAAATTAAATAATTATCTTATTTTTATCGGGGTGTTACAACTCTCCCCCACTAAAAGAGTTTTCGTCCTCGAAAACATACCTCAAGCGAATAACTCTGGATAAGACTCCTTCATCTGACTCTCAAGTTCCCAAGTCACGTTGCCACCTGCTGGTCCTCCCCAAGCTACCTTTACCAAAGCAATCTCTTTACCCCGCAACTGCTTCAACTCTCGATCCTCGATCCTCATAGGTGATGTTTCAACAGTCAGGTTATCTCTCACCTGTACATCATCTACTTTGACCACATGCGACGGATCAGGAATGTACCTCCTCAACTGAGACACATGAAAAACCTCATGCAAATTCGCAAGTGACGGCGGTAAAGCGATACGATAGGCTACCTCCCCTATCCTCTCCAAAATCTGATAAGGACCAATAAATCGAGGTGTCAACTTCTTCGACTTCAAAGCTCGACCAACCCCAGTTATCGGAGTAACACGAAGAAACACATGATCTCCCTCTTGAAACTCAAGTGACTTCCTCCTCTTGTCGTGATAACTCTTCTGACGACTCTGAGCATTTCTCATCTTCTCCTGAATCATCTTAATCTTTTCCGTAGTTTGTTGAACAATCTCCGGTCCAACCACAGCACTCTCACCGGACTCATACCAACATAAAGGTGTCCGACATCTCCTACCACACAAAGCTTCAAACGGTGCCATACCAATGCTCGAATGAAAACTATTGTTGTAGGTAAACTCAATCAAAGGCAAATAACAATCCCAAGCACCTCCCTTTTCCAAAACACAAGCCCTCAAAAGATCCTCCAGTGACTGAATCGTCCTCTCAGTCTGACCATCAGTCTGCGGATGATATGCAGAACTCAATCTCAGCTTAGTTCCCAAAGCCCTCTGCAAACCTTCCCAGAACTTCGATGTAAATCTAGGATCTCTGTCCGAAACAATACTCGACGGAATACCATGCAAACTTACAATTTTCTCAATATACAACTCAACTAATCTCTCTAACGGATAATCCATTCTGATCGGAATGAAATGAGCCGATTTTGTCAATCTGTCAACAATCACCCAAATAGCTTCAAAATTCTCAATTGTCCTCGATAAACCAGAAACAAAATCCATACTGATACTGTCCCACTTCCACTCGGGAATAGCCAACGGTTGCATTAGCCCAGACGGCTTCTGATGCTCAATCTTTGACTTCTGACAAGTCAAACAGGAATAAACAAAACTCGCAATTTCTCTTTTCATTCCCGGCCACCAAAATAACTTTTTCAAATCATGATACATCTTCGTAGCCCCAGGATGAATACTCAGGCCACTACGATGTCCTTCCTCCAGAATACTCTTCTTAAGTTCGGTAACATCCGGAATACACACCCGATTACCAAATTTCAAAACACCATTCTCATCAACTCTGAATTCACCACCTTGACCTTGATTCACTAGAGTCAACTTATCAACCAAAAGCACATCGGATTTCTGACCCTCTCTGATCTCATCCAGAATACTACTCGTTAACTTCAACATTCCCAATTTAACACTATTGTGAGTACTCTCACACACCAAACTCAAGTCTCTAAACTGCTCAATTAAATCCAATTCCTTAACCATTAACATAAACATATGCAATGATTTCCGACTCAATGCATTAGCCACTACGTTTGCTTTACCCGGATGGTAATTCAAACCAAAGTCATAGTCCTTCAGAAACTCTAACCATCTCCTCTGTCTCATATTCAGCTCTTTCTGATCAAACAAATACTTTAAACTTTTATGGTCACTGAAAACCTCAAATCTTGACCCGTACAAGTAATGCCTCCATAACTTCAGAACAAACACCACAACTGCCAACTCTAAGTCGTGCGTCGGATAGTTCCTCTCATGAACCTTCAGTTGTCTCGAAGCATAAGCTACAACTTGCTTGTTCTGCATCAAAACACCACCCAAACCCAACAATGAAGCATCACAGTAAACCTCAAATAGTTCTGACGGACTCGGTAATATCAGAATAGGAGCAACAGTTAACCTTCTCTTTAACTCTTGGAAACCTTCTTCACATGTTGAGTCCCAAACAAACGCTTGCCCCTTTCTAGTCAACATCGTTAACGGTAACGCCAACTTAGAAAATCCCTCAATGAACTTCCTATAATAACCAGCCAAACCAAGGAAACTTCGAATCTCAGCAACAGACTTCGGAGCTTCCCACTGAGATACCGCTTCTATCTTAGAAGGATCAACAGCAACACCACCTCTTGAAATCACATGACCAAGAAAACTAACCTCTTCTAACCAAAATTCACACTTAGACAGTTTAGCAAATAACTTCTTTTCTCGTAGGACTCCTAAAACCATTCTCAAATGTTCAGCATGCTCTTCTTCAGATTTCGAATACACCAAAATATCGTCAATAAACACCACAACAAACTTGTCTAGGTACGGATGGAAAATCCTATTCATATACTCCATAAATACTCCAGGCGCATTAGTCACACCAAAAGGCATTACAGAATACTCATAATGTCCATACCTTGTTCTGAAAGCAGTCTTCTGAATATCCTCAGTTTTCACACGTATCTGATGATACCCCGATCTCAAATCTATCTTGCTGAACACACTCGCACCAACCAACTGATCCATCAAATCATCAATCCTCGGCAAAGGATACCGATTCTTGATCGTCACTTTATTCAGTTGCCTGTAGTCCACACACAACCTCATAGTACCTTCTTTCTTCTTAACCAATAACACAGGTGCATCCCACGGCGACACACTCGGACGAATAAATTTCTTATCCAACAGATCTTCCAGCTGACTCTTCAATTCAGCTAACTCAACAGCAGACATACGGTACGGAGCCATCGATATCGGCCTAGTACCAGGTACTAAATCAATCGAGAACTCAACTTCATGCTCTGGCGGTAATTCATTCACTTCTTCTGGAAACACATCAGGAAAATCACACACCACAGCCAGATCGCAAATCACCAGTTTATCTTTAGCTTCCAAAGTCGCTAACAGCATAAACAACTCTGCCCCATCTGCTATTGCCTCATTCACCTGCCTTGCTGATAGAAACAAACTCTTTCCTTCCTCAATCCCAGGAAAGATCACAGTCTTATCAAAACAGTTGATATAAACTCGGTTAAACACCAACCAGTTCATACCCAGGATAACATCAATCTGCACTAGTGGAAGACACACAAGGTCTATCCCAAAGTCTCTACCAAAAATACTCAAAGGACAATCTAAACAAACTGAAGTAGTAGTCACTGAACCCTTCGCAGGAGTATCGATCACCATACTACCATGCATCCCAGATATCTCTAATTTAAGTTTCACAGCACAATCCAAAGATATAAAGGAATGAGTCGCACCTGTGTCAATAATAGCTACAAGGGGAAAGCCATTAATATAACACGTACCTCGGATCAAACGATCATCTGCAGAAGTCTCAGAACCCGATAAAGCAAAGACCTTGCCTCCCGACAGGTTCTCTTTCTTCGGCTTAGGACACTGTGGACTGATATGACCCACCTCTCCACAGTTGAAACAAGTCACAGTCTTCGACCGGCACTCTGCAGCCAAATGACCACCTTTTCCACACTTGAAACACTTCCTCTCAGCACTGGTACACTCATGGACACGATGTCCAGCCTGACCACATCTGTAACACTTAGCAGGGGCACTAGAGTCTCCCCCACTAGGTCTCCTCATCCCATTCTGTCTCTGGAAACCTTTGCCAGCTGCATACGGCTTCCCACGGTCATTCTGATTCTTGCATTTCCTATCAACCCTTTGCTGATAGCTCTCTGCTCTAGCCTTGGTATCCTGTTCAAAAATCCTGCAACAGTCAACCAAATCAGAAAACACTCTAATCCGCTGATACCCAATAGCCTGCTTGATCTCGGGACGTAACCCGTTCTCAAACTTCACACATTTTGAAAATTCCCCAGTAGCCTCATCATAGGGAGTGTAATACTTCGACAGCTCTGTGAACTTAGCAGCATACTCAGTAACAGACCGGTTGCCCTGCTTCAATTCTAAGAACTCTATCTCTTTCTTTCCTCTGACATCCTCTGGAAAGTACTTCCTCAGGAATCTCTCTCTGAACACCGCCCAAGTGATCTCAGCACTCCCAGCAGCTTCCAACTCAGTGCGGGCAGCAACCCACCAATCATCTGCTTCCTCTGACAGCATATGCGTACCGAACCTGACCTTCTGGTTATCGGCACACTCAGTCACTCGGAAGATCCTCTCGATCTCCTTCAACCACTTCTGAGCACCATCTGGATCGTATGCTCCCTTGAACATTGGAGGATTGTTCTTCTAGAACTCACTCAGTTGACGAGCAGCTCCCATTCCCACAACATTCGGATTCCCTCCAAGTACTCCAGCTAGCATACCCAGAGCCTCAGCAATCGCAGCATCGTCTCTACCTCTTCCAGCCATCTCTATTCTGAAAACCCAATAAGCTAAAACAATAAGTACTGATAGGGTTACACAACACCTCTCCCGTACAGGGGAAACAGAATAATTACGACTCGACTCGACCACTATGCTCTGATACCACTAATGTAACACCCTTCTAAAATACCCCAAATATTTAATTAAAACAACACACATATATATATATATATATATATATATATATATATATATATATATATATATATATATATATATATATATATATATATATATATATATATATATCAGAGTAAAGGTGCAATTAAGGGTGTCACACAATCACTTCACACCATTCACCATAATAACTGTCATGCTCTTTTATTTATTCAAAACATAAAGCATTTGCACAATACGCAGCGGATAGAAATCAAATCAATCATGCAAAACATGTAACACATTACATGTAAAATTATTCAACAAGGTAAAACATCCCGTCCCGATGTTACATCTATCAGAGCATGACCCACTAAGGAACTACACTAGACTCCAAGCACTAGCTCCTACTCAATCACTGCTCGTTACCTGAAAAATAGTTGTAAGGGTGAGTTCCTCAATCGATATAATAAGCATTATAAAATATCATGTAATGCTAAGTAAATAACACATTAATCACCCTAATCATATCACACATTCGGTAACGGCACATCAACTCAAACATCATACTCAATACCAATACAACTCATACTCATACTCAATACCAATACAACACACGTATAATATTGGAATACATCCATTCATATTATACGCCATACATACATTATGCAATGAGACTCCATGCATGCGGTACCGACTATTCGTGAACATCTAGTTCAACCTCACCGATGAAATCCAGATACGGCTACCAAGCCCACTAGTCCCACTCATTTGAGACCTAGTGACTCACTCACTAATTCCTCACCATGGGAATTAGCTACCACCCCAAGGGCCATGCTATGCACGCTAATTCACCTAGCATGCAAACATCAACAACAGTCCATAATGACTAACTCACTAATTCCTCACCATGGGAATTAGCTACCACCATAAAGGCCACAATATGCATGCTAAATCACCTAGCAAATGCAAAATCATCAACAATAATCCACAATGGACATATGCTCACACTCTAAGCCATAAACAGTCCATTCACAATTGCATACATAACATATACCTTCACAGCATTATGCATACCATCATACATCATCAACACATGTATCAAAACATCATATCATGTCAAATAATTTATCAAAGTATTAGCACACCCCACTAATACCTATACTGCTCAAAACAGCGGGAATTAATCCCTATTACATCATACGCCAATATAGGCCAAACACCAATTATGCACACATTATTCTAATATTAATTTTTCCACTTTTCAACAGTGTTAACCGGTTAACGCCCTGGGTTAACCGGTTAACGCAACACAGAACACGCTTCCTGGCAATTCACAACAGTGTTAACCGGTTAACACCCTGGGTTAACCGGTTAACGCAAGACAGACAGCAATATTTCACAATTCATAACAGTGTTAACCGGTTAACACCCTGGGTTAACCGGTTAACGCAAGACAGAAAGCTGTTCCTGCGCTAACACGAAGCAGAATGTAGAATTCTCCGCATTTTCCGCCGTTGGAGGACTTCCGGACCTCCGATTCCAATTCCGTAAAAAGCTACACTTTCGGAAAATCAAGACTCATCCAATTACAGATTCAATTACAGCTTTAACATAACTTATTCATCTCAATTTTCAGCATTCAACATCCCAATTAGGGTCAAATCAATGGCTTATCACTACCCATCACATGTTAACCCATAATACCCATTAAACGACGATAAACCCCCCTTACCTGAGTTAATCCGGCGAATCTTTAAGCTTCAAGCTTTTCTCTTCTCCAACCTTCTTCCTCTTGCTCTGTCTCTTTGCCCTTTTCCTCTTTTCAGCCGCTTCTCTGCTTTTCACGTAAAAACCCTCTTTACCAAAATGAAACTCTTTTCTTATTTCCCATTTATATACTTTCCAATAATATTATTCCAATAATATTAATCCAATAATTCCAATTATTTAATTAAATTATTAAATATAATATTAACTTAAATTAAATAATTATCTTATTTTTATCGGGGTGTTACACTCGGTGCCAAGATTAATCACTTCAATAGACTCTTGATGCGGTTGAATGACCCTCTCCTCCTGTTTTAACAACCTGGCAAGTTCTTCAGGGAGTTCACAGTCTTCATCACCCTCTTCTTCAGTTTGAAAGATCGGATTTTCAAAGTTGAAGCGAGCCATAGCAGAACCGTTATCAATACGATCCGGTGATGTGCATCTGCATGAGCGATGGTATGTGCTTATGAGTGTGAACAAGGAATGAAAGCTAAACAAAACATTTCCAAATATTTTTTGATTTTTTTTTAAAACTGCAAAAATAGAAAGACAAGGAACAAAATATTTGAATGCAAAAAGACGTCCTTTATTTATGATAAAAAATGCAGGTATCCACATAGATGAGCCCTACAATGAGTCATTACGCCCTGGGCGGAACGTAAGACTTAGATATGCATGAATAAACAAGAAAAATTACTCGTCCAGAAAAGTGACTTGGACAATCTCCTCAGAAGACCAATTGTTGATGACTTTACCCGGGATCCTCGGACGCACCCAGTTATCGATGTTGCAATCACTATCCCCATCTTCATCGTTGACCGCAGAGACCTGGCCATATTGGATGATGCCAGCACTGGAGAAAGTAATCGGCCCCTGACGAGTCTGAGGCGCTGAAGTTGTAGAAGTCAGAGTTGGCTGATACCCAATCCCGAACTTGTCTTCTTTCATTGGTAACACCAACAGACGTCCCCAGCCGGGGGCAACGCCCGAATCTACCAAGGCATGTGCCTGCTTGAAGGATGAGATAGAGGCACCCGCTTTAACTTCTTCCACCAGAGCTGCGTCCTTGATCTGAACTGCCTCAAAGGCCTGACATAGGGTCTCATGAAATTTACCTTCTACCTCTACATACTTGAATGTAGACAGGTTACTGACCAGAATATCCTCCTCACCACAGACGGTGATAATCCTCCCATTGACTGGGAATTTAATCTTCTGATGTAAAGTTGAAGAGACAGCCCCAGCGTTATGAATCCAAGGACGACCCAGCAGGCAACTATAGGAAGGACTGATATGCATCACATAGAAGACGGTGTTGAAGGTTTGTGATCCAATCTGAATTGGCAATTCTACCTCTCTGAACACCGACCTCTTAGAACCATCAAAGGCTCTCACAATAAGATCTGAAGGCTTCAAGACCAAACCCTCTACTTCTAACCTTGACAGGGCTCTCTTGGGTAGCACATTGAGAGAGGAACATGTATCCACCAGAACATGAGATAGCATAGTGCGTTTACACTCCATCGAAATATGCAAAGCCTTGTTATGATCGCGTCCAGCTGGTGTCAAGTCAGAATCAGTAAAACCTAACCCGTTGCTTGCATGAACATTTGCAACGATCCCTTCCAGTTGGTTCACCGAGATCTCCTGAGGCACATATGAAGCATTTAGGACTTTCAGCAGTGCCTCCCTGTGTGCCTCCGAACACAGCAGGAGTGAGAGAATAGATATCTTGGACGGAGTCTGAATCAACTGATCGACTACCTTGTAGTCACTTTTCTTTGTGATCCTCGAGAACTCGTCCACATCCTTCTCAAAAGTGGGCTCAGAACCAGCCTGTGGTGCAGAGGCACCCTCGTTCATGACCTGCTTGCCTTTGGCTTTTGCCGCAACATCAGCACTATCAGTTTGGGTAACGGGTGGTGAGAACAGTCTACCACTCCTGGTGAATTGCCCGATTCCACCAACATTGTCCACTGCGGGATCTTTTATTTCCACTCCAGATTCAGACTTCTGATTCTGCACCTCCTCTATTTCCAGTGGTTGTTCCACCCCATGATCGTGCGTATACACACTCCCCCCATAATGCCAAGGAATGGCCCTTTCGCTGGTGAAAGGTAAATGACCAGGGGTCGTGATGGTCATAGTGGACGGTTGCGCTGGTGGCACCGGCTGCGCTTCCGGTACATTGATCTGATTAGTTGGGTAGAAAATGGTGATAGTAGAAACATCATAGTCATACTCTGAAATCTCATTCATCGAAATGCAAGCATCCGAAACATCGGAATCAAGTTCAATTACATCATGGATTATAGAATCCGTAGGAACAACATCTGCGAATTCATCAGTAGCATTTTCAAACACCTCTTCCTCAACCCCTTCCACAAACTCTTGGACAGACAAATCTTCAACCTGGAGGGTACCTTTGTCAAGCAAGGTCTGGATACACTGTTGTAGCTTCAAACAATCTCCACTCTGAGTAGCACAATCCAAACAACCCTTCCCACAACCGGGGAAAACATCGGCCTTCAACAAGTATCCCTTGATATCCGACAACGGAGTCTTCAGCTTCAACACATCTTTGACGGATTTGGCTTCCCCTTCTATCATATTAACATTTGCACCACCATGCTGGGGCATGGGATTGTTGACGACATTCGGAGCCGGTGCAAGGTCGATGGCCTTTGAATCTATGAGGTCCTGAACTACGTGCTTAAAAGCTTTGCAGTTCTCAATATTGTGGCCAGGTGCCCCAGAGTGGAAGCTACACCTAGCGTTAGCGTCATATCCCACTGGAAGTCTACCAACGAGAGGAGCCAGAGTGCGTAACTGCACAAGTTGTAGTTGTTGAAGACTAGAAAGCAATTGAGCGTACGACATTGGAAGAGTGTCGAAACGCCGGTCCATCATCCTTGGCCTCTGTTGATAAGCGGGTCTGTTACCCGGTTGTTGTTGTTGGTACTGAGCTGGTTGACGCTGGGGTTGTTGTTATTGTAGTGGTGCTGCAGCTGGAATGGTCACAGCCGCAACATACGGTTGCTGATGATAGTTCTGAAAGTTATTCCTCTGGTTATCCCTGTTCTAATAAGAAGATATGGCACTTGCATCCCCTTCTCTCCTCTTCTGTCCCTGAATGAACGGCTTCTTCACCCCTGATGAAGATCTACCTCCACTCTGGGTCTTGTATGTCTTCAGGTAATTCTCTACTCTCTCGCCGGTAGAGACTACATCAGCAAAGTTCGAGGCGTTGCAACCCACTAGGCGCTCCAAATAAGGTCCGGGCAGAGTGTTCATGAACATGTTAGCCATTTCCTTCTCCAACATAGGAGGTTGAACACGGGAAGCTGTCTCCCTCCAGCGCTGAGCGTACTCCCTGAAGCACTCATTACGCGAAAAACCGGCGGGAAAACGAAACAACAGAGCCGCCACCGTGCGTTATTTATCCCAAAGGAGGGAAAGGAAACGCTCGAAGTAAACCTGGAAAAGACATGGTCTCGCGACCAGAGAAAGATGGGATCGGGAGTCAGTTATGCGAAGGGAAGGTATTAGCACCCCTACGCATCCGTCGTACTCGACGGGATCCACGCACAAAAAATTGGAGAAAGGTTGCTAAAAACTGCTCAGACACTGCACAAGGCTGGAAGGAACACAGAAAGACAGAAGAAACGGGACTCGGCAGGATATCGCATCCTGGGCCTACGTAGTCTATCAAGCACAGACATCAGAGTCAACGTAGTTCGAGACAGGGGAAACGTGCTCGCTAGGATGTCGCATCCTATGCATATGTATCTTCTCTAACTAGAGAAGAATCAGAGCACTCGTAGCTCGGCTAACGCACGCCAAACAAAACCCACACAGGAAACCGACTGCCAATCGCTGGACTTACGTCAGACTCCACACAAACAGGCAAACATGGAAACCGAATGCCAATCGCTGGACTTACATCAGACTCCGAACCAACAAACGCACACAGGAAACCAACTGCCAATCGTTGGACTTATGTCAGACTCCAACAAGCAAACAAGACACAGGAAACCAACTGCCAATCGCTGGACTTACGTCAGTCTCCAAACACACACAAAGGGTTGAAAAAGACAAAGGGCGCCTGGAGAGATCTGCTCATCTCCTGCCCACGTACCTCATCTGGTATGAGGATCAGGGCGACGTAGTTCCCCTAAGCAGGGGAAGAACTTCTATCCTAACCAGAGACAAAGGGGATAACAAGCTTGATACCGCTCACTGTGTATTATGTTAAATGCGTGATTTAATATAATTGCCAACGCCGCAAAAACCTATAGGGTCACACACAAAGGACGGATTGATGAGAGATAGAGTAACTAAGGAACACTGTAAGGTACGGTGCACTTAAGTGGGAGACGAAATATGGTAAGGTACCAAATACTTAAGTGATTTTGGGCATATTATAAGATATGGGCCAAAATACACTTAAGTGGGCTTTTTAGCTTGAAGCCCACACAAGTGGTTCTATAAATAGAACCCCTTGGGTAGAAGCATTGTCACTCCAATCCACTCAGACAGAAATTTAAGTAGAGACTTGGAATTTTGTTTCCCTCTTTCTCTCACTCAAAGCCTTCATTCATAACAGCTAGCACTGCGATTGAAGGAATCCGTTCGTGTGGACTGAGTAGAGACGTTGTCATCGTTCAACGTTCGTGATCGCCCCGTGGATCTGTATCAAAGGTTTTGATCATTATCAGAGATCTGCACCAAAGGTTTGAATCGCCACAAGAGGTGACGATTCTATCACTGATCATGCCCATTCGTAAGGATCACTAAATGGAGAAATTTTTAAATTCCGCTGCGCCTTGGATGGCTATTCTCCTACAAGGTGAAGGGTAGAATCTCATGCCAATCTCTGTACGTAGCGACCATCTTCTGCACAATCTTCTTTATGTTCTTATTTGCTGCCTCAACGACGCCATTCATCTTAGGGAGATAAGGGGAAGAATTGTGATGTTGGATGTTGAAGTTCTTGCACAACTCTTTCATCATTTTGTTATTAAGATTAGAACCATTATCAGTAATGATTCTTTCGGGAACCCCATAACGACAGATGATTTCTTTCTTGATGAATCGGGCAACCACATGTCTGGTGACATTCGCGAATGACGCTGCTTCGACCCACTTGGTGAAATAGTCAATGGCAACAAGGATGAAGCGATGCCCATTGGAGGCGGTCGGCTCAATCTTTCCAATCATATCAATGCCCCACATAGCAAAAGACCACAACGAAGACATCACATTCAAAGGATTTGGCGACACATGTACCTTATCAGCATAAATCTGGCATTTATGGCACTTCCGAGCATATTTGAAACAATCAGATTCCATGGTCATCCAGTAATAACCTGCTCTCAACAATTTCTTAGCCATTGCATGTCCGTCGGCATGAGTACCGAAGGAGCCTTCATGAACTTCCTGCATTAACATGTCTGCTTCGTGTCTATCCACGCATCTGAGCAAAACCATGTCGAAGTTCCTCTTATAGAGAACATCATCTTTGTTCAAGAAGAAACTGCCTGCCAATCTTCTCAAAGTCTTTCTATCATTGTTGGATGCCCCTGCAGGGTACTCTTGATTCTTCAGAAAGCATTTGATGTCGTGATACCAGGGCTTGTCATCAATTACCAATTCAGCAGCAAACACATACGCGGCTCTATCGAGGCGCATAACATCGATCCTGGGAACATGACTCCACCGAATCACCTTGATCATGGAGGATAGAGTGGCAACTGCATCTGCCATCTGATTCTCATCACGAGGCATATGATACAGCCTTACTGTTGTGAAGAAAGTCAACAGTCTTCTCGTGTAATCTCTGTAGGGGATCATATTAGGCTGGAGAGTGTTCCAATCACCATTCACTTGATTGATCACTAGTGCTGAATCTCCGAAGATGTCCAGAGTCTTGATTCTCAAATCAATGGCTTGCTCAATACCCAAGATACAGGCTTCATACTCAGCTTCATTGTTGGTGCACTCAAAAGTAAGACGAGCCGTGAAAGGCATGTGGGCACCTTTCGGAGTAGTAATGACAACACCAATTCCGCTTCCTTTAGCATTGATAGCCCCATCAAACAACAAAGTCCACTTTTCATCCGGATCAGGTCCCTTCTCAACAACTGGCTCTTCGCAGTCTTTCATCTTGAGGAACATGATGTCTTCATCTGGAAAATCAAACTTCATCGGCTCATAATCTTCAACCGGTTGTTGAGCAAGATAATCTGACAGAATACTCCCCTTGATAGCTTTCTGGGACGTATACTGGATGTCGTACTCTATCAGTACCATTTGCCACCGAGCAACCCTTCCGGTGAGAGCTGGCTTCCCGAATATATACTTGACTGGATCCATCTTGGAGATCAATAAGGTTGTGTGAGTAAAGCATTGAGTATCTCGACTCGCAGTCTGTGAATTTCTTACTCAGGTAGTAGATGGCATGCTTTTTTTACCTGTCTCGTCGTGTTAACTGAGAACACAACCCATGGAGTTATCGAGTACTGTTAGGTACATAATCAGCGGTCTCCCTGGGACCAGAGGCATAAGGATTGGAGGATTCTGCAAATACTCTTTTATTTTTTCAAAAGCCCTTTGGCAATCATCGTTCCACCTGATAGCCTGATCTTTTCTCAGCAACTTGAAAATTGGCTCGCACGTGGCTGTTAGGTGAGAGATGAACCTTGCAATGTAGTTCAACCTCCCTAAGAAACCACAGACTTGTTTCTCTGTCCTTGGCTCAGGCATTTCTTGTATCGCTTTCACTTTGGTCGGATCTACCTCAATCCCTTTTTCACTAACAACAAAACCCAGCAGTTTTCCAGATCTCACCCCGAAAGTACACTTGTTCGGATTAAGCCTCAGCTTGAATTTCCTCAAACGCTCAAAAAGTTTCTGCAGATTCACTAAATGTTCTTCTTCTGTCCGATATTTGGCAATCATATCATCAACATAAACCTCGATTTCATGATGAATCATATCATGGAAAAGAGTCACCATAGCTCGTTGATATGTGGCCCCGACATTTTTTAGACCAAACGGCATCACCTTGTAGCAGAAGGTGCCCCATGGGGTTATGAATGTTGTCTTCTCCATGTCTTCTGGTGCCATCTTGATTTGGTTATAGCCTGAAAAGCCATCCATGAAGGAGAATACCGAGAACTGAGCTGTGTTATCCACCAAAACATCAATGTGAGGTAATGGGAAATCATCTTTAGGGCTAGCTCTGTTCAGATCCCGGTAGTCGACACACATCCGTACCTTTCCATCCTTCTTAGGTACTGGAACGATGTTTGCAACCCATGGCGGATAATTTGTAACCGCTAGAAACCCTGCATCCAACTATTTTTGTACTTCTTCCTTTATCTTGACAGCCATCTCCGGTCTTGTTCTTCTGAGCTTCTGCTTGACCGGAGGACAACCTTCTTTGAGAGGAAAGCGGTGTACCACAATGTCCGTGTCAAGCCCTGGCATGTACTGATAAGACCAGGAGAAGATGTCAACATACTCTTGCAGCAATTCAATCAACCCCTTCTTCACATCGTCTTCCAAAGCAGCCCCTATCTTGATTTCTTTCTTGACGTCCTCGGTGCCAAGATTAATCACTTCAATAGACTCTTGATGCGGTTGAATGACCCTCTCCTCCTGTTTTAACAACCTGGCAAGTTCTTCAGGGAGTTCACAGTCTTCATCACCCTCTTCTTCAGTTTGAAAGATCGGATTTTCAAAGTTGAAGCGAGCCATAGCAGAACTGTTATCAATACGATCCGGTGATGTGCATCTGCATGAGCGATGGTATGTGCTTATGAGTGTGAACAAGGAATGAAAGCTAAACAAAACATTTCCAAATATTTTTTGATTTTTTTTTGAAAACTGCAAAAATAGAAAGACAAGGAACAAAATATTTGAATGCAAAAAGACGTCCTTTATTTATGATAAAAAATGCAGGTATCCACATAGATGAGCCCTACAATGAGTCATTACGCCCTGGGCGGAACGTAAGACTTAGATATGCATGAATAAACAAGAAAAATTACTCGTCCGGAAAAGTGACTTGGACAATCTCCTCAGAAGACCAATTGTTGATGACTTTACCCGGGATCCTCGGACGCACCCAGTTATCGATGTTGCAATCACTATCCCCATCTTCATCGTTGACCGCAGAGACCTGGCCATATTGGATGATGCCAGCACTGGAGAAAGTAATCAGCCCCTGACGAGTCTGAGGCGCTGAAGTTGTAGAAGTCAGAGTTGGCTGATACCCAATCCCGAACTCGTCTTCTTTCATTGGTAACACCAACACACGTCCCCAGCCGGGGGCAACGCCCGAATCTACCAAGGCATGTGCCTGCTTGAAGGATGAGATAGAGGCACCCGCTTTAACTTCTTCCACCAGAGCTGCGTCCTTGATCTGAACTGCCTCAAAGGCCTGACATAGGGTCTCATGAAATTTACCTTCTACCTCTACATACTTGAATGTAGACAGGTTACTGACCAGAATATCCTCCTCACCACAGACGGTGATAATCCTCCCATTGACTGGGAATTTAATCTTCTGATGTAAAGTTGAAGAGACAGCCCCAACGTTATGAATCCAAGGACGACCCAGCAGGCAACTATAGGAAGGACTGATATCCATCACATAGAAGACGGTGTTGAAGGTTTGTAATCCAATCTGAATTGGAAATTCTACCTCTCCGAACACCGACCTCTTAGAACCATCAAAGGCTCTCACAATAAGATCTGAAGGCTTCAAGACCAAACCCTCTACTTCTAACCTTGACAGGGCTCTCTTGGGTAGCACATTGAGAGAGGAACATGTATCCACCAGAACATGAGATAGCATAGTGCGTTTACACTCCATCGAAATATGCAAAGCCTTGTTATGATCGCGTCCAGCTGGTGTCAAGTCAGAATCAGTAAAACCTAACCCGTTGCTTGCATGAACATTTGCAACGATCCCTTCCAGTTGGTTCACCGAGATCTCCTGAGGCACATATGCAGCGTTTAGGACTTTCAGCAGTGCCTCCCTGTGTGCCTCCGAACACAGCAGGAGTGAGAGAATAGATATCTTGGACGGAGTCTGAATCAACTGATCGACTACCTTGTAGTCACTTTTCTTTGTGATCCTCGAGAACTCGTCCACATCCTTCTCAAAAGTGGGCTCAGAACCAGCCTGTGGTGCAGAGGCACCCTCGTTCATGACCTGCTTGCCTTTGGCTTTTGCCGCAACATCAGCACTATCAGTTTGGGTAACGGGTGGTGAGAACAGTCTACCACTCCTGGTGAATTGCCCGATTCCACCAACATTGTCCACTGCGGGATCTTTTATTTCCACTCCAGATTCAGACTTCTGATTCTGCACCTCCTCTATTTCCAGTGGTTGTTCCACCCCATGATCGTGCGTGTACACACTCCCCCCATAATGCCAAGGAATGGCCCTTTCGCTGGTGAAAGGTAAATGACCAGGGGTCGTGATGGTCATAGTGGACGGTTGCGCTGGTGGCACCGGCTGCGCTTCCGGTACATTGATCTGATTAGTTGGGTAGAAAATGGTGATAGTAGAAACATCATAGTCATACTCTGAAATCTCATTCATCGAAATGCAAGCATCCGAAACATCGGAATCAAGTTCAATAACATCATGGATTATAGAATCCGTAGGAACAACATCTGCGAATTCATCAGTAGCATTTTCAAACACCTCTTCCTCAACCCCTTCCACAAACTCTTGGACAGACAAATCTTCAACCTGGAGGGTACCTTTGTCAAGCAAGGTCTGGATACACTGTTGTAGCTTCAAACAATCTCCACTCTGAGTAGCACAATCCAAACAACCCTTCCCACAACCGGGGAAAACATCGGCCTTCAACAAGTATCCCTTGATATCCGACAACGGAGTCTTCAGCTTCAACACATCTTTGACGGATTTGGCTTCCCCTTCTATCATATTAACATTTGCACCACCATGCTGGGGCATGGGATTGTTGACGACATTCGGAGCCGGTGCAAGGTCGATGGCCTTTGAATCTATGAGGTCCTGAACTACGTGCTTAAAAGCTTTGCAGTTCTCAATATTGTGGCCAGGTGCCCCAGAGTGGAAGCTACACCTAACGTTAGCGTCATATCCCACTGGAAGTCTACCAACGAGAGGAGCCAGAGTGCGTAACTGCACAAGTTGTAGTTGTTGAAGACTAGAAAGCAATTGAGCGTACGACATTGGAAGAGTGTCGAAACGCCGGTCCATCATCCTTGGCCTCTGTTGATAAGCGGGTCTGTTACCCGGTTGTTGTTGTTGGTACTGAGCTGGTTGACGCTGGGGTTGTTGTTATTGTAGTGGTGCTGCAGCTGGAATAGTTACAGCCGCAAGATACGGTTGCTGATGATAGTTCTGAAAGTTATTCCTCTGGTTATCCCTGTTCTAATAAGAAGATATGGCACTTGCATCCCCTTCTCTCCTCTTCTGTCCCTGAATGAACGGCTTCTTCACCCCTGATGAAGATCTACCTCCACTCTGGGTCTTGTATGTCTTCAGGTAATTCTCTACTCTCTCGCCGGTAGAGACTACATCAGCAAAGTTCGAGGCGTTGCAACCCACTAGGCGCTCCAAATAAGGTCCGGGCAGAGTGTTCATGAACATGTTAGCCATTTCCTTCTCCAACATAGGAGGTTGAACACGGGAAGCTGTCTCCCTCCAGCACTGAGCGTATTCCCTGAAGCACTCATTACGCGAAAAACCGGCGGGAAAACGAAACAACAGAGCCGCCACCGTGCGTTATTTATCCCAAAGGAGGGAAAGGAAACGCTCGAAGTAAACCTGGAAAAGACATGGTCTCGCGACCAGAGAAATATGGGATCGGGAGTCAGTTATGTGAAGGGAAGGTATTAGCACCCCTACGCATCCGTCGTACTCGACGGGATCCACGCACAAAAAATTGGAGAAAGGTTGCTAAAAACTGCTCAGACACTGCACAAGGCTGGAAGGAACACAGAAAGACAGAAGAAATGGGACTCGGCAGGATATCGCATCCTGGGCCTACGTAGTCTATCAAGCACAGACATCAGAGTCGACGTAGTTCGGGACAGGGGAAACGTGCTCGCTAGGATGTCGCATCCTATGCATACGTATCTTCTCTAACTAGAGAAGAATCAGAGCACTCGTAGCTCGGCTAACGCACGCCAAACAAAACCCACACAGGAAACCGACTGCCAATCGCTGGACTTACGTCAGACTCCACACAAACAGGCAAACATGGAAACCGAATGCCAATCGCTGGACTTACATCAGACTCCGAACCAACAAACGCACACAGAAAACCAACTGCCAATCGTTGGACTTATGTCAGACTCCAACAAGCAAACAAGACACAGGAAACCAACTGCCAATCGCTGGACTTACGTCAGTCTCCAAACACACACAAAGGGTTGAAAAAGACAAAGGGCGCCCGGAGAGATCTGCTCATCTCCTGCCCACGTACCTCATCTGGTATGAGGATCAGGGCGACGTAGTTCCCCTAAGCAGGGGAAGAACTTCTATCCTAACCAGAGACAAAGGGGATAACAAGCTACTAGGGAGACTACGGCTCGAGCCTAGAAGTTGTCATGCATACGATCCCTATGTTGAGGTCTCTATCCTAACTTGCACAGGAAGCAAGCTAGCCTAAACAGCACATCATCAAAGACAAGTACAAGTAGCACACACTATATGCGAACAATTGGCTCACACAAGGCTAGGCTTTAGTCAAGGGGTCATGTCAACCTCGACAAACAAGACAACTGCAATGGGGTGTGGTTAGCTCTTAACCCTAACATTGAGAGTTAGGGTGAAGCAGATGAAATGGAGATGAGGGGTGTGCCTCATAGCTCTTATCCCTGGCCTGGGAGAGCATGAATCAATTAGGAAGTGCGGGAGTTCAGAATGTGGGAACTCTTCTCCACAGATGACTGACACAACAAGATCTTGGGTTCTTATTCACAATGCATCAACACATGGTGTGTGAGCAAAGTGAATGACACAACTGAGTAGCAGGGGATGGATTACACATCCCTTTTATCTGCCAATTGCCTCCTAAGAGGACTTTACCTGCTTGGCACAAAATTAAACATCCACAAGCATTGCCTCTTAAGGAGGGCTTCAGACAGGTGCCTACCAATAACAGTAGGTCTTCCAGACTACATGAAGATCAAGGAATTATACCTCAGTGGTATGCAAACCACAGGCAATGCCAAGCAAGTTCAAATGAACTTAAAGCAACTTAGGTACCTGTGGAAACAGCTAAACCAATCAGTACAAAATCCAGACAATCATACAACAGTCAATATCAGACAAACAACCCAATATGCAACACATAAACCATAAGCACAAGTGAATTGTTCTCAAAGCCTACAAAACAAGCAAATGTTAGCCAACAACAACCAATAATCAAGCTCAAATGAAGGAGCAACATCAATCATGGAGATGCACACTTGAACCTGAAATCACGACTCAAATAGTAAGTAACAAACCACTAGGTCAAAGCCTAGGGTCAAAAGAGGATCAAAAATCCAAAATAGAACCTCAAACTCAAAACATAGCATGTTTATTCACTCAAGAACAAGTCCTAAAAAGGACCAAATCATAATCAATAAGCAAGTCCATTTCATGTGCAAGATAAATCAAAGACCAATTCAAGGAATCCAAATGATCATCATGAATGAAAATTCTCAATCAAAACAGAAATGATTCAAATAATTCTAGAAAAATTCATGAGCAATCAAGACATCCACAACATCCATCACACAAAAAAACAGAACCATGGGAGATCATTTGGCATGGAAATCACATTGTACAAGTTAGACAACCAAATGTGTGACACAAATTGTCACACCATATTAACACAAGCATAAAACAGAAATGGAGCATGGGTAAAATTTCAAACCAAAGCCAAAATGTCCATCAAGGTGTCTAGAATCAGCATGTAAAATTTCAAGTTCATTGGATTAAAAACAAGCATTTCACTACAAGATAAGCAAGGTAAGGTCACAAATGGATACATGATCACATAACCTAGCACCAAATAAAATCCAGCGATGCAAAATTTTGGAAATCATGATCATTAGAAAATAGGCAAACCAAGGAACAATTAGCAAAAAATTGGAGATGAATTGATGCATTTTTCAATTTAATATGATTTTTCTAAGTTGGTGGAAAAAATAAAAAACAAGATGATCATGGCATTGGAAATATGGAGGGAAAACAAGAAAATATAAGGCAATTTGAAAAATCTCCTTCGCCAGGAATCGAATCCGGTGTGGATTCAAAAGTGTGGCGCGCCAGGTGCTAAAACGCACCATTTTACTAATACAGCGTGGCATTCAACGCTGAAGTGGCTTGGGTCAAACAAATGTGGACCTATCATTCTGCCTAATGGACGCGTGCATGGACCAATCATAACCAAGCCCTAAGCCAGCGCATGTAGAACCAGGAAACCGTTGCTAAACCTGGAAAACCGTTGCCAATGGATGATCTTCATCTTCTTCGTGAGGAAGAAGATGAACAGTGCGCAAGCTTCAAACGCATTTTCCAGAAAAATTCCAGAAATAAAAAACAATTACATCAACATGCAGCATTTTTCATGGAGATCATGGATCAATCAATAACTAAGCATGAATCATCATAATCAACTAGACTCGAGCAAAAGAAAATTTATGCACAAAACTTGAATCAACCATAACTAACTCAATAATGCACCATTTCAATTGATTTTTTGCTCAGAATCATCACCAACACAAGATCTACACAAATATAACAATTAATTTAAGAATTAGTGAGATCGAAACTTGACCTCTTGAAGAACAGCAAGTGGAAACTCGTGCTACAAGGCTCAACAATGGTCTAAAGCTCTTCTACAATGATTGTTGAGATGATTGATGGAGAGATTGAAGCTCAAACAAGCACGAATCCAGTAGAATTTGAAATTTCCATTAATGCTTCAAGCTTCATGTATGGTCAAAACTGGCACGAATTCCTCCAAATTCACGTTCAATCTTGCTCAGAAACACTTCATAATCATGAATCCAACAAGAGAAATGGCCTTTGTGTGAAGAAATTCGAAGTTCTTGGTGAGAGAAATTTTTTGAAAAGTTTTTAGATCTAGATCTGAAAAGCTTGTTAATGACCAATGCAGTTGTGATTATGATTATATATGCTTGGTTAATGAATCTGAAATCATGCTTAAGCCAAAACAAATTGGAATTAACAAGTTACAAGGTGTATGCATCAATTGGTATTTTCACTCCATGCAAGAGATGGCCACGTGAAGAGTACACAAATAAGGCCCAAATTCATCCAAAATAAGCCCATGCACCAATCAGAATTGGAATTTCATGCATGTGATCAACCAAAATGGTTTTAGCAATTTTCCTTCAAAAAACTTCATGAATGAGCATATGATCATGCAAAGGAATTTCATGCCATGTAATGGATGTTTTGGAAACTACATGTCATGAGGAACAAAATGCAAAAAGAACCACCAAAATTGGAGTTTTGGTTCAAAAGTTATGCTCATTTGAATTTTCAAGCACACTTTGCCATGATTGGATCATATCTCCTCAACCACACATTAGAAATTCATGATCTTTGACTTTTTGGAAATGGGAGAGAAAGATCTTAAACTTTCATGTTGGATAAAATTTCATTTGAAGCTTCTTTGATGTTGGAAAGTTGAGTTGAAGTTGGTCCAAAAACTTGCTATTTTTGGAAACTTGAAAATTACAGGTCATTTTCCAATTTTGGAAACTTTTGATCTGGCTTCAAATCCTTCAAGATAGATGTTTGACATGTTGAATATCCTTCTTTTGGACATGAATGAAGTGTCTCAAACCAATTCTCCATCTCCTAATCCACAGTTGACTTTACAGTTGACTTTTATGGGCCTCAAATGACTTGATCCTGCACTGTGGACTTTGAACCTTTAACACTTGGCCAAGTTGCTTCAAAATGATCCTTGGGTCATGTAAGCTCATTGGAACCACCATAGGGCTCTCATCTCATGGAAAATGATCTTGCTCTCTTGCACAGTTGAATCTCCTGACCAGTCTTGACTGATAAGATGTAACATGAGATGCAATGACAATGCAATGTTAATGTGATGTTAGTGACCTAAAAATGAAATGAATGTACAAATGGGAGGTGCAAATTTGAGGTGCTACAGCTGCCCCTATTCAATCAAATGGGAATCTGAACGGATGAGAGCAACGGTTGTCAGACCTTTAAGGTAAACAGGGATTGAATACCGAAAGAACCGGAAAATTTGCAATCTGCGGGGGATAAAGCAAAGGAAAGCAAGGCCATTTACCGATGGCGGCTTTACTGGAAACTTGATATTTACCGATATCAACGTCAGCGAGACCATTTACCGATGGCGGCTGGGAAACACCACCCAAAGGAAGCAGGACCATTTACCGATGGTGGCTTCAACTGGGATCTGATACTTACAGGAAGCAAGACCATTTACCGATGGTGGCTTCAAAACAACTCTTGATATTTACCGATATCAACGTCAGCAAGGCCATTTACCGATGGCGGCTGGGAAACAGATGTCACATAAATCGAGGCCATTTACCGATGGCGGCTGAACTGGGCATTCGATATTTACCGATATCGAAGAAAGCGAGGCCATTTACCGATGGCGGACAAGCTAGGGATTCGATATTTACCGATATCGAAGAAAGCGAGGCCATTTACCGATGGCGGCTTGGGAATAGTCGACTTGATATACAACTGATATCAAGGAACACAGTACCATTTACCGATGGCAAACTCCAACTGGGGAGGAAAAAGATATTTTCAACTGGAAACAGACAAAACGCTTATCAACGACTCTACTGGGGATTTGATAGAGAAATACTTCATAACCCGACATTTATCGATGACTGGGAAAAACTCGATGTTTACCGACACCAAAAAAAGGGACGACCAGATATTTACCGATGACTGGAATGAATATATACAACCAGACTTTTAACGATGACTGGGAAGAGACTCGATGTTTACCGTGATGTTCATAAATGAAACAAGACCATACATTTAACGATGACTGGGACGAGACTCGATGTTTAGCGACATCGAAAGATGATGTTTAGAAATGAAACAAGACCAGACATTTACCGATGACTGGGACGAGACTTGATGTTTATCGACATCGAAAGATGATGTTTACCGACACCGAAAAAAGAACACACACGGGTGTTAATGCGACACTTACCGGTATCACAATGATGACATCTTCATTTGTCAAGACAGGGCAGACACCTGCTAGGGACTACGCTGGGGGAGTCAATCAAACTTTCCTTTCACGGACGAGTGAGAAAATAAACCTCTCTGGGGATATCAATCCTGAATGCTGTCAGGAGCAACTGTTACAAATGTGCCATACAGATGTTGACATACGACCCGCCTCTGCTGGGGATATGATCCAAACTGGTGTAACATATGTATGCATATGTTTGAGTTTTTATGGCGTAATGCTCCATATTGAATGGAAATGTTACGCAATTTGAAGATGCAAATGATGATTACTACATGCAAAATGCAAATGGAGGAGAACTCCTGCTGGGAAAGCACACGAACGCTTCCGAGCGAACAACTCTGATTTGATCTTCCAATTCTGTGGGGAAACGCACTGCTGCTGGGGAATAGATAACCCTCGCTGGGGATGACCTCTACTGAACCCGATCCACTTGGGGATTCCGCTGAGGAAATAAACAAACAAATCCTACCTCCGCTGGGGAAATAACACTGAAGACTTCCGCTGGGGAAGCTGTCAACTCAAACCTGATGGGGATTACAGCACTTCAAACCTGGCTGCTGAGGAACTATCCATGGATACCTCCGCTGGGGAACAATATCTTCCGGCTTGCTGGGGAACTACCAGTCCTCAGACCTGCTGGGGAAATACTCTTCACGACCCTACTGGGGATTTGCAATCAACTTCAGGCCTTCCTGCGACAACCCAACCTCTCACACTACTGAACAGTGCTGAAATTCCTTTTGAACAAACTGTGGCTCACCTGCTTTAGCCGGCAATCAAAAGATAGTGATCTGTAAAACAGCAAGACATACATGCCCCATGGGATTGTACAGACAAAATACACCCAAGTGTAATCAACGTTCAAAATGATTTTCAAATGTTTATCTTTCTGCACGTTATTGTCTAGCCTTCATGTTTTTATATGCAATATTTATCAAAAATTCGGACGTTTTTTGCAAACAAAACAGTAAAATAAAAACGAGAGAGCAATTTATCTGAATAACGACTTTTATTGATTGAAAATGAGCCTATAAAGGCAAATACATCAGGAAGCAATTCCTAGGAAAAGGTAATTGCGCACAAAATATATCCTAATGGCAATGTGAATACGGCATCCACTATTTTCCAATTCTGTTATGACTCGTATATCCTAAACTTCCCCCCAAATTCCTTGCTTTCTAAGAAGAATGACTGGACCGATCTTATCCTTCGAGATGGTAGACACTGAAGCGCGATGAAGTACAGATAACTCAGACTGTAGTCTTCGATTTAATCCCTCTTTTGCCTGGATCGCCTTTTCAGGTTTTCAATCCACCGGGATACCCATTTTTGCCTAAGCCGCCCTTGCGGGTTTTCGACTTACCGGGTGTACATATTTTTCATTCTTTATCCCTAACTTTTGCCCGAACCTTTTTCTCTTTTTTTTTTGTTCGTCGGGATGCCCTTTTTTTCCTGGACTCTTTTATTCTTTTTGTCCAGCGGGTCAATTTATGCGAAGTATTTTTTGACTACATCTGAGTTAACAGAGGATGGAAAATCTTCACCATCCATAGTTGTAAGCATCAAGGCTCCACCGGAGAAGACCTTCTTAACAACATATGGACCTTCATAATTAGGAGTCCAGTTGCCCCTGTTATCTGTACCGGGAGGAAGTATCCTCTTCAAAACTAAATCACCAGTCTGATAGCTTCGAGGACGCACTTTTTGATCAAAGGCTCTCTTCATCCTTCTCTGATATAACTGCCCACGACACACAGCTGCTAACCGTCTCTCTTCGATAAGGCTTAACTCGTTAAACCTTGTTCGAATCCACTCAGCTTCGTCAAGCTTGACATCCAACAAGACCCTCAGAGAAGGAATCTCCACTTCAACAGGTAGGACTGCTTCCATACCATACACAAGGGAGTAAGGGGTTGCCCCGGTCGACGTACGTACTGAAGTACGGTACCCATGCAAAGCGAAAGGCAGCATCTCATGCCAATCCTTGTACGTCACGACCATCTTCTGCACAATCTTCTTGATATTCTTGTTTGCCGCCTCTACAACACCATTCATCTTTGGTTTGTAAGGAGAAGAATTGTGATGTTTGATCTTAAAATCTTTACAAAGCTCTTTCATCATCTTGTTATTGAGATTCGAACCATTATCAGTAATGATTCTCTCAGGAACCCCATAACGACAGATGATTTCCTTCTTGATAAACCGGGCAACCACTTGCTTGGTAACATTAGCATAGGAAGCTGCTTCCACCCACTTGGTGAAGTAATCAATCGCAACCAAGATGAAGCGATGTCCATTAGAAGCAATAGGTTCAATCTTCCCGATCATGTCAATGCCCCACATCGCGAATGGCCAAGGCGAGTTCATGACATTCAGAGGGCTTGGTGGTACATGCACCTTATCATCATAGATCTGACATTTATGGCACTTCCGAGCGTACTTGAAACAATCGGATTCCATAGTCATCCAGTAATAACCGGCTCTCAACAATTTCTTGGACATTGCATGACCACCAGCATGGGTACCAAAAGAACCTTCATGCACTTCTTGCATCAACATGTCTGCTTCGTGTCTATCCACGCATCTGAGCAGAACCATGTCAAAGTTCCTCTTGTACAACACATCATCCTGATTCAAATAAAAGCTTCCAGCTAGCCTTCTCAGGGTTTTCTAATCATTCTTTGACGCTCCTTCAGGATACTCCTGACTCTTAAGGAAGTTCTTGATGTCAAAGTACCACGGCTTCTCATCAACAACAGACTCGGCTGCAAACACATACGCAGGCCTTTCGAGTCGATTCACCGCAACATGTGGCACATGATTCCACCAATGAACTTTGATCATAGAAGACAAAGTAGCCAAGGCATCAGCCATCTGATTTTCATCCCGGGGGACATGATACAACTTCACTGTCTTGAAGAAAGTCAGAATCCTTCGGGTGTAGTCTCGATAAGGAATCAAATGCGGCTGGTGAGTATTCTAATCTCCATTGAACTGGTTAATCAGTAGAGCGGAATCTCCATAGATGTCCAGAGTTTTGATTCTTAGATCGATGGCTTCTTCTATCCCCATGATACAAGCCTCATACTCAGCTTCGTTGTTGGTTACGTCAAAAGTCAATCTGGCAGAAAAAGGTATATGAGCCCCTTTTGGATTGATAAGCACTGCCCCAACACCGTTGCCATTCATATTCACAGCCCCATCAAACATCAATGTCCACTTGTCATCAGGATCCGGTCCTTCCTCGACAAGAGGCTCTTCACAATCTTTCATCTTAAGATACATGATGTCTTCATCAGGGAACTCAAACATCATCGGCTGATAATCATCGATAGGTTGCTCGGCAAGGTAGTCTGACAGAATACTACCTTTGATGGCCTTCTGCGACATGTACTGGATATCATACTCTGTTAAGATCATCTGCCAACGAGCAACACGTCCGGTGAGAGCCGGCTTCTCAAAGATGTATTTCACTGGATCCATCTTAGAAATCAATAAGGTAGTATGGTTCAACATATACTGTCTCAGTCGGCGAGCAGCCCAGGCCAAAGCACATCAAGTTTTCTCGAGCTGCGAATATTTTATTTCACAGTCGGTAAACTTTTTGCTAAGGTAGTATATGGCATGCTCTTTTCGACCAGACTCGTCATGCTGTCCCAATACACACCCCATCGAGTTCTCAGTTACTGACAGGTACATTATCAGAGGTCTCCCAGGAACTGGAGGTATAAGGATTAGAGGTTTCTGTAAATACTCTTTTATCTTATCAAAAGCTTTTTGACAATCATCATTCCACCTGATTGCTTGATTCTTTCTTAGCAATTTGAATATCGGTTCACACGTGGCAGTTAGGTGAGATACAAACCGTGCAATGTAGTTCAATCTCCCTAAAAACCCACGAACCTGCTTTTCTGTTTTCTGTTCAGGCATTTCTTGAATAGCTTTGACTTTTGCTGGATCAAGCTTAATCCCTTTCTCACTGACAATGAAACCCAACAGCTTTCCAGATCTCACACCAAACATACACTTGTTTGGATTCAGCCTCAGTTTGAATTTTCTCAGCCTTTCAAACAATTTCTGCAAATTTACCAGGTGCTCCTCTTCTGTCTGCGACTTCGCAATCATATCATCCACGTACACTTCAATTTCTTTGTGCATCATGTCATCAAAGAGAGTCGTCATAGCCCTCTGATAGGTAGCACCGGCATTCTTCAGCCCAAATGGCATCACCTTATAGCAGAACGTGCCCCAAGGTGTAATGAATGTCGTCTTTTCCTTGTCTTCTGGCGCCATCTTAATCTGATTATAACCAAAGAAACCATCCATGAAAGAGAAAACCGAGGATTGTGCCGTATTATCAACCAATACATCAATGTGAGGTAATAGGAAGTCATCTTTTGGACTCGCTCTGTTTAAATCCCGGTAATTGACACACATTCTGACTTTGCCATCCTTCTTCGGCACGGGAACGATGTTGGCCACCCACGGGGGATAAGTAGTAACTGACAGAAAACCCGCATCCAACTGCTTCTGAACCTCTTCCTTGATCTTGACAGCCATATCAGGACTAGTTCTGCGCAGCTTCTGCTTGACTGAAGGACAATCTTCCCTGAGAGGTAGTCTATGCACCACAATATCTGTATCCAACCCAGGCAAATCTTGACTGTCTGTTTGATTGTTTGACTTGTATACTGATTGGGTTAGATTTTTTTCAGGTACCTAAGTTGCTTAAGTTCTTTTGAACTTGCTCTTGCTTTGCTTGGTTGCTTAACCATTGAGGTATAACTCTCTGACTTCATGTAGTCTGGAAGACCTGTCCTGTTACTTGGGCAGGCACCTGTCTGAAGCCCTCCTTAAGAGGCAATGCTTGTGCTTGTTTATCTTTGTGCCAAGCAGGTAAAGACCTCTTATGAGGCAATTGGCAGATAAAAGAGATGTGCGATCCATCTCCTGCTATTCAGTGTGTCATTCACTTTGCTCACACACCTTGTGTTGATGCATTGTGGATATTAACCCAAGATCCTTGTTGTGTCAGTCATCTGTGGAGAAGAGTTCCAACTTTCTGAACTCCCACACTTTCATTTGTCTGAAGCTCTCCCAGGCCAGGGATAAGAGCTGTGAGGTCCTACCCCCACTTCCCATTTCATCTACTTCACCCTAACTCTCAATGTTAGGGTTAAGAGCTAACTACACCCGATTCCAGTTGGCTTGTGTTTCACAGCCTAACCTTGTATGAGCCCAATTGTTTGCATATAGTGCGTGTGCTTGCTTTTTGTGCTTGTATGTATTTGCTTGTGCTGTTTAAGATAGCTCGCTTCCCGTGCAAGTTAGATAGTAACCTTAACATAGGGATCGTATGCATGATAACTTCTAGGCTCGAGTCGTAGTCTCCCTAGTAGTTTGTGTCTCCCTTTGTATTTGGTTAGGCTAGTCCTTTTTCCCTGCGTAGGGGAACTACGTCGCCCTGATCCTCATACCAGATGAGGTACGTAGGCAGGAGATGAGCTGATCTCTCCGGGCGCCCTTTTTCTTTTGCAACCCCTTTGTGTGCGTTTGGAGTCTGACGTAAGTCCAGCGATTGGCAGTTGGTTTCCTGTGTCTTGTTTGCTTGTTGGAATCTGACATAAGTCCAGCGATTGGCAGTTGGTTTCCTGTGTCTTGTTTGCTTGTTGGAGTCTGACGTAAGTCCAGCGATTGGCAGTCGGTTTCCTGTGTGTGTGTTTGTTGGTTCGGAGTCTGATGTAAGTCCAGCGATTGGCATTCGATTTCCATGTTTGCCTGTTTGTGTGGAGTCTGACGTAAGTCCAGCGATTGGCAGTCGGTTTCCTATTTGTGTTTTGTTTGGCGTGCGTTAGCCGAGCTACGAGTGCTCTGATTCTTCTCTGGTCAGAGAAGATACGTATGCATAGGATGCGACATCCTAGCGAGCACGTTTCCCCTGTCCCGAACTACGTCGACTCTGATGTCTGCGCCTGACAGACTACGTAGGCCCAGGATGCGATATCCTGCCGAGTTAGTTTCTTTTGTCTTTCTGTGTCTCCTTTCAGCCTTGTGTGTGCAGTTTGTGATCAGTTTTTAGCAACCTTATCCTTTCTTTTGTGCGTGGATCCCGTCGAGTATGACGGATGCGTAGGGGTGCTAATACCTTCCCTTCGCATAACCGACTCCCGATCCCATCTTTCTCTGGTCGCGAGACCATGTCTTTTCCAGGTTTACTTCGAGCGTTTCCTTTCCCTCCTTTGGGATAAATAACGCACGGTGGCGGCTCTGTTGTTTCGTTTTCCCGCCGGTTTTTCGCGTAATGCGACAGTTGGCGACTCTGCTGGGGAATTATAGAGAAGTTGACCTCTTGCTGGTCCATCTTCCCTAAACGAGTCTCTCCTAGCGCTCTCTGGGATAGGGTTTGGTTGCTTTTGCTGTTTCATTTATTGCATTCATTTATTTATTGTTTGCATTTATGTTTGCATTCATCATATTCATCTGTTCATCTGGCTGTGCTGTGTTGTCTCTCTGTTGGGGTGGGAGTTACATGAGGTAAAAGGCCCAATACCCAGGCTATGAGTGAAATCTAGGATACTTAGGAATAGAGTGATTCATGGGAAGCGGGTGGTATTGCGCCACTTAGCGGAACATTGATATCACGAGCAGTTCAGACTCTGATGGGGTATCGTCGTTACATACTTCGGGTGTGTATATGATGATATTCTATGAAAGGGTTATTTATGCTGCGTTTCTCTCGACCTTACCCTGGCCTAGATGACACCCGTGAGTGGGGAGGGAATGATCATTATTACAGGTACAGTTGGTGACTTGTCGGTGACTTGTTGGTGACTATTGGTTCAGAATTGTTGGGTCTCAGATGACTTTGGGGTTTCAGATGATTTGTGGTTCCGAGTTCAAGCCGAAGCTTTGATCCTGTGTTCCGAGATACACAGCCAGCCAGTCTTGTCTGCATCATTTGCATCATAGCATGTTTATTTTCAAAAAAAATACGCAATAAAAAAAAATTGAAAAAAAAGAAAAGAAAGAAAAAGAAAAAAGCTAATCTCTGCATGCATATCATTTCTCAAGTTCATTCAGGAGTCTATTCATTGTGAGAGATGGCAACTGTTCCAGAGTTGAAGCGGAGGACTTGTTCCTACAACTTTCACCGTGAGCCTTTGACGCCTCTGATAGAGTTGAGCAACCTTGTGACCAGTGGTAACCAGAAAGGGTTTGTTGATCAGTATGGGGATATTCTGACACTGTTGAAGATGGTGGTAGATCCAATGCCGTTGCAGACTCTTCTACAGTTCTACGACCCAGAGCTTCGTTGCTTCACCTTTCAGGATTATCAGTTGGCGCCTACTCTTGAGGAGTACTCCATTCTGATGAGTGTCCCAATCCGGTATCAGGTTCCTTTCTTGGATGTGCCTAAGGAGGTTGATTTCAGAGTTATTGCCAGAGCTCTCTATCTGGGTATCAAGGAAGTCACTGATAATTGGAAGTCCAGTGGGGATGTTGTGGGTTTGCCTTTGAAGTTCATGTTGAGGATTGCTAGAGAAGAAGCAGAGAAGGGAAATTGGGAAGCTTTTCATGCTCAGTTGGCCATCATGGTTTATGGGATTGTCTTGTTCCCGAGTATGCCCAACTTTGTGGACTATGCTGCAGTCACTATTTTCCTTGGGGGAAACCCAGTTCCTACTTTGTTAGCTGACACTTACTATGCTATTTACAGTAGGCATGGTAATGGTGGAGCTATCAGGTGTTGCCTTCCGTTGTTGCTCAGATGGTTCTTGTCGCTCCTGCCAGTCAGTGGACCTTTTGTGGATGCTCAAAGCACTCATAAGTAGACTCAGAGGGTGGTGTCTCTTACTTCTTATGATATCGGGTGGCAATCTTACCGGATGGACGTGCGTAATGTCATTATGAGTTGTGGAGAGTTTCGGAATGTACCACTTGTAGGGACTAAGGGTTGCATCAATTACAACCCAGTTCTTTCTCTTCGCCAGTTGGGGTTTGTGATGAATGGAAGACCGCTTGATGCTGAGATAGCTGAGAGTGTGTGTTTTGAGAAGCGAAGTGACCCTGTCAGTTTGGAGCGAGTAGGAAGAGCTTGGAAGACCATTGGTGTCAAGGATGGAGCTGTTCTGGGGAAGAAGTTTGCCATTGCTATGCCCGATTACATTGAGTGGGTCAAGAAGAGAGTGGAAACTTTGTTGTTACCCTATGATAGGATGAAGTCTTTGCAAGTGCAACCACCTTTGATCCTTGCTGAGAGTGTACCTGCTGAGCAGTACAAGCAAGCCCAGATGGAGAATCGTAGGTTGAAAGAGAAGGAGCAAGACACCCAGATGGAGCTCTACAAAGCCAAAGCTGATAAGTTGAACTTGGCTCATCAACTCAGAGACATGCAGGGTGTAGATGCTAGTGGAGTAAAGAGCAAGAAGAGATCTTATGAAGAGATGGAGGCCTTGTTGAACGCAGAACACCGTGAGTGCTTGAGGTTGCAGAGAGTTGAAGCCAGTTACCAGAAGAAGATAAGAGACTTGGAGAAGCAACTCAGAGACAAAGACATCCAGTTGAAGAAGGAAGTAGACTTGAGACGTGCATCAGAGAGCCAACTTGGAGGAGAAGTTGTGGAGCTCAGAAGACAATTGAAGGAGAAGCTCACTCCCTTGCCAGAATGTTCAGAGTGTGACCTATTGTTAGACCAGTGTCAGTATTTGAAGACTCTCATTCCTGGAGGCCAGTTGTTTTAGCTTGTACCTCTTTTATTTATGTTGAGAATCACCTCCAGGCTTGTTGGATGGGATTCATTGTTGTACTCCGGTTATTTGGATCTTTGTTGACTTTGTTGTATGATCCTTTGTTGCTCATATCTATAGATGAGGTTGTCGGCTTCACCTTGCGCTCAATTATCTTGTGTAGCTTGCTGTGTTGTGTATTGCAGGGTTGCCATTTCTTGAAGATGAATTAGGCTCTTTGAATGCCTGAGAAATGAACATATCATGTGCATCATACGCATCATTAGCATCATACGCATATCATTTTGCATAACAGGTGTTCTTGTTCGTGACTTCTCACTCTGGTTCCTGTGTCAGGCAGGATAGCTGATCAACGACCGCACCGTTACGCAACCAGATTGAATCATCAGAGGAATATGGACCAGGTTCAAGCAGAATTGGCTGAGATAAGGGCTAACATGGCCCAGTTTATGACAATGATGCAAGGGGTTGTTCAGGGGCAAGAGGAGCTGCGTGCCTTAGCCCAGAGACAGGAAGCTGTGATTCCGCCGTCCAACCGTGCGTCACCAGTGGGTGTACCCGTTCATGAGAATGCTGCTACTGCTGCTCCCGCCAATGACTATGCTGTAGGGGATGAATTGAGGGGTATCAGAATCAACGGACAACCTCTTGCTGCAGAGACTGTTAATGCTATAGCTACCCGGGCTCCGATTCGTCATCCTGCTCCGCTTGTTGACAGGCAGGAGGACATGTTCACTCTGCTCAGTGAAGACGATGATGTAGTGAGAGTTGAAGAGAGGGACCGTAAAGTTGATGTCCTTGCTGAGAAAATCCGAGCTATGGAATATCAGAACTCCCTTGGGTTTGATGTGACCAACATGGGTTTGGTTTAAGGTTTGAGGATCCCTTACAAATTCAAAGCACCCTCATTCGACAAATACAACGGTACTTCTTGCCCTCGCACCCACGTGCAGGCGTATTATCGGAAAATCTCTGCTTACACTGATGACGAGAAAATGTGGATGTATTTCTTCCAGGATAGCCTGTCTGGGGCTTCCTTGGATTGGTATATGGAGCTTAAGAGAGATTCTATCCGATGCTGGAAAGATCTGGGTGAGGCCTTCTTGCGGCAATATAAACATAACATGGACATGGCGCCGAGCCGGACTTAGTTGCAGAGTCTTTGTCAAAAATCTGGAGAGAGCTTCAAGGAGTACGCATAGAGGTGGCGTGAATTGGCTGCAAGAGTACAACCCCCTATGCTAGAGAGGGAACTGACTGATATGTTTATCGGTACACTACAGGGTGTTTTCATGGACCGGATGGGAAGTTGCCCATTCGGTAGTTTTTCTGATGTGGTGATCTGTGGGGAGAGGACAGAGAGCCTTATCAAAGCTGGGAAAATTCAGGATGCAGGGTCCTCATCGTCCAAGAAGCCGTTTGCTGGGGCACCTCGCCGGAGAGAGGGTGAAACCAATGCGGTGCAACACCGAAGAAATGTAAACAGAAATCAATATCGCCAGGTTGCTGCTGTAACAATTCCAACACCTCAACCTTGTCAACAACAGCAACAACAGAGAGTTCAACCACAACAACCGCCACAACAACAACAACAACAACAACGTCCGTATCAGCCGAGACAGAGGATGCCTGATCGACGTTTTGATCCTTTACCGATGACCTATGCTGAGTTGCTACCTGAGTTGCTCAGATTGGGATTCGTGAAGTTAAGAACAATGGCACCGTTGACAAAAATACCACCTGGGTATGATGCCAACGTGCGATGTGATTTCCACTCTGGTGCACCGGGGCACCACATTGAGAACTGCAGGGCTTTTCATCATAAAGTCCAGGACCTAATTGACGCCAAGACTATCAATTTTGCTCCTGTGTCAAATGTTGTAAACAACCCTATGCCTCCGCATGATGCACACAGAGTGAACAATGTCGAAGGGGGAGAAGCTGAAGATTTGGTGGTCAATGTTGAGGATGTTCAGACTTCATTGCTGGTGGTGAAGGACCGTTTGTTGAAGGGGGTGTATTCCCGGGCTGTTGTGAAGGCTGTGTAGACTGCTCAGAGTCAGAGAATGTTTGTGATCAGTTGAGGGCTGGTATATAGAGTTTGATTGACGAGGGTTGTTTGCAGTTAAGTCGGGCTGTTAGAGATCGTGGGGTGGTGTCAACCGTCATTATCTATTTCAAACCGTCCGAGGGACGTGGCCAGAGGACTGTTGGTGCGTCTACAACTAGTGGTATTCCTGTTACCATTTCTGCTCCTGTAACCAGCAGTACTCCAACTACCATCATTGCTTCAGGCAGAAGGGCTGTTGACAGTAAGGCTGTGCCATGGAAATATGACAATGCTTATTGCAGTAATCAGAGGGCTGAGAGTCAGGTCAGGCCGGTGAATCAGTCTCCTGTGACTATTGGGCTGCCTAGTAGAACTCCTGTGGTTGTGAGTCCAGTTGTGGACAATGTTGGTGGACCAGGAGGTTTTACCCGAAGTGGACGCTTGTTTGCTCCGCAACCGTTGAGAGACAACAATGCCGAGGCTCTTGCCAAGGCTAAAGGAAAACAGGCTGTGGTTGATGAAGAACCAGCTCTGAAGGAGGTGCCTGAGGGTTCATTTGAGAAAGACATGGAGGAGTTCATGAAAATAATCAAGAAGAGTGACTACAAGATTGTAGATCAACTGAATCAGACTCCGTCCAAAATTTCTATACTCTCATTGCTTCTGTGCTCTGAGGCGCACCGTAATGCCCTGTTAAAGATGCTGAATCTGGCTTACGTGCCTCAGGAGATCTCTGTCAACCAGTTGGAGGGCGTGATTGCTAATGTGAGTACCAGGCATGGTTTGGGATTCATAGATTTGGACTTAACGCCTGAAGGACGTAATCATAACAAAGCCCTGCATATCACCATGGAGTGCAAAGGCTCAGTATTGTCACACGTGTTGGTGGATACTGGTTCGTCTTTGAATGTGCTGCCTAAGAAGACTCTAGGTAAGATTGATGTGGAAGGGGTTATCCTCACTCCGAGTGATCTGATTGTGCGTGCGTTTGACGGATCCAAACGGTCTATTTTTGGTGAAGTCACCTTGCCAGTGAAGATTGGTCCGGAGGTATTCGACATTGTCTTCTATGTGATGGACATCCAGCCAGCATATAGTTGTTTGTTGGGGCGTCCTTGGATTCACGCAGCCGGGGCAGTTTCGTCAACTCTCCACCAGAAGTTGAAGTATGTCTGGAATGGTCAAATTGTGACCGTGTGCGGTGAAGAAGACATTCTGGTGAGTCACCTATCCTCTTTCAAGTATGTAGAGGTGGATGGCGAGATCCATGAAACTTTATGCCAGGCATTCGAGACCGTTGCTCTTGAGAGGGTGGCTTTTGCTGAGCAGAAGAAGCCAAGTGCCTCAATTGCATCATACAAGCAGGCCAAGGAGGTTGTCAACTCTGGAAAAGCAGAAGGCTGGGGCAAGATGGTGGATTTGCCTATCAAAGAAGACAAGTTCGGTATTGGTTACCAACCCTTGCAGGCGGAGCATGGTGTGCAGACAGGTCCGAGTACCTTTACCAGCGCTGGGCTGATGAATCACGGTAACGTCTTTGCAGCCAGTAGTGAAGATGGTGACAGTGATTGTGATCTGGACAACTGGGTTCGCCCGTGTGCACCAGGGGAATTGATCAACAACTGGACGGCAGAAGATGTGGTCCAAGTTACTCTTCAAACAGAGTAATTTTCTTTTGTTTTTCATTTTGCACAAAACCCTACGTTCTGCCCAAGGCGTAGTGGTTCATTGTAGGGCCTCATCATGTTTTTCAATGATATCATTAATAAAGGACATTTTGCAAACAATTTTGTGATCCCTGTCTTTCTATTTTTGTTTTCACTTTTCAAATAAAAATGGCAATGTTTTTGTTTTTTGTGACTTTCTTGAATTCTTTTTTCTAAAACAAAGCATTAAACATGCAGAAGTGATCTCACGGAATCCACTATGAAAAGTTCTGTTATGGCTCAGTATGATTTCAATAATCCCATCTACCAAGCTGAAGAGGAGAGTGAGGAAGACTGTGAACTCCCCAAAGAATTGGTCAGATTGTTGAAGCAGGAGGAAAGGGTCATCCAACCTCATCAGGAGGAGTTGGAGATTATTAATCTTGGTACTGAGGACGCCAGAAGAGAGATCAAGATCGGGGCTGCTTTGAAGGAGGATGTCAAGAGCAGGTTGATTGAGATGCTGAGAGAATATGTGGAGATATTCGTCTGGTCGTATCAAGATATGCCTGGGTTGGATACCGATATTGTGGTGCATAGACTACCTCTTAGAGAAGAGTGTCCTTCGGTCAAGCAGAAGCTTCGGAGAACGAGTCCTGATATGGCTGTTAAAATCAAGGAAGAGGTTCAGAAGCAGTTCGATGCGGGTGTCTTGTCAGTGACCACTTATCCTCCGTGGGTGGCCATCATCGTTCCCGTGCCGAAGAAGGACGGTAAAGTCAGAATGTGTGTCGATTACCGGGATTTGAATAGAGCAAGTCCGAAAGATGATTTCCCATTACCTCACATTGATGTATTGGTTGATAATACGGCTCAATCCTCGGTTTTCTCTTTCATGGATGGTTTTTCTGGGTATAATCAGATTAAGATGGCGCCAGAGGACATGGAAAAGACGACATTCATTACACCTTGGGGCACGTTCTGCTATAAGGTGATGCCATTTGGGCTGAAGAATGCCGGTGCTACCTATCAGAGGCCTATGACGACTCTCTTTCATGACATGATGCACAAAGAGATTGAAGTGTACGTGGATGATATGATTGCGAAGTCGCAGACAAAAGAGGAGCACCTGGTTAATCTGCAGAAGTTGTTTGATAGACTGAGAAAGTTCAAGCTGAGGCTGAATCCAAACAAGTGTACGTTTGGGGTGCGATTCGGGAAGCTGTTAGGCTTCATTGTTAGTGAGAAAGGGATTGAGGTTGATCCAGCAAAAGTCAAAGCTATTCAAGAAATGCCTGAACTGAAAACAGAAAAGCAGGTTCGTGGGTTTTTAGGGAGATTGAACTATATTGCAAGGTTTGTATCTCACCTAACTGCCACGTGTGAACCAATATTCAAATTGCTAAGAAAGAATCAAGCAATCAGGTGGAATGATGACTGTCAGAAAGCTTTTGACAAGATAAAAGAGTATTTACAGAAACCTCCAATCCTTATACCTCTAGTTCCTGGGAGACCTCTGATAATGTACCTGTCAGTGACTGAGAACTCGATGGTGTGTGTATTGGGACAGCATGACGAGTCTGGTCGAAAAGAGCATGCCATATACTACCTTAGCAAAAAGTTTACCGACTGTGAGATCAAATATTCACAGCTTGAGAAAACTTGCTGTGCTTGGGCCTGGGCTGCTCGCCGACTGAGGCAGTATATGTTGAACCATACTACCTTGTTGATTTCTAAGATGGATCCAGTGAAGTACATCTTTGAGAAGCCGGCTCTCACCGGACGTGTTGCCCATTGGCAGATGATTTTAACAGAATATGATATCCAGTATACGTCGCAGAAGGCCATCAAAGGTAGTATTCTGTTAGACTACCTTGCCGAGCAACCGATTGATGATTATCAGCCGATGATGTTTGAATTCCCTGATGAAGACATCATGTATCTTAAGATGAAAGACTGTGAAGAGCCTCTTGTCGAGGAAGGACCGGATCCTGATGACAAGTGGACACTGATGTTCGATGGGGATGTGAATGTGAATGGTAACGGTGTTGGCGCAGTGCTTATTAATCCAAAAGGTGCTCATATACCTTTTTCTGCTAGGTTGACTTTCGACGTCACCAACAACGAAGCTGAGTATGAGGCTTGTATCATGGGGATAGAAGAAGCCATTGATCTGAGGATCAAAACACTTGACATTTATGGAGATTCCGCTCTAGTGATCAATCAGGTCAATGGAGACTGGAATACCAATCATCCGCATTTGATTCCTTATAGAGATTACACCCGAAGAATACTAACGTTCTTCAAGAAGGTGAAGTTGTATCATGTCCCCCGGGACGAGAATCAGATGGCTGATGCCTTGGCTACTTTGTCTTCTATGATCAAAGTTCATTGGTGGAATCATGTGCCACACGTTACGGTGAATCGACTCGAGAGGCCTGCGTATGTGTTTGCAGTCGAGTCTGTTGTTGATGAGAAACCGTGGTACTATGATATCAAGAACTTCCTCAAGAGCCAGGAGTATCCTGAAGGTGCGTCGAAGAATGATAAGAAAACCCTGAGAAGGCTAGCTGGAAGCTTTTATTTGAATCAGGATGATGTGCTGTACAAGAGAAACTTTGACATGGTGCTGCTCAGATGCGTGGATAGACACGAAGCAGGCATGTTGATGCAGGAAGTGCACGAGGGTTCGTTTGGTATCCATGCTGGTGGTCATGCAATGGCTAAGAAATTGTTGAGAGCCGATTATTACTTGATGACTATGGAGTCCGATTGCTTCAAGTATGCTCGGAAGTGCCATAAGTGTCAAATCTATGCTGATAAGGTGCATGTACCACCCAGCCCTCTGAATGTCATAAATTCGCCTTGGCCGTTCGCCATGTGGGGCATTTATATGATTGGGAAGATTGAACCTACTGCTTCTAATGGACATCGCTTCATCCTGGTTGCGATTGATTACTTCACCAAGTGGGTGGAAGCGGCTTCCTATGCTAATGTTACCAAACAAGTGGTTGCCCGATTTATCAAGAAAGAAATCATCTGTCGTTATGGGGTTCCTGAGAGAATCATCACTAACAATGGTTCGAATCTCAATAACAAGATGATGAAGGAGCTTTGCAGAGATTTCAAGATTGAACATCACAATTCTTCTCCTTACAGACCGAAGATGAATGGTGTTGTAGAGGCGGCAAACAAGAATATCAAGAAGATTGTGCAGAAGATGGTCGTGACGTACAAGGACTGGCATGAGATGTTGCCTTTCGCTTTGCATGGGTACCGTACCTCAGTACGTACGTCGACCGGGGCAACCCCTTACTCCCTTGTGTATGGTATGGAAGCGGTCCTACTAGTTGAAGTGGAGATCCCTTCCCTGAGAGTCTTGTTAGATGTCAAGCTTGACGAAGCTGAGTGGATTCGAACAAGGTTTAACGAGTTGAGCCTTATCGAAGAGAGACGGCTAGCAGCTGTGTGCCACGGGCAGTTGTATTAGAGAATGATGAAGAGAGCCTTTGATCAGAAAGTGCGTCCTCGAAGCTATCAAACTGGTGATCTAGTTTTGAAGAGAATCCTTCCTCCCGGTACAGATAACAGGGGCAAGTGGACTCCTAATTACGAAGGTCCATATGTTGTGAAGAAGGTTTTCTCCGGTGGAGCCTTGATGCTTACAACTATGGATGGTGAAGATTTTCCGTCCCCTGTTAACTCAGATGTAGTCAAAAAATACTTCGCGTAAATTGACCCGCTGGACAAAAAGAATAAAAGAGTCCAGGCAAAAAAGGGCATCCCGGCGAACCAAAAAAAAAAGAAAGGTTCGGGCAAAAGTTAGGGATAAAAGAATGAAAAGAATTTGTACACCCAGTAAGTCGAAAACCCGTAAGGGCGGCTTAGGCAAAAATGGGTATCCCGGTGGATTGAAAACCCGAAAGGGCGATCCAGGCAAAAGAGGGATTAAAGCGAAGACTACAGTCTGAGTTATTTGTACTTCATCGCGCTTCATCGTCTGCCATCTCGAAAGATGTGATCGGTCCAGTCAGTCTTCTCAGAAAGCAAGAAAGTTGGGAGAAAACTAATGATCTGTGAGTTATAACCGAATTGGGAAATAGTGGATGCCGTGTTCACATTGCCATTAGGATAGATTTTTTCCTTTTGTGCGCAATTACCTCTTTCTAGGAATTGCTTCCCGATGTATTCGTCTTTTCAGGCCCATTTTCAATCAATAAAAGTCGTTATTCAGATAAATTGCTCTCTTATTTTTATTTTACTGTTTTGTTTGCAAAAACGTCCGAATTTTGATAAACATTGCATATAAAAACATGAAGGCTAAACAATAACGTGCAGAAAGATAAAACATTTGAAAATCATTTTGAATGTTGAGGACACTTGAGCGTATCTTGTCCATGCAACCCCTGGGGCATGTATGTCAGGTTGTTTTGCAGGTTGTTACTGGTTGATTTCTTTGCTGAAGCAGATAAGCTACAGTTGTTTCCTCAGCAGTGTGAGAGGATGGGGATGTTCCCTATCAGATGAAGCAAGTTCGAGACTTGTCTCCCCAGCCTAGTTAAGCCATAGTTGATTCCCTAGCAGGCTTGGAAGTGGCTGTTTCCCCAAGCAAGTCTGGAAGCTATCAGAGCTGTTTTTCTCCCCTACAGAAACGTCTGTGGATAGGGCCTTCTATCCCCAGCAAAGTTAAAAGATTGATAAGTTCCCAGCTGAGGCTGAAGATTGATTATCCCCACTGAGTTGGAAGGATGTTGTATCCCCAGCGAAGATGTCAGGGGATTGGTTTTATTCCAGTTGGAAGGATGTTGTATCCCCAACGAATGTGTCAGTGGATTGGTTTTATTCCCCAGCAGTCTGGTTTGAAGTACTGCTATCCCCAGCATAGTCGTGAGCGCTTGTCCCCGACAGGGTTGTTGTGGTCCATCCCCAGCGTGGTCTGGTATATTACTTTCCCCACCAGAGTTGCTTTTCCTCAGCAGAGTGGTGAATGCCTGTCCCCATCAGGGTTGTGATGTGTTCCCCTAGCAGATCTCCCGAGCAGAGGTTTGTGTTGATGGTTTTCCCCATAAGGTTCCCCGAGTGGATCAGGTTCGGCGAAAATTATCTCCAGCAGAGTTTATCCTACCTGTGTATTGGCAGCTCTCCCCAGCGTAAGTCGCATTGATTGTATCCCAAGCGGAGTCCCCGAGTGGATTGGGATCCTTTCTCCAACAACAGTGTTATTCTCCAGCAGGAGTGAGAAGTCGGTGTTACTCCCCGCAGAATATTCCTCAGACAGAGTTTCCCCACAAAATTGGAGTATTTGATCAGTTTGGCTCCCCGGCAGAGTTCATCATTTGCATTTTGCATGTAGTGATCATTGCATCCTCAAAATGCGTAGCATTTCCATTCGATATGGAGCATTACGCCATAGAAAAATTCAAACATATGCATTCATATGTCAAACCTAATCAGACCATATCCCTGGCAGAGGCGGATTGTTGTTCAACATCTGTACAGCACGTTTGCTACAGTTGCTCCTGACAGCATTCAGGATTGATATTCCCCAGAGAGGTTTATTTCCTCACCCGTCCGTGAAAAGAAAGCTTGATTCTCCCCAGTGAGATCCCCAGCAAGTGTTTAGCCTTGCCCTGACATATGTAGATGTCGTCCCTGTGATACCGGTAAGTGTCATGTCAACACCCGCGTGTGTTCTTTCTTTGAGTGTCGGTAAACACTATTCTTTCGGTGTCGGTAAACATCAAGTCTTACCCAGTCATCAGTAAATGTCTGGTCGTCTTTTCTTTGGTGTCGGTAAACACCATTCTTTCGGTGTCGGTAAACATCGAGTCTCACCCCAGTCATCGGTAAATGTCTGGTCTTCTTTGTTGATGTCGGTAAACATCATCGTCCGATGTTCGTAACATATATTCTTTCCCCAAGATTCACCTCTTCGTTGGTGTCGATAAACGTTGAGTTTTTCCTATTCGTCCGTTGACGTCTAGTTGTATTCTCCCCACAGGTCATCTGTTGATGTCTATTCACCTCTCCGTTGGTGTCGATAAACAATGAGTTTTCCCGATCGTCCGTTGACGTTTGGTTGGTTAGCTTTTTCCCCAATAAGTTCACCTCTCCGTTGGTGTCGATAAACGTTGAGTTTTTCCCATTCGTCCGTTGACGTCTGGTTGCGCATACTATCCCCCAGTCATCGGTAGATGTCTGGTCGTCTTTGTTTGATGTCGGTAAACATCATCTTTCGATGTCGGTAAACGTCGAGTCTCATTCCAGTCATCGGTCCATGTCTGGTAATTCCCCAGCCGGAGATTCCCAGTAGAGTCGTCGGTAAACGTCCTGTCTGGTTTCCGGTTGCAAATATTTGTTTTCCTTCCCCAGTGAAGTGTTCACCTCTCCGTTGGTGTCAATAAACGTCGAGCTTCTCCCATTCGTCCGTTGACGTCTGGTCGGGTCATTCCCAGTCATTCGTTAATGTCTGGTCACCTCTCCGTTGGTGTCGATAAACGTCGAGCTTCTCCCGTTCGTCCGTTGACGTCTGGTCGAGTCTTTCCCAGTCATTCGCTAATGTCTGGTCACCTCTCCGTTGGTGTCGATAAACGTCGAGCTTCTCCCGTTCGTCCGTTGACGTCTGGTCGAGTCTTTGCCAGTCATTCGTTAATGTCTGGTCACCTCTCTGTTGGTGTCGATAAACGTCGAGTTTTTCCCAGTCGTCCGTTGACGTTTGGTTGTACCTTTTCCTTTGATAAAAATCAAAATCCCCAGGAGTCGTCAGTAAACGTCTTGTCTGGTTGCTGTTGCAAATATCTTGTATCATATCCCCGCAGAGTGCAAATTTCTACGGTTCTTTGGTATTCAATCCCTGTTTACCCTGAAGGTCTGACAGTCGTTGCTCTCATCCGTTCGGGTTCCCAGTTGATTGAATAGGGGCAGCTGTAGCACCTCAAATTTGCACCTACCATTTTGTATATACATTTTCATGTTTAGGTCATTAACATTGCATTGTTCATTGCATAGTCCATCAAGTCATCAGTCAAGACTGGTCAGGAGATTCAGTTGTGCAAGCAAGCAAGTGCATTTTCTATGGAATCAAAGACCTAGGGTTGGTTCAATGAGTTCATGTGACCCAAGGATCATTTTGAAGTGATTTGGTCAAGCATTGAAGGCTCAAAGCTCATCAGTCAAGATGCAAACCATCTAAAACCCTAAAAAGTCAAAGCTCAAAGCTCAACTGTCAGTTCAACCATCGATTTGGAGGTGGGAGAGGGTTAGAGATGCCTCATTCATGTTCAAATGAGTCTCATTTGACATTTCAAACATCAACATTGAAGAATTTGAGGTTAGATCAAAACTTTCCAAAAATAGCAGGTGACCTGTAATTTGAATTTGCCAAAAATGGAAAGGTTTTCAACTCAAGATTACATCATTAAGAAAGCTTCAAATGAAAATTTGTTCAACATGAAATTTTAAGATCTTTCTCTCCCATTTCCAAAAAGTCCAAGATCATGGATTTCTCATGTGTGGTTGAAGAGATATGGATCAATCTTGGCCAAGTGTGATTTGAACTTCCAATGGGCATAACTTTCAAACCAAAAATCCAATTCAAGTGGTTCTTTTTGCATTGTTCTTATTTTGACCTATACATTCCAAATCTTGCATTACATGACATGCATTACATTCACATGAATATTTGGAAATTCACTTGATTTTGGAGGGAAAATATGGCATTTGAAATTTGTGCATTATTTGAACATTTCACCACTTCCATTGGTCCCAAAAACAGAATTTAGAGTGAATTTGAGATCATTTTCGTGCACTATTCATCATGCACACCATGCATAGAGGTGAAATACCAAATTTGCGTATGCACCTTATTTTTGCTAATACATTTAACCAGTGCCTAAACATGATTAGGAGAGTGATTAGGAGGATGTATATAAGACAAATCATAACTGTTTTCATCTAACCACAATCACTTTTTCAGATCTAGATCCAATTCTTGAAATTTTTTCTCTCAAATTTTCTTCAATTTTCTTCAAACCAATTCATCATCCATTGCCTGATTCATCATCTGGAAGTATCATGGAGCATGTTTGAAGCAAGAATCAAGAGAATTGGTGCAAGGTTGAAGCAGCTCGAAGCTTTGATGCATTAATGGTGAATTCAAATTTGAGAGAGATCGTGCATAATTAATCTTTAATTCTTCATCCAATCAACTTCACAAGCACTTTGGAAGATCTGTTGAGCATCACAAGTCTTGGATCCATTGAATTCCAGTTCTATTTTCTCCAAGAGGTCAGGAATCGAATCTCTTGTTTCTCAAAATTATTATGATGTTATTGTAGATCTTGCAATGCTAGTTAATTTGAGCTTTGAACCACAAAATTCCATGCAGAATTGAGTTAGTTATGTTGATTTAAAGATTCATGTGTGAAACTTGATTGCTTCGATTCGATCTTGTGGCTTTGATTCATGCTTAATTATTAGTGGATTCGTGTTCTATGTTGGAAGATCTACACGTTCATATGTTTAATTTCCATTTCTGGTAAAAATTGTTCTTGAGCATGCATATTGTTCATGATGAATGCGTTTGAAGATGATGAAGAACATTTCCAGAACAAGTTTGATCCTCCAAAGTGTTTTTCCAGCGTTTGCATGTGTTTCTCCAGCGCTCGCTTGTGATTGGTTCGTTTGAATAGCCATGCAGCGCTCTAATTGGCTTGCCTTGACACGTCATAAATGAAACGACCGTGTTTCATTGTTCTGAGTGCGCCACATTTGAAATGGCTCAGGCTTCGATTCCAGCTCAATGCAATTATTTCAAATGCCATACATTATTTTCTTTTTCCCTCCATGCCATGAACCATGCTTCTCATATCATTTTTTATTTTCTTTCTCAAATTTCAAAATTCATAAATAATTAAATAATGATCCAAAAAATATTAGGATTTTTGTATTGCATCCCATTTTCTGTCTAGTTTTTTATGAATATTATTTTGCAAATTATGCATGGCTGGAAAATAACTTGTGCTAGGGTTTGTGTATACATGTTCATTTTGTACATTGCCTTGCCATATCCTTTGTGAAATGCTGAGATTTTCTCCAATGCTCATGAAATTTTACATGTTGAAACTATACTCTGAGGTTGACATTTTGGTGTTGATTTGGTATTTTTACCATTTGTGGTTTTTGTTTTATGATCATGTGAATGTAGGTGTGACAATTTGTGTCACACCTTTGCTTGTCCAACTTGATTAATTTGTTTGCCATGCCAAATGAAATCCAAATGCCTTGATTTTTTGTATGATACATGTCATGGATGTTGTGAATGCTCATGATTTTTGTTGGAATTTTTGGATTGATTTCTGATTTGATTGAGATTTTTCATTTTGGATGGTCATGTTTGAGCTTTTGAATTTTCTTGAATTTCAATTGTTTGTGAAATGCTTGTTCTTTATTCAATGGATGTGAAACTTTGCATATTATTTCTAGACATGTTGAATGTTGTTTTGGCTTTGGTTTGAGGTGTTTACCATGTTTAATCCCTGTTTTATGCTTGTGCTAAGTTGGTGTGCCAAGTTGTGTCACATATGTGCTTGTTATGCTTGCCTTGACTTATACAATATGATTACCATGCCTAATGATGTCCAATCCTCCTAATTTTTTGTGTGATGATCATGTTATATGTTCTGTTTGCTCATGAATTTTGTTGAGATTATTTGAATCATTTTTGAATTAATGTGCATTTGTTCATTCTGATGTCACAATGTGGTTACAACTTGCATACCTTGCCATATTTGGTTCATGAAATGAATTTGGTTGATGATATTGATATGGGACTTGTTGGATTGTGTTCTTGATTTAATGAAGTTGATCCATGTTAAATTTCATGTTCTGTTTTGAATGTTTGACCCTCTTTTGACCCTAGGCTTGGACCTAGTGGTTTGGACTTATCATTTGGGTTGTGGATTTCAGGTTAAGAAGCACATTGCCATGATTGGAGTTGCTCACTCTCTTGAGTTGATTAAGTGATTAATATTGACTAACTTTGATTTGTTTTGTAGGTTGATGCCAAGTTACTTGTGTTGTTCCCATTGGCTTGTGCCTTGCACATTGCTTGCTTATCTGTCTGGTTGTGTGATTGACTGTCTGTTTGATTGTTTGACTTGTATACTGATTGGGTTAGATTTTTTTCAGGTACCTAAGTTGCTTAAGTTCTTTTGAACTTGCTCTTGCTTTGCTTGGTTGCTTAACCATTGAGGTATAACTCTCTGACTTCATGTAGTCTGGAAGACCTGTCCTGTTACTTGGGCAGGCACCTGTCTGAAGCCCTCCTTAAGAGGCAATGCTTGTGCTTGTTTATCTTTGTGCCAAGCAGGTAAAGACCTCTTATGAGGCAATTGGCAGATAAAAGAGATGTGCGATCCATCTCCTGCTATTCAGTGTGTTATTAACTTTGCTCACACACCTTGTGTTGATGCATTGTGGATATTAACCCAAGATCCTTGTTGTGTCAGTCATCTGTGGAGAAGAGTTCCAACTTTCTGAACTCCCACACTTTCATTTGTCTGAAGCTCTCCCAGGCCAGGGATAAGAGCTGTGAGGTCCTACCCCCACTTCCCATTTCATCTGCTTCACCCTAACTCTCAATGTTAGGGTTAAGAGCTACTACACCCGATTCCAGTTGGCTTGTGTTTCACAACCTAACCTTGTATGAGCCCAATTGTTTGCATATAGTGCGTATGCTTGCTTTTTGTGCTTGTATGTATTTGCTTGTGCTGTTTAAGATAGCTCGCTTCCCGTGCAAGTTAGATAGCAACCTTAACATAGGGATCGTATGCATGATAACTTCTAGGCTCGAGTCGTAGTCTCCCTAGTAGTTTGTGTCTCCCTTTGTATCTAGTTAGGCTAGTCCTTTTTCCCTGCGTAGGGGAACTACGTCGCCCTGATCCTTATACCAGATGAGGTACGTAGGCAGGAGATGAGCTGATCTCTCCGGGCGCCCTTTTCCTTTTGCAACCCCTTTGTGTGCGTTTGGAGTCTGACGTAAGTCCAGCGATTGGCAGTTGGTTTCCTGTGTCTTGTTTACTTGTTGGAGTCTGACATAAGTCCAGCGATTGGCAGTTGGTTTCCTGTGTCTTGTTTGCTTGTTGGAGTCTGACGTAAGTCCAGCGATTGGCAGTCGGTTTCCTGTGTGTGTGTTTGTTGGTTCGGAGTCTGATGTGAGTCCAGTGATTGGCATTCGGTTTCCATGTTTGCCTGTTTGTGTGGAGTCTGACGTAAGTCCAGCGATTGGCAGTCGGTTTCCTGTTTGTGTTTTGTTTGGCGTGCGTTAGCCGAGCTACGAGTGCTCTGATTCTTCTCTGGTCAGAGAAGATACGTATGCATAGGATGCGACATCCTAGCGAGCACGTTTCCCCTGTCCCGAACTACGTCGACTCTGATGTCTGCGCCTGACAGACTACGTAGGCCCAGGATGCGATATCCTGCCGAGTTAGTTTCTTTTGTCTTTCTGTGTCTCCTTCCAGCCTTGTGTGTGCAGTTTGTGATCAGTTTTTAGCAACCATATCCTTTCTTTTGTGCGTGGATCTCGTCGAGTACGAAGGATGCGTAGGGGTGCTAATACCTTCCCTTCGCATAACCGACTCCCGATCCCATCTTTCTCTGGTCGCGAGACCATGTCTTTTCCAGGTTTACTTCGAGCGTTTCCTTTCCCTCCTTTGGGATAAATAACGCACGGTGGCGGCTATGTTGTTTTGTTTTCCCGCCGATTTTTCGCATAATGCGACACACCACCATGCTGCGGCATGGGATTGTTGACGACATTGGGAGCCGACGCAAAGTTAATGGCCTTTGAATCTATGAGGTCCTGAACTACGTGCTTAAAAGCTTTGCAGTTCTCAATATTATGGCCAGGTGCCCCAGAGTGGAAGTTACACCTAGCATTGGCGTCATAACCCATGGAAGTCTGCCAACAGGAGGAGCCAGAGTGCGCAACTGCACAAGTTATAGTTGTTGAAGGCTAGGAAGCAATTGAGCGTACAACATTGGAAGAGTGTCGAAACGCCGGTCCATCATCCTTTGCCTCTGTTGATAGGCGGGTCTGTTACCCGGTTGTTGTTGTTGGTACTGAGTTTGCTGACGTTGTGGTTGTTATTGTTGTAGCGGTGTTGCAGCTAGAATGGTCACAGTCGCAACATACGGTTGTTGATGATAGTTCTGAAAGTTATACCTCCGATTACCCATGTTCTGATAAGAAGATACGACATTTGCATCCCCTTCTCTCATCTTCTGTCCTTGAATGAACGACTTCTTCACCCCTGAAGAAGATCCACCTCAACTTTGGATCTTGCATGTCTTCAAATAGTTTTATACTCTCTCGCCGGTAGAGACTACATCAGCAAAGTTGGAGGCATTGCAACCCACCAGGCGCTCCAAGTAAGGTCCGGGCAGAGTGTTCATGAACATGTTAGCCATTTCCTTCTCCAACATAGGAGGTTGAACACGGGAAGCTGTCTCCCTCCAGTGTTGAGCGTATTCCCTGAAGCACTTATTGCTTTTAAGAGACAGATTCTGAAGTTGAGTTCTGTCTGGAGCCATGTCTGCATTATACTGATACTGCTTCACGAAAGCCTTAGCCAAATCCCTCCAGCAGCGGATGTGGGCTCTGTCCAGCCTCATATACCATTCCACGGATGCCCCAGCTAGGCTATCCTGGAAAAAGTACATAAGCAACTTTTCATCGTCAGAGTATGTGTAAGAACAAAAATAGTTCTACAACAGACTCCAGGATTTTGATGATAACAAAGGATGAAACCAAAAATGGCACTCTAACGAAAAGTTTCTAAGTGTGCAGGACTCTAAATAAGAACAAAGAAATCTGATCGCTCTATCAGATACAGAATCAAATCAGATACAAAGTACCAGAAGATCAGAAGCATCTGAAGAGGAAACACGCTCTAGAAGCTCTGACTCTGAGCAAAATAGCATATCAGAATATCAGAAGCATCTGAAGAAGAAGCGCGCTCTAGAAGTTCTGACTCTGAGCAAAACAGCATATCCTGATACCAGAAGCTCTCAAGTTCCTCTGAAGTCAACGCTGATGATCTAAAAGACTAGGACTATCAGAAGCTCTGATGATTACATCACACAATCTCAGAGTAACAGAGTTAACACAAAGTCTGACGAAGAATCTCCCTATCCAGAAAGAGTAACGGAAACTACAACCTCAAATAGAAAGAAAATATATTTGGAAAGAAGTTATTCAAGGAGACAAACTTGCTATGGCAAGAAACACAGAAGTAACGGCATTAAACTCTAATCAAAGTCGAATATTCTACCATCACTACAACGGTTCTTTCACCTTTATATAAAGGACGGCAAACATCATTGAGAGATACACCTGAACGCACAGAAATATTCCACACTCTCTCTCTCTCTCAGTCTTTCACAAGCTTTTGCTCATAACGTGAAACCTTTACTTGCTAAATTGCTGTAATATCTGCTTTATCCTAGAAGCACTCTAGATTACAAACTCTGTTTTGCCTAAATTGTTTTTGATTGTTCCTCAAGTTACTCTGCGCAGTCTGTATACTTGGGAGGACTAAGAGATCTTTCTCTTAGACGTTGGTTGTAATAATCTTTCAAGATTAGTGGATTAAGTCCTTTTTGAAGGCAAAATCACCTTGGCCGGGTGGACTGGAGTAGCTTTGTGTTATAAGCGAACCAGTATAAAATCCTGTGTGTTCCTATTCTGAAAAAGCGCTTATTTTCCAAAACAATTCAAACCCCCCTTTCTTGTTTTTCTCATCTTCAATTGGTATCAGAGTTTCGGCTCTGTTATTGATTTTCTAATCAAACACTTAACCGTGTAGAGAGATCCAGAACAAGGAAAATTATGGCCCACACAAATGAAAGAGATAGTTACAATGCTAAGCCTCCTGTCTTTGATGGAGAGAAATTCGATTACTGGAAAGATAGAATTGAAAGTTTCTTTCTAGACTATGATGCTGATCTCTGGGATATTGTCACAGATGGATACAAACCTCCTGTAACAGATGCTGGAGTTGAAGTTCCCAGAAGTAAGATGTCAGATGATCAGAAGCGCGAATTCAAGAATCATCACAAGGCCAGAACGATACTTCTCAATGCCATATCTTACAACGAGTATGAAAAGATCACCAACAGGGAAACAGCAAAAGACATACTCGACTCCCTGAGGATGAATCATGAAGGAAACTCTCAGGTCAAAGAAACAAAGGCTCTGGCTCTAATCCAGAAATATGAAGCCTTCAAAATGGAGGATGACGAAGCCATAGAGGTAATGTTCTCTAGATTCCAAACTCTTATTGCAGGTCTCAAAGTACTAGACAAAGGATACACAACTGCAGACCATGTCAAAAAGATAGTCAGAAGCCTGGCAAAGAAGTGGAGACCCAAGGTCACTGCATTAAAGCTTTCAAAGGATCTGAACAACATCAGTCTTGAAGAGCTTGTCAGTTCACTCAGAAGTCATGAGATAGAACTGGAAGAAGATGAGCCTCAAAAGAAGAACAAGTCTGTAGCATTAAAGTCCAGATCTGAAAAGCGCAAGTCTGAAAGGAACAAAGCCTTCCAGGCCAAAACAGAAGATGCTGATGACTCTGAACAGGAAGATTCTGATGATGAAGAAGAATTGTCCCTCTTGACCAGAAGAGTTAAACGACTCTGGAAAAAGAGGAACAACAACTTCAGGAGACCAAGACCCAGAGGGGATCGATCAGAATCAACCTCTAAAGGTAAAACTAACAAATATGTTACTTGTTATGAATGTAAAGAAACAGGTCAGTACAAGAATGAATGTCCCAAGTTAAAGAAAGACAGTTCCAGAAAAGAGAGCTTCAAGAAAAATTCCCTCAGAACCAAGAAGGGATTGATGGCTACCTGGGATGATAGTGAATCTGACTCATCAGAATCTGACTCTGATGAACAGGCCAACGTGGCGTTTGTAAGACCCCAATTTTGGCCCTAAGATCCCTCATGGCCCATCTCATATCATATCATGGCCTCAAGGATCATTGCATACCTAGCTTCCCTCCTAGTGGATGGGTTGCCTTGTGAGAGTGGTTCTTAATCACCAAGCATGTTTTGCATTTGTATATCATTGCTTTTCATATGTTTACTAACCAAAAGTACAAAAATATTGTCATCTAACCATGTTACTTGCAGCTGAAGCAATCATCAGTCAAACAGTCAAATCAGTCATTTAGCAGAATTTGGGCACCATGATCATTAATCAAGAGTTCATATGACTTGTGACATTATTTGGAATCAAGATATCAAGGGATTAGGGTTTGGAATTCATCAGAACATGGTTCAGTCAAGCAAAACCCTAATAAAGTCAACTGAAGTCAACCTTGGTCAACTGGGCATTTAATCAGTGATTTGATGGTGGGATTTGGTTTGAGAAGTCTCATTCATGTCCATATAGGCCTCATATATCATGTCAAACACCATCATGGAAGAATTTGAAGTCAAACAAGAAATTTCCAAAAATAGAAACTTGACCTGTAATTGGAATTTGCCAAAAATGGAAACTTCTTGATCCTAAACTTACATCATGATACAAGCTTCAAATGAATTTTTGCCCAACATGAAAGTTGAATATCTTGTTCTCCCATTTCCAAAAAGTCCAAGAACACTCAATTCCCATGTATGGTTGTCAAGTTATGATCAAATCATTCTCCAAAAATTTTTGAACTTCAAAAGGCCATATCTCTCAAACCATTTGGCCAAATTGGGTGGGGTTTTTTCCTACAAGTCACATTTGATCCCCTCTTTCCAAAAATGTCATCATCATTCACCAAAACATTACCAATCAAAATGGCCTTTTTGGACTTGCATAAATCAATTTCAAGTGTGGTGCAAAAATGGACTTTTGAAATAACCATTTTTAATCCACTTTGCCATTCAAATATGTTCAGATATGTTATTTTGGATTTGTTTAGGCCCAAATTTCTCAGCCAGCTCATGCACATGCACCATTTGAGTGAGAAACCACCAATTAGCAAAAACTTGTCATTAGCAAAATTCTGTTTTCATTTACCACTAACCATGCTTAGCCAATACAAAACAGCAAATATATACCTCATTTTCTGCCAATTGAAACCCTAGCAGCCACATTTTACAAACAGAAACTCATTCTCTCAAAAAACTCTCAATTTATTCATTTTGAATTTCTGCTCAAAACACCAAAGAAGCACGAATTTGCTTGCTTGTTCCATCATTAACCAACACATTGGAAGCATTTTCATGCCATGAATCCCAACTGTAAGCACAATACGTGACTGTTTTCTCCATGAACTCATCAATGGCAGATTGGAATTAAAGTCATTCCAAGCTTTCTTGAGCTAAACATTCTTCACCATTCACCTTGTGGAAGCTTTGTGAGCATCTGTTTCAAGCGAGAACTACCAAAAAACACCTGAATCGACACTGCCTTGCAGATTTGGTCAGTTTTCGAATCTCTTGTTTCACTAAACTATGCTATGCTTATGATAGAGTTTGCTATGCTGGTCATTCTGAAACTTGAATCCATGAAAATGATTGAGTGATGTGGGAGAAATCGGGTTTTTAAGTTTCACACTCAAACTTGTTCTTGCTTGATGCATCTTGTTTAGCATGATTTGATGAATTTGGTTGTTAGATTATGCATGTGTGATGTTTGCTGATCATGATAGTATGTTCAATTGGTATTTCTGGGCAAATTTATTTTTTCGATTTGTGAAGAAGATGATGATGAACACTGTACACGATAAACCCTAAAATGCATTTCCAGAATTTTGTTTTACGTGTGTTGCATGGTTTTGTCACTATTCCATTGCCCATGTCCAATCCCTGCGTGCCACGACTTCTAAATGCTGCGCACCGTTTTACTTAAAGTTCCCATTATTTACAAAATTGCCATCGTGCCCAATTAATCCATTAAATCATGTTTGTTTTCAATAATTATTTCACTTGGATGCATCATCTTGAAAAAATCATATCTCATCCATTTGTGATCCAAATTTCATGAAATTTTTTGCATTATGCTCTTCTTGATCTCTACTTTTTTATCATGATTTTTCCAGAATTTTTGGATGAGTGGATTTTTTATGGTGCTAGGGTTTATGACATGTGCTCATATTTTGTACCTTTTGCCAAAACATTTGTGAAATGATGATGCTTTATCCAATGGCCTCCAAATTTTTTGTGCTTAAACTAGACACATTCATGGTGATTTTGGTATAGAGTTTATGAATTTATCATCTCTGGATTGTGAGTTATGAATTTTTGAATTAGGGTGTGACAATTTGTGTCACACCATTGATGTCTAACTTCATGATTTTCATTACCATGCTTCCTGACCTCAAATTGATGTGAATTTTTGCATGATTGTACTCTTGTATATCTAGTTCACATGTGAATTTTCTTGGAATTATTTGTGGCATTTCCTAATTGTTTGGGATTTTCTCCCCTGTTTAGTCAAATGTTGACTTTTTGTGACACATGTTCCCATTTCATTTGTGAAATTCTCATACTTTATTAGATGAACTTGAAATTTGACATGTGCTTAGTAGACATCTTAAGCTTTGCCATGGTTTTGATCCCATTCATTTATCATGTGTTATCACTGATTTATGATTTTTTGAAGTTGGTACATGTTTGGTTGACTTCTTTGAGCATGCTTAAACTTGCCTTTCCTTTCTGATTTTCATTGACCAACTTCCCATGATCCAAATGAGCTGAAATTTGATATGCATATCATTTTATGGGTTATGTTTGATCATGAATTATTTTATGATTTATTGAAATGTTTATGATTGGTTTTGAGTTGAGTCTTGCTGTTGACTTCTATGAGCTTTCATTTGCCATGTTTTGACCTAATTTGTTTATAAAATCATGATGATGAATGATATGAATGTGGAACCAATTGAGTTTGCTTCTTGATTGTTTAAACTTGATTTTGGTTGAATTTCATTTGCTGTTTTGACTTTCTCATCCTTTTTGACCCTAGGCTTGTCCTAGTGGTCCTGTTGCTCATGTTTGAGTTCATGTTTTCAGGTTAAGCAACAATGCTCCAAAGAGATCATACAAATTTGATTAAGCTTGATTGTTTATCATGAGCTAACCTCTTTGTTTTGTAGGTTGCTTGGCTCATATGCCTTGAGACTTGTGCTTTGCACATTTATCTGATTATGTTTGACTGTTAATCCCTACCTCCTTTTGCTTTAACTTTTGAATTGAGTACTGATTCTGTTTGACTATTTCAGGTACCTTTAGTTGCTTAGTTCTTTAAGAACTTGCTTTGCTTTGCTTTATAGCAATTTGCATTGAGGTATAATCCCTTTTCTTCATGTAGTCTGGAAGACCTGGCCTGTTATTTGGCCAGGCAACTGTCTGAAGTCCTCCTTAAGAGGCAATGCCTGTGTGTGTTTACTTTTGTCCCAAGCAGGAAAAGTCATTTAAATAAGGCAATTGGTAGATCAAAGAGATATGTAGCCTATCTCCTACTATTCTGTGAGTCTTCTCCTTGCTCCCATTACATGGTTGTAGCATTGAAATCCAAACCCAAGATCTATCGAGTCAATAATCTGTGGAGAGAGTTCCTAGTTTCTGAACTCCCACACCTTCTGATATTCAAATGCTCTCCCTGACCAGGGATAAGAGCAATGAGGCACACCCCTCATATCCTTTCATCTGCTTCACCTTAGCCCCTCAATGGCAAGGTTAAGAGCACCATTAACCCTATTCCAGTTGGCTTCAATGCCTAACCTTTTGTGTGAGCCTGATTGTTTGGTTATAGTGTGTGCTGAATGACTTCATTGATTGATTGCTTAACTTCATATACACATGTCTGCTTGCATGCTTTGTGCATTTATCATCATTAATTGCTCATTAGTGCATGACCATCTCATTTGTCTTTATGATTTAACATTGTTGTTTACCCATTGAGGACAATTGTAAGACCATCCATTGGCCATTGCTCCTAGGATATGGAAGTGAGTATAAGACCATCACATTGGCCACTCATCTTATCTCTGCTTGATGCTTTTCTTTGTTTATGTGAGGATGCAACTGTAAGTCCCTGTAAGTTGGCATTTGCTTTCCTATGATCATATGTTGCTTTGCTTGTTTGTATGTGAGGATACAATTGTAAGTCCGTGTAAGTTGGCATTTGTATTCCTAGGACCATACTGTGAGGTTAGAGTAAGCCCAGATAGATTGGCATCCGACATCCATGTTTTACTTTTGTTTGTTTATGTGAGGATGCAATTGTAAGTCCCTGCAAGTTGGCATTTGCTTTCCTATGATCATATGTTGGATATTGGTATAAGTCCAGACAGATTGGCATCCGGTATCCAAGTTTCATTTTGTTTTAGGAGATTAGTATAAGTCCATTGAGCGGCCTCTGATATCCATTTTTGTTTTAGGAGATTGGTGTAAATCCATCTATTGGTATCCGATATCCGCTTTTGTTTGTGAGATTGGAGTAAGACCATTGAGTGGCATCCGGTATCATTTGCTTGCTTACATTATTATTACCCATTGCCTATTCCAAAGGACACACTTGAATCATCTCCTATATGATCTCAAGAGGTGAACCCTCTAAGAAGTTTTACATTCATCCTCATCCATTCATCCCCATTGTGTCTTAAACCTTTTCACACTTTGATTTCAAACTTGACATAGATATTGTGCAAACATCTTCATGCTTTTAAATTAAAAACCTGGACCCCAAGTCCTTGACTTTTTTCAAACTCCATTTCATAATACTTCTTTTGAATCAATCTTAATCATACTTTGACCCTACTTTCACAATCACAATCAATTAACTTCACCCATTCAATTGTTTTGGCTTTGTCCATTGTTAATCTTTTCATGCATTAGCCATAGGTTTCAATTATCATTGTGGTTGATGTAAACCTCACCCTATCCTTAGTGAGTCGACTATAAGACTTCCGTACTGAAAACAGGGCTAACCCCTCTAGTACGTCGAAGTTATCCTCGCATGGTGGATGTTGTGTCTTGGTCGAGTTTTCTCCCATTGATAATGAAGAGCCTCAGTGCTATTGTTTAAAATTGAACTCACTAACTTTTGGAAATCTTTTAGCCGAACTACGGCGTTTTGATCCTTACCTTTGATGGAAGGTACGTAGGCAACGGGGTCATCCGTTCGAACACAAAAATAACTAAAATGTATATTCTTTTCTCATCATCCCAATCATGTTTGCACAATACTTATGTCATAACAAATAACAATTTTATACAACAAGTGTGAAAAGGGCTCCCTAGGAGTACCTAGGACGTAGTGGGTGCCTAACACCTTCCCATTGCGTAATTTACCCCTTACCCAGACTCTCTGATCTTTTTATTAGTTTTCTACGTGTAAAACTTCTTAGGCTTTTGTTCGCTTTTTAGCCAGTCCTTTGGATAAATAAAAGTGCGGTGGCGACTCGAATTCATTGTATGCTTTGCTTATGGTTTAATCAATAAATCATATAGCGACGAATACACCGCTACAGCGTTCATGGCTACCACATCCAGGAACACTTTAGATGAAGAATCTGAATCAGAAGAGGTATTTTCTGAACTCTCTCGATCTGACCTAGAATCATGCTTGTCTGAAACTCTTAGCTCATATCAGAAACTAAAACAAAAATTTAAAGCAATAAAAGGCTGTCTTGAAGAAAAATTTGAAGAATGTGGCAAACATGAGACAACAATTCTAGAACTAAAAGATGAAAACAAAGTCTTGACATCACTAAGAGATGCAGCAAAGAAAAATTGTTTAAAACTGGAAGAAGCGTTATCTCAAGCTCCACAGACTTCAAACACAATAATTTATAAATACGAAAAAGCCTTTCAAAAGTTTCTGAAAAATGGGATAGGAAGGAGTGTAATGGCATCTATGATCTATGGAGTCAGTCAGAACAATAGAAAAGGAATTGGGTATGATCCTAAGGAAGATAAAACTTCTACTAGTGACCAACCTAAATCTCCATTTTCATATCACTACACACACACTCAAGAGCAAAAATTTGATAATGCTAGAAAACCCAAAGTGATAAGAAACTCTGGGAAAACTAATCATAAAGGACCCAAGAGACTCTGGGTACCAAAAGATAAGATTGTTTATGTTGCAGATATCTTATGCAGCAAAGTTCAAACACCAGTCATGGTACCCGGACTCTGGATACTCGCGACACATGACGGGAAGAAAGTCTATGTTCCAAATCCTGGAACTTAAAGACACTGGTTTCGTAGGCTTCGGAGGAGATCAGAAAGGAAGGATCAGAGGCTCCGGAACTATTGGTAATGGTACTCTTCCCTCTATATCTGATGTTCTTTACGTAGAAGGATTGATGCATAATCTGTTATCCATAAGTCAATTAAGTGATAACGGTTATGATGTAATCTTTAATCAAAAAACATGTAAAGCCATAAATCAAAACAATGGTTCTGTCTTATTCACAGGCAAGAGGAAAAACAATATTTATAAAATAAATCTTTCTGATTTAAAAGAATAAAATGTGAAGTGTCTGATGTCTGTTCACGAAGAGCAATGGGTATGGCATAGACGCTTGGGCCACATTAGCATGAGGAAATTATCCCAGCTAAGTAAACTCGAGTTAGTCAGAGGCCTACCTAAGCTGAAGTTCTCTTCAGATGCTCTATGTGAAGCATATCAGAAAGGAAAATTTTCAAAAACATCTTTCAAAAAGAAAACTATTGTTACTACCTCTAAGCCTCTGGAACTTCTTCACATTGATCTTTTTGGTCCTGTGAAAACAGCATCAGTCAATGGAAAAAAGTATGGACTAGTCATTTTTGATGATTTCAGTCGCTGGACATGGGTGAAATTCCTAAAGCACAAGAGTGAATCTCACTCTGTATTCACTAGCTTTTGTTCCAAAGTGCAAAAAGAATTTGACTCTAAAATCATAAGAGTCAGAAGTGATCATGGTGGGGAATTTGAAAACAAATCTTTTGAGGAATTATTTGACTCTAATGGAATATCCCATGATTTCTCCTGCCCTAGAACTCCACAACAAAATGGAGTTGTAGAGAGGAAGAATAGGACACTCCAAGAGATGGCCAGAATCATGATCAATGAAACCAATGTGGCTAAGCACTTTTGGGCCGAAGCTGTAAATACAGCGTGTTATATTCAGAATAGAATCTCCATAAGACCCATTCTGGAAAAGACTCCCTATGAACTGTGTAAAGGAAGAAAACCAAACATTTCATATTTTCATCCTTTTGGATGTTCCTGCTTTATTTTAAACACGAAAGAACATCTGAACAAGTTTGATTCCAAAGCACAGAAAGGTATTATGTTAGGATACTCAGAACGCTCTAAAGGCAACAGAGTATACAATACAGAAACCAAAATTATGGAAGAATCAATTCATGTCAGATTTGACGATAAGCTTGACCCTGAAAAGTCAAAGCTAGTTGAGAATTTTGCAGATTTGGAAATCACTCTTGCAGGATCTGACAAAGCTCCAGAAGCAACTACCATTCAAAATCCTGAAGAAATTAACCTTCCATTAATCCCAAAGAAAGCTAAAAGTCGCCTCAACGTATCTGAAGAGTTGATTCTAGGTAACAAGGACGAACCTGTCAGAACCAGGTCTACCTTCAAGACCTCTGAAGAAACTCCTCTGGGACTAGTATCTCTGATCGAGCCTACGTCCTGTGATGAGGCACTTCAAGATAACGACTGGGTTCTAGCCATGCAAGAAGAGCTAGATCAATTCACAAAGAACGATGTCTGGGATCTTGTTCCTAAGCCCAGAGGCACTCACGTTATCGGAACCAGATAGATATTCAGAAACAAGCTGAATGAGAAAGGAGAAGTCGTCAGAAACAAAGCTCGATTGGTGGCTCAAGGTTACAGTCAACAAGAAGGTATTGACTACAATGAAACCTTTGCACCAGTCGCCAGGTTAGAATCTATTCGTCTTCTTGTATCTTTCGCTATAAATCATTCTATCAAATTGTATCAGATGGATGTCAAGAGCGCATTCCTCAATGGTTATATATCAGAAGAAGTGTATGTCAACCAACCTCCAGGTTTTGAAAATCCAAATTATCCAGAACATGTTTTTAAACTTAAAAAATCCTTATATGGACTTAAACAAGCTCCCAGAGCTTGGTATGAACGTTTAAGTAACTTTCTTCTGGAACATAATTTTATCAGAGGGAAAGTTGACTCCACACTCTTCTGTAAAAACCTTAACAATGATCTCATGATATGTCAGATATACGTTGATGATATCATTTTTGGTTCAGCTAACGCCTCTGTTTGTCAAGAATTCTCTGAGTTAATGCAGGCAGAGTTTGAAATGAGCTTAATGCAAGAACTAAAGTTCTTTCTAGGAATTCAAATTAACCAAACTTCAGAAGTCACGTACGTTCATCAAAGCAAATACATAAAAGATGTTCTGAAGAAATTTGACATGGCTGAATGCAACTCTGCAAAGACTCTCATGCATCCAACGTGCATTCTTGAAAAGGAGGAAATCAGTAAAAAGGTTTGTCAGAAGCTCTATCGTGGTATGATAGGCTCTCTTCTCTATCTGACTGCTACTCGACCTGATATTCTCTTCAGTGTTTGTCTCTGTGCTAGATTCCAATCAGATCCTAGAGAAACTCACTTAACTGCAGTTAAGAGAATTCTCAAATATCTGAAAGGAACTCCTAACCTGGGCCTGATGTATGAGAAAACATCAGAGTATAGACTTTCTGGTTATTGTGATGCAGATTACGCAGGAGATAGATTGGAACGAAAAAGCACATCTGGAAATTGTTAGCTCTTGGGAAACAATCTGATATCATGGGCAAGCAAAAGGCAATCAACTATCGCCCTGTCCACGGCAGAAGCAGAATACATCTCAGCATCACTGTGCACTACTCAGATGCTCTGGATGAAGAATCAGTTAGAAGATCTGCAAATCTTCGAGAGTAACATTCCTATCTTTTGTGATAATACTGCTGCCATTTGTTTAAGTAAGAACCCATTTTGCACTCCAGAGCTAAACACATTGAAATAAAACATCATTTTGTCAGAGACTATGTTCAGAAAGGGATAGTAACACTGAAGTTCATTGATACAGATCATCAATGGGCAGATATCTTTACTAAACCCTTAGCTGAAGATAGATTCCTCTTTATCTTAGAAAATCTGAACATTCAAAACTGCCCTGAATAAAATGTGCCTCTGAGGCTGCTAAATGAGACTCTCACATAAACAAATGGATTTTGTCTCTGACTCTGATACTTCTACTCAGTTAGAAGTTATCTGAGTTGGAAATCTCCAGGAACCAATCCCTTGGTATTCCTGAAGATCAGATAAATCAAAACACGTGGTTTTTGTGCTAAAACTCTGATTTGCGTGTCGTTTTGCATGCGCCCATTTTTGGGTATTTAAACACTCTTTTCTCACTTTGCACACACTTCACTCTCACTCTTTAAACCCCATCTCTCTCTCAAGGCATTTCTGCAAGCAGTTCATCTTCATTCTTCATCAACACCATGGATGCTCAACAACAAGCTGTGTTCAACTACTCTCAGCAAATGGACTCAAGTAATCAAGTTCCAAGCACAAGCAACCCTACTCCAACGGTTACAGGCGTAGTTACAACACCAGTATACAAGGAGCCTCACATTCTTGATCGTGAGCCCCACATTCATCTTGCAACGCCCTTTGACAAACTGGAAGTGCTGTGTGAATCCTTAATGGATGTTGAAAACATGAGAAGAAATGGCGTAGACCTCACTGAAGAACTTCGCGAACAAGGTTGGGGAAACTATTTTCAACGCCTCTACGGTCTAGTCTACCCAAATCTCATTAAAGAATTCTGGAGATTTACTGATGCTGACGATCACTTCATCGTCTCTTACGTTCTAGGAGTAAAGATGGTGATAACTGAAAAATCCATCGCTGCTCTTCTAAACATGGAGAAAGATGGAGGCAGAAGAATTTACAACATCAATCCCAGGGCGAAATACATATCTCAAGAAATCAACCCAACTATCTTCAAACAAAATGCAGAAGGCAACCCCTCAAAGAACAAGGAGCTACTTCAGAACCTCCGGGTTTGGCTGAAAATCATTATGGGTACAATCCATCATCGCCCAACGTCAAATTCATCAGATTACATCAATACAGGTCAGAAATGTATTCTGTATTGCATTCAAAAAGGTTTGAAGCTATGCCTCCCAGCACTTCTTTTCAAATACCTTAGAGATTCTGTACGAGAAACCAGAAATCACATGAAGCCCAGAACTTACATTCCTCTGGGAAGACTCATCTCAGATGTACTGATAGAAAGTGGTCTCGTGGACCATCTAGTAAACCTCAGGCTCATGGACGACATGGCAATAGACATTGGAAAGCCTTAAAAGATCAACGTTAGACCTACTCTGGACACCTCTTGGGAAGCCTTAAAAGATCAGAGGAAAATTCCCCATGGTCTATATCTGTTCTCCAAGGAAGAACCCAAAGAGGCAATCCTGCACTATCTCCAACGTCTGAAGGATGAAGGAGTTGATATCTCAGAATTCAGGTTGAGCAAATTGCCAGATAAAGCTCCCAACTTCGTAAGACATAAAATAGGTCCCTCTAAGAAGACATCACAGGCGAAGAAAGCTAAGCTAGGAGAAACCTCTGGATCAAGACCTCCAGCACCTCTGCTTGAGTCTTCTGGTAAGTCTGCCTCTCCTGCTCCTTCTGTACAGCAACTTGCTTCTTCTATTCCTCTACCAACACCTCTATACACCCCATCTGAAACCCCTCCTTCAACGACCAGAACATCTCAACCACTCCCAAAATTTAAGCTCGACAATACCTCCCTACCCCTATCTGAAGTTGAACAAAAGAATGAAACCACCTCCTCATCTTCAGCCCCAGAATCACCTCCTTACTGTATCATGTCATCTGACACGGAACTCTCTGACCCCGCTTCTCCCACTCTAGCCCAACTTCAGACTCAAAACCTTGCCTCACAACAACCACAACAACCTCCACCGGAACCTGAAGTAACCTCACCACCACCCACAGAACAACTAACCATCACTCCATCTGACGTTCAACCCTCTGACCCCAACACCTCTGACCTTACCCCTCCAAACACTTCCGCTGAACCTCAAATTCTCAACCTAAGCCCTCCCACTTCTTCACCTCTACCATCTGAACCAGAACACTCCCTGCCAACCCTAGAGGAAGCAATTATGCTGTGTGCAGGAGCATCAGTTGAAAAGGTCAAGTCTCTGACCATCAACTTTGGCATCAGTGATGATCCTTCCTCTGTTAGGACACACTGGAACAGAGTTATTGGCTGGATGACCTCTGAGGCCTTCAAGCTGAAAAACCTCTTTGAGCAAGTCCGAAACAACTTCATCAGAGATGCTGAGGCAAGACTACATGAGCGCTTAGCCAGAGAAGCTGAGGAAGAAGCCAAAAGGGAAGCAGAAGAAAGAGCAAGACAAGAAGAACTTCAAAGGGTAAGGGAAACTGAAGCCAAAGCTCTAGCCGATGTTGCTGCTGCTGCTGAAGTTGAAGCTCTCCGTACTGCAGAACAGAATGCTCTGGCTCAGGGGGAGTCCTCTACTTTTGCCCCTCTGGTTCTCAAGACCCTTGAGGAGCTTCAGAAAGAGCAGAAGGAAGTCCGAGCCAGATTGGATCAACAAGACACAGTCAACGCCAACATCCAGAATCTTCTGACCCAACTGCTTTAGAGGATGCCTCCTCCTCCCAACCCTTAGGCACCTAGGATTTTTTTCTTGCTTGTTGCCTTTGTTTTTTGTGTTTTGTCTCTGATGTTTTTGCTCTTATCTGGAATTTTATATATTTTCTCTTCCTGCTTATTATTTTTTTAAGTCTTTTTGATTCTGACAAAAAGGGGGAGAAATCAAACAGCTCTGATGAAAAATTGTATAAATCCTTAAGTACTCTGCAAACATACTATTCATAATAAAATCTATCTAACACTCTTTGACTTAGAAAGTTGCAGAAAGGCATCTAGAAACTTCATTGCATGGAAGCTCTGGTAAGAACTTCTGAACTCCCTAGCCTATCTCAGGGGGAGCTCACTTCTATCTGATCTGATAAACTCTTATATCTGAATGTTTCATCTGTCATTTAAGTTTGTTTTGTCATCATCAAAAAGGGGAAGATTGTAAGAACAAAAATAGTTCTACAACAGACTCCAGGATTTTGATGATAACAAAGGATGAAACCAAAAATGACACTCTAACGAAAAGTTTCTAAGTGTGCAGGACTCTAAACAAGAACAAAGAAATCTGATCGCTCTATCAGATACAGAATCAAATCAGATACAAAGTACCAAAAGATCAGAAGCATCTGAAGAGGAAACACGCTCTAGAAGCTCTGACTCTGAGCAAAATAGCATATCAGAATATCAGAAGCATCTAAAGAAGAAGCACGCTCTAGAAGTTCTAACTCTGAGCAAAACAGCATATCCTGATACCAGAAGCTCTCAAGTTCCTCTGAAGTCAACGTTGATGATCTAAAAGACCAGGACTATCAGAAGCTCTGATGATTATATCACACAATCTCAGAGTAACAGAGTTAACACAAAGTCTGACGAAGAATCTCCCTATCCAGAAAGAGTAACGGAAACTACAACCTCAAATAGAAAGAAAATATATTTGGAAAGAAGTTATTCAAGGAGACAAACTTGCTGTGGCAAGAAACACAGAAGTAATGGCATTAAACTCTAATCAAAGTCGAATATTTTGCCATCACTACAACGGTTCTTTCAACTCTATATAAAGGACGGCAAACATCATTGAGAGATACACCTGAACGCACAGAAATATTCCACTCTCTCTCTCTCAGTCTTTCACAAGCTTTTGCTCATAACGTGAAACCTTTACTTGCTAAATTGCTGTAATATCTGCTTTATCCTAGAAGCACTCTAGATTACAAACTCTGTTTTGCCTAAATTGTTTTTGATTATTCCTCAAGTGACTCTGCGCAGTCTGTATACTTGGGAGGACTAAGAGATCTTTCTCTTAGACGTTAGTTGTAATAATCTTTCAAGATTAGTGGATTAAGTCCTTTTTGAAGGCAAAATCACCCAAGCCGGGTGGACTGGAGTAGCTTTGTGTTATAAGCGAACCAGTATAAAATCCTGTGTGTTCCTATTCTGAAAAAGCGCTTATTATCCAAAACAATTCAAACCCCCCTTTCTTGTTTTTCTCACCTTCAGTATGCAACCATTTTACGGAAATAGGCTTGCACATGGGTCTTCGGGCAAGAGCTGCCATTGTATTTCTCAAATGTCGGGACCTTGAATTTTGGTGGCACCCTCACGCCTGGGACCAGCCCCAAGTCAGCAACATCTAGACCAAGAACATTCTGCCCTTCCACAGCCTTCAGCCTCTCCTCTAATCTTCTGAACATGGGGTCCATGCCATGGCCCATGCCAAAGTCCTCCTGAAGCAGGGGGAACTGATCCTCCTGATCATCATGGATGGGTTGTTGACCAAGGTTGCCATGTGGGATTGGGATAGGCCCTGGTCCATTGGGTCCATTAACCTCTCCAGTTGGAGGATCAGTCAACGTCTCTAGTTGAGTAGTGGCAGGATTCCTCTGCATCATCTGCCTGAGCTCTTGCTGTCCCTGAGCCACCCCTTGAACCACATCCATGAATTGGGTCATGCGGATCTTCATCTCGGCGAGCTCTGCTTGTAGGCTCTCCATTGCTCTCTGGTGGTTTCTACGGGTACCGTACCGGTGAATGCCTGAATCAGCTATCCTGCTAGTGGAACACCAAACAACTGAGAACACTGCGGCGGTACCTGTTATGCAAGACATGCTGATGGACATGCAAATGCAATGAAATGTTTATCAATTCCAAAGGGTATTCTACCCCCTTGATTCCAGTCTCACATTTGATAAACAGTGTAAGAAGAAAATCCCGACTAGAATCAAGAAGAAGATATGAACCCCTGGGAATAGATAAACACGTGTTAAATGATATGAATGCAAAATGATGTGATTCAGTGCAGTGACATGGAAATTAGGATTGATGTATCTGCTTGAACATCTGTCGGGTTGCACTGTCTGAAGAGAAACCCACTGAGGAATATAATACGAGATCAAAACTCTGCTCCAGAAAACCGGGTTGGTTGGAGGTTAAGGTTTCCTGAATTTAGCCCGCCCCTCACTGGTAGGTTCTAGGAACAGAAGTTCGTCAACTTCAGCCCTTCAGCCGAGAATAATACGTTTACCACTGAAGGTTTGGCATTATTACGGGATAAAAGACCTCCACTGACTCCCTTCAATAGGACATCCTAAAGCAAGTTCCCAGCCTCGGGGTCCTCGGATTGAGCAGCGAGAATGCGCCCACCAGAGCTAACATAATCACGTCTCGGGAAATGGTCACTAGAGTCGACGATTTCTAAAGGAACATCAGTCGTTATGGAGCACCCATAGGACAGAATATATCCAAAAGAAACCTCGTCTGGAATGTGGGTCTTTATGAACGACTTAACGTAGCAACATGCCACGCAAGCCTCATGACTATCCACTCTAAAACCTGTGTGTACGCTCAAGTCTGGGTAGTGGGCTTATCTCTCATAGAACATCCCATCCCAACAAACAAACAACCCACAGAACCCACAGATACAACAGACATATGTACATGAATGCAATAAGGTAAAGCAGGTAAATAAATAACTGCGCAAAAGAATAAACACCCAATCATACAAGAAACCTACAAAAGCTAGGAGGGACTCACTTAGGGAAACCGGGTCCCCAGTAAGTCTCCCCAGCAGAGTCGCCAGCTGTCGCAGCCTAAAATATATAATATGCGAGAAACCACCGGCGAAAAAGAAATGACAGATGAGTCGCCACCGTGTGTTATTTATCCCAAAGGAGGGAAAGGAAATGCTCGAAGTAAACCTGGAAAAAGCAAAGGAAAAGACAAGGTCTCGCAACCAAATCTTGGGTTCGGGAGTCGATTATGCGAAGGGAAGGTATTGGCACCCCTACGCATCCGTAGTACTCTACGGGATCCACTCTTGTCGTTCTTGTCTAAAGGGTGTGGGTTTATCTAATGTACTATTTACTAAAGGGGGGTCAAAAGAAAATGACTCGCACGGATGTCGCATCCACTTCATACGTATCTCATCTGAATATGAGAATCAGAGTCTTCGTAGCTCGGCTACCTATGGGTTAAGGATAAGTGTGCTTGCTAAGACATCGCGTCTTATGCCTACGTATCTCATCTGGAATGAGAATCAGAGAAAAACGTAGTTCGACTAACTAGGGTTTGTTTTGGACGAACGACGTTACTACACAATCTACCAGATGCTCGACCTTTGGAGACTTACTCGCCTGTAGTAGAAGGAGTAAACGTGTTCTTAGGAGAAGAAAAATCAATGAGTTTGTTTGTGTTTTAGGAATGCTCATGCAAAAAGGAAGTCCTAGACGAAGGAACCGTGCTACCTTAATTGACATGCTAACGAGAGACTATACGAAGCCTAGCAATCCTATGGGGAGACGATCACACCATACAAAACAAACATGCATAAAGTAAACTCGCCAACAGGGGGCTCAAACATACATGGGTAGGGCTTTAGTCAAGAGGGGTCATATCAACCTCGACAAAGAAGCCACGGAAGGGTAATCAAACGGGCTCTTAACTACTGACATTGAACGTCAAGGTGAGCAGATCAAAAGGGTAATGAGGATAAGACCTCATAGCTCTTAACCCTGGACAGGGTGAGCTCATTACAAAAAGTGGGGATTCAGAAAGGTGGAACCCTCTCCACGGACTGACCGGACAAAAGATCTTGGGCTTTTGTTCCGAAGCATCGGCACGTAGTGCGAGCATAAAGAATGACACACTGAATAACGGGGGATCAACTACTAATCCCTTTTATCCGTCAATTGACTCTTCATGGAAGTCTTTAGGCACAAAAGTAAACACACAAAAACATTGCCTCCTATCGAGGTCTTCCAGCTAAGCAAGCGGTAAAATGCGGGAAAGATAAAGGGATCAAGAGATCTACCACACGGATAAAAATCCGAAGTAACAGCAACTAAAGAAACAAGAAACCCATAGATCTCTCAAGCTAGCACCATCAAAGAAAGCAAGTCAGCAGAGTAATTGGAATAAATCTCCAAATGGTATCCCACAAATAAAGTGGAATACCGAGCAAGCCATCTCTTCAAGAGTCATGTGAGCCCTTACAAAAAAACTCAACAAACAGGTTAGAGAAACAAGATGGGGTGCAATCAAGAGTCGCACAAGACAGAAGAATCAAAATATAGCCACATGAGTCATGCCATTAAAATTCACAAAAAGCTCACAAAAAGCAACCAAGGATAGGAGGCCTAAACCTCTTGTTAAACAAATGCATCAAAAGGGTATCAAAACTCAAAGTCAGGGGGCAAGGACCCGTGCATCAAGACATGAGATACATACTAAAACATGTGCTCGAACGCAATAGAAAGCATGTCATAACAAACACAAAACAGATTAGAGAGCAAAAAGAAGCTACTGTCGCAATCGCTACTGCATCGCTTAGTGAAGCTTCGCTGTAGGCTCGCCTAGCGATGGGCTAGCGAATGCCTACGGGTTCTGGGTTCTTCTCTGACAACAGTACAATTTCAGAAATTAAGTGATCAAACATTCAAAGCATTGTTCTACACGTTCATGCATAGCTAAACCCACATGTGAAACCTAACGATATCCACTCTTCCAAATTCACCCATGATGCCTCATACATTCAGAAATTTCAAATTGGGAGCATAAAGTAATGGAAATAAGGTAAACCTGATTGGAGAGATCGAATGAAATTGAATTGCCTGGTTGAGTTTGCAAAGCAATTTTAGAGTTTATATGAGATGGAATTGGTTCTTCGCAGATGAGCTCCCTTCAGTCTCTGGAGGCTGCTCTGAATTCTGTTAGCTCCTCTTTTCTCTCTTTTCTCCCCAGGGTTTTGTTCCACTGAAAATTTAGAATTTATAACCTGATTTTCGTGGCTTTGTGGGCTCAAATGGGAGAGGTCCAAGTCCAAGATTTTTCAGTTATATTTTGAAAACGCGTGCGCTTCACCTAGCGAGCATGACAGTTCAAACTCGCTAGGCGAACCACGCTGCTCGCCTAGCGAGCATGACAACTCAGGAACAGACCTTTGCTCCTTCAAGATTAGCGTTTTGAATGATAAATAGACCCCATTTGAACATGTTGGAAGTAACTTAAGTCTTTCCCTTGTGTTGACGGATCACCCAAATAGAACCCACAAAGTGTCTTGGATGATATTCAAGCTTCTTGGAGCTAATTCTGATTGACATGATGAAATGCAATATTAAATGTTAAATGACCTAAAAATGAATGCATGAATGGGAGGGGGGGGGCAAATTTGAGGTGCTACACCTGTGCGAGCAATAACTTTTTCTTTTCCCTACTTTGATTTTCTCTCTTTCGCATCGCATATAGGACTCTTTATACACACACTTTAGACATAAATAGCAAGCGTGGATCCTGTGGAGTACCACAGACGTGAAGGGGTGCGATAACCTTCCCTTCACGTAACCGGCCCCCTTACTCGGTTTTCTTTGGTTCGAGACTTTGTTTTATCCGTTCCCTCCTGGTTATGCAGTACTACCTTTCCCTCCTCTTGGGATAAAAGTACATAGCTGGCAACTCTACTCTTTTTTCCGCGCCACTCTTTTCCCGTTAGTACTTGGATTTGAGAAATCCGGGGAGCGACAGCTGGGGACTTATTTTCCCTAGTGGGCCTTTCCTACCATATTGTTTGTTTATTGTCTATTGTGTGTTATTTATTTATTGCTTTGCATACTTATCTGCTTGCATTGCATCCTATGTGCGCTTTACTGTTTCATGCATATTGTGCTGGCTGTGTATCTATTTCGCTGTTGGGTGGGAGTCACAAGAGGTAAAAGGCCCAATACACAGGCTATGAGTGAACTTTAGGACACCTAGGAATAGAGTGATTCATGGGAAGCGGGTGAGATGGCACCACTTAGCAGAACATGGTATCACGAGCAGTTCAGATTCTGATGGGGTATTATCGTTGCATACACCTGGTGTGCATATGATGATATTCTTGAAAGAATTGTTTATCCTGCGTTTCTCTTGACCTTACCCTGGCCTAGATTACACCCGTGAGTGGGGTGGGAATGAATCATTTATAGGTACTGATGGTGACTTGTTCTGATGGTGACTGTGTCCTGTTGGTGACTTTTGTTTAGTTCTTGTTGGTGACCGTTGGTTCTGAAGTATGGGTTCTAAGTTGACGACTGTGTTCCATGGTTCCCGGTTCCGAATTCATGTTGAAGTTCTGATCCTGTGCCTCGTGATACACAGCCAACCAGCCATTGTTTCATCATTTGCATCATAGCATGTTTTTTCTCAAAAAAAATAATGCATAAAAAAAAAGTTAACCCGCATATGCATATCATTTTTCAGGTTTTCACAGACTCTTGATTACCTGAGAAATGATAAAACATAGCATACGCATCATACACATATCATTCTTGCATCATTACAGGTGTTCTTGAAGAGGATTATCAGCCTTTTCAATCATCAGAGTAGGGTGTCCAGAATCATGAAGGGCCGTGTACTTTCACTAGTGCTGGATTGATGAATCACGGTGATGTCTTTGCAACAGACAATGAAGATGGTGACAGTGATTGTGATATGGATAATTAGGTGCGCCCGTGTGCTCCAGGGGAGAAGATCAACAACTGGACTGCTGAAGAAATAGTCCAAGTTACCCTTCAGACAGAGTAATTTTCTTTTGTTTTTCATTTTGCATGAAAGCCCTACGCTCTGCCCAAAGCGTAGTGGTTCATTGTAGGGCCACATCTTGTTTTGAATTTTCAATGGTTATCATCAATAAAGGACGTTTTGCAATCAAATTTGTGCTCACTGTCTTTCTGTTTTTATTACTTTCATTTTCAAAACAATAAAAATGGCAATGTTTTTATGTTTTTTTGTGACTTCCTTGAACTCTTTTCTAAAATAAAGCATGAAACACCGTTCGTGCAGAATTGATCTTGCGGATTCCATTAAAAACAGTTCTGTTATGGCTCAGTATGACTTTGATAATCCCATTTAGCAAGCCGAAGAGGAGAGTGAAGAAGATTGTGAACTCCCCAAAGAATTGGTCAGACTATTGAAACAGGAGGAAAGGGTCATTCAACCTCATCAGGAAGAGTTGGAAGTCATTAACCTTGGTACTGAGGATGCAAAGAAAGAGATCAAGATAGGGGCTGCTTTAGAGGAAAAGGTCAAGAGAGGGTTGATTGAAATGCTGCAAGATTATGTGGATGTATTCGCATAGTCGTATCAAGATATGCCTGGTTTGGATATAAATATTGTGGTGCACAGGCTACCTCTCAGAGAAGATTGTCCTTCGGTAAAGCAGAAGCTTCCCAGAACTAGTCCTGATATGGCTGTCAAGATCAAAGAGGAGGTTCATAAACAGTTGGATGTAGGTTTTCTAGCAGTTACCATTTATCCCCCTTGGGTGGCCAACATCGTACCCGTGCCGAAGAAGGATGGTAAAGTCAGGATGTGTGTCGATTACCGAGATTTAAACAGAGCCAGTCCGAAAGATGACTTCCCATTACCTCACATTGATGTATTGGTTGATAACACTGCTCAGTCCTCGGTTTTCTCTTTCATGGATGGATTTTCTGGCTATAATCAGATCAAGATGACGCCGAAAGACATGGAAAAGACGACATTCATTACACCTTGGGGCACGTTCTGTTATAAGGTGATGCCATTTGGGTTGAAGAACGCCGACGCTACCTACCAAAGGGCTATGACGACTCTCTTTCATGACACGATGCACAAAGAAATTAAAGTGTACGTGGATGATATGATCGCGAAGTCTCAGACAAAAGAGGAGCACTTGGTAAACTTGCAAAAGTTGTTTGAAAGATTGAGAAAGTTCAAACTGAGGCTGAATCCAAACAAGTGTACATTTGGAGTGAGATTTGGAAAGCTGTTAGGTTTCATTTTCAGTGAGAAAGGGATTGAGGTTGATCCAGCGAAAGTAAAAGCTATTCAAGAAATTCCTGAACCAAGAACGGAAAAGCAGGTGCATGGGTTTTTAGGGAGGCTGAACTACATTGCGCGGTTCATATCTCACCTAACAGCTACGTGCGAACCGATATTTAAATTGCCAAGAAAAGATCAAGCAATCAGGTGGAACAATGATTGTCAAAAAGCTTTTGATAAGATAAAAGAATATTTGCAGAAACCTCCAATTCTTATACCTCCAGTTCCTGGGAGGCCTCTGATAATGTACCTTTCAGTAACAGAGAATTCGATGGGGTGTGTATTGGGACAGCATGACGAGTCTGGTCAAAAAGAGCATGCAATATACTACCTTAGCAAAACGTTTACCGACTGTGAAACAAGATATTCGCTGCTCGAGAAAACTTGCTGCGCTTTGGCAAGGGCTGCTCGCCGACTAAGACAGTGTATGTTGAACCATACTACCTTGTTGATTTCTAAGATGGACCAAGTAAAGTATATCTTTGAAAAGTCGGCTCTTACCGGACGAGTGGCTCGTTGGCAGATGGTTTTGACAGAGTATGATATCCAGTACACGTTGCAAAAGGCCATCAAGGGTAGTATTCTGTCTGATTACCTTGCCGAGCAACCAATTGATGACTATCAACCGATGATGTTTGAATTCCCCGATGAAGATATCATGTACTTAAAGATGAAAGAGTGTGAAGAGCCTCTTGTCGAGGAAGGACCGGATCCCGATGACAAGTGGAGACTGATGTTTGATGGGGTGGTAAATGTAAATGGAAAGGGTGTTAGGGCAGTACTCATTAATCCTAAAGGTGCACACATACCTTTTTCCGCCAAATTGACTTTTGAAGTAACCAACAACGAAGCTGAGTACGAGGCCTGTATCATGGGATTGAGGAAGCCATCGATCTAAGAATCAAAACTATGGACATTTACAGAGATTCGGCTCTAGTGATTAACCAAGTCAATGGAGACTGGAATACTCATCAGCCGCATTTGATTCCTTATAGAGATTACACCAGAAGGATTCTGACTTTCTTCAAGACAGTAAAGTTGTATCATGTACCCCGAGATGAAAATCAAATGGCTGATGCCTTAGCCACATTGTCTTCCATGATTAAAGTTCATTGGCAGAATCATGTGCCACACGTTGCTGTGAATAGACTCGAGAGGCCTGCGTATGTGTTTGTAGCCGAGTCCATTATTGATGAGAAGCCGTGGTTTTATGATATTAAGAATTTCCTCAAAAGCCAAAAGTATCCTGAGAGAGAGTCAAAGAATGACAACAAGACACTGAGAAGGCTAGCTGGAAGCTTTTACTTGAACAAGGATGATGTGTTGTACAAGAGGAACTTTGACATGGTTCTGCTCAGATGCGTGGTTAGACACGAAGCAGACATGTTAATGCAGGAAGTACACGAGGGATCTTTTGGTACCCATGTTGGTGGTCATGCAATGGCCAAGAAGTTGTTAAGAGCCGGTTATTACTGGATAACCATGGAATCTGATTGTTTCAAATACGCTCGGAAGTGCCACAAATGTCAGATCTATGCAGATAAAGTGCATGTACCACCAAACCCTTTGAATATTATGAATTCTCCTTGGCCATTCGCGATGTGGGGCATCGATATGATTGGAAAGATTAAACCTACTGCTTCTAATGGACATCGCCCCATCCTAGTCGCGATTGATTACTTTACCAAGTGGGTGGAAGCAGCTTCCTATGCCAATGTTACCAGACAAGTGGTTGCTCGATTCATTAAGAAAGAAATTATCTTTCGTTATGGGGTTCCTGAGAGAATCATCACTGATAATGGTTCGAATCTCAATAACAAGATGATGAAAGAGCTTTGCAAAGACTTTAAGATCGAACACCACAATTCTTCTCCTTACAGACCAATGATGAATGGTGTTGTAGAGGCGGCAAACAAGAACATTAAGAAGATTGTGCAAATGATGGTTGTGACGTACAAGGATTGGCATGAGATGTTGCCTTTGTCTTTGCATGGGTATCGTACCTCAGTGCGTACGTCAACCGGGGCAACTTCGTTTTCACTTGTGTATGGCATGGAGGCATTCTTGCCAGTAGAAGTTGAAATCCCTTCTTTGAGGGTGATGATGGATGTAAAACTTGACGAGGCTGAGTGGGTTCAAGCCAGGTTTGATGAGTTAAACTTAATTGAGGAAAAGCGATTAGCAGTTGTGTGCCATGGACAACTATATCAGAGAAGGATGAAGAAGGCCTTTGATCAGAAAGTGCATCCTCAAAGCTATCAGATAGGTGATTTAGTTTTGAAGAGGATCCTTCCTCCCGGTACAGATAACAGGGGTAAGTGGACTCTGAATTATGAAGGTCCATATGTTATTAAAAAGGTCTTTTCTGGTGGAGCCTTGATGCTTACAACTATGGATGGTGAAGATTTTCCATCTCCTGTGAATTCAGATGTAGTCAAAAAATACTTCGCATAAACTGACCCGCTGGATAAAAAGGAAAGTCCAGGCAAAAAAAATGGCATCCCGGCGAACCAAGAGAAAAAGAAAAGAAAAAGGTTCGGGCAAAAGTTAGGGATAAAGAATAAAAAATAATATGTACACCCGGTAAGTCGAAAACCTGCAAAGGCGGCTTAGGCAAAAATGGGTATCCCGGTGGATTGAAAACCTGAAAAGGCGGTCCAGGAAAAAGAGGGATTAAAGCGAAGACTATAGTCTGAGTTATCTGTACTTCATCGTGTTTCAGTGTCTACCATCTAGAAGGATATGATCGGTTCAACCACTCTTCTCAGAAAGCAAAGAATTTGGGGGAAGTTGAAGATCTATGAGTCATAACAGAATTGGAAAATAGTGGAATGTCGTGTTCACATTGCCAATAGGATAGTTTATTTTCTCTTTTGGTGCAATTACCTCTTCCTAGGAATTGCCTCCTGATGTATTTGCCTTTATAGGCCATTTTCAATCAATAAAAGTCGTTATTCAGTCAAATTGCTCTCTTGTTTTTTATTTCTACTGTTTTGTTTGCAAAAAACGTCCGAATTTTTGATAAACATTGCATCTAAAAACATGAAGGCTAGACAATGCCGTACGGAAAGATAAAACATCTGAAAATCATTTTGAATGTTGAGTACACTTGAGTATATTTTGTCCATACGATCCCCTGGGGCATGTATGTCCTACTGTTTTGCAGGTTACTATCAATGATTGATGGCTAAGGCAGATGAGCCAAAGTTTGTTCGAAGTAAGACCCTGTTGTTTCAACGTTGTCTAGTCATGTAAGAAGTTGGGTCATCTAAGTCGAGTTCAGAATTTGTTTCCCCAGCATGGTCGAGAGGTTGGTGTTTTCCCAACAAGTGACTCCCTAGTTGAGTTGGTTTCTCTACCGTTCTGAGAATCTCAGATCAGTAAGTGCCCTCAGCAAAAAATTTGTATGTCCCCACAGAGTTGGAAGATCGAATCAGAAATTGGGTGCTTAGTAAAGTGATCATTTGCTTTCCCAGCATGAGTTTTCTTCCCTTTGCATCTTGCATGTAGTAATCATCATTTGCATTCGCATTCTCAAATCGCGTAGCATTTCCATTCAGTATGGAGCATTACGCCATGGAAAACTCAAACATATGCATACATGTATTAAACCAGATTGGATCATATCTCCGAAAGAGACGAATCCTTTTTCAACATCAGTATAGCACATTTGCAGCAGTTGCTCTTGGCAACATTCAGAATCGATAATCCCAGTGAGATTTATTTTCTCACCAGTCCGTGAAAGGAAAGCATGATTCTCTCCCGTTTTAGTCACCAGTAGGTGTCTGCCTTATTTTGACATATGCAAATATCATCCTTGCGATACCGGTAAGTGTCGTGTTGATCCCCGTAAATGTCTGTGCTTTTCTTTGATGTCGGTGAACATCATCTTTCAATGTCGATAAACGTCGAATTCCAATCGTTGGCCATCAATAAATGGCATGTCTCTCATGGTGTCTACAAAAAAATCATTTTGTAAACACCCGTGTGTGTCCTTTCCTTTTTTGGTGTCGGTAAACATCATTGTTCGATGTCAGTAAACATCAGCCGCTTGTTAACCATCGGTAAATGGTTTTGTCGTTTAAGATTCCCCAGCAGATTCGCTATCCGTAAATATCGAGTATTTCATTTTTGCCATCGGTAAATGGTTTCGTTTCATAAATATATTATTTCCCTGGTGTCGGTAAACATCATTGTTCGATGTCGGTAAACATCGAGTTCCTTCCCAGTCATCGGTAAATGTCTGGTTTTGTTTCACTTGTAAACATCATTGTTCGATGTCTGTAAACATCAAGTTCCTTCCCAGTCATCGGTAAATGTCTGGTTTTGTTTCACTTGTAAACATCATTGTTCGATGTCGGTAAACATCGAGTTCCTTCCCAGTCATCGGTAAATGTCTGGTTTTGTTTCACATGTAAACATCATTGTTCGATGTCGGTAAACATCGAGTTCCTTCCCAGTCATCGATAAATGTCTTGTTTTGTTTCACTTGTAAACATCATTATTCGATGTCGGTAAACATCGAGTTCCTTCCCAGTCATCGGTAAATGTCTGGTTTTGTTTCACTTGTAAACATCATTGTTCGATATCGGTAAACATCGAGTTCCTTCCCAGTCATCGGTAAATGTCTGGTCTTGTTTCACTTACTCCTCCCCAGTGAAGTCGCCATCGGTAAATGGCCTCGCTTTCTTTGATATCGGTAAATATCAAATTTGTTTCGAAGCCGCCATCGGTAAATGGCCTCGCTTTCTTTGATATTAGTAAATATCAAATTTGTTTCGAAGCCGCCATCGGTAAATGGCCTCGCTTTCTTTGATTCATCACCTACAGAGTGCAAATTCTCCGGTTCTTTTGGTATTCAATCCCTATTTACCTTGAAAGTATGATATCCGCTGCTTTCATCCGTTCAGGTTCACAGTTGATTGAATAGGGGCAGCTGTAGCACCTCAAATTTTCCCCCTTCATTCATGCATTCATTTTAGGTCATTTAACATTTCATATTGCATTTTATCATGTCAATCAGAATTAGCTCCAAGAGTTTGTCTTCCAAGAAGCTTGGATATCATCCAAGTCACTTTGTGGGTTCTATCTGAAGGATCAGTCAACACAAGGGAGATTGCGCATCAACTAGAGGTTTTCTTTAAAGGATCAAGCTTAATGGGCCCAATACAGTTCAAAATTCAATTGTGAAGTTAAAAGTCAACTGTTGGTCAACTGAAGGTCAAATGGCTAGGGAATGGCTTGAGATACTTCCAACATGTTCAAATAGGGTCTATTCATCATTCAAAACGTTAATCTTGAAGGAGCAAGTTTGTTCATGAGCTGTCATGCTCGCTAGGCGAGCAGAATGGTTCGCCTAGCGAGCCACCAGAGTCTGAACTGTCATGCTCGCTAGGCGAAGCCCACGCGTTTTAAAAATAAAAAAATATATGGACTTGGACCTCTCTCATTTGAGCCCACAAAGCCACGAAAATCAGAGTATAAATTCTAAATTTCATTTAAACAAAACCCTAGAGAGAGATTCTAACTAATTCAGAGCAGCCTCCAGAGACTGAAGGGAACTCATCTGCAAAGAACCAATTCCCTCTCATATAAACCCTAAGATTATTCTGCAAACCCAACGGTGCAATTCAATTTCATTCGATCTCTCCAATCAGGTTTGCCTTATTTCCATTACTCTATGCTTTTAATTTGAAAATTCTGAATGTATGAGGCATCATGGGTGAATTTGGAAGAGTGGAGACCATTAGGTTTCACATGTGGGTTTAGCTATGCATGAATGTGTAGAACAATGCTTTGAATGTTTGATCACTTAATTTCTGAAATCGTACTGTTATTAGAGAAGAACCCAGAACCCGCAGGCATTCGCTAGCCCATCGCTAGGCGAGCCTGCAGCGAAGCTTTGCTAAGCCTTCGCTAAGCGAAGCAGTAGCGATCACGACAGTAGCTGTTTTTTCTGTTTGCTCTCTAATATGTTTTGTGTTTGTTATGACATGCTTTCTATCGCATCCGGGCACATATTTTAGTATGTATGTCATATCTTGATGTATGGATCCTTGCCCCTGACTTTGAGTTTTAATACCCTTTTGATGCATTTGTTTGACAAGAGGTTTAGGCCTCCTATCCTTGGTTGCTTTTTGTGAGCTTTTTGTGAACATTAATGGCATGATTCATGTGGTTACATTTTGATTCTCTTATTTGGTGCAACTCTTGATTGCACCCCATCTTGTTATTCTAACTTATTTGTTGAGTTTTTGTGAGGGCTCACATGACTCTTGAAGAGATAGCTTGCTTGGTATTCCACTTTATTTGTGGGATACCGTCTGGAGATTTATTCTGATTGCTTTGTTGACTTGCTTTCTTTGATGGTGCTAGCCTGAGAGATCTCCGGGTTTCTTATTTCTTTAGTTGCTGTTACTTCGGATCTTTATCCGTGTGGTAGATCTCTTGATCCCTTTTACATCTTTCCAGCATTTTACCGCTTTCTTAGCTGGAAGACCTCGATAGGAGGCAATGTTTTTGTATGTTTACTTTTGTGCCCAAAGACCTCCAAGAAGAGGCACCAGTGCTAAAGACCTCCATGAAGAGGCAATTGACGGATAAAAGGGATTAGTAGTCAATCCCCCGTTATTCAGTGTGTCGTTCTTTATGCTCACACTACGTGTCGATGCTTCAGAACAAAAGCCTAAGATCTTTTGTCCGGTATGTCAGTGGAGAGGGTTCCATCTTCCTGAATCCCCACGCTTTGTCATGAGCTCACCCTGTCCAGGGTTAAGAGCTATGAGGTCTTATCCTCATTACCCTTTTTGATCTGCTCACCCTGACGTTCAATGTCAGTGGTTAAGAGCCCATTTGATTACCTTTCCATGGCTTGTTTGTCGAGGTTGATATGACCCCTCTTGACTAAAGCCCAACCCATGTATGTTTGAGTCCCCTTGTTGGCATGTTTACTTTATGCATGTTTGTTTTGTATGGTGTGATCGTCTCCCCATAGGATTACTAGGCTTCGTATAGTCTCTCGTTTGCATGTCAATTAAGGTAGCACGGTTCCTTCATCTAGGACTTCCTTTTTGCATGAGCATTCCTAAAACACAAACAAACTCTTTGATTTTCTTTTTCTTAAGAACATGTTAACTCCTTCTACTACTCTTTCTTTTCCCTATTTTGATTTTCTCTCTTTCGCATTGCATATAGGACTTTTTGTACACACACTTTAGACATAAATAGCAAGCATGGATCCTGTGGAGTACCACAGACGTGAAGGGGTGCGATAACCTTCCCTTCACGTAACCGGCCTCCTTAATCGGTTTTCTTTGGTTCGAGACTTTGTTTTATCCGTTCCCTCCTGGTTATGCAGTACTACCTTTCCCTCCTCTTGGGATAAAAGTACATAGCTGGCGACTCTACTCTTTTTTCCGCGCCACTCTTTTCGCATTCGTACTTGGATTCGGGAAATCCGGGGAGCGACGTTGAGCACATGTTTATGTTAATGCAATTTGCCTTTTGCTCATTTGAGCATATAATTGTGTATATATTATTGTGCTTGTATTTTGTTATGATTGTTGTGGACCTAATGCAAAAAATGGACAAATGGACTTAGAGTCTAGGACATTCCCTATGCAAATGTTGGAGTCAAAGAGCAACTAGGGATTGGGCCTTTAGAGTGCTATAAATGTTGAAGATGGATTAGAAAGATAAAACCTCTAAACTCACTCTTGTCAATTCTTGATTTACTTCATGGATCTTTTTGATGTGTGTGCTTTTGTGCTAGGGAATCCTATTTGAGCCAAATTGAAGAACCATTGCCATGTTCATCCAAAGTAAAAGATACAAGAGCCATTGGGGATCTTCTAAGAGCTTGTTTGATTATGTTGATTGCTTGAGTGTTACTTACTTACTTGCTTATTCCAAAGGATGGGAGCTACTTGGATCATCAATATGATCTCACGAGAGGAACTCCATTTGTGGTCTTATTTCTTATCCTTCATCTCTTGTATGACTAGGACTTTAGCCATTCTTCTTCTTCCCTCCACTCTAACCCAAGCCAAAACTTTTGTGCAAACATTAACACTTGTTTTCAAACATTAGAAACCTAAGCATTATGCTTTTGATTTTCAAACTTTCTTTTCAAAACACTTATTCTGAATTGAATCCTTAAGTCAACTTTGACCATATTTTGTAAATACTTTTCATTGGTAAATACAACTCATTCAAATACTTTTGTGGTTTCAATGGCCACTTTCTTAATCAAAAACCTTTTCATAACTTTTAACTATTAGGTTTGAGTTATCCTTGAGGTAGATGTAATACTCACCTATATCCTTAGTGATGGACAATGAGTCTTCCATGCTTATTATAGGGTTAACCCCTCACTAGCATGTTGAAGTTATCCTCACATGGTGGATTTGTGTTTTGTGGTTGAGTTTTCTCCCTTGGATAACAAAAGACCTTAAGGCTTTTGGGCCAATTAATTCACCAACTTGTTTTTGAGATTTTTACCCCGAACTACGAGGTTTTGATCCTAATCTTTTTAAGATGGTACGTAGGCAATGAGTTTATCCATCCAAACATAAAATGTAAATAACTTGTATATTCTCTTCTTATCTATTCAATCATGTTTGCACAAACAAGTTTTTCACAAAATACCAACCTTACAACAAGTGTGAAAAGGGCTCCCTAGGAGTACCTAGGATGTTTTGGGTGCTTAACACCTTCCCATTGCATAACCAACCCCCTTACCCCGATCTCTGACATTTTTACTAGTTTTTGATTCGATAAAACTTTTAGGTTTTTGTTCGCTTTCTAACCATTCATTTGGATAAATAGAAGTGCGGTAGCGACTCGACTTGTATGGTTTACCTTGGATTTATTCAATATCTCTAATGGTAACGAATACCCCGCTACAGAAAAGTGGCGACTCTGCTAGGGATCTTTGCCTAGTGGGTTTTGCCTACTTTTCACATTTTGTGTTGTATTGTATTGTATATTATTTTGTGACATGTTTTTGTGCAATTTGGGATTACTGTATTGTATGTAATGATTGAATTGCTTGAATATTAATTCCTTGTATGCTTGGTGATCTTTGTGAGATGAGTTCTATACCCGAACTTGAGTGCACTTAGGATAGGAGAATGGCATAGTCTTGTTGACTTGTGCGTAGTTATTCCTTAGAAAGTTGACATGCAAGCCCATTCACTTGGTGGAGGTCATGTTGGGATCAATAATGTCACAAAAGTAGTCGTGGTTAGGTATTACTCTTTCCAATATAGACCTTAGAAGCCAAGAACCTTAGTTTACCAAGCCCATCTTGGCCTATTTTTAGGACGTAGTGCGAAGGTCGTTCAAGTGTAACATTTGATACGATTATTACGCGATACTACACTCATAAGAGTCTCTCTTCAGAATATTTTTGGAATACGAGTAGTCGTTTATCCGATAATATCTGAAAGATGGGATGATGACTATGGGAACCTCTTGTAGAACATGTTTGGCAGGTTTCAACCCTAAGACACTCCCTTTGGGTGGTTCTTAACCGAGACTCCATGCTCGTGACTTGCAGTAAACCCTTGATTCATGGTTGATCCGTTCTTGTATCCTTAATATCAATGGAACTTGGGTGTTGATAAGGTGTAAACCATAATCCACCTAAATGGATGATTAATATTAAGGATGACATGATCCATCCCATGACCTTTGTTTGGTGTGCTTTGCTTGATCCTTGAGTGTGATTGTTGCATCCATGCATTCATGCACCTATTTGTATCCATATCATCAATAATGAGAAAATTTTCAAGGAACTTAAGAGGTCTATTTGCAAATTTTCAGACATGGAAAGACAAAGAAGGAATACGAAGAAGTACAGTTTCAGACAACCTGACTTGAAAGAGTTAAGGAATTTGACATCCTATGTATTAGATCCCTTGGGTTTCAAGGTTCATTATGGGAAGCTTCTATCTATTCTGACTACTCAAGTGGACGAAGGATTGATGAGTGTACTGGTGCAGTTCTATGATCCCTTGTACCGTTGCTTCACATTTCCGGATTTCCAGCTTTTACCCACGCTTGAGGAGTATGCCTATCTTGTGGGTATACCTATCTTAGACCAGTTGTCGTTCAGTGGCTTAGAGAGTATTCCTACTTCTCAAGAGATAGTTGATATGTTGCATATAGATGAATCTCTGGTTGGTGCTCATATGACTACCAAAGGTGGAATTCAAGGTCTCCCTTCTGAGTTCCTCATTGCTCAAGCTACTATGTATGGGAAGGCCATGAGTGAGGATTCCTTTGAAGCCATATTTGTACTTCTCATCTATGGGCTAGTGTTATTCCCCAACATCGACAAGTTTGTGGATGTGAACGCTATTAGGATCTTCTCTACTCTTAATCCCGTTCCGACTCTGTTGGGTGATACATACTTTTCTTTGCATATGAGGAATGCAAAGGGTGGTGGTACCATTGTGTGCTGTTTGCCTCTATTGTACAAGTGGTTTATTTCGCACTTACCACAGACGGTCACCTTCAAGAAGAGGAAAGGATGTCTACCGTGGTCCACGAGACTCATGTCTCTCACCAATGATGATATCTTTTGGTACAAACGTATATATGATGGTGTGCAGATTATCGACTCTTGTGGTGAATTCTCCAATGTGCCTCTTCTTGGTACATATGGTGGGATTAACTACAACCCTATTTTGGCACGTCGTCAGCTTAGGTTCCCCCTAAAGGATAAACCTAATAACATTCTATTAGAAGATGTGTTCTTCCAGGAGGGTAAAGATCCCCAAGGCTTGAAGGGAAGGATGGTCTGCGCTTGGCGCAAGATCCATAGGAAGGGAAGAAAGGAGTTGGGTCCGAAGAACTGTATTGCTTTAGAACCCTATACCTCTTGGGTTAGGAGGAGATATTCCGAGTACCTCATGCTTTATGAGTATCCAAGACCTACACCTCTGGTTGAGGCTGGGCCTTCAACCCTCCCTGACCAAGGAGTAGAGGAGTTGAAAGACGAAGACCGTTCACGTGCCTGGATCGGTGAACGAGAGGAGTTGCTTTAGCAGATCAGAGAGAAGGATGCTTTGATAGAGTTCCTCGAGCACCAGGTTATTGATGATCCTGATGATGCATTGACTTCTCTTCTTCCTCAGTCTTCCAAGTTTTCGAAGAGGAAGTATGATCGACTCGCCAAAGAGAAAGCGGATATGGAGGCAGGCTATGAGAGGGAGGTGAAGAGGCTTCGTGCAGCTTATCTTCCAGTCTCCATAGATTTAGATGATTATTTCTAGGGTTCCATAGGATGTTAATTTTCCTTCTCTCTTGTATTGTATTTGGCTACCAAGACTGTACTTCTTTGGTGTAAAAATATTTTCCCGATATTATTGATGTAATGTTTCCATATATGTCTAAATCATTAATGCTTTTAAAATATTTGCAAATAGAGCTCTAAAGTTCCTCTGATAAATAAAAATTAAATCATATGCATAAGCAGGTTTTGCTCCAGGCTTCTTGTTCTATGGTCTAACTCTGTGTTCTTCATTTATTTTGAAGACAAGCTGACTCACTGGTACTACACCCGAGCTAATGCATCAAGACTAATGGATCATTTGAAGCAAGAGAATCGTGAACTCAAGAAGGAAGTGGCCAGATTGACTGCCCTAATGGAGTCTTTCATGGCTGCCCAGAGCAAGTCGTCTCCGACACCTTCAACTCCTCCCCAGAGGACAGACATCTTTGAGATTGCCTCTTCAACCGTGCCTGCGGCCAGCACCCACTTTGCACAAACAACTATGCCAGCCAGGTTTCCTTGGGGGATGCCTCCCAACTTTATTCCTGAGGGTCCTGCACCCACCTTTGCTTCTCTGCCGGCATCTAGCTCGGTCCTTGCCGTTCCACCTCCTGTCGTGCATACTATGTGTAATACCTCAAAATTTGTCCCCCTCATTCATGCATTCATTTTTAGGTCATTTAACATTTCATATTGCATTTCATCATGTCAATCAGAATTAGATCCAAGAAGCTTGAATATCATCCAAGACACTTTGTGGATCCTATCTGGGTGATCAGTCAACACAAGGGAATGGCTTGAGATACTTCCAACATGTTCAAATGGGGTCTATTCATCAGTCAAAACGTTAATCTTGAAGGAGCAAAAGTTTGTTCATGAGTTGTCATGCTCGCTAGGCGAGCAGAATGGGTCGCCTAGCGAGTCCCAAGAAAATCCACCAGAATCACCTACGCTCAGAGGAATTTCTTGAACTGTCATGCTCGCAAGACGAAGCCCACGCGTTTTGAAAAAAATAAAAATAAAATAAATAAATAAATAAATAAATAAATAAAATATAACAGAAAAATCTTGGACTTGGACCTCTCTCTTTTGAGCCCACAAAGTCACAAAAATCAGGTTATAAATTCTAGACTTCCATCTCCCAAAAAACCCTGGGAAAAAGATAGTGAGGGAAGAGCTAACAGAGTTCAGAGATACCTCTAGAGACTGAAGGGAACTCATCTGCAAAGAACCAATTCCCTCTCATATAAACCCTAAGATTGTTCTGCAAAGCCAACCGGGCAATTCAATTTCATTCGATCTCTCCAATCAGATTTGCCCTATTTCCATTACTTTATACTTTCAACCTGAAATTTTTGATACCCTTTTGATGCATGTGTTTGACAAGAGGTTTAGGCCTCCTACACTTGGTTGCTTTTTGTGAGCTCTTTTTGTGAATTTTAATGGCATGATTCATGTGGTTATATTTTGATCTGGGGCAACTGTTGATTGCACCCTATCTTGTCACTCTAACCTGTTTGTTGAGTTTTTTGAGAGGGCTCACATACTCTTGCAGGGATAGCTTGCTTGGTGTTCCACTTTATTTGTGGGATACCATTTGGAGATTTATTCCGATTACCTGTATTGACTTGCTTTCTTTGATGGTGCCAGCTCGAGAGATCTCTGGGTTTCTTATTTCTTTAGCTGTTATTACTTCAGATCTTTATCCGTGTGGTAGATCTCTTGATCATTTATCTTTCCCGCATTTTACCGTTTTCTTAGCTGGAAGATCTCAATAGGAGGCAATGTTTTCTTTTTTTTGTTTACTTTTGTGCCCAAAGACCTCCAAGAAGAGGCATCAGTGATAAAGACCTCCCTGAAGAGGCAATTGACGGATAAAAGGGATTAGTAATCAATCCCCCGTTATTCAGTGTGTCGTTCTTTAAGCTCGCACTACGTGTTGATGCTTCAGAACAAAAGCCCAAGATCTTTTGTCCGGTCAGTCAGTGGAGAGGGTTCTACCTTTCTGAATCCCCACTTTTTGCCATGAGCTCACCCTGTCCAAAGTTAAGAGGTATGAGGTCTTATCCTCATTACCCTTTTGATCTGCTCACCCTGACGTTCAATGTCAGTGGTTAAGAGCCCATTTGATTACCTTTCCATGGCTTGTTTGTCGAGGTTGATATGACCCCTCTTGACTAAAGCCCTACCCATGTATGTTTGAGCCCCCCTGTTGGCGCGTTTACTTTAAGATACATGTTTTGTGTGGTGTGATCGTTTCTCCATAAGATTGCTAGGCTTCGTACAGTCTCTCGCTTGCATGTCAATTAAGGTAGCACTGTTCCTTCGTCTAGGACTTCCTTTTTTGCATGAGTATTCCTAAAACACAAACCAACTCATTGATTTTTCTTCTCCTAAGAACACGTTGACTCCTTCTACTACAGGCAAGTAAGTCTCCAAAGGTCGAGCATCCGGTAGATTCCGTAGTGACGTCGTTCATCCTAAAACACAACCCTTAGCCCGTAGTTAGCCGAACTACGGCTTGCTCTGATTCTCATTCCAGATGAGATACGTAGACATAAGACGCGATGTCTTAGCGAGCACACTCCTCTTTAACCCCTAGGTAGCCGAGCTACGAAGACTCTGATTCTCATGTTCAGATGAGATACATATGCAGTGGATGCGACATCCGTGCAAGTCATTTTCTTTTGACCCCCCTTTTAGTAAATAGTACATTAGATAAACCTACACCCTTTAGACAAGAACAACAAAAGTGGATCCCGTAGAGTACTACGGATGCGTAGGGGTGCTAATACCTTCCATTCGCATAATCGGCTCCTGAACCCAAGATTTGGTTGCGAGACCTTGTCTTTTCCTTTCTTTTTTCAGGTTTACTTCGAGCGTTTCCTTTCCCTCCTTTGGGATAAATAACGCACGGTGACGACTCTTCTGTCATTTCTCTTTCTTGCCGGTTGTTTTTTTGCATCTCTTTTTTCAGGTTGCGACAGCTGGCGACTCTGTTGGGGAACTTCTTTTCCCTAGTGGGCCTTTCCTAGCGTTTGTCTGTTATTGTCTATTGTGTTTTATTTATTTATTGCTTTGCATACTTATCTGCTTACATTGCATCCTATGTGCGCTTTACTGTCTCATGCATACTGTGTTGGTTGTGTATCTGTTTCACTGTTGGGTGGGAGTCACAAGAGATAAAAGGCCCAATACACAGGCTATGAGTGAACTTTAGGACACCTAGGAATAGAGTGATTCATGGGAAGCGGGTGGTATGGCGCGACTTAGCGGAACATGGTATCACAAGCAGTTCAGATTCTGATGGGGTATTATCGTTGCATACACCTGGTGTGCATATGATGATATTCTTGAAAGGATTGTTTATCCTGCGTTTCTCTTGACCTTACCCTGGCCTAGATTACACCCGTGAGTGGGACGGGAATGAATCATTTACAGGTACTGATGGTGACTTGTTCTGTTGGTGACCGTGTCCTGATGATGACTGTTGTTTGGTTCTTGTTGGCGACCGTTGGTTCTGAAGTAGGGGTTCTAAATTGATGACTGTGTTCTATGGTTCCCGGTTCCGAATTCATGCTAAAGTTCTGATCCTGTGCCTCGTGATATACAACCAACCCGGTTTTCTGGAGCAGAGTTTTGATCTCGTAGTACATTCTTCAGTGGGTTTCTCTTCAGACAGTACAACCCAACAGATATTCAAGCAGATACAGGAACCTTGATTTGCATGTCACTGCATTGCATCACATCATTCGCATTCATATCATTCACACATGTTTATCCATTTCTGTGGGGTTTAAATCTTCTTCTTGATTCTAGTCGGGGTTTTTCTGGTACTTTTTAAAAGGGATAGTTTATCAAATGTGAGACTGGAATCAAGGGGGTCGAATGCCCTTTGGAATTGATAAACATGTCATTACATTTGCATATCCATCAGCATGTCTTGCATAACAGGTACCGCCGCAGTGTTCTCAATTATTTGGTGTTCCACTAGCAGGATAGCTGACTCGGGCATTCACCGATACGGTACCCGCAGAAACCACCAGAGAGCCATGGAAAGCCTACAGGCAGAGTTCGCCGAGATGAAGATCCGCATGAACCAATTCATGGATGTGGTTCAGGGGGTGGCTCAGGGACAGCAAGAGCTCAGGCAGATGATGTAGAGGAATCCCGCCACTACTCAACCAGAGACGTTGACTGACCCTCCAGCTGGAGAGGTTAACGGACCCAGTGGACCGGGGCCTACCCCGATCCTACATGTCACCTCCGGTCAACAACCCGTCCATGATGACCAGGAGGATCAGTTCCCCTTGCTTTAGGAGGACTTTGGTATGAGTCATGGTATGGACCCTATGTTTCGGAGACTGGAAGAGAGGTTGAAGGCAGTGGAAGGACAGAATCCTCTAGGAGTAGACGTTGCTGACTTGGGATTGGTCCCAGGCGTGAGGGTGCCACCGAAATTCAAGGTCCTGATATTTGACAAATACAGTGGCAACTCTTTCCCGAAGACCCATGTGCAAGCCTACTTTCGAAAGATGGTTGCATACTCTGACGATGAAAAGTTTCTTATGTACTTTTTCCAGGATAGCCTAGCTGGGGCATCCCTGGAATGGTATATGAGGCTGGACAGAGCCCACATCCGCTGCTGGAGGGATTTGGTTGAGGCTTTCGTGAAGCAGTATCAGTATAATGCAGACTTGGCTCCGGCCAGAACTCAACTTCAGAATCTGTCTCTTAAAAGCAATGAGTGCTTCAGGGAATACGCTCAACACCGGAGAGAGAGTGGAGAATTACCTGATGACATACGAGATCCAGAGTGGAGTTGGGTCTTCATCAGGGGTGAAGAAGCCGTTCATTCAGGGACAGAAGAGGAGAGAAGGGGATGCAGATGCCATATCTTCTTATCAGAATATGGGTAACCGGAGGAATAACTTTCAGAACTATCATCAACAACCGTATGTTGCGGCTGTGACCATTCCGGCTGCAGCACCACTACAACAACAATAACCACAACGTCATCAAACTCAGTACCAACAACAACAACCGGGTAACAGACCCGCCTATCAACAAAGGCAAAGGATGATGGACCAGCGTTTCAACACTCTTCCAATGTCATACGCCCAGTTGCTTTCTAACCTTCAACAACTACAACTTGTGCAGTTACGCACTTTGGCTCCTCCTGTCGGTAGACTTCTGGTGGGTTACGACGCCAACGCTAGGTGTAGCTTCCACTCTGGGGCACCTGGCCATAATATTGAGAACTGCAAAGCTTTTAAGCACGTAGTTCAGGACCTTATTGATTCAAAGGCCATTAACTTTGCGTCGGTTCCTAACGTTGTCAACAATCCCATGCCACAGCACGATAGTGCAAATGTTAACATGGTCGAAGGAGAAGTCGGATCAGTCAAAGATGTTGACCAGGTCTATGCAATCAAAGATGAAGATGGGGATAGTGATTGCGACATCGATAACTGGGTGCGTCCGAGGATCCCGGGTGAAGTTCTTCGCAATTGGTCTTCTGAGGAGATTGTCCAAGCCACTTTTTTGGAGGAGTAATTTTTCTTGTTTATTCATGCATGTCCAAGTCTTACGTTCCTCCCAGGGCGTAATGACTCATTGTAGGGCTCATCTATGTGGATACCTGCATTTTTTTATCATAAATAAAGGACGTCTTTTTGCATTCAAATGTTTTGCTCACTGTCTTTCTATTTTTTATACTTTTCAAAATCAAAAAATGTATTTGGCAATGTTTTGTTTAGTTTTCACTCCTTGTTCACACTCATAAGCACATACCGTCACTCATACAGATGCACACCACCGAATCCTATTGATAACGGTTCTGCTATGGCTCGCCTCGACTTTGAAAATCCGATCTATCAAACTGAAGAAGAGGGTGATGAAGACTGTGAACTCCCTGAAGAACTTGCCAGGCTATTAAAACAAGAGGAAAGGGTCATTCAACCGCATCAAGAGTCTACTGAAGTAATTAATCTTGGCACCGAGGACGCCAAGAGAGAAATCAAGATAGGGGCTGCTTTGGAAGACAATGAGAAGAAGGGGTTGATCGAATTGCTGCAAGAGTATGTTGACATCTTCGCTTGGTCTTATCAGGACATGCCAGGGCTTGACACAGACATCGTGGTACACCGTTTGCCTCTCAAAGAGGATTGTCCTCCGGTCAAGCAGAAGCCTAGAAGATCAAGACCAGAGATGGCTGTCAAGATAAAGGAAGAAGTGCAAAAACAGTTGGATGTCGGGTTTCTAGCAGTCACAAATTACCCGCCATGGGTTGCAAATATTGTTCCAGTACCTAAGAAGGATGGAAAGGTACGGATGTGTGTCGACTACCGGGATCTGAACAGAGCTAGCCCTAAAGATGATTTCCCATTACGTCACATTGACGTTTTGGTGGATAACACGGCTCAGTTCTCGGTATTCTCCTTCATGGATGGCTTTTCTGGCTATAACCAAATTAAGATGGTGCCAGAAGACATGGAGAAGACAACTTTCATAACCCCATGGGGCACCTTCTGCTACAAGGTGATGCCGTTTGGTCTGAAAAATGCCGGAGCAACATATCAACAAGCGATGGTGACTCTTTTCCATGATATGATTCATCATGAAATCGAGGTTTATATTGACGATATGATTGCCAAATCTCAGACAGAAGAAGAACATTTGGTGAATTTGCAGAAACTGTTTGAGCGTTTGAGAAAATTCAAGCTGAGGCTTAATCCGAACAAGTGTACTTTCGGGGTGAGATCTGGAAAATTACTGGGTTTTATTGTTAGTGAAAAAGGGATTGAGGTGGATCCGGCCAAAGTGAAAGCGATACAGGAAATGCCTGAGCCAAGAACAGAGAAACAAGTCCGTGGTTTCTTAGGGAGGTTGAACTACATTGCAAGGTTCATCTCTCACCTAACAGCCACGTGCGAGCCAATATTCAAATTGCTAAGAAAAGACCAGGCTATCAAGTGGAATGGTGATTGCCAAAGGGCTTTCGAGAAAATAAAAGAGTATTTACAAAATCCTCCTATCCTTATGCCTCCGGTCCCAGGGAGACCGCTGATTATGTATTTGACAATACTAGACAATTCCAAGGGTTGTGTTCTCGGTCAACACGACGAGACAGGTAGGAAAGAGCATGCCATCTACTACCTGAGTAAGAAATTCATAGACTACGAGTCGAGATACTCGATGCTTGAAAAGACATGTTGTGCACTTGCATGGGCTGCTAAGCGTTTGAGACAATACATGCTGACTCACACAACCTTATTGATCTCCAAAATGGATCCAGTCAAGTATATATTCGAGAAGCCAGCTCTCACCGGAAGGGTTGCTCGTTGGCAAATGGTTCTGACAGAGTATGACATCCAGTATACATCCCAGAAAGCCATCAAGGGGAGTATTCTGTTAGACTATCTTGCTCAGCAGCCGATTGATGATTATGAGCCGATGAAGTTTGATTTTCCAGATGAAGACATCATGTACCTCAAGATGAAAGACTGTGAAGAGCCAGTTGTTGAGGAGGGACTGATCCAGATGAAAAATGGACTTTAACGTTTGATGGGGCCGTCAATGCCAAAGGAAGTGGAATTGGTGTTGTCATTACTACTCTGAAAGGTGCCCACATGCCTTTCACCGCTCGTCTGACTTTTGAGTGCACAAATAATGAAGATGAGTATGAAGCTTGTATCTTGGGTATTGAGCAAGCCATTGATTTGAGAATCAAGACTCTGGACATCTTCGGAGATTCAGCTCTAGTGATCAATCAAGTGAATGGTGATTGGAACACTCTCCAGCCCAATCTGGTCCCTTACAGAGATTACACGAGAAGATTGTAACACCTCAAAATTTTCCCTCCTTATTCGCGCATTTATTTTTAGGTCATTTAACATTAGATACATTGCATTTCATCATGTCAATCGGGATTAGCTCCAAGAAGCTTGAACATCATCCAGGACACTTTATGGGTTCTATTTAGATGATCAGTCAACACAAGAGAATGACGTGAGTTACTTCCAACATGACCAAATGAGGTATATTTATCAGTCAAAGCGCTAATCTGGAAGAAGTAAAAGTTTATTCCTGAGCTGTCATGCTCGCTAGCCGAGCAAATCCTTCGCTAAGCGAAGACCACGCGTTAAAAATATAAAAGCAGAATTTTGGGCCTAGGTTGCATCCAATTCAAGCCCACAAAGCCACGAAACCTTGTTGCAAGGAATGTCTCAGATTGCCAAGGAAACCTTTAGAGAATATGCTCAGCGTTGGAGACAGATTGCTGCATCCGTCCAACCCCCTATGTCTGAAAGGGAGATGGAGGATATGTTCATGAACACTCTTGTAGAACCTTTTATAGAACATGTTTGGCAGGTTTAAACCTTAGTACACTCCCTTTGGGTGGTTCTTAACCTAAACTCCATGCTCGTGACTTGCAACAAACCCTTGATTCATGGTTGATCCGTTCAGTTATCCTTAATATCAATGAAACTTGGGTGTTGATAAGGTGTAAACCATAATCCACCAAAAATGGATGGTTGATATTAAGGATAACATGATCCATCCCATGACCTTTGTTTGGTGTGCTTTGCTTGATCCTCTTAATTTCTCTCCAGGCAGTGCAACCTGACAGATGTTCAAGCGGATCCAGCAATTCTAATTGACATGCCATTGCATTGCATAACATCATCTGCATATTTGCATCCAACATCTCATGCTTATTCATTTACAGGGTATTCCCTTTTTAAGGGGGGGCCTTAAAATCGAATAAGCAGGGCATCGCATATCATGCATACTAACCCTTGTTTGTTTTGTAGGTGTCACCGCAGTGTCTAATGTTTGTTCCCTGTTTCAGGCTTTATTGGTCCCAGGCGAGTTCACAGGTACCCGACATAGGAAAACCGTCCACGACTAGCAATGGACCAGATACAGAAAGAACTGGCTGATATGCGTGAAAGGATGGATCAGTTCATGACATTGATGACTGGTATGGCAGAAGGCCAGGCGAAGCTGAAGGAATTGGTTGAGCAACCGAGGCCCGACCCAGAGGTGGAAATACCAAGTGCTGAGGGGAACCCTGGTAACCCTGGGAACGCTGATAACCCTGTGAACACTGGAAACGCAGGTAACGCAAATGTTGATGGAAACCCGGGTAATGCTGGAAACACGGGAAATGTTGGGAATGGTATTGGCGGAAGGTATAATGTGAATCAAGGAATTCGGATTAACGGGCGCCCCGTTACTGAAGATTATCTGTATGATCAATTCTCTGTGCACGACGAAGCTCACGAGACCACTTGCCGTATGGATGAGCTTGTTGATAAGCTCAAATCTTTGGAGTCTCAAACTTCCTTAGGTTTTGATGTCACCAATCTTGGTCTGGTTCAGGGAGTAAGGATCCCTCACAAGTTCAAACCCCCTACTTTTGAGAAATACAACGGGGCTTCTTGCCCACGCACTCATCTCCAATCTTATCTGGGAAGGTTGGGAGCTCACACTGAAGATGAAAAGTTGTGGATGTACTATTTTGAAGACAGTTTAACTAGAGCTTCTCGTGAATGGTATTCTCATTTGTCTCGTACTACCATCAATAGCTGGAAAGACTTGCAGATGCTTTTGTCAAGCAATATCAATGCAACTTGGACATGGCTCCAAATCGGACCTTGTTGCAAGGAATGTCTCAGATTGCCAAGGAAACCTTTAGAGAATATGCTCAGCGTTGGAGACAGATTGCTGCATCCGTCCAACCCCCTATGTCTGAAAGGGAGATGGCGGATATGTTCATCCGTCAATCAGCTTTGCAGAGATAGTGATTGCTGGAGAAAGGATCGAGAGTCTGTTGAAGATGGGCCGAATTCAAGACAACAGTGCTTCTAACTCATCAGTTCCCAAGAAACCATTTGCTGGTAATGGTCAACGAAGAAGAGAAGGTGAGACGAGCGTTGTATATTCCGGCAGAGGCAGGGGCAGAGGACGCCCTAATTATTATCAAGATCAAGTGGCCGCAGTCACTATTCCAACACTTGTTCCTCAACCGCAGTATCATCCGCAACAGCAACCCAGGTACAACAATCAACAACAAGGAGGTAATCCGGGTCAGCAGAGACCCTATCAACAACGTCCAAGGCAGGCGGACGGGGTCATTGAGCCAATCCCAATGCCTTATTCTGTATTACTTCCCAAGCTGATTGACATGAATCTGGTTACATTGAGAACTCTGGCCCCACCAGTCGATCCCAATAATCTGCCTAGAGGTTATGATGTCAACGCCAGATGTGCTCTTCACTCCAACGCACCTGGCCATACTACAAATAATTGTAAGGCTCTCTAGCTAAAGGTACAAGATTTGAGAGATGCCCAGGCCATCAATTTTTCTCAGGTGCCTAATGTTATCCAAAACCCGATGCCAGCTCACGGCGGGTAGAGGATTAATGTTGTTGATAGTGGGGAAACTTTGAATTTGGTTTCTGATGTGACTAAAGTGAAGACTTCGCTATCGGTGGTCAAAGACCGACTCTTGAAAGGACGGATTTTCCCGGGCTGTGGGGAAGAGTGCAAAAATTGTCAAGACGCCGTGAACGGATGTGATAGTTTGAGAAGGGGTATTCAGCAACTGATAGATGAAGGTTGTCTTCAGTTCGATCAGACTCGTCCAGTGAAGAATGATGTGTCGACAGTAACGTTTTATTTCACTCCTGAAGAAATATATGTTCCCGAGAGACCCGCTCCGACAACAATATATTTCCCAGAAAGTCCAGCACCAATTTACTCTGACAACCCTCAACCGACTTTGATTGGTCTGGTCACCACCATGGTACCAGGACCTGTTCCGTATGAGAAAGACAGTGCTATCCCGTGGCACTATGGGGCTGATATCTACTGCCAGAGGAAGAAAGCTAACAAAGAAGACATTGATATTGGTAGCTCCGCTGTAGACAATGTTGGAGGAATTGGTGGCTTCACTCGCAGTGGACGCCTACTTGCACCATCAACATTGCGCACGAATGCTAAAGCTAAGGCAGCTGCCAAGGCTAAAGGAAAACAGGTATCCACCGAAGAGGTTACTACTGAGGAAGCTCCTCCTAAGACCGCATTCGAGAAGGAAGTGGATGAGTTTATGAGGATTATCAAGTAAAGTGACTACAAGGTAGTCGACCAGCTAAATCAGACACCCTCAAAGATCTCCATTCTCTCACTATTGATGTGCTCTGAGGCACACAGAACAACCTTGTTGAAAGTACTGAATATGGCCTATGTTCCACCAGAGATAACTGTTAACCAGCTGGAGTCGGTAGTTTCGAATGTACACACTAGCCATGCGCTAGGTTTCACCGATTATGACCTAACATCTGAGGGCAGGAATCACAACAAAGCCTTGCATATCACAATGGAATACAAAGGGACGGTGCTTTCCCATGTTTTGGTTCATACAGGTTCTTCTCTGAATGTTCTCCCAAAGAAAGCCTTTACGAAGTTGGATTGCGATGACGCCACCCTGAGGCCGAGTAATTTAGTTGTAAGGGCGTTTGATGGCTCTAAGCGAGCTGTTTGTGGCAAAGTTGAGTTGCCAGTTAAGATTGGACCGCAGGTATTCAAGAGTACCTTTTATGTGATGGATATCCAGCCTGCCTATAGTTGTCTGCTAGGTCGACCCTGGATTCATGCTGCCGGTGCTGTTACTTCTACTCTCCACCAGAAGCTCAAATATGGACTAGAAAGTCAGATCGTCACCGTCTGTGGTGAAGAGGATATTTTTGTTAGCCACCTGTCTACATTTAAGTATGTGGAGATGGATGGCGAGATGCATGAGATGCTGTGTCAGGGCTTCGAAGCCATAAACATCAGTGATGTCACGCCCGAAACTGTCTTTTCACCTGAGTCTGAGAAGGTCGGGACTTCTATCTCTTCATACAAGCAAGCTGTTGAAGTGGTTAAGGCTGGTAATGCCCAAGGCTGGGGCAAATTTGTGGAGCCAATCATAAAAGAAGACAAGTTTGGATTAGGGTATACTCCGGGGTCTCAGAAGAATGAAGTCGGTACTTTCTCCAGCGGGGGTTTGGTTTCTCCCCACACCGTCAATGCGGCAGATGAAGACAAGGCTGACAGCGACTGTGACTTAGATAGTTGGATTCGCCCGTGTGTCCATACGTGGTTAAAAGAGTTTTCTCTAGCGGAGCTCTGATTCTAACAACCATGGAAGGCGAAGACTTCCCGTCCCCTGTCAACTCAGACGCAGTTAAAAAATACTTCGCATAAAATAGACCCGCTGGACAGTAAAAAGAATAGTCCAGGCAAAAAAAAGGCATCCCGACGAACCAAAAAAAGAATGAAGAGGTTCGGGCAAAAATTAGGGATATAAAAATAAAATAAAATGTACACCCTGCGAGTCGAAAATCCAAAAGGGCGGCTCAGGCAAAAAAGGGTATCCCAGTGGATTGAAAACCCAAAAGGGCGGTCCACGCAAAAGTTAGGGAATAAGCGAATAACTGCGATCTGAGTTCATCCGTGTTAGATCACCGTTTCATTCAATCCGGCAATCTTCGAAGGTAAAAGATCGAATAATCATCCACTTCAGAAAGCAAGATGAGCAGAGCGTCTTGAGGACATACGAGCCATAGCAGAGTCGAAACTCGGTGGGACCCCGTTTCCACATTGCCATTAGGATAGTTTCTCTTGTTCAATTTATAGCGATCGCCTCTTTCCAGGGATCAGCTTCCTGATGTACTCGCCTATTCCTGGCACAAATTTTTCAACCAACAAAAGTCGAATAATTCAGTTAAAAAGCCTCTTTACTTTTCATTTATCAGTTTGTTTGCAAAAGATGTCTGAATTCTTGAGGAAACATATTGCATCTGAATGTAATGGTGGCTTTTGCAGATGACTTGCGCAGGAAAACAGTCAAAATTGCTTTGAATGTGCTTAATCCCGAATGGTGAATTCAAACCGAGTAACTCCCCGGGGCATACGTGTATTTTTTTGTTACAGGTCACAGGAACCGGATGCCAAGTCATGAATCCTCACCCCCAAGCGGTTGACAAAGCCTCTCCTCTGCAGAGCAGGTTCCCTAGTAGAGTTGACAGTATCCAGACTGTATATCCCCAGTAGAGTTGACAGTATCCAGACTGTATATCCCCAGCGGAGTCGACAGTGCCAGACTGTATCTTCCCAGCAACAGCGGAGTAGTCGCATACCCAACAGACAAGAGGGTGGTGTTCCCAGTGTTCATCTCGTCCCCAGCAGATTATATTTTTAACAGATTTGTTTTAATCCCCAGCCTGAGGATGATTAGCAAGTTCATATCCCCAGCAAAGGTCGATTCCTACGATATTTCCCCAGGAAGTGCTTTCCTCACAGACTCTCCTCGCAGAGCCTCGCCAAGCAAAGTTTCCATAGTTGATACTTCCCCAGCAAGGTCAACTTTTCAAAAAAGGCCGATTTATTTTCGGTGGCTCCCCGGTCCAGGCAGACGGATCGGTCCCCACAGAGCATTCAAGGATTGATACAGCGATCTGCTCCCTGCCAGAGTTGCTTCCCCAAGCAGATTTCTTTTTTCTTTTGCACCATGCATAACATTTGCATTTGCATTTGCATGCATATCAAACATACACATAAGCTGATAAACAGGTTCTTCAAAGAAGACTGAAAAATTACTTTACAACCAAAGTCATGAGATTCGGCCAGAGGATCAAGTGTGTGTGTGACCCAGCATGAGGGTCATTTCGAAGATTCAGCCTGAGAATCGTTTTCCAGAGATCCAACCTGAGGGTCATTTCGAAGATTCAGCCAGAGAGTCGACTACGAGTGTTATTTCCCCAGCAAGCCAGCTGGAGGAATAGATTGACAGCTCAACAGAAAATCAACCTACAAGAGGATCTAGCCCGCGGATCGCATTAAAAAAACAAAGTCTAATCGAAGAGTCGTTATAACATGTTCTAGCCCGAAGAATATGTACGAAGCCCAAAAGTGGGATATTCTCGAAGTTGCATATCTAACATGAAGACTGTAGATTTCAAAAGAGGGTCAACCAGCGCATGCCCCAGATGCGAGATCCTGATGATGGGAATTTATCATCAAAACAATCCAGATCTAGCCAGAAGATCAAAGTCAGGTCTAGCCCGAAGACCGAAAAATAGATAGATTCAGCCAGAGAATCAAAGAAAATAGATTCAGCTAGAGAATCGAAACAATTCAGATCTAGCCAGAAGATCGAAATAGATTCAGCCAGAGAATCGAAACAATTCAGATCTAGCCAAAAGATCGAAGAAGATCTAGCCAGAAGATCAAAGTCAGGTCTAGCCCGAAGACCGGAAATAGATTCAGCCTGAGAATCGAAACAATTCAGATCTAGCCAGAAGATCGAAGAAGATCTAGCCAGAAGATCGAAGTCAGGTCTAGCCCGAAGACCGAAAATAGATTCAGCCAGAGAATCGAAACAATTCAGATCTAGCCAGACGATTGAAGTAGATTCAGCCAGAGAATCAAAGAAAATAGATTCAGCCAGAGAATCGAAACAAAGGAGATCTAGCCAGAAGATCAAAGAAGATCTAGCCAGAAGATTGAAGAAGATCTAGCTAGAAGATTGAAACCGTATCCAGCCCGAGGATCAAAATTAACATCCAACCAGAGGATTAAATTGAGTATAGATTCAGCCAGAGGATCAAACTCCAGATTAAGTCAGAAGACTGATTCAGATTCAGCCAGAGGATCGGAAGAGAACTAAACAGCGCGGTGTATTTCAGCATTTTTGTGGTGTTCTCGGAGCGCAAATTTTCGGTCTGTCTTTGGTATTCAATCATAGCTCATCTTGTTTGTCTGATAAGCTGTTCGCTTTCATCCTGCTCGGGTTAGCTGATGACTGAACAAGGGAAGCTGTAACACCCCAAAATTTTCCCTCCTTATTCACGCATTCATTTTTAGGTCATTTAACATTAGATACATTGCATTTCATCATGTCAATCGGGATTAGCTCCAAGAAGCTTGAACATCATCCAGGACACTTTGTGGGTTCTATTTAGATGATCAGTCAACACAAGAGAATGATGTGAGTTACTTCCAACATGACCAAATGAGGTATATTCATCAGTCAAAGCGCTAATCTGGAAGAAGTAAAAGTCTATTCTTGCGCTGTCATGCTCGTTAGGCGAGCAAATCCTTCGCTAAGCGAAGACCACGCGCTAAAAATATAACAGCAGAATTTGGGCCTAGGTTACATCCAGTTCAAGCCCACAAAGCCACGAAATTCAGTCTATAAATACAAAGGCTTCACTTGAGAAAAAGTGGGGGGAGACATGTGAGAGAATTCTTTACCTTGAATTAATTTTTAATGATAGCAAATTGTGTGATCATCATCCAAATGTTGGTTGTGCATTGCATTACATGATACATTTGTGTTTTTATTATGTTTTCCATCCCACTCTATTGTTGCATAACTGTACATATAAACCTACATTGATACTTCCCTTAAAATAACAATTAAAATGCATTTTATGTCAGTATGCATCAATACATAAGCCTCTGCATCGATACATACAGCATGTGATAAATCACAAAACCTTTCTGTTCAGTATGCATCGATGCATACGAGTCATGCATCAATACATGGAAGGCTAAAGACTCTATGCATTGATCCACACGATCCCTGCATCGATACATGACCAATTGAAACAGCCTGTGTATCAATACATGCGCATTAGGCATCGATACATACTAGTGAAATAATCACATGCATCGATACATACGAATTATGCATCGAAACATGATTAATAAATTTCACCAAAAATTCACATATCTTACAGTATGCATCGATACACACTCTTATGCATCAATACATAAAGCTGTTTTATGTTATAACAGTAACTGTTTTGCAGCATATATAAGACAGGTTATGACAGCAGAAAAAGGGACGAATTCATTGAGGGAAAACAATTGAACACAAGATAAAAAGCAGTGTTGGAGCAATTGTTGGAGAGCAATTAGAAACCTGAAAGAGACTTCATCTTCTTCATCTTCTCAATCACTTTTCTTCAAGAACATTTACACATAACCATTCTTGTTCTTTGGATTAAAGAAGCATCGAGATAACGTTCAGTGGTACGATCAAGGATCTAGCTGTGGTTTGCAGTGGAACGATCGAGGATCTAGCTGAGTTGAAGATTGAAGGGGGTTTCTAGGAAAAACCTACTGGTTTGTCCTTCAAGAATTGGAGTGTTCTTGAGGGTTTGGGAGTCACGTTTGCAGAACATATTCAGCCGCAGCGTTGCGTTTGGAGATCGGGGGATTTCGCAAGCAGGTCGTGGAACCGGTGAATTGTTTGCAATTTCGTGCAGGAAAATCTTGATCGTGCTCAGATCAAGTGAAGGTTCATACAAGAAGAGGTTCTTAGAGTTTAGAATTCTGTCTTTGTATCATAACCTTGTATCCACGGATTCGGCAAATATTGATAATCAAAGTTCTCAATTTCATTTGAAATTGAGAGGGAGACGTACCCACACGCGAGGACGACGTGGGGAACTTCCTTACCAAATCTCTGCGTATCGTATTCTTACCTTACTCCTCTTTAAGTTTTAAAAATGTTTTCGCAATTTCAGTTAGTGTGTGGTGATTGTTCCTGTTGCAAGACAGCAGTGGCAAGAAAACTTTTAATCAAACTCCATTGCTGTTTATCATCGATCACATACACACCAACTGTTTGACAAAACGGTTAGCTAGATTTTATTCATTGGAAATAGACTTTAATGATAAGTGCATTCAATTAGTTAAAATTTTGGTGTGAATTGTTTCTGTCATTCTCATTAAAATCCAGCAATTAAACTTGTGTGTCCGGCTTTCTAGTAGCGGTTCAGAATAGACGGAAGTCGATTCGGGACTGATTTTTCCGCCAACTTTGAAAACTCTGATAAAATTTCAAATCCGTTAAAAATCAAAGAGGTGATCTATTCACCCCCCCTCTCGATCACTAGCCACACCGTCTAACAAGTGGTATCAGAGCGCCGGTTCGCTGGTGCTCTGTGGCTGCCTGTAACAGTATGGATTCTGAACCAAAGGGGGCGTATAATAGAGCGCCTATTTTCAACGGTGAAAATTACGGCTACTGGAAAGACTGCATGCGAGTTCATATAAATTCTGTGGATAGGCTAGTATGGGCTGCCATTGAAAACGGTCCGTTTCAAATTACTATGACTGATGCAGCTGGCGCCATAGTACCTAAACCAGAAGATGATTGGAATGAGAAAGATGAGAAAAAGTGGTCGTGTGATTGGAGAGCTCGAAACATGTTAATTTCAGCACTTGGTGTTGATGAGTATTATCGAGTATCCCATTGCACGACAGCTAAAGAAATGTGGGACGCTTTAGAAGTTGCCCATGAGGGTACTACTGAAGTAAAACAGTCCCGCATTAACACACTCAATCAAGAGTTTGAGCTCTTTCGCATGAAACAAGGAGACTCCATCTCCGACATGCAAAAGAGATTCACTCATCTAACTAACCGATTGAATGCTCTTGGAAAACCTATTTCCAATGAAATTGCTACTAATAAAATTCTCAGGTGTCTTAGCAGGGAGTGGCAACCTAAAGTAACAGCAATCAAGGAAGCCAACGATCTAACAAGACTTACGATTACAACTTTGTTTGGAAAGCTGGAAGAACATCAGCAAGCATTGGAAAGTCTTGAAAAATATGAGAACAAAAGTAAGAAGGAAAAGGAGAAGAAAAGAGACAAAGAGGGAGAGAAGAAGCCAATAGCTCTTGTGGCCTCTAGCTCTAAGTCCTCACGAAAAGAGCAAAGCGACAATGATTCAAGTAGTGACAAAGACTCGGATGATGAGGAAATGGGACTGTTTGTAAGGAGATACAATAGATTCATTCGAAAGAATGGAGTCAAGCATTCCGACAAAAATCTCATGAAGTTTCGAAAACAATCTACAAATTCGAAACAAGAAGAGAACAAGAAGAGTAGAGGAAGAGGATCCTGTTTTAATTGTGGTAAATCTAGACATTATAAAACGGATTGCCCTATAAAGTATAAGGATCAAAGAAAGGATTCACCAAAAGGGTACAACAAACAAAGAAGAGCGTACATTGCATGGGAAAGTGATAGCGATTCATCAAGCACACAAAGCTCAAGTGATGATGATGAAGCAGCAAATCTGTGCCTTATGGCTCACACAAAAAATTTGTCCTACCACAAGAAGAAAAACAATGACAAAAAGGTAAAACAAGCCTACTACAATAATTTCTCTTCTATGTCTTTTTTGGAACTAAAAATAGCTTTTGAAAAACTGCATAACGAAGCTGTAGATGCTTTTAAAAGACTATCTTCCGACAAACATATTTTTTCATTTTTGGAAGGTAAAGTAAACAAAGCTGAAATTGAGTTAGAAGCGTTGAAAGCTAGTATTGCAGAAAATTCAAAAATTATTGACATTGACGGATGTAGTAGAGTTAGGTATTGTGACGCTTGTTATATTTGGCAAAAAGAGGTACACACTCTTAAGGTCAAATTAGAGAAAGCGCTACAACCTAAAGTTACTTATGCCGTTGACCCCAAGTTGTTTAAGAAGTCATTGAATCCTCCATATGCAAAATACTCTTTTATTCTAAAGGATTCAATGAACAAGAAACAACAAACACATCATCATGGTTTATGTCATTATTGTTGCCATGTTGGCCATACCATTGAGAAATGCAAATTTAGGAGATTTCTTGTCCCTAAAGGCATTTATCAATGGAAGCCAAAAGGCAACCATGTTAGCACTTACCCACTTGGACCCAATGAAAATTGGGTACCAACTTCTCTCTTTTGATGTTGTAGGATGAGTGCCTTGCCTCCGCAGATAGAAGGTGGTTTCTTGACAGCGGCTGCTCGAGGCACATGACCGGTGACATATCGCTCTTTATAGACTTCAAGGCAAAGAAGAAGGGATATGTCACTTATGGAGACAACAACAAAGGAGCTATACTCGGCAAAGGTAGTGTAGGTAATCCCTCCACCACTACTATTTCAAATGTCCATTTAGTTGAGGGACTTAAACACAATTTGTTAAGCATAAGTCAACTATGCGACATGGGCTATAAAGTGTCGTTTACAAAAACTTGCTGCATAATTGAACATGTTGAACAAAACATTGTGTTTAAGGGTGTAAGAGTAAACAATATCTATATGCTTGACTTGTTTGATGTACCTTTAACAAATACTAAATGTCTAGTCACCTTGAATGATGATTCTTGGCTTTGGCATAGACGTTTAGCGCATGTTAACTTCGATTTGCTAAATAAGGTTGTATCTAAGGATCTAGTAGTCGGTCTACCAAAAATAAAATTTTCAAGAGACCACCTATGTGACGCGTGCCAAATGGGAAAGCAAACAAGGGTGTCTTTTAAATCTAAAAATGTAATTTCAACTTCACGACCCCTTGAGCTTCTCCATATGGACCTCTTTGGACCTTCTAGGACAAAGAGCCTAGGTGGAAATTACTATGGCTTTGTAATAGTTGATGACTACTCTAGATTCATTTGGACTATATTCCTTCATAGCAAAGATGAAACTTTTTCTGCTTTTAAAAATTTTGCAAATCTGTCCCAAAACAAAATGAATTCCAAAATAGTTACAATTCGTAGCGATCATGGTGGTGAGTTTCAAAATTATCACTTTGAGAAGTTTTGTGACAAGTATGGTATTGAGCATAACTTTTCAGCCCCTCGCACTCCACAACAAAATGGCGTTGTGGAGCGTAAAAATCGTGTTTTAGAGGAGTTGGCAAGAACAATGCTTAATGAGGGTGGATTACCAAAATACTTTTGGGCTGATGCTGTCAGCACAGCCTGTTATGTTCTAAACAGAATCTCAATTCGCCCTATTTTAAACAAAACTCCTTATGAACTTTTGAAAGGAAGAAAACCAAACTTGTCACATCTTCATGTATTCGGTTGTAAATGTTTTGTTTTGAATAACGGTAAGGAAAACATTGGGAAGTTTGATGCAAAAGCAGATGAAGGTATCTTTCTTGGTTACTCACTGTCAAGTAAAGCATATAGAGTGTATAATAAGCGTTTACTTACTGTTGAAGAATCTGTTCATGTTTCTTTTGATGAGTCTTATCCGAAAAATGTCGGAAAAGGTATTTCTTTTGATGACGTAGGTGTATCTACAGAAGACATACTCAAGGAAGCTGTTGAGGAAACTGATCAGTCCAAAACAGCTGCCCATGAGAAGGAGGAAGATACTAGTCATGAAGAAATTGAGGAAGAAAAGACAGCTGAAGTGAATGTTCTTCCAACAGCTTGGAGATCCTCAAAAGACCATCCCATTGACAACATCTTGGGAGACATTTCAAAGGGAGTAATGACTCGTTCTAAGATAAGTAATTTTTGTTCTCACTTCGCGTTTGTTTCACAAGTAGAACCTAAAAATGCCAAAGAGGCCTTGATTGATGAATTTTGGCTAATGGCCATGCAAGAAGAGCTTAATCAATTTAAAAGAAATGACGTTTGGGAACTTGTCCCTCGTCCGCGAGATCATCATATCATAGGCACTAAGTGGGTTTTTAGGAACAAGCTTGATGAAAACGGAGTGATTACTAGGAACAAGGCACGTTTAGTAGCACAAGGGTATAACCAAGAGGAGGGCATAGACTATGAGGAAACTTATGCTCCAGTTGCTCGCCTTGAAGCTATACGTCTTTTGCTTGCCTATGCGTGTTCTAAGGATTTTAAGCTTTACCAAATGGACGTAAAGAGTGCCTTTCTCAATGGTGTCATAAATGAAGAAGTATATGTTTCACAACCTCCTGGTTTTGAAAATGCTGAAAATCCAGATCATGTTTACAAATTAAAACGAGCTTTGTATGGTCTTAAACAAGCCCCTCGGGTTTGGTATGAAAGGCTTAGCAAATTCCTAATTGATCATGGATATTCAAGAGGTAAAGTGGATAATACTCTCTTTATTAAACACAAAGGGAAGCACATTCTTTTAGTTCAAGTTTATGTCGACGATATTATATTTGGTTCAACTAACATACACTTGGTCGAAGAATTTTCTAAGGTTATGCAGGGTGAATTTGAGATGAGTCTAATGGGGGAGCTGAACTACTTCTTAGGACTGCAAATAAAGCAACTTGATGAGGGTACAACAGTATGTCAAACAAAATACTGCAGAGAACTACTCAAGCGCTTTGGAATGAATGACTCAAAATCAATCGACACCCCAATGCCTACCAACAGAAATCTAGATAAGGATGAGCACGGTAAGTGTGTAGATGTCAAAAGGTTCAGAGGTATGATTGGATCTCTCTTGTATCTTTCTGCTTCTAGACCTGACATCATGTTTAGTGTTTGTATGTGTGCACGCTATCAATCAAATCCTAAGGAATCGCACCTAAAAGCGGTGAAGCGCATATTTAGATATCTTCACGGAACACCTAAATATGGGCTTTGGTATTCCAAAGGAAGTGATTGTAGCTTAGTAGGGTACTCCGATTCTGATTTTGCTGGCTGCAAATCAGATAGGAAAAGCACAAGTGGTACATGTCACCTGTTTTCAAACTCCTTGGTCAGTTGGCATAGCAAAAAGCAAGTTTCTGTGGCTTTGTCAACTGCAGAGGCAGAATACGTTGCAGCCGGTAGTTGTTGCGCTCAGATTTTATGGCTGAAACAGCAACTACAAGACTTCAACATTCAACTCAAACGTATTCCTATCAAATGTGACAACACTAGTGCCATAAAACTTACTAAAAACCCTGTTTTACACTCACGCACTAAACACATAGAGATTAGACATCATTTCCTTCGTGATCATGTTGAAAAAGAAGATGTTGTCTTTGAGCACGTTGATTCCAAAAATCAGCTTGCTGATATTTTCACTAAACCATTGGCAACGGAACCTTTCTTCAACATTCGTCGCGAATTGGGAATCTTAGATCTTTCTCAATTGATGTCATAAGCATGTTACCTCTTAATTATATTATGCCTCACCATGGTTGATAAGAGCTGTTTTAGATGTCAATTATCCATCACAAGAGTTCTCCAACAGAGGTAATATCAATCCTTTCTATAATTTTCTTATTGCTAAGTGATTGTGTATGTTAGAACAAATGTTCTTACTCTAGTTGATATAAAATTTGATTGCATATACTCCTTGTCCATATTGTGTGCACATTAACAATCTGACTTCTGAATCTCTCTTGAGCATAATCATCATGACATAGTGCATAATGCATATTCATACTGCATTAAAATTCATTAAAAGCTAGTTCAGCATCAGTATGCATCGACACAAACGAAGCAAGCATCGATCCATACATTCTGAAATTCAAATTTTTTAAAAACTGCTTCAGGATGCATCGATGCATCCATCGCATGTATCGATACACATGCCCATTGTGAATATTTGGCATCGACGCATGACCATCTGCATCGATACATACTGATGCTATCTGAATTAAATGCATTTCTTTCTCTCTCATGCATCGACACATCAGCCAATCATATCACTTCCTATCTCAAGACTTCATATCATCTGCCCTCAAAAACCCCAAAACCAGTGGCTAACCCTAATCCTCCTCATCTTCACTCTCTCTCTCTAAAACCCTAAATCTCACATCACCATGCCTCCACGCACTATTCCAGCCAGAGCCAAAGGAAAAGGAAAGGGAAAGGAAACAGCCGGTACATCTCAGCAACCACCAGACGTTCCTTCAAATGCCTTAGAGCTCCTTCATCCTGCTGTTGCTGCTGAATTTGAGGAATCCTTCAAGACAAGGTTAGTCATGAAACCTCACGTCTTTGATAAAACAGATGCTATTCACCTACACCTAAATGAAGTGGTTAAACTCTTACATGCACAAAGACTTGGGTCGTTTCTGTCCATAAAGGATGATTATCATGAGGATTTCATTCGGGTCTTTTATGCTGGCTTACAAACTGGTAGAGGCTATATGTTCCGGTGTTCTATCGGAGTCAGAACATATACCTTTGAAGCCTCTGATTGGGAAACGGTATTTCAAATGCCGCCTCCGTCGATGGCTGTCAAGTCCTGGCATGACCTGCATTTTGATCCTGAATTTGACATGAAGGACTTTACTCCATCTATCCTAAAGATAGACAGACCGTTGAGTGATGATGAACACGTCACGTCTGGTATGATCAAGCAAACTCCGCGTATTCTTCACTGGATTATTACACATATTCTGCGTCCAACAAACAGTGGACATTCGAGGTTGGACAGGCCCAGCATACATCTTCTCTACATTTTGCAAAATAAGGTGTTCTTAAATTGGGCTAATTACTTTGTAAAACGTCTATTTTTCGTGCGAGACAGCTCCAAGAATGTGGCTCTAGGTTATGCCTCTCAAATAATGAAAATTCTTAAGTTTTGGAAAGTTGCAATACCTATTGTTCCTCTCCTATCTCCATCTGCTGCTCAAGAGTTTGACTCTGCCACTCTATCGCATATGGGATATCGGTGGGACAAGGACCGCAAATATTTCTATTTCTTCGAAAGAAAATCCAAAACCAGAATTTACAACTTTGACGTGCCCTCGGAACGCATCCATGTTGCTGAAGATCAGCCTGATGAAGAAATGCAGGATGCGGCTGAAACAGATGCACCACAAGCTGAGGCCAATGCTGGTTGGGGTGATTGGGTGCCACGAAGGTGGTCTCCTACCAACTATGTACCTAAACCTACAGCCCCTCCATTCTCCGGTGGTACTTCAGCCTCAACACCAAATGCGGACATCACTCATATGCTTCAACAGATGGAAATTGTCAACAAAGAACGCCATGAAGAAGCACGGTACTGGCATGTTCAACAATCTGAATGGCACAACGAGCATCGGGACTGGCATGATGAGCATACACGGATGTATCAGAATCAACACGCTTGGCACCAAGACTTGGTTAAATGGCATCAGGTTTTCTACAACGAAATGTCCGGCTTTATGGACGACTGCCGTGAAAATCCTGGTATTATGGAAAGCTTTAGAAGCATTGAAGTTCAGAACCGATTTAGGCAATACTCCTTCATGGGCCAAAATCCAGACACAATGCCTCCTCCTCCGCCTCCGCCAAGCTACAGAGATCCTGACAGACATGATGAGGAGTCCTGTGGTGGCCACAATCCAAATTAACCAACCATCTTTTCATCTCACTGCATTTCATTTCATATTGCTCAAGTTTTATTTTGTTGCACAATATATGGTTTAGCTTATGTAACTCTTAAACTCGTTCGTATCTTTAAAATGCTTTTCTATTTCTGTTTATCTCTATTGTTATTGCCCTTATTCGTCATTCTTTGTGAATGATTCTTTACTTTGAAGCTTCATTCTTTGTGATTGATAGCCTGTTATCCATTTTTTTCCATGTCCTGCTACACTATGCTACCTTGATAAATCTGTTTCTTCCTCTTTTTGATGTTGACAAAGGGGAGAAAATGCAGATATGCACAAACTCAGGGGGAGTATCACACATCTTGCCAAGAATTTGCCATCATCAAAAAGGGGGAGTTTGTGAGAGAATTCTTTACCTTGAATTAATTTTTAATGATAGCAAATTGTGTGATCATCATCCAAATGTTGGTTGTGCATTGCATTACATGATACATTTGTGTTTTTATTATGTTTTCCATCCCACTCTATTGTTGCATAACTGTACATATAAACCTACATTGATACTTCCCTTAAAATAACAATTAAAATGCATTTTATGTCAGTATGCATCAATACATAAGCCTCTGCATCGATACATACAGCATGTGATAAATCACAAAACCTTTCTGTTCAGTATGCATCGATGCATACGAGTCATGCATCAATACATGGAAGGCTAAAGACTCTATGCATCGATCCACACGATCCCTGCATCGATACATGACCAATTGAAACAGCCTGTGTATCAATACATGCGCATTAGGCATCGATACATACTAGTGAAATAATCACATGCATCGATACATACGAATTATGCATCGATACATGATTAATAAATTTCACCAAAAATTCACATATCTTACAGTATGCATCGATACACACTCTTATGCATCAATACATAAAGCTGTTTTATGTTATAACAGTAACTGTTTTGCAGCATATATAAGACAGGTTATGACAGCAGAAAAAGGGACGAATTCATTGAGGGAAAACAATTGAACACAAGATAAAAAGCAGTGTTGGAGCAATTGTTGGAGAGCAATTAGAAACCTGAAAGAGACTTCATCTTCTTCATCTTCTCAATCACTTTTCTTCAAGAACATTTACACATAACCATTCTTGTTCTTTGGATTAAAGAAGCATCGAGATAACGTTCAGTGGTACGATCAAGGATCTAGCTGTGGTTTGCAGTGGAACGATCGAGGATCTAGTTGAGTTGAAGATTGAAGGGGGTTTCTAGGAAAAACCTACTGGTTTGTCCTTCAAGAATTGGAGTGTTCTTGAGGGTTTGGGAGTCACGTTTGCAGAACATATTCAGCCGCAGCGTTGCGTTTGGAGATCGGGGGATTTCGCAAGCAGGTCGTGGAACCGGTGAATTGTTTGCAATTTCGTGCAGGAAAATCTTGATCGTGCTCAGATCAAGTGAAGGTTCATACAAGAAGAGGTTCTTAGAGTTTAGAATTCTGTCTTTGTATCATAACCTTGTATCAACGGATTCGGCAAATATTGATAATCAAAGTTCTCAATTTCATTTGAAATTGAGAGGGAGACGTGCCCACACGCGAGGACGACGTGGGGAACTTCCTTACCAAATCTCTGCGTATCGTATTCTTACCTTACTCCTCTTTACGTTTTAAAATTGTTTTCGCAATTTCAGTTAGTGTGTGGTGATTGTTCCTGTTGCAAGACAGCAGTGGCAAGAAAACTTTTAATCAAACTCCATTGCTGTTTATCATCGATCACATACACACCAACTGTTTGACAAAACGGTTAGCTAGATTTTATTCATTGGAAATAGACTTTAATGATAAGTGCATTCAATTAGTTAAAATTCTGGTGTGAATTGTTTCTGTCATTCTCATTAAAATCCAGCAATTAAACTTGTGTGTCCGACTTTCTAGTAGCGGTTCAGAATAGACGGAAGTCGATTCGGGACTGATTTTTCCGCCAACTTTGAAAACTCTGATAAAATTTCAAATCCGTTAAAAATCAAAGAGGTGATCTATTCACCCCCCCTCTCGATCACTAGCCACACCGTCTAACAAGACAAAATTCCATCATTCAGGAATTCGGAGGCAGAATTCCCTCATTCAGGAATTCAGAGGCAGAATTCCATCATTCAGGAATTCGGAGGCAGAATTCCCATCATTCGGGAATTCGGAGGCAAAATTCCCATCATTCAGGAATTCGGAGGCAGAATTCCCATCATTCAGGAATTCGGAGGCAAAATTCCATCATTCAGGAATTCGGAGGCAGAATTCCCATCATTCGGGAATTCGGAGGCAGAATTCCATCATTCAGGAATTCAGAGGCAGAATTCTATCATTCAGGAATTCGGAGGCAGAATTCCATCATTCAGGAATTCATCAGAAGATCAGAGCAGCCTCCAAACCTTGACGGGAACTCAACTGCACAGAATCACCTCTGCCTCACATAAACCCTAAAGATTGTTTTGTAAACCTCACGGGTGCAACTCAATTTCAATCAAGCTCTCCAATCAGGTTTTCCCTATTCCCATTCTTTTACGCCTTCAATTTGAATGTTCTAAATGTGTGATGTATTATGTATGAATGTATAAATAATGCCTTGAATGCTTAATCGTTTAATTTCTGAAGTGTATGCCACAGGGTTTAAGGTTTCTAAAACCATACTGTTATCCATGAAAAATCCAAAACCCGCAGGCGCTCGCTGGCACCTTCGCTAGGCGAGCACGCAGCGACGCTTCGCCAAGCCTTCGCTAGGCGAAACAGTAGCGATCGCGACAGTAGCATTTGCTTTTTTCTGTTTTGCTCTAATCTGACTTACGTTTGTCATAACATGTTTTCTTCTAATCCTTATCGTGTTTCACTAACCCTTTTGTTGAGTTTTTGTGAAGGCTCACATGACTTGTGCAGGGATAGCTCGCTGGATATTCCACTTTTCTTGTGGGATACCATTTGGGAGTTTTATTCTGATTCCCTTGTTGGCACGTTTACTTTATACATGTTTGTTTTGTATGTGTTCGTATCCCCACAGGTAGCGCGGTCCCTTCGTCAAGGACTGCCTTTTTGAATGAGCATCCCTAACCCTACCAACTCATTGATTTTTTCTCCTAAGAACACGTTAACTCCTTCTACTATAGGTGAGTAAGTCTCCAAAGGTCGAGCATCCGGTAGATTGCGTAGTAACGTCGTTCGTCCAAAACCCAATCCATAACCCCGTAGTTAGCCGAACTACGGCTTGCTCTGATTCTCATTCCAGATGAGATACATAGGCATAAGACGCAATGTCTTAGCGAGCACAATTACCCTTAACCCCTAGTTAGCCGAGCTACGAAGACTCTGATTCTCATATTCAGATGAGATACGTATGCAGTGGATGCGACATCCGTGCGAGTCATTTTCTTTTGACCCCCTTTTTTTTAGTAAATAACACATTAGATAAACCCACACCCTTTAGACAAGAACTACAAAAGTGGATCCCGTAGAGTAGTACAAATGCGTAGGGGTGCTAATACCTTCCCTTCGCATAATCGACTCCCGAACCCAAGATTTGGTTGTGAGACCCTGTCTTGTCCTTTCCTTTTTCCAGGTTTACTTCGAGCGTTTCCTTTCCCTCCTTTGGGATAAATAACGCACGGTGGCGACTCTCTTGTCTTTCTTCGCCGGTTGTTTTTTTCGCATTCCATTTTTCAGGTTGCGACAGCTGGCGACTCTGCTGGGGACCCGGTTTCCCTAAGAGAGTCCCTCCTAGCTTTTATAGGTTGTTTGTTTATTGGGTGTTTATTCTTTTGTACAATTATTTATCTTTCAGCATTTACCTGCTTTATTGCATTGATTACATATGACTGCCGTATCTGCTGGTTCTGTTTGTGAGATGAGTTCTATACCCGAACTCGAGTGCACTTAGGATAGGAGAATGGCATAGTCTTGTTGACTTGTGTGGAGTTATTCCTTAGCAAGTTGACTTGCAAGCCCATTCACTTGGTGGAGGTCATGTTGGTATTAATAATGTCACACAAGTAAGTTGTGGTTAGACATTACTTTTTCCAATATAGACCTTAGAAGCCAAGGAACTTAGTTTACCAAACCCATCTTGGCCTATTCGTAGGACGTAGTGCGAAAGTCGTTCAAGTGTAAGATTTGATACGATTGTTACGCGATACTACACTCATAAGAGTCTCTCTTGAGAATATTTTTGGAATACGAGTAGTCGTTCTTCCGATAATATCCGAAAGATGGGATTATGACTATGGGAACCTTTTGTAGAACATGTTTGGCAGGTTTAAACCTTAGTACACTCCCTTAGGGTGGTTCTTAACCTAAACTCCATGCTCGTGACTTGCAACAAACCCTTGATTCGTGGTTGATCCGTTCAGTTATCCTTAATATCAATGAAACTTGGGTGTTGATAAGGTGTAAACCATAATCCACCAAAAATGGATGGTTGATATTAAGGATAACATGATCCATCCCATGACCTTTGTTTGGTGTGCTTTGCTTGATCCTCTTAATTTCTCTCCAGGAAGTGCAACCTGACAGATGTTCAAGCAGATCCAGCAATTCTGATTGACATGCCATTGCATTGCATAACATCATCTGCATATTTGCATCCAACATCTCATGCTTATTCATTTGCAGGGTATTCCCTTTTTAAGGGGGGGCCTTAAAATCGAATAAGCAGTGCATCGCATATCATGCATACTAACCCTTGTTTGTTTTGTAGGTGTCACCGCAGTGTCTAATGTTTGTTCCCTGTTTCAGGCTTTATTGGTCCCAGGCAAGTTCATAGGTACCCGACAAAGGAAAATCGTCCACGACTAGCAATGAACCAGATACAGAAAGAACTGGCTGATATGCGTGAAAGGATGGATCAGTTCATGACATTGATGACTGGTATGGCAGAAGGCCAGGCGAAGCTGAAGGAATTGGTTGAGCAACCGAGGCCCGATCCAGAGGTGGAAATACCAAGTGCTGAGGGGAACCCTGGTAACCCTGGGAACCCTGGTAACTCTGGGAACGCTGATAACCCTGTGAACACTGGAAACGCGGGTAACGCAAATGTTGATGGAAACCCGGGTAATGTTGGCAACACGGGAAATGTTGGGAATGGTATTGGCGGAAGGTATATTGTGAATCAAGGAATTCGGATTAACGGGCGCCCCGTTACTGAAGATTATCTGTATGATCAATTCTCTGTGCACGACGAAGCTCACGAGACCACTCGCCGTATGGATGAGCTTGCTGAGAAGCTCAAATCTTTGGAGTCTCAAAACTCCTTAGGTTTTGATGTCACCAATCTTGTTCTGGTTCAGGGAGTAAGGATCCCTCACAAGTTCAAACCCCCTACTTTTGAGAAATACAACGGGGCTTCTTGTCCACGCACTCATCTCCAATCTTATCTGGGAAGGTTGGGAGCTCACACTGAAGATGAAAAGTTATGGATGTACTATTTTGAAGACAGTTTAACTGGAGCTTCTCGTGAATGGTATTCTCATTTGTCTCGTACTACCATCAATAGCTGGAAAGACTTGGCAGAGGCTTTTGTCAAGCAATATCAATACAACTTGGACATGGCTCCAAATCGGACCTTGTTGCAAGGAATGTCTCAGACTGCCAAGGAAACCTTTAGAGAATATGCTCAGCATTGGAGACAGATTGCTGCATCCGTCCAACCCCCTATGTCTGAAAGGGAGATGTCGGACATGTTCATGAACACTCTTCAAGGCAATTATATCGAGAGATTGGTTGCTTGCCCGTCAATCAGCTTTGCAGAGATAGTGATTGCTGGAGAAAGGATCGAGAGTCTGTTGAAGATGGGCCGAATTCAAGACAACAGTGCTTCCAACTCATCAGTTCCCAAGAAACCGTTTGCTGGTAACGGTCAGCGAAGAAGAGAAGGTGAGACGAGCGTTGTATATACCGGCAGAGGCGGGGCAGAGGACGCCCTAATTATTATCAAGATCAAGTGGCCGCAGTCACTATTCCAACACCTGTTCCTCAACCGCAGTATCATCTGCAACAGCAACCCAGGTACAACAATCAACAACAAGGAGGTAATCCGGGTCAGCAGAGACCCTATCAACAACGTCCAAGGCAGGCGGACCGGGTCACTGAGCCAATCCCAATGCCTTATTCTGTATTACTTCCCAAGCTGATTGACATGAATCTGGTTACGTTGAGAACTCTGGCCCCACCGGTCGATCCCAATAATCTGCCTAGAGGTTATGATGTCAACGCCAGATGTGCTTTTCACTCCAACGCACCTGGCCATACTACGGATAATTGTAAGGCTCTCCAGCTAAAGGTACAAGATTTGAGAGATGCCCAGGCCATCAATTTTTCTCAGGTGCCTAATGTTATCCAAAACCCGATGCCAGCTCACAGCGGGTAGAGGATTAATGTTGTTGATAGTGGGGAAACTATGAATTTGGTTTCTGATGTGACTAAAGTGAAGATTTCGCTATCGGTGGTGAAAGACCGACCCTTGAAAGGACGGATTTTCCCGGGCTGTGGGGAAGAGTGCAGAAATTGTCAAGACGCCGAGAACGGATGTGATAGTTTGAGAAGGGGTATTCAGCAACTGATAGATGAAGGTTGTCTTCAGTTTGATCAGACTCGTCCAGTGAAGAATGATGTGTCGACAGTAACGTTTTATTTAACTCCTGAAGAAATATATGTTCCCGAGAGACCCGCTCCGACAACAATATATTTCCCAGAAAGTCCAGCACCAATTTACTCTAACAACCCTCAACCGACTTTGATTGGTCCGGTCACCATCACGGTACCAGGACCTGTTCCGTATGAGAAAGACAGTGCTATCCCGTGGCACTATGGGGCTGATATCTACTTCCAGGGGTAGAAAGTTAACGAAGAAGACATTGACATTGGTAGCTCCGTTGTAGACAATGTTGGAGGAATTGGTGGCTTCACTCGCAGTGGACGCCTATTTGCACCATCAACATTACGCACGAATGCTGAAGCTAAGGCAGCTGCCAAGGCTAAAGGAAAGCAGGTATCCACCGAAGAGGTTACTACCGAGGAAGCTCCTCCTAAGACCGCATTCGAGAAGGAAGTGGATGAGTTTATGAGGATTATCAAGAAAAGTGACTACAAGGTAGTCGACCAGCTAAATCAGACACCCCCAAAGATCTCCATTCTCTCACTATTGATGTGCTCTGAGGCACACAGAACAGCCTTGTTGAAAGTACTGAATATGGCCTATGTTCCACCAGAGATAACTGTTAACCAGCTGGAGTCGGTAGTTTCGAATGTACACACTAGCCATGCGCTAGGTTTCACCGATTATGACCTAACATCTGAGGGCAGGAATCACAACAAAGCCTTGCATATCACAATGGAATGCAAAGGGACGGTGCTTTCCCATGTTTTGGTTGATACAGGTTATTCTCTGAATGTTCTCCCAAAGAAAGCCTTTACGAAGTTGGATTGCGATGACGCCACCCTGAGGCCGAGTAATTTAGTTGTAAGGGCGTTTGATGGCTCTAAGTGAGCTGTTTGTGGCGAAGTTGAGTTGCCAATTAAGATTGGACCGCAGGTATTCAAGAGTACCTTTTATGTGATGGATATCCAGCCTGCCTATAGTTGTCTGCTAGGTCGACCCTGGATTCATGTTGTCGGTGCTGTTACTTCTACTCTCCACCAGAAGCCCAAATATGGACTAGAAGGTCAGATCGTCACCGTCTGTGGTGAAGAGGATATTTTTGTTAGCCACCTGTCTACATTTAAGTATGTGGAGATGGATGGCGAGATGCATGAGATGCTGTGTCAGGGCTTCGAAGCCATAAACATCAGTGAGGTCGCGCCCAAAACTGTCTTTTCACCTGAGTCTGAGAAGGTCGGGACTTCTATCTCTTCATACAAGCAAGCTGTTGAAGTGGTTAAGGTTGGTAATGCCCAAGGCTGGGGCAAATTTGTGGAGCCAATCATAAAAGAAGACAAGTTTGGATTGGGGTATACTCCGGGGTCTCAGAAGAATGAAGTCGGTACTTTCTCCAGCGGGGGTTTGGTTTCTCCCCACACCATCAATGCGGCAGATGAAGACAAGGCTGACAGCGACTGTGACTTAGATAGTTGGATTCGCCCGTGTGTCGCAGGAGAAAAGCTCGACAATTAGTCGTCTGAAAAAGTCGTCCGGTTTACTCTACTGAAGGAGTAATTTTTATTGTTTTCCTTTTATCACATGCATAACAAAGTCTTACACTTTGACCAAGGTGTAATGACTCATCTGTAGGGCCATCAATTTAGTTACATTTCGCAATTATTTTCATCATCAATAAAGGACAGCTTTTGCAAACAATTTTGTGTTCTCTTTCTTTCAATTATTTTTACTTTTACAAAAACGGCAATGTTTCTTTTTCGTGTTTCTTTTTCGTTTTTCTTTCCAAAAAACACCTCGTAAAACTGATCACCCGGATCTCACTGCTAACGACACTGCTATGGCCAAGTATGACTTCGACAATCCTATCTATCAAGCCGAAGAAGGGGTTGAGGAAGATTGTGAATTGCCTGAGGAGTTAGCCAGGTTGTTGAAACAGGAGGACCGAGCTATCACACCTTATCAGGAGGTGGTTGAGACCATCAACATTGGTACCGAAGACGACAAGAAAGAGATCAAGATCGGGGCCAGTCTACAGGCCGAGAGAAAAAGACCGTTGATCATGTACTTGACTGTGTTAGAAAGGTCAATGGGTTGTGTGCTCGGTCAGCATGACAAGTCAGGTCGAAAAGAGCATGTAATATACTACCTTAGCAAAAAGTTTACCGACTGTGAACAAAGATACTCACTGCTCAAGAAAACTTGTCGCGCTTTGGCATGGGCTGCTCGCCGACTAAGACAGTATATGTTGACTCACACGACTCTATTGATATCAAAGATGGATCAAGTCAAGTATATTTTTGAAAAGCCAGCAGGGTTGCTAGGTGGCAAATGATGCTGACAGAGTATGACATCCAATACACTTCACAAAAAGCCATCAAAGGAAGTGTCTTGTCAGACTATCTTGCCACGCAACCTATTGATGATTACCAACCTATGAGGTTCGACTTTCCTGACGAGGACATCATGTTTCTCAAATCAAAAGATTGCGAGGAACCACTCCCAGAGGAGGGGCCTGACCCTGAATCCAAATGGATTATGATGTTTGATGGGGCGGTCAACGTCAATGGTCGCGGAGTTGGTGCAGTATTGATCACACTGAAGGGGGTTCATATGCCATTTTGTGCCAGAATAACTTTTCCCTGCACCAACAATGAAGCCGGACGAAGCAGAATGGGTCCGTTCTCGATACAATCAGCTAAGCCTAGTTGAGGAAAAGAGACTAGCAGCTATATGCCATGGCCAGCTATATCAGAGACGGACGAAGAGAGCGTTTGATCGGAAAGTGCGCCCTCGGGAGTATCGAGTCGGTGAATTAGTACTCAAAAGAATTCTTCCCCCCAACACAGATCACAGGGGCAAATGGACACCGAACAACGAGGGTCCATACGTGGTTAAAAGAGTTTTCTCTGGCGGACCTCTGATGCTAACAACCATGGAAGGCGAAGACTTCCCGTCCCCTGTCAACTCAGACGCAGTTAAAAAATACTTCGCATAAAATAGACCCGCTAGACAGTAAAAAGAATAGTCCAGGCAAAAAAAGGGCATCCCGACGAACCAAAAAAAAGAATGAAGAGGTTCGGGAAAAAATTAGGGATATAAAAATAAAATAAAATGTACACCCGGCGAGTCGAAAACCCAAAAGGGCGGCTCAGACAAAAAAAGGTATCCCGGTGGATTGAAAACCCAAAAGGGCGGTCCACGCAAAAGTTAGGGAATAAGCGAATAACTGCGATCTGAGTTCATCCGTGTTATATCACCGTTTCATTCAATCCGGAAATCTTCAAAGGTAAAAGATCGACTAATCATCCACTTCAGAAAGCAAGATGAGCAGAGCGTCTTGAGGACATACGAGCCATAGCAGAGTCGAAACTCGGTGGGACCCCGTTTTCACATTGCCATTAGGATAGTTTCTCTTGTTCAATTTATAGTGATCGCCTCTTTCCAGGGATCAGCTTCCTGATGTACTCGCCTATTCCTGGCACAAATTTTTCAACCAACAAAAGTCGAATAATTCAGTTAAAAAGCCTCTTTACTTTTCATTTATCAGTTTGTTTGCAAAAGATGTCTGAAATCTTGAGGAAACATATTGCATCTGAATGTAATGGTGGCTTTTGCAGATGACTTGCGCAGGAAAACAGTCAAAATTGCTTTGAATGTGCTTAATCCCGGATGGTGAATTCAAACCGAGTAACTCCCCGGGGCATACGTGTATTTTTTTGTTACAGGTCACAGGAACCGGATGCCAAGTCATGAATCCTCACCCCCAAGCGGTTGACAATGCCTCTCCTCTGCAGAGCAGGTTCCCTAGTAGAGTTGACAGTATCCAGACTGTATATCCCCAGTAGAGTTGACAGTATCCAGACTGTATATCCCCAGCGGAGTCGACAGTGCCAGACTGTATCTTCCCAGCAACAGCGGAGTAGTCGCATACCCAACAGACAAGAGGGTGGTGTTCCCAGTGTTCATCTCGTCCCCAGCAGATTATTTTTTTAACAGATTTGTTTTAATCCCCAGCCTGAGGACGATTAGCAAGTTCATATCCCCAGCAAAGGTCGATTTCTACGATATTTCCCCAGGAAGTGCTTTCCTCACATACTCTCCTCGCAGAGCCTCGCCAAGCAAAGTTTCCATAGTTGATACTTCCCCAGCAAGGTCAACTTTTCAAAAAAGGCCGATTTATTTTCGGTGGCTCCCCGGTCCCGGCAGACGGATCGGTCCCCACAGAGAATTCAAGGATTGATACAGCGATCCGCTCCCTGCCAGAGTTGCTTCCCCAAGCAGATTTCTTTTTTCTTTTGCACCATGCATAACATTTGCATTTGCATTTGCATGCATATCAAACATACACATAAGCTGATAAACAGGTTCTTCAAAGCAGACTGAAAAATTACTTTACAACCAAAGTCATGAGATTCGGCCAGAGGATCAAGTGTGTGTGTGACCCAGCATGAGGGTCATTTCAAAGATTCAACCTGAGAATCTTTTTCCAGAGATCCAACCTGAGGGTCATTTCGAAGATTCAGCAAGAGAGTCGACTACGAGCGTTATTTCCCTAACAAGCCAGCTGGAGGAATAAATTGACAGCTCAACAGAAAATCAACCTACAAGAGGATCCACCCCGCGGATCGCATTAAAAAAACATAGTCTAATCGAAGAGTCGTTATAACATGTTCTAGCCTGAAGAATATGTACGAAGCCCAAAAGTGGGATATTCTCGAAGCTGCATATCTAACATGAAGACTGTAGATTTCGAAAGAGGGTCAACCAGTGCATGCCCCAGATGCGAGATCCTGATGATGGGAATTTATCATCAAAACAATCCAGATCTAGCCAGAAGATCAAAGTCAGGTCTAGCCCGAAGACCGAAAAATAAATAGATTCAGCCAGAGAATCAAAGAAAATGGGTTCAGACAGAGAATCGAAACAATTCAGATCTAGCCAGAAGATCGAAATAGATTCAGCCAGAGAATCGAAACAATTCAGATCTAGCCAGAAGATCGAAGAAGATCTAGCCAGAAGATCGAAGTCAGGTCTAGCCCGAAGACCGGAAATAGATTCAGCCGGAGAATCGAAACAATTCAGATCTAGCCAAAAGATCGAAGTCAGGTCTAGCCCGAAGACCGGAAATAGATTCAGCCAGAGAATCGAAACAATTCAGATCTAGCCAGAAGATCAAAGTAGATTCAGCCAGAGAATCAAAGAAAATAAATTCAGCCAGAGAATCGAAACAAAGGAGATCTAGCCAGAATATCGAAGAAGATCTAGCCAGAAGATCGAAGAAGATCTAGCTAGAAGACTGAAACCGTATCCAGCCCGAGGATCAAAATTAACATCCAACCAGAGGACTAAATTGAGTATAGATTCAGCCAGAGGATCGAAACTCTAGATTAAGTCAGAAGACTGATTCAGATTCAGCCAGAGAATCGGAAGATAAATAAACAGCGCGGTGTATTTCAGCATTTTTGTGGTGTTCTTGGAGCGCAAATTTTCGGTCTGTCTTTGGTATTCAATCACAGCTCACCCTGTTTGTCTGAAAAGTTGTTCGGTTTCATCCTGCTCGGGTTAGCTGATGACTGAATAGGGGCAGCTGTAACACCCCAAAATTTGCCCTCCTTATTCACGCATTCATTTTTAGGTCATTTAACATTAGATACATTGCATTTCATCATGTCAATCGGGATTAGCTCCAAGAAGCTTGAACATCATCCAGGACACTTTGTGGGTTCTATTTAGATGATCAGTCAACACAAGAGAATGACGTGACTTACTTCCAACATGACCAAATGAGGTATATTCATCAGTCAAAGCGCTAATCTGGAAAAAGTAAAATTCTATTCCTGAGTTGTCATGCTCGCTAGGCGAGCAAATCCTTCGTTATGCGAAGACCACACGTTAAAAATATAACAGCAGAATTTTGGGCCTAGGTTACATCCAGTTCAAGCCCACAAAGCCACGAAATTCAGTCTATAAATACCAAGGCTTCACTTGAGAAAATGTGGGGGGAGACAGAATTCCATCATTCAGGAATTCGGAGGCAGAATTCCCATCATTCAGGAATTCGGAGGCAGAATTCCATCATTCAGGAATTCGGAGGCAGAATTCCCATCATTCAGGAATTCGGAGGCAGAATTCCATCATTCAGGAATTCGGAGGCAGAATTCCCATCATTCAGGAATTCGGAGGCAGAATTCCATCATTCAAGAATTCGGAGGCAGAATTCCATCATTCAGGAATTCGGAGGCAGAATTCCCATCATTCAGGAATTCGGAGGCAGAATTCCATCATTCAGGAATTCGGAGGCAGAATTCCCATCATTCAAGAATTCGGAGGCAGAATTCTATCATTCAGGAATTCATCAGAAGATCAGAGCAGCCTCCAAACCCTGAAGGGAACTCAACTGCACAGAATCACCTCTGCCTCACATAAACCCTAAAGATTGTTTTGTAAACCTCACGGGTGCAACTCAATTTCAATCAAGCTCTCCAATCAAGTTTGCCCTATTCCCATTATTTTATGCCTTCAATTTGAATGTTCTAAATGTCTGATGTATTATGTATGAATGTATAAATAATGCGTTGAATGCTTAATCGTTTAATTTCTGAAGTGTATGCCACAGGGTTTGAGGTTTCTGAAACCATACTGTTATCCATGAAAAATCCAAAACCCGCAGGCGCTCGCTGGCACCTTCGCTAGGCGAGCACGCAGCGACGCTTCGCCAAGCCTTCGCTAGGCGAAACAGTAGCGATCGCGACAGTAGCATTTGCTTTTTTCTGTTTTGCTCTAATCTGACTTACGTTTGTCATAGCATGTTTTCTCCTAATCCTTATCGTGTTTCACTAACTCTTTTGTTGAGTTTTTGTGAAGGCTCACATGACTTTTGCAGGGATAGCTCACTGGATATTCCACTTTGCTTGTGGGATACCATTTGGGAGATTTATTCTGATTACCTTCTTGGCACGTTTACTTTGTACATGTTTGTTTTGTATGTGTTTGTATCCCCATAGGTAGCGCGGTTCCTTCGTCAAGGACTGCCTTTTTGCATGAGCATCCCTAACCCTACCAACTCATTGATTTTTTCTCCTTAGAACACGTTAACTCCTTCTACTACAGGCGAGTAAGTCTCCAAAGGTCGAGCATCCAGTAGATTGTGTAGTAACGTCGTTCATCCAAAACCCAATCCATAACCCCGTAGTTATCCGAACTACGGCTTGCTCTGATTCTCATTCCAGATGAGATACGTAGGCATAAGACGCGATGTCTTAGCGAGCACAATTACCCTTAACCCCTAGGTAGCCGAGCTACGAAGACTCTGATTCTCATATTCAGATGAGATACGTATGCAGTGGATGCAACATTCTTGATAGTCATTTTCTTTTGACCCCTTTTTTTTAGTAAATAACACATTAGATAAACCTACACCCTTTAGACAAGAACTACAAAAGTGGATCCCGTAGAGTACTACGGATGCGTAGGGGTGCTAATACCTTCCCTTCGCATAATCGACTCCTGAACCCAAGATTTGGTTGCGAGACCCTGTCTTGTCCTTTCCTTTTTCCAGGTTTACTTCGAGCGTTTCCTTTCCCTCCTTTGGGATAAATAACGCACGGTGGCGACTCTCCTGTCTTTCTTCGCCGGTTGTTTTTTTCGCATTCCATTTTCAGGTTACGACAAAGACTATTGACTTTCTTCACAACAGTAATGTTGTATCACATACCTCATGATGAGAACCAGATGGCAGATGCTCTTGCCACTCTATCCTCCATGATCAACGTGATTCGGTGGAACCACGCTCCCAGGATCGATGTGACGCGCCTCGACAGGGCCGCATATATGTTTGATGTTGAACTGGTAGTTGACGACAAGCCCTGGTATCACGACATCAAGTGCTTTCTGAAGAATCAAGAGTACCCTGCAGGGGCATCCAACAATGATAGAAAGACTTTGAGAAGATTGGCAGGCAGTTTCTTCTTGAACAAAGACGATGTGCTGTATAAGAGGAACTTCGACATGGTTTTGCTCAGATGCGTGGATAGACACGAAGCAGACATGTTAATGCAGGAAGTTCATGAAGGCTCCTTCGGTACTCATGCCGGCGGACATGCAATGGCTAAGAAATTGTTGAGAGCGGGTTATTACTGGATGACCAGGGAATCTGATTGTTTCAAATATGCTCGGAAGTGTCACAAATGCCAGATTTATGCTGATAAGGTGCATGTGCCGCCGAATCCTCTGAATGTGATGTCTTCGCCATGGCCTTTTGCTATGTGGGGCATTGATATGATTGGAAAGATTGAGCCGACCGCCTCCAATGGGCATCGCTTTATCCTTATTGCCATTGCGAAGGTCACCAAACATGTAGTCGCCCGATTCATTAAGAAAGAAATCATTTGTCGTTATGGGATTCCCGAAAGAATCATTACTGATAATGGTTCTAATCTCAATAACAAAATGATGAAGGAGTTGTGCCAGAACTTTAACATTCAGCATCACAATTCTTCCCCTTACCGCCCTAAGATGAACGGTGTTGTTGAGGCGGCAAACAAGAACATAAAGAAGATTGTACAGAAGATGGTCGTCACGTACAGAGATTGGCATGAGATGCTACCCTTCGCCTTGCACAGGTACTGTACTTCGGTACGTACATCGACCGGGGCAACCCCTTATTCCCTTGTGTATGGTATGGAAGCAGTCCTACCTGTTGAAGTGGAGATTCGTTCTCTAAGGGTCCTGTTGGATGTCAAGCTAGACGAGGCTGAATGGATTCAAACAAGGTTCAATGAGTTGAGTCTTATCGAAGAGAAGCGAATGGAAGCCATTTGTCATGGGCAGTTGTATCAGAGTCGGATGAAGAGGGCCTTTGATCGAAGAGTGCGTCCTCGATGTTTCCAAGTTGGAGATTTAGTGTTGAAAAGGATCCTTCCTCCTCAGACAGATCACAGGGGCAAATGGACTCCTAACTATGATGGACCGTATATTGTCACCAAGGTTTTTGATGGTGGGGCCTTAATGCTTGCAACGATGGATGGTGAAAACCTCACTTCCCCTGTGAACTCAGATGCAGTTAAAAAATACTTCGCATAAAATAGACCCGCTGGATAATAAAAAGAATAGTCCAGGCAAAAAATGGGCATCCCGACGAACCTAGAAAATGAAAAGGTTCGGGCAAAAATTAGGGACAAAAAATGAAAAGATTGTACACCCGGTAAGTTGAAAACCTGAAAAGGCAACTTAGGCAAAAATGGGTATCCCGGTGGATTGAAAACCCGAAAAGGACGATCCAGGCAAAAGTTAGGGATTAAGCAAATGACTGCGTTCTGAGTAGTTCTGAATCTCATCCCATGTCGATAACTGGAAACTTCCGAAGGATAGGAAGCAGTCCAATCACCTTTTTCAGAAAGCTGATCATCTGGAGGATCTTGAAGACGAGCAAGCCATAGTAGAGTTGGAACCTGATAGAAATCCATTTCACATTGCCATTAGATCAATTTCTGTTTTTATCTTTTGTGCGATTACCTCTTTCCAGGGATTGCTTCCTGATGTAAATGCCTATTCAGAGGCCACTCATTCAATAAAATCATGTTATTCAGTACATCTTTGTGTTCATTTTCATTTTACTGTTTTGTTTGCAAAAATGAAGTCTGAGTTTTTGATAAACATTGCATCATGAAACATAAGGGCTTTGCAGGTACATGCTTAATAAACATTGAAAATTGTTGTAAATTTTAAGTGCTTTGGATCGTCTATTCAGAACAGGTACACTCGGGGCATTTCCTTAGGGTACCCAGCAGATGATCGCATGTGTTTTTCTTCAACAGTCGAAGTTGGTATCTTATCCCTGCAGAGCTGATCAGAGCATTGGATTCTTCGATCCCCAGCAGGCTCTCACTATTGTACCTCCCCCAAGCGGTTGTTTCAGAATATACACTCCCCAGTAGAGTTGACAGTGCCAGACTATATATCCCCAGCGGAGTTGACAGTGACAGACTGTATCTTCCCAACAGAAGCAGCTGCTCCTCAGAGTTCGATGCCAGATCGATGATCTCGACGCCAGATCCATGGTCTCTTTCCTTGAAGCAGAATCTCGGTACCGTATAGGTGTTTGCTTCCCCTGCTAAGTCGTCTCTCTCGCAGATTATGGTTGCCATAACCACTATCGCTTTCCCCAACAGCAGGTTTTCAGTGTCGTTCTCTCCCCAGTCAGAGTCTCGGTATTTCGTCATTGCTAGAACACCGTGTGGCGGCTCATTTCCCCACAGAGTTCTTTGCGCTGTGCATCTCCAACAGCCTTGCCAGGGTCCAGAAGATGGTGATCATTTCCCCAGCAGATTCCCTTGCCTCGGCTTGGCATTTTACCCAGCATTTCGCAGCCCTGCATGTAGAATCATATTGCATTGCATCCTCCCAAATCGCGTAGCATTTCCATTTTCATGGAGCATTACGCCATTTAAAAATTCAAACATACGCATGTAAGCATAAAACATTCTCGATATCCCAAGTGATAAGCCAGAAGTTGTTTCCAATACTCAGACTGAAGATTGTTCATGACTTACCTTTATTATCCCCAGCAAGTGTCATTGGCCCATGCGTCGCCTCTATTATCTTTCCCTATTTCTGCCGATGCTGACAGGCATGAAGTTTTTCCGGTATTCAGACCGAAGTGGCATTCAGGCCAATTTTCCGATGTTCAGATCGAAGAAGTTTCCGACATTCAGGTCGATGCAACTTGTGGCATTCAGGTCAGTTTCCGGTATTCAGACCGAAGTGGCATTCAGGCCAGTTTCCGGTATTCAGATCGAAGTGGCATTCAGGTCAGTTTCTGGTATTCAGACCAAAGTGGCATTCAGGCCAGTTTCCGGTATTCAGACCGAAGTGGCGTTCAGGCCAGTTTTCCGATGTTCAGATCGAAGAAGTTTCCGACGTTCAGGTCGATGCAACTTGTGGCATTCAGGCCAATTTTCCGATATTCAGATCGAAGTGGCATTCAGGCCGATTTTCTGATATTCAGATCGAAGTGGCATTCAGGCTAGTTTTCCGATGTTCAGATCGAAGAAGTTTCCGACATTCAGGTCGATGCAACTTGTGGCATTCAGGCCAATTTTCTGATATTCAGATCGAAGTGGCATTCAGGCCAATTTTCCGATATTCAGATCGAAGTGGCATTCAGGCCAATTTTCCGATATTCAGATCGAAGTGGCATTCAGGCCAATTTTCCGATATTCAGATCGAAGTGGCATTCAGGCAAATTTTCCGATATTCAGATCGAAGTGGCATTCAGGCCAGTTTTCCGATGTTCAGATCGAAGAAGTTTCCGACATTCAGGTCGACGCAACTTGTGGCATTCAGGCCAGCCTCTCGGTGTTCAGACCGATATTAATAATCTCATATCTTCCGATGTTCAGATCGAAGTCATTTCCAGTATTCAGACTAATGAGCGGCATTCAGGCCATGGTTATTTCTGTGTTACCATTTATTTTGGTATCCAGGTTAACATTCTTTTTCGGTATTCAGACTGACTCTCACCGTACTAGACGGATTCTTCTTTCAAGACCACCTCTTTGCCGATTCTGACAGGCATTATTACTTCACTTCACTTCAGTGCAAATTTTCGGGCTTTTATTGTATTCAATCCCTTGATACCTCGAAAGTGCGAAAGTCGCTGCTATCTTCTTTTCGGGTCTCCAGTTGATTGAATAGGGGCAGCTGTAATACCTCAAAATTTGCCCCCCTTATTCATGCATTCATTTTTAGGTCATTTAACATTTCATATTGCATTTCATCATGTCAATCAGAATTAGATCCAAGAAGCTTGAATATCATCCAAGACACTTTGTGGGTCCTATCTGGGTGATCAGTCAACACAAGGGAATGGCTTGAGATACTTCCAACATGTTCAAATGGGGTCTATTCATCAGTCAAAACGTTAATCTTGAAGGAGCAAAATTTTGTTCATGAGTTGTCATGCTCGCTAGGCGAACAGAATGGGTCGCCTAGCGAGTCCCAAGAAAAGCCACCAGAATCACCTACGCTCAGAGGAATTTCTTGAACTGTCATGCTCACTAGGCGAAGCCCACGCGTTTTGAAAAAAAAATATAACAGAAAAATCTTGGACTTGGACCTCTCTCTTTTGAGCCCACAAAGTCACAAAAATCAGGTTATAAATTCTAGACTTCCATCTTCCAAAAAACCCTGGGAAAAAGATAGTGAGAGAAGAGCTAACAGAGTTCAGAGCAACCTCCAGAGACTGAAGGGAACTCATCTGCAAAGAACCAATTCCCTCTCATATAAACCCTAAGATTGTTCTGCAAAGCCAACCAGGCAATTCAATTTCATTCGATCTCTCCAATCAGGTTTGCCCTATTTCCATTACTTTATACTTTCAACCTGAAATTTTTGATACCCTTTTGATGCATGTGTTTGACAAGAGGTTTAGGCCTCCTACACTTGGTTGCTTTTTGTGAGCTCTTTTTGTGAATTTTAATGGCATGATTCATGTGGTTATATTTTGATTTTGGGCAACTCTTGATTGCACCCTATCTTGTCACTCTAACTTGTTTGTTGAGCTTTTTGAGAGGGCTCACATACTCTTGTAGGGATAGCTTGCTTGGTGTTCCACTTTATTTGTGGGATACCATTTGGAGATTTATTCCGATTACCTGTATTGACTTGCTTTCTTTGATGGTGTCAGCTCGAGAGATCTCTGGGTTTCTTATTTCTTTAGCTGTTATTACTTCGGATCTTTATCCGTGTGGTAGATCTCTTGATACTTTATCTTTCCCGCATTTTACCGTTTTCTTAGCTGGAAGACCTCAATAGGAGGCAATGTTTTCTTTTGTTTGTTTACTTTTGTGCCCAAAGACCTCCAAGAAGAGGCATCAGTGCTAAAGACCTCCCTGAAGAGGAAATTGACGGATAAAAGGGATTAGTAATCAATCCCTCGTTATTCAGTGTGTCGTTCTTTAAGCTCGCACTACGTGTTGATGCTTCAGAACAAAAGCCCAAGATCTTTTGTCCGGTCAGTCAGTGGAGAGGGTTCCACCTTTCTGAATCCCCACTTTTTGTCATGAGCTCACCCTGTCCAGGGTTAAGAGCTATGAGGTCTTATCCTTATTACCCTTTTGATCTTCTCACCCTGACGTTCAATGTCGGTGGTTAAGAGCCCATTTGATTACCTTTCCATGGCTTGTTTGTCGAGGTTGATATGCCCCTCTTGACTAAAGCCCTACCCATGTATGTTTGAGCCCCCCTATTGGCGCGTTTACTTTAAGATACATGTTTTGTGTGGTGTGATCGTTTCCCCATAAGATTGCTAGGCTTCGTACAGTCTCTCGTTTGCATGTCAATTAAGGTAGCACTGTTCCTTCGTCTAGGACTTCCTTTTTTGCATGAGCATTCCTAAAACAGAAACCAACTCATTGATTTTTCTTCTCCTAAGAACACGTTGACTCCTTCTACTACAGACGAGTAAGTCTCCAAAGGTCGAGCATCCAGTAGATTGCATAGTGACGTCGTTCATCCTAAAACACAACCCTTAACCCGTAGTTAGCCGAACTATGGCTTGCTCTGATTCTCATTCCAGATGAGATACGTAGGCATAAGACGCGATGTCTTAGCGAGCACACTCCTCTTTAACCCCTAGGTAGTCGAGCTACGAAGACTCTGATTCTCATGTTCAGATGAGATACGTATGCAGTGGATGCGACATCCATGCGAGTCATTTTCTTTTGACCCCCCTTTTAGTAAATAGTACATTAGATAAACCTACACCCTTTAGACAAGAACAACAAAAGTGGATCCCGTAGAGTACTACGGATGCGTAGGGGTGCTAATACCTTCCCTTCGCATAATCGGCTCCCGAACCCAAGATTTGGTTGCGAGACCTTGTCTTTTCCTTTCCTTTTTTCAGGTTTACTTCGAGCCTTTCCTTTCCCTCCTTTGGGATAAATAACGCACGGTGGCGACTCTTCTGTCATTTCTCTTTCTCGCCAGTTGTTTTTTCGCATCTCTTTTTTCAGGTTGCGACAGCTGGCGACTCTGTTGGGGAACTTCTTTTCCCTAGTGGGCCTTTCCTAGCGTTTGTCTGTTTATTGTCTATTGTGTGTTATTTATTTATTGCTTTGCATAGTTATCTGCTTGCATTGCATCCTATGTGCGCTTTACTGTCTCATGCATACTGTGCTGGTTGTGTATCTGTTTCACTGTTGGGTGGGAGTCACAAAAGGTAAAAGGCCCAATACACAGGCTATGAGTGAACTTTAGGACACCTTGGAATAGAGTGATTCATGGGAAGCGGGTGGTATGGCGCCACTTAGCGGAACATGGTATCACGAGCAACCTGAGATGGTATATGGGCTTGGACAGTGCGAACATCTGATCCTTCAATGATCTTAGAGAGGCCTTCGTCAAGCAATACAAGTATAACATGGATATGGCTCCCGATAGGGATCAATTGAGAGCCATGTCCCAGAAGGACAAGGAAACTTTTAAAGAGTATGCCCAGAGGTGGCGAGAGTTAGCAGCACAGATTGTGCCCCCGCTGGAGGAGAAAGAAATGACCAAGATCTTCTTAAAGACCTTGAGCTCATTTTACTATGAGCGGATGATTGTCAGCACTCCGAGATGGTGAACATGGGGATGCGTTTGGAGGAAGGAGTCAGGGAAGGGCACCTGACCAGAGAAGAAGGCTCTTCTGCCAAATGATATGGGGCATTTGGAAAGAAGAAAGATGGTGAGGCACATGTCGTGACCTCCCATGTTAAACCTAGAAGACCCTCAGTAAGGAGGAAGACCGTGTGTCATGTCGGTAATCAGCATCAGGTGGCTCACATATCACCTATTTTCAGAGATAATCAGCAATATCAGCATCACAATAATAATCAGCAACATCAACAATATCAACAACCACAGCATCATCCTCAATAGCAGGCCTACCAGCCTCGAAACAATAATCAAGCCAGTACAAGCTATGAGAGGAAGAGGGCCACCTTCGATCCTATTCCTATGACCTATGTAGAATTGTATCCCACTTTGATAGAGAGGAAATTGATTACTCCACGAGACCCACCGGCTATACCTACCAACCCTCAGTGGTGGTATAAGCCCAATCTACACTATGTTTATCATTCTGGTGCTCCCGGACATGACGTGGAAAATTGTTACCCATTGAAGACCAAGGTCCAAGACCTTGTGAAGAGTGGCATCTTGTTTTTCGAGGACGTAAGTCCTAATGTAAAGAAGAACTCATTGCCCGAGCATGGGAAATCCTCTGTCAACATGGTCCAGGGTTTCCCTGGTAAATATAAAGTCAAATATGTCAACCATATTCGACAATCGTTGGTCCAGATGTACAGACTGTTGTGTGATTACAGTCACTATGAGCATGACCATGACAGATGTCGTATCTGCACTGTCAGTCAGAGGGGATGTCGCCAAGTCCGCAAAGACATCCAAGAAATGCTGTATGAAGGAATAATTGAGATACTTCAGAATCGAAATATTAATGATGATGATGAAGTCAATGTGATATCCCCGGTATTTCAGATCCCTGAGCCTGTTGTCATTCGATATGATAGCAGCAAGCAGAAGGCTTCTCCCTCTTTGATCATTAAACCAGTTGGCTCTGTGTCATACTCTTCTGATAAAGCCGTACCCTATCGCTACAATGTTGTGGCATTGGAGGATGGGAAGGAGGTGCCCCTACCCTCTACCTCTGCTGTTAATATTATCGATGTCAGCGGCCTGACCCGTAGCGGTCGTGTTTTCTCGGCTACGCCGAAACCCCAAGTTGATGTCCGAAGAGCCAATGTTGTTGATTATGTTGAACGCCCGGTTGGGACTGTTGTGAATGCTCCAAATCCGACAGTTGTTGCCAATAAACCTGTCTCTATTGTGAGAGCTCCTGTCTTTGTTGGCCAGAATGGCAATATGAAAGAAGACTGTGATGAGATGTTGAGGCTCATCAAAAGGAGTGAATACAACATTGTAAATCAGCTTCTACAGACGCCATCAAAGATCTCTGTGTTATCTTTGTTGAAGAATTCAGAACCACACCGAGAAGCTCTACAGAAGGTGTTGGATGTGGCGTATGTAGATCATGACGTCACAATAGAACAATTTGACAGCATTGTTGCAAACATCACCGCTTGTAACAATTTGAGTTTTTGTGATGGTGATCTTCCTGAGGAGGGAAGAGACCACAATTTGGCACTACACATATCCATGAGCTGTAAGGATGATGCCATGTCTAATGTGCTGGTGGACACTGGATCATCACTGAACATGTTGCCAAAGTCCACTCTTGCTAGATTGTCATATCAAGGGCCTCCCATAAGGCAGAGTGGAGTAGTGGTTAAAGCTTTTGATAGGTCTCACAAAACTGTGATTGGAGAGGTTGAGCTCCTAGTCAAGATCGGACCAAGTGATTTCCAAATCACTTTTCAGGTCATGGATATTCACCCATCATATAGTTGTCTGTTAGGCAAAACATGGATTCATGAGGCAGGCGCCGTGACATCCACCCTACACCAGAAACTGAAATTTGTCAAACACAAGAAGCTGGTGGTGGTAGGGGGAGAAGGCTCTCCTGGTTAGTCATTTGTCTTCCTTTTCTTACATAGATGCTGAGGATGAAGTTGGAACGCCGTTCCAAGCTTTATCTATTGCTGAGCCTACTAAGAAAGGAACTTCTTATTTTGTGTCCTACAATGATGCTAAATTGGCTATTGAGCATGGTACAACTACTGGATTGGGGCAAATGATTAAGCTGGAAGACAACAAATCCCGGGCAGGCATAGGGTATTCTTCTGGCGTTTTCAACAAGCAAGGGTTGTTTAAGAGTGGTGGACTCATCCACACTGTTCAGAATGAGGAAGCTGATGCTATTATGGAAGAGGATGCAGAGGAAGACTCTGACAACTTCGTCATCCCTGGAGGGGTCTGCAATAATTGGGTCGCTGTTAATGTTCCAACAGTTATCCATAAGTAAAAGTAATGTTCATTGTGTTTAAAAACCCTTCTCCCATGCCAAAAGGAGGAGTGATGACATTGTTGGCTCATAAATACAATGATATTTTCATTCAATAAATTCATGTTAAATGTTTGTTTTCCCAATTATTTTCACTTTTCTCTTTTTTGCATGAAATTGGTGATCACATAAAACCCTAAAAATAGAATAAAATCAATCTTTTCATCTGCATAATGATTTGCCTTGTTTGAATTCTAAAATCTCTTTTATATCCAAAATCATTATGCAGGTTGAACAAACCCATTGAACATAATGATCCAACACCATCCCCCAACTTTGAGTTCCCTGTATTTGAGGCCGAAGAAGATGATGTTGAAGAGATTCCCGATGAAATCACCCATCTACTTGAGCACGAAGAGAAGATCATTCAGCCGCATCTTGAGAATCTGGAAACAGTCAACTTGGGGTCTGAAGATTGTGTGCGAGAAGTGAAGATTGAGGCACTCCTAGAAGAATTTGTTAAGAAGGGGTTGATTGAGTTGCTAGGAGAATATGTCGACGTCTTTGCCTGGTCGTACGAAGACATGCCTGGTCTGGATACTGATATCGTGCAACATTTCCTGCCTTTGAAGCCTGAATGCGTGCCTGTGAAGCAGAAGTGTAATACCCCAAAATTTACCCTTCATTTTTCCTGGAAGCATACGCTTTACACCTCATGCATGCATTCATTTTTAGGTCATTTAGCATTTGCATTTCATCATGGCAATCGGAATCGGATCCAAGAAGCTTGAACATCATCCAGGACACTTTGTGGGCTCTATTTAGATGATCAGTCAACACAAGGGAAAGACTTGAGTTACTTCCAACAGGGGTCTATTCGTCAGTCAAAACGTTAATCTTGAAGGAGCAAAGGTTTGTTCATGAGCTGTCATGCTCGCTAGGCGAAGCCCACGTGTTTTGAAAAAAAAATGGAAAACGAAAAAAAAAATAATAAATAAATAAATAAAAGAAAAAAATCTTGGACTTGGACCTCTCTCATTTGAGCCCACAGGTCCACAAAAATTAGGTTATAAATTCAGAGTTTCAGTGAAATAGAAGGCCATTCTATTCCTATTACCCTGTCTGGGAAAAAGATAGTGAGAGAAGAACCCTGGGGAAAAAGATAGTGAGAGAAGAACTAACAGAGTTCAGAGCAACCTCCAGGCAACTCTGAAAGGTTCATTCTGACTCACACACTTTCAGCTCAAGCAAACCCTAACATTGGTTTGCAAATCCAGCCGTGCCATTTGATTTCAACTGATCTCTCCAATCAGGTTTGCCCTTATTCCCATTACCTTTGTGCTTTGAAGTTGAATACTCTGAATGTTTGAGGTATGATGGATGAATTTCATTAGGTTTTTGCCCACGGGTTCATAATTATGTATGAATGTATAAATAATGCCTTGAATGCTTAATCGTTTAATTTCTGAAGTGTATGCCACAGGGTTTGAGGTTTCTGAAACCATATTGTTATCCATGAAAAACCATACTGTTTTGCTCTAATATGACTTACGTTTGTCATAGCATGTTTTCTCCTAATCCTTATCTTGTTTCACTAACCCTTTTGTTGAGTTTTTGTGAAGGCTCATATGACTTTTGCAGGGATAGCTCGCTGGATATTCCACTTTGCTTGTGGGATACCATTTGGGAGATTTATTCTGATTGCCTTGTTGGCACATTTACTTTATACATGTTTGTTTTGTATGTGTTCGTATCCCCACAGGTAGCACGGTTCCTTCGTCAAGGACTGCCTTTTTGCATGAGCATCCCAAACCCTAACCCTTCATTGATTTTTCTTCTCATAAACACACGTTTACTCCTTCTACTACAGGTGCGTAAGTCTCCAAAGGTCGAGCATCCGATAGATTGCATAGTAACGTCGTCCGCCCCCAAAACATAATCCTTAACCCCGTAGTTAGCCGAACTACAGCTTGCTCTGATTCTCATTTCAGATGAGATATGTAGGCATAAGACGCGATGTCTTAGCGAGCACACATCCCCCCAACCCATAGTTCAGCCGAGCTACGAAGACTCTGATTCTCATATTCATATGAGATACGTATGCAGTGGATGCGACATCCGCGCGAGTCATTTTCATTTAACCCCTTTTTTAGTAAATAGCACAAGATAAACTCATACCCTTTAGACAAGAACTACAAAAGTGGATCCCGTAGAGTACTACGGATGCGTAGGGGTGCTAATACCTTCCCTTCGCATAACCGACTCCCGAACCCAAGATTTGGTTGCGAGACCTTGTCTTTTCCTGTCCTCTTTTCAGGTTTACTTCGAGCGTTTCCTTTCCCTCCTTTGGGATAAATAACGCACGGTGGCGACTCTTCTGTCATTTTCTTTCGCCGGTTGTTTTTTCGCACACTGCATTTTTCAGGTTGCGACAGCTGGCGACTCTGCTGGGGACCCGTTTTCCCTAAGCGAGTCCCTCCTAGCTTTTGTAGTTTGTTTGTTTATTGGGTGTTCATGCTTTTGAACAGTTATTTATTTACCTGCTTTACCTTATTGCATTGTGTACATATCATTGTTGTATCTGTTGGCTGGCTATGGCTGCTTGGTAATCTTTGTGAGATGAGTTCTATACCCGAACTCGAGTGCACTTAGGATAGGAGAATGGCGTAGTCTTGTCGACTTGTGTGGAGTTATTCCTTAGCAAGTTGACTTGCAAGCCCATTCACTTGGTGAAGGTCATGTTGAGATCAATAATGTCACACAAGTAAGTTATGGTTAGACGTTACTTTTTTCAATATAGACCTTAGAAGCCGAGGACCTTAGTTTACCAAACCCATCTTGGCCTATTCGTAGGACGTAGGACGTAGTGCGAAAGTCGTTCAAGTGTAAGATTTGATACGATTGTTACGCGATACTACACTCATAAGAGTCTCTCTTGAGAATATTTTTGGAATACGAGTAGTCGTTCCTCCGATAATATCCGAAAGATGGGATTATGACTATGGGAACCTTTTGTAGAACATGTTTGGCAGGTTTAAACCTTAGTACACTCCTTTTGGGTGGTTCTTAACCTAAACTCCATGCTCGTGACTTGCAACAAACCCTTGATTCATGGTTGATCCGATCAGGTATCCTTAATATCAATGAAACTTGGGTGTTGATAAGGTGTAAACCATAATCCACCAAAATGGGTGGTTGATATTAAGGATAACATGATCCATCCCATGACCTTTGTTTGGTGTGCTCTTAATTTCTCTCCAGACAGTGCAACCTGACAGATGTTCAAGCAGATACAGCGATCCTGATTCCCATGCCACTTCACTGCATCACATCATTTTGCATTCATAATCATTCACACATGTTTATCCATTTCTGTGGGGTTTATATCTTCTACTTGATTCTAGTCGGAATTTTCTTGGTTCTCATCAACGGCTTAGTTTTTTTTTTTACATCGTTTATCTATTGAGAGACTGGAATCAAGGGGGTAGAATACCTTTGGAATTGATAAACATGTCATTGCATTTACATATTCATTCGCATGTCTTGCATAACAGGTACCGCCATAGTGTTCTCAGTTTGTTTGGTGTTCCATCAGCAGGATAGCTGACCCAGGAATTCACCGGTACGGTACCCGCAGAAACCAACAGAGAGTAATGGAGAGCCTACAGGCAGAGTTCGCTGAGATGAAAATCCGCATGAATCAATTAATGGATGTGGTTCAAGGGGTGGCTCAGGGACAACAAGAGCTCAGGCAGATGATACAGAGGAATCCCCCTACTCAACTAGAGACGGTGACTAATCCTCCAGCTGGAGAGGCTAATGAACCCAATGGACCGGGGCCTATCCCAATCCTACATGTCACCTCCGGTCAACAGCCCGTTCATGATGATCAGGACGACCAGTTCCCCCTGCTGCAGGAAGACTTTGGTATGGGTCATGGTGTGGACCCAATGTTTAGAAGATTGGAAGAGAGGTTGAAGGCAGTGGAAGGACAGAATCCTCTGGGAGTAGATGTTGCTGACTTGGGGCTGGTCCCAGGTGTGAGAGTGCCACCGAAATTTAAGGTCCCGATATTTGACAAATACAATGGTAACTCTTACCCGAAGACCCATGTGCAAGCCTATTTCCGTAAAATGGTTGCATACTCCGATGACGAAAAGTTGCTTATGTACTTTTTCTAGGACAGCCTAGCTGGGGCATCCCTGGAATGGTATATGAGGCTAGACAGAGCCCACATCCGTTGCTGGAGGGATTTGGCTGAGGCTTTCGTGAAGCAGTATCAGTATAATGCAGACATGGCTCCAGACAGAACTCAACTTCAAAATCTATCTCTTAAGCGCAATGAGTGCTTCAGAGAATACGCTCAACGCTGGAGAGAAACAGCTTCCCGTGTTCAACCTCCTATGTTGGAGAAGGAAATGGCTAACATGTTCATGAACACTCTGCCAGAACCTTATTTGGAGCGCCTGGTGGGTTGCAATGCCTCCAATTTTGTTGATGTAGTCTCTACCGGAGAGAGGGTGGAGAATTACCTGAGGACATACAAGACCCAGAGTGGAGGTGGACCCTCATCAGGGGTGAAGAAGTCGTTCATTCAGGGACAAAAGAGGAGAGAAGGGGATGCAAGTGCCATATCTTCTTATCAGAACAGGGTTAATCGGAGGAATAACTTTCATAACTATCATCAACAACCGTATGTTGCGGTTGTGACCATTCCAGCTGCAGCACCACTACAACAACAACAACCACAGCGTCAACCAGCTCAGTACCAACCACAACAACCGGGTAACAGACCCGCCTATCAACCGAGGCCAAGGACGATGGACCGGCGTTTTGACACTCTTCCAATGTCGTACGCTCAGTTGCTTTCTAGTCTTCAACAACTACAACTTGTGCAGTTGCGCACTCTGGCTCCTCCCGTTGGTAGGCTTCCGGTGGGTCACGACGCCAACGCTAGGTGTAGCTTCCACTCTGGGGCACCTGGCCACAATATTGAGAACTGCAAAGCTTTTAAGCACGTAGTTCAGGACCTCATTGATTCAAAGGCCGTTAACTTTGCACCAGCTCCTAATGTCGTCAACAATCCCATGCCCCAGCATGGTGGAGCCAACGTTAACATGGTTGAAGGAGAAGTCAAATTAGTCTCTACGGTCAACAATGAAGATGGGGATAGTGATTGCGACATCGATAACTGGGTGTGTCCGAGGATCCCGGGTGAAGTTCTCAACAATTGGTCTTCTGAGGAGATTGTCCAAGCCACTTGTCTGGAGGAGTAATTTTCTTTGTTTATTCATGCATATCCAAGTCTTACGTTCCGCCACGGCGTAATGACTCATTGTAGGGCTCATCTATGTGACACTTGCAAAAAAAGGACGTCTTTTTGCATTCAAATATTTCGTTCCCTGTCTTTCTATTTTTGCAGTTTTCCAAAAAAAAATGGCAATGTTTTGTTTAGTTTCCACTTTTTTTCTTTTTTTTTTCACACTCATAAGCACATACCATCACTCATGCAGATGCACATCACCAGATCCTATTGATAACGGTTCTGCTATGGCTCGCTTCGACTTTGAAAATCCAATCTTTCAAGCTAGAGAAGAGGGTGATGAAGACTGTGAACTCCCTGAAGAACTTACCAGGTTATTAAAACAAGAGGAAAGGTTCATTCAACCGCATCAAGAGTCTATTGAAGTGATTAATCTCGGCACCGAGGACGCCAAGAGAGAAATCAAGATAGGGGCTGCTTTGGAAGACAATGTGAAGAAGGGGTTGATTGAATTGCTGCAAGAGTTTGTTGACATCTTCGCTTGGTCTTATCAGGACATGCCAGGGCTTGACACAGACATCGTGGTACATCGCTTGCCGCTCAAAGAAGGTTGTCCTCCGGTCAAGCAGAAGCTCAGAAGAACAAGACTAGAGATGGCTGTCAAGATAAAGGAAGAAGTGCAAAAACAGTTGGATGCAGGGTTTCTAGCAGTTACAAATTATCTGCCATGGGTTGCAAATATCGTTCTGGTACCTAAGAAGCATGGAAAGGTACGGATGTGTGTTGACTACCGGGATCTGAACAGAGCTAGTCCTAAAGATGATTTCCCATTACCTCACATTGACGTTTTGGTGGATAACACGACTCAGTTCTCGGTATTCTCCTTCATGGATGGCTTTTCTGGCTATAATCAAATTAAGATGGCACCAGAAGACATGAAGAAGACAACATTCATAACCCCATGGGGCACCTTCTGCTACAAGGTGATGCCGTTTGGTCTGAACAATGCCGGAGCAACATATCAGCGAGCGATGGTGACTCTGTTCCATGATGTGATTCATCATGAAATTGAGATTTATGTTGATGATAGGATTGCCAAATCTCAGACAGAAGAAGAACATTTAGTGAATTTGCAGAAACTGTTTGAGCGTTTGAGGAAATTCAAGTTGAGGCTTAATCCGAACAAGTGTACTTTTGGGGTGAGATCTAGAAAACTATTGGGTTTTGTTGTTAGCGGAAAAGGGATTGAGGTGGATCTGGCCAAAGTGAAAGCGATACAGGAAATGCCTGAGCCAAGAATAGAGAAACAAGTCTGTGGTTTCTTAGGGAGGTTGAACTACATTGCAAGGTTCATCTCTCACCTAACAGCCACGTGTGAGCCAATATTCAAATTGTTGAGAAAAGATCAGGCTATCAGGTGGAATGATGATTGTCAAAGGGCGTTCGAGATGATAAAAGAGTATTTGCAGAATCCTCCTATCCTTGTGCCTCCGGTCCCAGGGAGACCGCTGATTATGCATTTGACAGTACTAGACAATTCCATGGGTTGTGTTCTCGGTCAACACGACGAGACAGGTAGGAAAGAGCATGCCATCTACTACCTGATTAAGAAATTCACAGATTGCGAGTCGAGATACTCAATGCTTGAAAAACATGTTGTGCACTTGCATGGGCTGCTAAGCGATTGAGACAATACATGCTGTCTCACACAACCTTACTGATCTCCAAAATGGATCCAGTCAAGTATATATTTGAGAAGCCAGCTCTCACCGGAAGAGTTGCTCGTTGGCAAATGGTACTGACATAGTACGACATCCAGTATACTTCCCAGAAAGCCATCAAGGGGAGTATTCTGTCAGACTATCTTGCTCAACAGCCGGTTGAAGATTATGAGCCGATGAAGTTTGATTTTCCAGATGAAGACATCATGTTCCTCAAGATGAAAGACTGTGAAGAGCCAGTTGTTGAAGAGGGACCTGATCCATACGAAAAGTGGACTTTAATGTTTGATGGGGCCGTTAACGCCAGAGTAAGTGGAATTGGTGTTGTCATTACAACTCCGAAAGGTGCCCACATGCCTTTCACCGCTCGTCTGACTTTCGAGTGCACCAATAATGAAGCTGAGTATGAAGCCTGTATCTTGGGTATTGAGCAAGCCATTGATTTGAGAATCAAGACTTTGGACATCTTCGGAGATTCAGCTCTGGTAATCAATCAAGTGAATGGTGATTGGAACACTCTCCAGCCCAATCTTGTCCCCTACAGAGATTACACGAGAAGACTGTTGACTTTCTTCACAACAGTAAAGTTGTACCATATACCTCGTGATGAGAACCAGATGGCAGATGCTCTTTCTACTCTATCCTCCATGATCAACGTGATTCGGTGGAACCACGCTCCCAGGATCGATGTGATGCGCCTCGACAGGGCCGCGTATGTGTTTGCTGCTGAACTAGTAGTTGATGACAAGCCCTGGTATCATGACATCAAGTGCTTTCTGAAGAATCAAGAGTGCCCTGCAGGGGCATCCAACAATGATAGAAAGACTTTGAGAAGATTGACAGGCATTTTCTTCTTGAACAAAGACGATGTGCTGTATAAGAGGAACTTCGACATGGTTTTGCTCAGATGCGTGGATAGACACGAAGCAGACATGTTAATGCAGGAAGTTCATGAAGGCTCCTATGGTACTCATGCCGGCGAACATGCAATGGCTAAGAAATTGTTGAGAGAAGGTTATTACTGGATGACCATGGAATCTGATTGTTTCAAATATGCTCGGAAGTGCCATAAATGCCAGATTTATGCTGATAAGGTACATGTGCCGCCAAATCCTTTGAATTTGATGTCTTCGTCGTGGCCTTTTTCTATTTGGGTCATCGATATGATTGGAAAGATTGAATCGACTGCCTCCAATGGGCATCACTTCATCCTTGTTGTCATCGACTATTTCACCAAGTGGGTCGAAGCAGCATCGTTCGCGAATGTCACCAGACATGTGGTTGCTCGATTGATCAAGAAAGAAATCATTTGTCGCTATGGGATTCCCGAAAGAATCATTACTGATAATGGTTATAATGTCAATAACAAAATGATGAAGGAGTTGTGCCAGAACTTCAACATTCAGCATCACAACTCTTCCCCTTACCGCCCTAAGATGAACGGTGTTGTTAAAGCGGCAAATAAGAACATAAAGAAGATTGTGCAGAAGATGGTCGTTACGTACATAGATTGGCATGAGATGCTACCCTTCGCCTTGCATGGGTACCGTACTTCAGTACGTACAGCGACCGGGGCAACCCCTTACTCCCTTGTGTATGGTATGGAAGCAGTCCTACCTGTTGAAGTGGAAATTCCTTCTCTAAGAGTCCTGTTGGATGTCAAGTTAGACGAAGCTGAATGGATTCGAACAAGGTTCAATGAGTTGAGTCTTATCGAAGAGAAGCGAATGGCAGCCATTTATCATGGGCAGTTGTATCAGAGTCGGATGAAGAGAGCCTTTGATTAGAAAGTGCTTCCTCGATGCTTCCAGGTCAGAGATTTGGTGTTGAAAAGGATCCTTCCTCCTCAGACAGATCACAGGGGCAAGTGGACTCCTAACTATGATGGACCGTATATTGTCACCAAGGTTTTTGATGGTGGGGCCTTAATGCTTGCAACGATGGATGGTGAAAACTTCACTTCCCCGGTGAACTCAGACGCAGTTAAAAAATACTTCGCATGAAATAGACCCGCTGGACAATAAAAAGAGTAGTCCAGGCAAAAATGGGCATCCCGGCGAACCAAGAAAATGAAAAAGGATCGGGCAAAAATTAGGGATTAAAAGTGAAAAGATTGTACACCCGGTAAGTTGAAAACCTGAAAAGGCAACTTAGGCAAAAATGGGTATCCCGGTAGATTGAAAACCCGAAAAGGGCAATCCAGGAAAAAGTTAGGGATTAAGCGAATGACTGCGTTCTGAGTAGTTCTGAATCTCATCTCGTGTCAATGACTGGAAACTTTTGAATGATAGGAAACAGTCCAATCACTCTTTCAGAAAGCTGATCATCTGGAGGATCTTGAAGACGAGCAAGTCATAGCAGAATTGGAACCCAATAGAACTCCATTTCACATTGCCATTAGATTAATGTTTGTTTTTATCTGTTGCGCGATTACCTCTTTCCAGGGATTGCTTCCTGATGTAAATGCTTATTCAGAGGCCGTTCAATCAATAAAATCATGTTATTCAGTATATCTCTGTTTTCATTTTCATTTTTCTGTTTTGTTTGCAAAAATGACGTCCGAATTTTTTGATAAACATTGCATCATGACACATAAGAGCTTTATAGGTACATGCTTAATAAACATTTAAAATTGCTGTAAATTTTAAGTGCTTTGGATCGTCTATTCAGAACAGGTACCCTCGGGGCATTTCCTTAAAATCCCCTGCAGATGATCGTGAATGTTTTCCACCAACAGACGAATTCGGTATCTTATCCCTGCAGAGCTGATCAGAGCATTGGATTCTTCAATCCCCAGCAGGTTTCCACCACTGTACCTCCCCCCAAGCGGTGGTTTCAGATTATACACTCCCCAGTAGAGTTGACAGTGTCAGACTATATACCCCCAACGGAGTTGACAGTGCCAGACTGTATCTTTCCAGCAGAAGCGATTGCTCCTCAGGGTTCGATGCCAGATCGATGATCTCGACACCAGATCCATGGTCTCTTTCCTTGAAGCAGAATCTCGGTACCGTATCGGTGTTTGCTTCCCCTGCTAAGTCGTCTCTCTCGCAGGTTATGGTTTCCAGAACCACTATCGCTTTCCCCAACAGCAAGTTTTCAGTGTCGTTCTCTCCCCAATCAGAATCTTGGTATTTCGTCATTGCTAGAACACCGTGTGGTGGGTCATTTCCCCACAGAATTCTTTGCGATGTGCATCTCCAGCAGCCTTGCCAGGGTCTAGAAGATGGTGATCATTTCCCTAGCAGATCCCCTTGCCTCAGCTTGCCATTCTACCCAGCATTTCGCATCCCTGCATATAGAATCATAGTGCACTGCATCCTCCCAAATCGCGTAGCATTTCCATTTTCATGGAGCATTACGCCATTGAAAAATTCAAACATACGCATGTAAGCATAAAACATTCTCGGTATCCCAAGTGATAAGCCAGAAGTTGTTTCTAGTACTCAGACTGAAGATTGTTCATGACTTACCTTTGTTATCCCCAGCAAGTGTCATTGGCCCATGCGCCGCCTCTATTATCGTTCCCTATTTCTGCCGATGCTGACAGGCATGAAGTTCCCGGTATTCAGACCGAAGTGGCGTTCAGGCCAGTTTTCCGATGTTCATATCGAAGAAGTTTCCGACGTTCAGGTTGATGCAACTTGTGGCGTTCAGGCCAGTTTTCCGATGTTCAGATCGAAGAAGTTTCTGACGTTCAGGTCGATGCAACTTGTGGCGTTCAGGTCAGTTTTCCGATGTTCATATCGAAGAAGTTTCTGACGTTCAGGTCGATGCAACTTGTGGCATTCAGGCCAATTTTCCTACGTTCAGATCGAAGAAGTTTCCGACGTTCAGGTCGATGCAACTTGTGGCATTCAGGCCAATTTTCCAATGTTCAGATCGAAGAAGTTTCCACGTTCAGGTCGACGCAACTTGTGGCATTCAGGCCAGCATCTCGGTGTTCAGACCGATATTAATAATCTCATATCTCCCGATGTTCAGATCGAAGCCATTTCCAGTATTCAGACTGATGAGCGGCATTCAGGCCATGGTTATTTCTGTGTTACCATTTATTTTGGTATCCAGGTTAACATTCTTTTTCGGTATTCAGACTAACTCTCACCGTACCAGACGGATTCTTCTTTCAAGACCACCTCTTTGCCGATTCTGACAGGCATTGTTACTTCACTTCACTTCAGCGGAAATTTTCGGGCTTTTATTGTATTCAATCCCTTGATACCTCAAAAGCACGAAAGTCGCTGCTATCTTCTTTCCAGGTCTCCAGTTGATTGAATAGGGGCAGCTGTAATACCCCAAAATTTACCCTTCATTTTTCCTGGAAGCATACGCTTTACACCTCATGTATGCATTCATTTTTAGGTCATTTAGCATTTACATTTCATCATGGCAATCGGAATCGGATCCAAGAAGCTTGAACATCATCCAGGACACTTTGTGGGCTCTATTTAGATGATCAGTCAACACAAGGGAAAGACTTGAGTTACTTCCAGCAGGGGTCTATTCATCAGTCAAAATGTTAATCTTGAAAGAGCAAAGGTTTGTTCATGAGCTGTCATGCTCGCTAGGCGAAGCCCAGGTGTTCTGGAAAAAAAAACGAAAAACGAAAAATATAAATAAATAAATAAAAGAAAAAAATCTTGGACTTGGACCTCTCTCATTTGAGCCCACAGGTCCACAAAAATCAGGTTATAAATTCAGAGTTTCAGTGAAACAGAAGGCCATTCTATTCCTATTACCCTGTCTTGGAAAAAGATAGTGAGAGAAGAACCCTGGGGAAAAAGATAGTGAGAGAAGAGCTAACAGAGTTCAGAGCAACCTCCAGGAAACTCTGAAATGTTCATTCTGACTCACACACTTTCAGCTCAAGCAAACCCTAACATTGGTTTGTAAATCCAGCCGTGCCATTTGATTTCAACCGATCTCTCCAATCAGGTTTACCCTTATTCCCATTACCTTTGTACTTTGAAGTTGAATACTCTGAATGTTTGAGGTATGATGGATGAATTTCATTAGGTTTTTGCCCACGGGTTCATAATTATGTATGAATGTATAAATAATGCCTTGAATGCTTTATCGTTTAATTTCTGAAGTGTATGCCACAGGGTTTGAGGTTTCTGAAACCATACTGTTATCCATGAAAAACCATACTGTTTTGCTCTAATCTGACTTACGTTTGTCATAGCATGTTTTCTCCTAATCCTTATCTTGTTTCACTAACCCTTTTGTTGAGTTTTTGTGAAGGCTCACATGACTTTTGCAGGGATAGCTCGTTGGATATTCCACTTTGCTTGTGGGATACCATTTGGGAGATTTATTCTGATTGCCTTGTTGGCACATTTACTTTATACATGTTTGTTTTGTATGTGTTCGTATCCCCGCAGGTAGCGCGGTTCCTTCGTCAAGGACTGCCTTTTTGCATGAGCATCCCAAACTCTAACCCTTCATTGATTTTTATTCTCCTAAACACACGTTTACTCCTTCTACTACAGGTGAGTAAGTCTCCAAAGGTCGAGCATCCGGTAGATTGCGTAGTAACGTCGTCCGCCCCCAAAACATAATCCTTAACCCCGTAGTTAGCCGAACTACGGCTTGCTCTGATTCTCATTCCAGATGAGATATGTAGGCATAAGACGCGATGTCTTAGCGATCACACATCCCCCCAACCCATAGGTCAGCCGAGCTACGAAGACTCTGATTCTCATATTCAGATCAGATACGTATGTAGTGGATGCGACATCCGCGCGAGTCATTTTCATTTAACCCCTTTTTTAGTAAATAGCACAAGATAAACTCACACCCTTTAGACAAGAACTACAAAAGTGGATCCCGTAGAGTACTACGGATGCGTAGGGGTGCTAATACCTTCCCTTCGCATAACCGACTCCCGAACCCAAGATTTGGTTGCGAGACCTTGTCTTTTCCTTTCCTCTTTTCAGGTTTACTTCGAGCGTTTCCTTTCCCTTTTTTGGGATAAATAATGCACGGTGGCGACTCTTCTGTCATTTTCTTTCGCCGGTTGTTTTTTCGCACACTGCATTTTTCAGGTTGCGACAAGAAGCTCAGAAGAATTCATCCTGATATGGTAGTAAAGATCAAAGAGGAAGTTCAGAAGCAAATTGATGCGGGGTTTCTGGTGACTTCTACATATCCTCAATGGGTGGCCAATATTGTGCCCGTGCCTAAGAAAGATGGAAAAGTCTGAATGTGTGTGGACTATAGACTTGAATAAAGCTAGTCCGAAAGATGATTTCCCTCTACCACATATTGATATGTTGGTAGATAATACAGCTAAATTCAATGTCTTCTCATTTATGGACGGATTTTCCGGATATAATCAGATTAAAATGGCACCCGAGGATATGGAGAAGACAACATTCATCACACCTTGAGGAACATTCTGTTATCGAGTGATGCCCTTCGGTTTGAAGAACGCCGTAGCCACGTATCAGCGAGTTATGACTACCTTGTTTCATGATATGATGCATAAAGAGATCGAGGTATATGTTGATGATATGATTGCAAAGTCAAGAACGGAAGTTGAACATGTAGAGCACTTGTTGAAGCTTTTTCAGCATTTGAGGAAGTATAAGCTTCGTCTGAATCCTAACAAGTGTACATTTGGAGTCCGTTCCGGCGAGTTATTGGGCTTTATAGTCAGCGAGAGAGGTATTGAAGTTGATCCTGCAAAAGGTCAAAGTAATACAAGAGATGCCTGCGCCTAAAACTGAGAAGCAAGTCTGAGGTTTTCTTGGCCGCTTGAATTATATTTCCAGATTTATATCCCACATGACAGTCGCATGTGCACCGATATTCAAGCTACTCCAGAAAGATCAGCATCATGATTGGACCGAGGATTGCCAGAAGGCCTTTGACATTATCAAAGAGTATCTGTTCGAGCCTCCTATTCTGTCTCCACCTGTGGAAGGGAGACCATTGATTAAGTATCTGACTGTTCTTGAAGACTCTATGGGTTGTGTGCTTAGTCAGCAAGACGAGTCAGGGAAGAAAGAATATGCTATCTACTACCTGAGTAAGAAGTTTACTGATTGTGAGTCTCGATACTCGATGCTTGAGAAAACATGTTGTGCTTTGGCTTGGGCTGCTAAGCGCTTACGCCAGTATATGATAAATCACTTGACTTGGTTGATATCCAAAATGCATCCAATCAAGTATATCTTTGAGAAGCCTGCTTTAACTGGGAGGATTGCCCGTTGGCAGATGTTGTATTCTGAGTATGATATTGAGTATCGAGCTCAGAAGGCTATAAAAGGTAGTATCTTGGCTGACCACTTGGCACATCAACCAATTGAGGATTATCAGTCAGTTCAATATGACTTCCCAAATGAGGAGATTCTGTATTTGAAAATGAAAGATTGCGATAAGCCTGCGCTTGATGAAGGTCCAGAGCCTGGTTCCCGATGGAGCATGGTGTTTGATGGCACTGTAAATCAATATGGAAATGGTATTGGGGCAATGATTATTACTCCTCAGGGCATACATTTTCCTTTTACAGCAAGGCTAACTTTCAAATGCACGAATAATATGGCTGAGTATGAGGCTTGTATCATGGGATTGGAAGAATGTATTGATCTTAGGATCAAGCATCTGGATGTTTATGGTGATTCAGCCCTTGTTGTTAATCAGATTAAGGGTGAATGAGAGACGAATCAGCCTGGCCTTATCCCATATAGAGATTATGCGATGTGGATTTCAACATTCTTTACTGAGGTGGACTTCCATCATATTCCTCGAGATGAGAATCGGATGGCAGATGCTCTTGCTACGCTTGCTTCGATGATTGTGGTTAGACTCTGGAATGAAGTTCCCAATATCACTGTGATACGTTTGGATAGACCGGCTCATGTGTTTGCAGTAAAAGAGGTGCAAGATGATAAGCCATGGTATTATGATATCAAATGCTTTCTCCAAAGTCAGATTTACCCGCCTGGGGCATCTGTTAAAGATAAGAAGACTTTGAGGAGATTATCAGGCAGTTTCTACCTCAATGACGATGTGCTTTATAAAAGGAATTTTGACATTGTTCTGCTCAAATGCGTGGATAGACACGAAGCAGACCTATTAATGACTGAGGTCCATGAGGGTTCATTTGGTACTCATTCCAATGGACATGCCATGGCTAAAAAGATGTTGAGAGCAGACTACTATTGGCTGACAATGGAGTTTGACTGCTACAAATATGTGAAGAAATGCCACAAGTGTCAGATTTATGCGGATAAGATTCATATTCCCTCAACACTTCTGAATGTGATTTCATCACCATGGCCTTTCTCTATGTGGGGAATTGTCATGATTGGCATGATAGAACCGAAAGCGTCCAATGGTCACAGATTTATTCTCGTAGTAATTGATTACTTCACCAAGTGGGTTGAAGCAGCATCATATGCAAATGTGACCAGGTAGGTGGTTGTGAAGTTTATCAAGAATCAACTCATATGCCGTTATGGTGTGCCAGATATGATCATTACTGATAATGGATCTAACTTGAACAACAAGATGATGAAAGAGCTGTGTGGCGAGTTCAAGATTGCACATCATAATTCTTCTCCCTATAGACCCAAGATGAATGGGGCTGTTGAAGCTGCTAATAAGAATATCAAGAAGATTCTCCAGAAGATGGTTGTTACATACAAAGATTGGCATGAGATGTTGCCATTTTCTTTACATGGTTATCGTACATCTGTCCGCACTTCGACAGGGGCAACCCCTTTCTCTCTTGTATACGGCATGGAGGCGGTGCTCCCAGTAGAGGTGGAGATCCCATCAATGAGAGTCTTGATGGAAGCCAAGTTGGATGGTGCTGAATGGATCCAGAGTCGTTATGACCAACTAAATTTAATAGAAGAGAAGAGATTGACCGCCATGTGCCATGGTCAGTTATATCAGCAAAGGATGAAGAAAGCCTTTGATAAGAAGGTCAAGCCTCATGTGTTCCGAGAAGGGGACCTTGTGCTCAAGAAAGTTTTGTCTTTCGCGCCCGATTCCAGGGGCAAGTGGACTCCGAGTTATGAAGGTCCATATGTTGTTAAGAGAGCCTTTTCAAGCGATGCTTTGATACTTACAACTATGGATGGGGAGGATTTCACTCACCCTGTGAATTCAAATGCAGTCAAGAAATACTTCGCTAAAATAAAAATAGAATAGCTCGCTAAGTTGAAAACCCGAAAGGGCGGCTTAGGCAAAAATGAGCGTCTCGGTGGGTTGAAAACTTGAAAGGGCGATCCAGGAAAAAGTTAGAGACATAAAAAAAAATATGTATCCCGCTAGAATGAGTACCTCACTCTGGGGAAATCTAGGCAAAAATTAGGGATTTGGCTAGTAACTGCATCCTGACAAGACTTCGTTCTACAGCTGTCATCTGTCAGAAGATTCCCGCTCAGTCACCGTCAACTGAAGCTTCAAATACATTGGATTCAAAGTTGGTGGAAAAACGGTCATTATGTTCAATGTAGCCCTTTTCCAATATATATCACCAATTTCAAATTTGTAAAGATCCATGGAGTCTTACCGTTTGCAGACTAACATTCTATCAAATAAATTTGAGCCTTTATCCAATCCTTTGCCTCTTATTTGTTTCTATTCAACAAATACTTTGCATGTTTTAATTGAAAAATATCATTGTTTTAAATAAATAAAATTTTCATAAATTGTTTTTAAACAAAGTGAACATTCACAATGACAAAAAGGATACTTAGGATGTCTGCAGTGCTCTCCCAAGGATGGTATGATTCCCAAAGGGGTAAGACATTTGTTTATATTCCCAGCATACCTGTATCCTCTTCATTATCTTTCAGGTTGTCTCCTCCGCAAGCTCAAAATAAAGTTATACCTCCCACAAAATCCCAGGGAGTTTGGGAGTTCTGGATACGATCTCAATCTTCTAGATCCCCAGGATTTAGCATTTGTGTTATCAACTATATGGTTGTCATCCCTTGTGTGGATTGACCTAAAATCCCTTATAGATTGATAAATTGTGTATGCTAATCTTTCTGAAGGAGTTGGTATTCCCTCACTTCAAGTAAAGAAATTCCCCTCAGAGTGAGCCGGAAATCCCCAGTATAAGCAGAGCCATCATCAAACTTGGTTTGTAGCTTTCCCCTTTGTGGACTTATCTACTCTTGATCTCCAGCAGATTTGCTCTTTGACCATCCTCAGCAGGGTTGATCCCACTCCTATTCCCCCAGTATGGTCACCATCAGGGTATCTCCAATAGTTGCCTACGGGTAATCCTTGATTCAGTCGTCAGCAGTGTTTCCCTAATGGAATTGTCTGATTAGAGCCCGTTTATGGTTTCCTCCCGAGCAGAGTGGTTTATGAAGATGTTTATCCTTCATTCCTCAACGGAGTAGTATCCCTTCCTCCTCGGCAGATGATTTTTTCTTCAGTAGTACAAGAAGTGTGATGACATTGGAACCTCCTGATTGGTGGTTGTGCCCCACAGAGTTCCTTCTCCCTCTTCGATAAGTTCCCCAGTAGAGTTGATTCTACGATAGACTTTATCCATGTGTTGATCCTATCCCCAGCTGGAGTGACTGATTCCCATTTCCCTGCAGAGATATTTGTTTCCTGGTATTGGTTGCCCCCATCAGATTGGATATTCTCTAGTGGGCCTGGCTTTCTCTTTCTGAGATGTAGTACCGGATGTTTGTTCATTGATTCTTGGACCTGTTTGTGTTAGATATGTCTGTTTGTCAGCATTCATCATACATAAACCACGCATATATGCATAATCTTAACATTCAGATATCCATATTGCATTCTTTGCCATATATCTTTGATTGTTGTCTCCTGCTATTTGGTGATGCGTATTTCCCCAAGCAGATGTTGGTGTCTGATCTCCCCATGTAGAGTCATCCCTATAGGCAGAAAGTGTCCACCCTTTCTTCCATATTCCCCACTGAGTTATGTCCTCGTGGATGATTGTTATTTCTGTTTCCTCCCCAAAACACGTATTGGGATGGAATTACTCCTCTGAGTTATATCCTCATTGGGTTGAGTCTTGTTTCATTATGTCTCTCTAGCTTGTTCCTAGATCGACTCCTTTTATTATTTCCCCCGCACTTCCCCGCAGTTTAGATGAATGATCGCTCAGTAACCAATAATTGTCCATCTTCGCCCCGACGGAATCTGTGGCCTTCTACCCTCATACCGGTAGTTGTAAGTCCTATTTCTGTGGTTTTCTACCCTCATGCTGGTAGTTATAAACCCCATTTTTATCCCCTTGCAGAGTTAACCTTATTTTGTTCATCCTAACCGATGACGGTTACTCTTCCGTGGTTTTCTACCTAGTTTTGGTAGATGTAATCCCCTCTTTGACGGTTATCTTTATCCAATATTCGGTATTGATTTTCCTTCACTTTTGAGTATATCTCCCAGTAACCGGTGATATATCTCCTGGATCATTGCCTTTGTCAATGTATTCCCAGCGAGTTATCTTTCCTTTACCCCTGGTTGTAATCGTTGTTTCTCCCATTGATTGGTCATCATTTTATACCCAGTAACCGGTATCCCGATGTCCTTTCTTCTCGGTCGATTTATCCTTTATTAACCCAGTAATTGGTTGGGGATAATCTTCCATGCGAGTATATTATTAACGTTCTGACGGTAATAGATAATATATCTCATGCGCTCTTTGGTCGAAGTCTTTTGTTATTCCCCAGTCGAGTAAGATTCGTATTCCTTTTTTTTACGGAGTCGAATATCCATCCTGTAAATTGAGTTTGCTTTTTTTAGCCCTCCTCTCGGATGATGAGTGTCTTGGAAATATTCCCCAATTCACGCCTAGTTGGTCACCTATTATATGCCCAGTAACCGGTATCTCTGGTGTTCCTTCCTTTCTGCTCCCTATTATGACTTTTTGTCCCCTGTGGAGTCAGATTTCCTGAGTTGAAGTATACCTTTTAGGTTTTCCTCAGATGTTTTTTGGATGATTGATATCTCTCACCCTCATACCGGTCTTAGATATTCATTCTCCCCGAGTGTGTTGTTCTCTCGCCCTTATACTGGTGTTTTGATCACATGTCTTCTTGAGCTTATTACCCCGTAACCGGTAATACCTCATCCTGATGAGTCCTATCTGGATATTCCCCAGTTAGGTCCCTTAGTGGATTTTCCCCATCTGAGCCCGGATTTTCATCCGAGGTATCTTTTATGGATAGTTTTTGCTGTATTGGCATATTCCCCAATACATGCATCTTTGAGTCAGCTCGAGTCCTTCCATTGATTTATTTTCATGGAATCCCTCTCGTGTCTCTCACCAAGTTCTAAGTCGTGACCTGCTCACGCATTTCATTCCCTTTCTTATCCTCGTTAGAATCCATAGAGTCTCTGTCCCATTGAGTGTATTACTCACATGGATTGTCAGTTTCTCCTAATTTCTTTTCTTCTTTGTGGACACATATCTCCATAGAGTATTACCTTTTGCATACATACATTTGCATCATGAGGTCTCTTAGGGACTAAAATTCGTCTCTTTGCTATTATTTAAGCCCATTCTACCTCGTCGAGACGAAGATTTTAACCTTCACTTCTCCGGCTAGAATGAACTTAAATAGGGGCATCTGTAAGACCCCAATTTTGACCCTAAGATCCCTCATGGCATCATAACATTTTCATTTGCATTGCCTCAAGGATCATAGGCACCTTGGCTCCTTGCCTTTAGGTGGAAACCCTGGTGAGTTGGTTTGAGATCACCAAGCATGCTTGAATTGTATATTATTTCTTTTCTCATTTTTGTTTACTAACCAAAAGCACAAAAATATGTCACTAACATCTTTTGTTTATAGCTTTAGCAGTCATAAGGCCTAAGGCTTCTAGGAGATCCTATATGCATTGATATGATCAAAGGAAGATGAAAGCAAGCATGGAAATGGTTCCCAAAGCTCTCATCCATCAAATATGCCTCCCAAGTATCTCAATTCATCATTTTGATCAAAGCAAATCAAAGGCTTGAGGCTTGTTTCCCAAGGAAACCTTAATTCATTTGTTCATCAACTATGCCTTGCTCATGAAGCAACCTCAACCCATGATCAAATATAATCAAGGGAAATCCTTTAATTCATCATTTCATGCATATTTGAACTTATTTGAGTGTCCTCAATCATCATTTCATCAAGATATGAGGTGTGGACTTGAGAAGTTGATCAGTCAATTCATCTAATCATTTTGAATTACACGGAGACCTAACGTTTGATGTGTTGGTCAAATGGAGATGACCCCAAGAGAAAACCTGTTCTTAAGGACCATATGAACAACTTTCATGTTCATCAAAAAGTGATTTGAAGCTTTGAAGGTCATCATCCATTCCAAGACATTATAGGTCATTTTGACTGAAACCCTAATTTTGGGTCAACTTCCCAAGAACATAACTCTTTCATTTTTCATGATTTTGAGGTGGTATCAAATGCATTGGAAATATTAAGATGTCTACTTAAAATGTTATCTTGAACAAAATTTCAAAATCTCAAAAGAAATACATGTGATAATGCAAAACATTATAGTTCACTTTGGACCAAACATATTGAAATGTGAAAAAGTCCAACTTCAAGTGTCCATAACTTCTTCATAAAAAATCCAAATGATGCAAACTTTAAGTCCAAATTTATTGCCTTGAAAATATATACAACTTTGATGTTGAATATTTTGTCATTTGGATCTTTCATCATTGAGACAGAAGGGCTTGAACTTTGGCCAATTTTGAAAATCCCACACGTGCATGTTTTGCACCCTACACTCCATGTCCACTTTTCATCAAATTCCAAGGCCCAAATGGAGTTTTGATCAACATAACAAATGTTCCTTATGCAATAAGCTTTCCATCCATTACTCATAAGGTGGTGTTTCTATTTTTGACATAGCATTTTCGAAGACTTGAACATAATAATGCAATTTTGGAAAATCATTTAACTTGCATTGCATGAGCTATTACCATCCAATTTGCACGTCCAATTTGCTTTCATCATGCATCAGCTACCAAATTCAAGTGGAATTGGGCCTTCCATGCACCTGTACAGGCCCATGCATGGAGGCCCTTTCCATTCATGCAAGTTTTGTTCATGCGCTTCAGCCATGCTATACCTATAAATACAATGCACATGAGCTTCATTTCAGCAACCTGAAAAGGCGCCCCAAATACTGCTAAACTGAAATCACAACCCTCACCAAAGGAACTAGCTCACTTTTCTCTCAAATTTCAGATCTGAATTTTGATTTCCTCGATTGAAATTTCAGATCTAAAAGTTCCTAGACCTCTTCACCTTGATTCATAGTGTGAGCTGCAAGCATTAACATCCAAGAATTATGACTCCAAGCCATGCAAACCAGAGGTTCACATCAACTTTTATTTTCTTCGAATCAGCTTGCATAGTGCTTATTTCTTGCTGTTATTGTGTGATCTAAAGTCCTCTGCATAGAGGCAACATTATTGAGCTTTCAATTTTCAAAAATCATGAAGTTCATATGAACACCACAGATCTTCCACCTCTGATTTCTTTCAATATAGAGATCTAGAGTGGATTTGGTTGGTACAGGGGTGATGTACATCACCCCAGCTTTTGATTGATGCCTGGATCGTGTCTTTTGGTTAACATTTTTTCTCTGCAACTTTTGAATTTGGCCGGAGCTTGGCCGGAGAAGACGGTGGTGCTGGCCACCGTCTGGTCTCTAGATTGGATCTGGATCGTCCATTCCTATTCCCAGATTCAATCTCACATGTCCATTGTTATGACTTTTTATTTGGCACGGTGTATCACATTTGACTTGTGCATATGGTGAACGCGCGCTTCTTAGCCGTGTGATGATCCACGTCAATTAATGAATCATCATCAGACGGTCCACACTTTTCCATCATTTCTATTTTCTGATTTTTATTTCTTTTAATTCCATTTCCTTTAGAAAATTCATAACTCCTTCATTATTGGTCCAAAAAATATGAGACCAATTGCATTTTTCTCCTTTTAATTTCTAGTTTCTAAAAATGATTTTTAATATTTTTTTTATTTTATCATTTCATATTTTTTAAGAATTTTCTCTTTTCTGCTTATTTTTAATTCATTTTAAATAGTTTTTGATATTCAAAAAATACAAAAATATTTTTCCAACCTCTTTGAATGAGGATAGATCTATGAAAAATATTCTCATCAATTTATTAATTGATTTGAGATTTATTTGAGATTTTAATTCAATTAGGTTATTTTTATGCATTTTTAGTTGATTTAAAATAGTTTCTGACTTCTAAAAATGCTAAAAAAAATTGTCAAACTTTGTTTGACCTTGTTGAACTTGGGATAATTCACTTGGACTTTTTCAAAGTTGATTTGAAGCGAGTTTGAAGTTTGACCTCTCTTTAATATTTTAATTCAAGTTTTATTTTAATATTGAAAAATGCCAAAAATATTTTATTTGTTTCTTAACTTCTAATATTCATCTTGCTTCTGTTTTCTATTTTTTGACCTTGATCTTCTCTATCTTTGGTCAATGCTTATTATTTATCTCATTCCATTTCCATTAATGCACTTTAATATTCTCCTTTTTCTTCTTCTTCTTCTTCTTCTTCTTTTTCTTTTTGATCAATGAGTTAAAGATTGGTGGTTAGCATTGATACATGGAGGTTTAATCTTCCTTGATTAAAATCTAATTCATCTTGATCATGGATCAAGTGAATGGCTTTGCATTAAGGATAGATTGCTTCCTAATCATGCAAAGAACCTAAATCAATACAAGATCATTTCTCATCTTCTTTTTGGCATGACAAGTTGTTGGAGTTTGATTCACTAATCAAAATCTCTAACTTGTGTTGTTGCCTACATTATTATTGACCGACCTCAGATAGTTGTGACTTCTACATAAGTCCAATTATGATTGCTTAACATAGCTCTAAATTTCATTATGGCACACTAACTCTAACACTAACCATTAACTAATAACATTTAATTCTTGTTCTTTACATTTATGCAATTTACTATTCTTGTACATATTATTCATTTGCTTTTGCCCTTTGCTCATTTGAGCACATGTTTATGTTATTGTAATTTGCCTTTTGCTCATTTGAGCATATAATTATGTATATATTATTGTGCTTGTGTTTTGTTGTGATTGTTGTGGACCAAATGCAAAAAATGGACAAATGGACTTAGAGTCTAGGACATTCCCTATGCAAATATTGGAGTCAAAGAGCAACTAGGCATTGGGCCTTTAGAGTGCTATAAATGTTGAAGATGGATTAGAAAGACAAAACCTCTAAACTCACTCTTGTCAATTCTTGATTTTCTTCATGGAACTTTTTGATGTGTATGCTTTTGTGCTCGGGAATCCTATTTGAGCCAAATTGAAGAACCATTGCCATGTTCATCCAAAGTAAAAGATACAAGAGCCATTGGGGATCTTCTAAGAGCTTGTTTGATTATGTTGATTGCTTGAGTTTTACTTACTTGCTTGCTTATTCCAAAGGATGGGAGCTACTTGGATCATCAATATGATCTCTCGAGAGGAACTCCATTTGTGGTCTTATTTCTTATCCTTCATCTCTTGTATGATTAGGACTTTAGCCATTCTTCTTCTTCCCTCCACTCTAACCCAAGCCAAAACATTTTTGCAAACATTAACACTTGTTTTCAAACATTAGAAACCTAAGCATTATGCTTTTGATTTTCAAACTTTCTTTTCATAACACTTATTCTGAATTGAATCCTTAAGTTAACTTTGACCATATTTTGTAAATACTTTTCATTGGTAAATACAACTCATTCAAATACTTTTGTGGTTTCAATGGCCACTTTCTTAATCAAAAACCTTTTCATAACCTTTAGCTATTAGGTTTGAGTTATCCTTGAGGTAGATGTAATACTCACCTATATCCTTAGTGATGGACAATGAGTCTTCCATGCTTATTATAGGGTTAACCCCTCACTAGCATGTTGAAGCTATCCTCACATGGTGGATTTGTGGTTTGTGGTTGAGTTTTGTCCCTTGGATAAAAAAAGACCTTAAGGCTTTTGGGCCAATTAATTCACCAACTTGTTTTTGAGATTTTTACCCCGAACTACGAGGTTTTGATCCTAATCTTTTTAAGATGGTACGTAGGCAATGGGTTTATCCATCCAAACATAAAATGTAAATAACTTGTATATTCTCTTCTCATCTCTTCAATCATGTTTGCACAAACAAATTTTTCACAAAATACCAACCTTACAACAAGTGTGAAAAGGGCTCCCTAGAAGTACCTAGGATGTTTTGGGTGCTTAACACCTTCCCATTGCATAACCAACCCCCTTACCCCGATCTCTGACATTTTTACTAATTTTTTATTCGATAAAACTTTTAGGTTTTTGTTCGCTTTCTAACAATTCCTTTGGATAAATAGAAGTGCGGTGGCGACTCGACTTGTATGGTTTATCTTGGATTTAGTCAATATCTCTAATGGTAACGAATATCCCGCTACACAGAGACTATGTTCAGAAAGGGGTAATATCATTATTTATTGATATAGACCATCAATGGGCTGACATTTTTACTAAACCCCTCGCTGAAGACAGATTCTCTTTTATTTTGAAAATTTTAAACATTCAAATTTGCCCAGAATAACCCAAATGTGCTTCTCTGAAATAGCAAAATGAGGCTCTGAATTAAACATCTGGTATCTGATACGTCTCGTGACTATATATAGAATATGGTCAATCGGGTACTTAACTGCAAGTGCACAGTCCAGTCGTTTTAGTTTTAAAAGATATCGAACCCACGGGGACCGATGGTCAAACTAATGTTACTGACGTTACGATGTTTAGCTAAGGGAATGATTTTTAGAAGATTGGTTTAAGAAAATTAAATCTAAGGGAAGTTAAGTTTTAAGAAAGTATTAATAGGAGGAATCAATATGCACCGCATTATTCGTTGGGGATTCGATAAGTCACCGGTGTATAATTTAAATACCAAATATCTTTCAGTAGAAAATACTTATTTAAAAGGTTTTATCTCACACTCTCGTGATTGTTGATTCGGCCTATACCTTTAAGTCAGAATGTACGCTCTCGCTGTCCCATTTGAAGTTAAAAATACTTTTTGAAAATATATAAGTTCTAATTGCTTTTAAAGTGCTCTCGCTGTTTTTAAAGTCAATGCCTAGTTTTTACTATCCAGTTCAAGCCTCACGCTCTCGCGATTGTTGGTTCTCACCTTAGTTAATTTCCCACTCTCGTGGCAAAATCGTATTAAATAGCTTCTCACTTTTATGACAAAGTTAATTAAATTTAAATTAAAAACCACACCCGAAAAGATTGTTTGAGATAAGAAGTTTTCACCGATTATTATTAAATCCCGTCTAATTAAATTGTTACATACCGATACCGGTAGTTTAGCCGGACATGTTAAATGACGCAAACACAGACGAGCATAAACAGATTAATAGTGCAACAAACATAATTATAATAATAACAGAGCAATAATAATAATAATAATTGAATAAAAACCTGGCAATCGAATTAACAGAGTACATCGAATCTTGAAGTAGTTGAGCAGTCTTCCACAGGTCGGTAGGATTTTGCTTCTTCGAAACAATTGCCTAAACTAAATCAAATAAATCGTAGTAGTTCCCCAGTGTAGGAAACTACTACTTTGGCTAACTGAAAAATGGAAAGGGAAAGGGAAAAACAGAAACTGTAAACGGAATGCTAACTGAATTGTGATAAGGGAAATAATGTTGTTGAAGGAAAATAATACTGGAAAGCTAAGAATGATGTAGAAAATAAATTGCAGGGAGAGAAAATTAAGCGTCCCCCACTTTCCCAACCTCTGTCCTTTTTATATCTCCTGGTAAGTCATGGCAGTTGAGAAAAATAAGGATGACTCGGTTGAGTGAGGAATCCACGGGAAAGTGGTTCTGTTGAGAGAATTTATGCACGTTTTGGTTGCTTCTGTTGACTGCTTCAAGGCGTTAACTTTGGCCGTGTGACGTTAGTCATGGGCCTATGACGGTCCTCACAGGCTGGGCGTGCGGGTTGTCATACGCCTTGTGACGGTCGTCACATCAATAATTTTTGTGTTCTGCTGTTTGCTGTTTTTCTACTGCTTTCTCTTCCTTTTCTTCTTCTTTTTCTTCCTTTTCTACACTTTTCTCATTTATGCTTGGAGATTGAAATACCTGCAAAAATAACTCGAATACTTGCGGAATAATCGGAATATAAACGAAAGTGGTATGATCTTTGAGTGTAAATTAAGGCAAATATATGATGTATTTTCGCGTTATCAGTATCTGGATCTGAATCTGATACTTCTACCAGTTAGGAGTTATCTGAATCAGAAATCCTCATGATGCAATCCTTCAGTAGTCCTGAAGATCAGATAAATTAACACATGCGGAATCATACGTCTGACTTTGGATCTTTTAGGCAACTGTCTAGCAGAAATCAAGAGACAGACCCTTGAAATCTCCTCGAGCAGTATGCTGATTTGGGGATTTAACCTCCATCATGGGCTGTAATCATTTCTCCCCTAAGCGTGTAAACTTGGATAACGTGCATCATTAATATCATAACTTCTAAACTACCTTTAACACTGTAATTTTGCATGCATCTATTTGGGTATTAATACTTTTCACTCATCACAAGCTCACACTTTACACTCACGCCCTACACAAACCCTCTCTCTCTCTCTTAGTTTATCATCTTCATCAAGTTCTTCATCATCTTCAAAGCAAGTTCTTCATCCTTCAACCATTTCAACAATTTCTACATGGAAGCTCAACAACAATCAGTCTACAACTACTCACAACAGATGGAATCAACTTATCAAACACCCATTTCTACTCACCAAACAACTGCAACTACTGGTGTCGTCTCAACCCCCATCTACAGAGAACTCACATTCTTGACCGTGAACCTCACATCCATCTTGCAACTCCATTTGAAAAGCTTGAGGTATTGTGCGAATCGCTGGTAGATTTCGACAATATGAAGCGTAATGGCATAAACCTTACTGAGGAGTTAAGAATGCAAGGATGGGAAACCTACTTTCAAAGACTCTACGGTCTGGTGTACACCTATCTGGTGAAGGAGTTTTGGTGTTTCGCAGACTCAAATGATCACTATATCGTCTCTCACGTTCTGGGAGTCAAAATAGTCATCACTAGAAATCAATAGCCTCCCTTCTGAACATGGAAAAGACAGGAGGAGGAAGAATCTACAACATTAATCCTAGGGCAAAGTACCCGTCCCGGGAAATAACCCCCACCATCTTCCAACGGTACGATGAGGGCAAACACTCCAAAAATAAAGAACTTCATCAGAATCTCCGCGTCTGGCTGAAGATCATCCTGGGCACCATTCATCACCGCCCTGCATCAAACTCTTATGACTACATCAACACGGATCAGAAATGCATCATTTACTGCATCCACAAAGGGCTGAAATAGAATCTGCGAGCGCTGCTCTTCAAGTATCTCAGAGATTCTGTCAAAGATTTCATAAATAACATGAAGACCAGAAACTACATTCCTCTAGGAAGACTTATCTCGGATGTTCTGATCGAGAGTGGATTGGTGGATCATCTGATCCTTCACAATCTGATGGAAGATGTCACTGTTGACACTGAAATACCTCTGAATGCTCGAAATATGAAGAGTATGGGGGTAATTGAGTAGGTCAGAGCTAAACCAACTCTAGACACTTCCTGGGAAGCACTGAAGGACTAGAGGAAGATCCCCAACGGTCTCTATTTGTTCTCCAAGATTGAACCTTCAGAAGTGGTAACTCACTATCTGCAAAATCTTGCAAACCAATAGGTGGACATTACTGAGTTCTCAGTGGACTGGCTACCTGAGCATCCACCAAACTTCATGAAGAGGATGCGAGAGTCCTATGAGAAGTCCAAGAAGGAAAAGAAGGCAAAGTTGGGAGAAACCTCCGGGTCAAGACCTCTAGTCCCCCTGGCTAATTCTCCAAGTAAGTCTATACCTCCTTCTCGCTCTATTAAATTAAAGCCTATTGCTTCTTCTCTCCCCTAAAACACTCCCATTTACACCCCATCAGAAAAACCTCCCTCAACCACCAAAACTTCTAACCCACCATCCCTCAAATTCAATCTCGCAACCACTACCCTACCCGTTTCTGAAGCAGAAATGCTGAAAGAAACCACCTCACCATCATCTTCCTCACCTTCCTCCCCACCATAATATATTCTCTCATCAAACAATGAACCACTTGACCCCCAATCCCCCACTCTAGCTCAACTTCAGGCACGTGCTCTGGCCTCACAGCAACCATCACAACATGAACCTGAACCTAAAGTCACCTCTCCATCCCCTGAGCAATAAAATCCACCTCCATCTGATCAACCTCAACCACCAACTCCTGAACAACAAATTAATCCACCTTCTGAACAACCAATACCCTCACCATCTGAACATCAACCAAATCCACAACCTGAACAAACAACACCACCTCGCTCTGATATTCCCCCGCCACCAACCTCTGATGCCATCATCATTCCCACTCACGATCCCGCTGACACCAATCCAACTCCACCACCCTCCCCAGCCTCTAACTCTGAACCAGAAACTTCCTTCCCCATATTAGAAGAAGCAATAACTTTATTTGCAGAGTCTTCAGTGGAGAAGATCAAGTCTCTGTCTGTCAACTCTGGCATCAGTGATGATCCCTCTGCAGTGAGAATCCACTGAAACAAAGTGATAAGATGGATGACCTCTGAAGCATTCAAACTGAAAGGCCTCTCTGAATAAGTTCGCAACGAATTCATCAGAGATGCTGGAATAAGGCTACAGGCTCGCTTGGCCAGAGAGGCTGAGGAAAAGGCCAGGAAGGAAGCAGAAGAGAGAGCTTGCCTGGAAGAAGAGAAAAGGATCAGAGAATCTGAAGAAAAGGTTGCTGCTAAAGTTGTTGCTACTGCTGCTGTGGTGGCTACTGAGGCTGAGGCACAAGCAAAAGCTGAAGCTGAAGAAGTAGCACACATTGCTGTAGAGGAAGCTGCCAAGGCCAGTGCTGATGCTCTGACTCAGGGGGAGCAATCTAACTCTGGTTTTGCCCCTCTGGTCTTAAAGACTCTAGAGGAACTGCAAAAGGAACAACAAGTGGTACGAGCAAGGTTGGATCACCAGGATTCCGTCAACACTAACATTCAGAATCTGCTGACTCAGCTACTCTAAAGGATGCCTCCGCCCCTAAACCTTTAGGCACTTAGGCTCTTTGCTTGTTGCTTTTCTTCTGATGTTTTTTTTCTTATGCTTTATGATATATACCTTCATTTCTGCCTATTGTAAGACCCCAATTTTGACCCTAAGATCCCTCATGCAATCTCATCATATGCATTAGCATTGAGATCATACCTTGGCATCCTCCTTACCCCTCTTTCATTGGGTTTATTTTGGGAGAGATCACCAAGCACCATGTGATTGTATCATACTTGTATATTATCATTTCACTAACCAAAACACCAAAAATATGTCTTTGTATTTGCCTAACTCTTTTGTAGGAAGGGCATGATCACCATTGATATATCAAGTTCACATCTAGGGTTTGAGACCCTCATAGCTAAGAGCATAACCAAGGAATGATCCACAGTGTCTCTAAGCATCATCTATGAGTCCCAATGATATCTACATGTTATTTTTATCAAGCATTCTTCAAGAGTTTGGAGTTGGTTTGCCTTGGAAACCCTAGTTTGTCTGGGTATTTTGAGTAACTTCTTCAACAAGCTTTTTCACCAATTGATCAAATTTCTCAAGGGGAACTTCAAAATTCATCATCTTGTGCATATATGATCTAACATGATCCTAAAATGTCAAGAGAATTGTAATCTAGCAAGTTGGTTGGTGGTGGTTGGCCAGATGAATTCATCTGATCAAAACTGGGTCCCCCTGGACCCTATCTCCTACAATTTTCACCATATAAAAATGTTTCCAAAAGCAACGTTACTCTAAATGACATTCCAAACAACTTTCATGTTGAAGTATAGAGCTAATTTTGCTTGGAAAGTCATTTTCTATGTTAAAACATTATAGGTTATTTTGTCTAAACTCTAATTTGAAAGACAACTTCCCAAGGCCATAACTTGCTCAATTTTTATGAGATGAAAGATTTCCAAGTTGAACAATCAAATTCAAGATGTCTACTTCAACTTTTATGTTTGTAGTGCAGAGCTAAGTAAACTTTTATGAGCATGTGATATGAGGATACGTTATAGGTCATTTGAACCAATACAATTGAACAAGTGATTTTCCTCAACTTCAAAAATGTATAACTCTCTCATTCTAAATCTAAAAAATGTCAAATTGGTGACCATTTTAAATTTCTTTGAAAGATAAAAAAACTTTGACGAAGACACGTTTCTCATTTGGAGCTCACATAAAAAGTTTAGTAAGGTGGAACATTGAGGTATATGGCTTAACACTTAGAAAAAATTTCAACATGTTGAAATTTCCAAACTTCCACCTCAAAATTCACCTTGATCCAAGTTTCAAATGGAAAAGTGTTCAACATAAGAGTTGTTCCTCTTGATCTAAGATTTCCAAAGAGTCTTATTTCATTCATTTTGGACAATATTTTCTAGGGTTGTGCATGGTTTTAACAGACCTGCATGAAGTGGAAAAATCAAAAGTGCAAATGACCATTTCATATTGCCTTGCCATTCAAGCTTCATTTCAATCTCATTTCAGATGCATTTGGACCTAATTGGATTGCTTCATAGGCCTGTACATGCTCATGCAAGCATGTGCATGACATTGCCAAATTTAGAAGAAACTTAAAGTGTGCAAATAACATTCCCAATTGCTATAAATACAAGCCCTCTGAGCTCATTTGAGAGGATCCTTGCGCTCCAGCTTTGCCCTCTCTTTTCAAACCCTCACAATTCAAAGGAAAGCCTGAGAATTTTCAATCTGAAAATTGAGTTTGAATCTCACTGTTTGGATATTCAAAAACTCCAGGATCCAAAGCTTTGTTCCATTTCCAAACCACTTCTGCAAGCTCCCTAAGTGTGATCAAGCAAGGATTGAAGCAAGCAAGATCAAGTTCTGCACAGCATTGAAGGTATTTTCCAGAAATTTTCTTCTCTTCGATTCTGACTCAATTCTCTTGGATCTTTGGTTGTCTGAAGTCCTACCAATGTAGGCAAGAAGATTGAGTTTCTTTGAGGTCAAATCGAAGCAACTCAGTTGACACACCTCAAAATTCAACTCCTCATATCTTTCCATATATGTGGAGTTAGTTAAAATTGATGGCAGATTCGAGCTCTACGCCATTTTTTCTTTCAGATCATGTCCTCCTTTTTCATTTATTTGATGGTGATGACTTAACCAGTCCGGTGAGGCTCGCCTGAGAAGGTGACCGGAGGTTTAGCGTCGGTGATGTGTTGGATAGGTTCAGAGCCATTGATCTTGTTCAAAATGTTTTAATCTCACGTGTTGCTTGTAATTACCACTTGTGTTACGCGTTGACTAGTGACTATGGTGGAAAGCGCGTTGATGGCCACTTGATATGCCACCTCAATTAATGAGGGAGATCAAGTGGTCCACGTTTTTTCTGAATATTTGAATTTCATTTTATTTATTTTATTTTCATTAATTCATATTAGTTTTAATATTGATCCATAAAATATGAGAGTTTCACCAAAAATTTCTAAATAAAATCCTCTTTCATATTTTGAATTAAAATTATTTTTTGGATCATTATTAACATTTTTTATAATTTAATTGATTTTGTGAATATTTTTAATTGTTTAAATATACTTTTGAGTCTCTAAAAATTCTGAAATTTTTTCTCCAAGGTCCTTTGATATTGTTTAACCTATGATAAATCTCATGGTCATTTCTTGGGTGTTTTGATGAGGTTTTAGGAATTTGACAAACCATATTTAATTTAATGCATTATTTTTAGTATTTTAAATTGAATAAATGCCATATAATTGTGTTGAGCCATTTTGATTGTTTGTATGAGTTTGACTTGTGTTGTTGGGCCTTGGTCAAGGTTGATTTGAATTTGCTAGGTTAAGATCATTGGATTTAGGGGATTGAGGGAATGTACATTCCATCTCCCGAAATGAATGAATGATCTTAATTTTGTAAAAGTCCTCCTTTGTCCAATTTGAGTTTTATCCATTTCCCCTTCCTCTTCATATTATTCTCCTTCTTTATGCATTCATGTCATCATCCTATGATATCTCAATGTCCTAAGGCTAGTTGATTGAAAATCAACATAAGTATGGATGAGATTAGGTCACCTCTTTTGCATATTCTTTTTGTGTAGGGTATGTTTCATGAGCATAGTCCATTATACTATGTCTCTAACATGCATTAACACCAAAATTCTATTTCCTGACCTCAAATAGTTGTGACTTCTACATAAGTCCAATTACGATTGATGAACATAGCGCTAAATTTTTGACACAAAAGGCATAACATTCTAGTTAGTGAGATTGTAAGTCTCCCCTCTTTCATGGTATTGTGTGGAAACCTGGCCTTTTTTCCTTCCTTTGGAAGATGTCTTGGTTCAAGGATCCTATGAGACCCTAATTTTCCCCCTAAGATCCCTCATGGCATCATGTTATTGCACAAGTGCATTGCCTCAAGGATCATAGCATGTTTGGCTCTTTAACCCTAGAGTTGGGACTTGTTTGAGTGTTTTGAGACCACCAAGCATGCTTGTATTGTATATTATTTCTTTTCTTATTTTATTACTAACCAAAAGCACAAAAATATGTCACTAACTCTTTTTGTTTTGAAGCTCAAGTGATCATGTGCTCCACAATGCTCCTAGGAGGCTGTCGCATTACGCGAAAAAACCGGCGGGAAAAAGAAACAAAGCCGCCAACGTGCGTTATTTATCCCAAAGGAGGGAAAGGAAATGCTCGAAGTAAACCTGGAAAGGAATGGTCTCACGACCAGAGATTGATAGGATCGGGAGTCGGTTATGCGAAGGGAAGGTATTAGCACCCCTACGCATCCGTCGTACTCGACGGGATCCACACTCAAAAAGGATAGAATAAGGTTGTTGGATAACTGCTCAAAAACTGCACAAAACTGGAATAGAACACAGATGAAAGAAGACGGAAGAAGATGACTCGGCAGGATGTCGCATCCTGGGCCTACGTAGTTTGTCAGACACAAACATCAGAGTCGACGTAGTTCGGGGATAACGGGAAACATGCTCGCTAGGATATCGAATCCTATGCATACGTATCTTCTCCAACCAAAGGAAGAATCAGAGCACTCGTAGCTCGGCTAACGCACGCCAAACAAAACGCTGAAAGAGGATGCTGAGACGTCAGAGCAAACACACAAACACAAACTGGAAACGGAATGCCAATCGCTGGGCTTACATCCAACTCCACAAAAGAAACGCAAACAGGAAACCGAATGCCAATCGCTGGACTTACATCAGACTCTAAACAAAGAAACGCAAATAGGAAACCGACTGCCAATCGCTGGGCTTACGTCAGACTCCAAACAAAGAAACGCAAACAGGAAACCGAATGCCAATCGCTGGACTTACATCAGACTCCAAACAAAGAAACGCAAACAGGAAACCGAATGCCAATCGTTGGGCTTACATCAGACTCCAAGTACACACGCAAGAAGAAGGAGGGTCTCAATTGCAACTAGGGCAAGAGAAAGGGCAAGTCTCAATCGCAACGGGGGCGAGGGAAAAGGATTAAAGTTAGTTGCCAGTCAAACTCGACAAGACATCGCATCTCATGCCTACGTATCTCATCTGGACATGAGAATCAGAGTTGTCGTAGTTCGGCTAAACTATTTCTATTTGTGTTGTGTTTTTTAAATGGATGACGTTACTACGCAATCTACCGGATGCTCGACCTTGGGAGACTTACTCACCTGTAGTAGAAGGAGTTAACGTGTCCTTAAGGGAAGGTAATGTTTGTTTGTGTTTTAGGATGCTCACGCAAGAAAGGAAGTCCTAGACGAAGGAACCGTGCTACCTTAATTGACATGCAAACGAGACTATGCGAAGTCTAGCAAACCTAGGGGATACAATCACACCACACAAACACATACAGCATGAAGTAAACACACCAACAAGGGGCTCAAGCATCAAGGCTGGGCTTTAGTCAAGAGGTCATATCAACCTCGACAAACAAGCCGGCTGGAAGGGTATCTGAGGGCTCTTAACCACTGACATTGACCGTCAGGGTGAGCAGATGAAAGGTGATGAGGGTAAGACCTCATAGCTCTTAACCCGGGCCTGGGTGAGCTTTAATCAATGAAAACGTGGGAGTCCAGAATGCGGGACTCTACTCCACTTGACAGACTCTATATACAAAGGATCTTGGGTGTTTATTCAAAATGCATCAACACGTAGTGCGAGCAAGATGAAAGACTCAACTGAATAGCAGGGGATGGATTGCACGTCCCTTCTATCTGCCAATGCCTCTTCACTTAGGAGGTCTTTGAAGTACATGGCACAAACATAAACAACCACAAACATTGCCTCTTAAGGAGGGCTTCAGACAGGTGCTTGCCAAAAGAAAATGACAGGTCTTCCAGACTACATGGAGAATAGGAAGTTACCTAGGTGGTATGCCAACCACAAGCAAAGCAACTCAAGAAATGAGTTAAATCGGCTAAAGTACCTGTAAGAAAAGCTAAACAATCAGTACTATGTTCAGACAAACAATCAACAGTTAACAACAGTGGTTCCCAATATACACAACAAGCAAGCTTTATGTGCAAGCATTCAAATTGTTTCATCATCTCAAATGACCTACAAACAGCAAGGGTTAGTGGACAAAGTAAAGGCATATCAAATCATGAGATCAATATCATCCCTTAGGACTATAAGCTTGAACCTGAAATGCACAACTCAAAAGATGAGTACCAACCACTAGCACCAAGGCTAGGGTCAAAGGCAAAGTAAAAAAGTCAAAACAGCAACCAATTCTCAACATGTAGTACATTTATTCTATCATGAACATGTCCTAAAAAGGACCAAACCAAAAGCATTAAGCAAAATCATTTTATGAGCAAAATATGGCAAGGCAAGCAAAAGGTGCATACAATTGGTAATCAAGAATCAAAATTCCATATCAAAACATAAATGACTCAAACAATTCTGGAAATTTTTATGTGCATACAACATGTCAAATACAATCATCACGCCAAAAAATATAATCAGAAGAGTTCAATTGGCAAGGCAATGAAAATGAATAAGATCAACATCAAATTGTGTGACACACATTGTCACACCATACAATAATGTGCATAAAACAGAAATGGAAAATGCTAAAAATGCCAAACCAAATCTCACAAGTCATGTGTCATGTTGGGAATCAGCACACAAAATTTCATGGCAATTGGATCATTATTGAGCATTTCACATCAATTTGAATGAGGCATGGTACAAATGCATACATGTTCAAAGAATTCAGCACAATTTAATTTCCAGAAATGACAAAATCATAAAATCACAACCAAAAAATAAAAGACATCTCAAGGATCATGTAGAAAAAAATTGGGAATTAATTGGATCATTATTCTATTTTTTATGATTTTTGAATATCATGCATAAAATGAAATAAAAATGGAAAAACATGAAATAATAATGAAAATGAATTGGAAATGGGAAATGCCTCCAGCAGGATTCGAAGTGTGTACAGGCGCGCTACATGAAACGGCGTCGTTTCAAGGCCAGGGAATTAAATGAAAATGGATTTTCATTTTGTCCCCAGCGGGAATCGAATAGAGGGACGCGCGCTAGCGAAACGGTGTCGTTTTGCCCTAGGGTTAGCAGACGGAGGTGTTACTATTCATACACGGCCAGCTATGGTGGAAACCACCGTCTCCTACCTTAAGACGGTGGTGAACAGTAACGACCTCCAATTTTTTTTCCAGAATTTCGAATGGCATACATGGTTGGACTCGTCTTGAAGCCAGGAACACAAATCTACTATTATTTATGCCTAATTCTTCATGAATCAAGAGAATCGAAGGAAAACATATTATGGATCCAAACATTCAAATCATCATATCTCCATGAATACTTCTCCATTTTTCAAGATTTTCGTATCAGTAGAATCAGCAAGCAACGAACTACAAGTCTATGGCAATAAAAACAAGAATTAAGCTACTCGAAAATCTGACCTCTTGAAGCTCCAACAATGGCAGTAGTAGATTCAAGGCTTGGCAAGTATCCAAATCCAGTCCTGAGATGATATTATGAAGGTTGATGTATGAATTGAAGCCTGGAGATGCTTGGATCTAGCTCAAAAGTCAATTTCCATCTTCATGTTCTTGAGCTTCATGTGCTTAATTCTTCACCAAGTTTTACAAATCAAAGCTTGATTTGTACCAAATGATGATCAGAGAACACAAATATGCAAGAAAAATCAAGTGTTATGTGGAAAAAATTTGAATTATGGTGGAGAGAAATTTTGGAGGGAAAGTTTGAATCTAGATCTAGAATGATGAATTGTGAAAATTCTATTATGATTAGGGCTTTATATGATATGTTAATCCATTTGCTAATTAAAATTAAGCATGGTTAATGAAAGTTTAGTGAGAAATAAGGTGTAGTGCAAAATTGGAATTTTCACCCCATGCATGCAACATGCACGTGAACAGTACCACATGGCCATGCAATTTCACTTAAAATCATCTTATGAACATGTTGGAATGGTTAAAAAGCTCATATGATGCACCAAATTCAAATTCATGATTTTCCCTCCAAAATGAGCATGAATGAGCAAATGGTCATGTGATGAAATTTCATGCAATGCCTTGATGGATTTGGAAAATATGAGTCATGACACGCATTATGCAAAAAGAGGCACTCAATTTGGAGTTATGAGTCAAAAGTTATGGCATTTTGAAGTTCCATGCACACTTGGCAATGATTTGATCATATCTCCTCAACCATTCATCAGATGCTCATGATCTTGGATTTTTTGGAAATGGGAGAGAAAGATCTTCAACTTTCATGTTGGACAAAATTTCATTTGAAGCTTATTTGATGTTGGAAATTCAAGTTGAAAGTGGTCTAAAACTTGCATTTTTGGAAACTTGAAATTACATGTCACTTTCCATTTTGGGAAACTTTTGCTCTGGCTTCAAAATATTCAAGGTAGATATTTGACATGATGAATAAACCTCTTTTGGACATGAATGAAGTGTCTCAAACCATTTCTCCACCTCCTAGCCCTCAGTTGACTTGCAGTTGACTTTTATGGGCCCCAGATGACCTGAAACTGAACTGATGACTTTTGAGCCTTCAACACTTGGTCAAGTTGCTTCAAAATGAACCTTGGTTCATATAAGCTCTTCAGAATACCCATGTGGCCTTCATCTCAAGGAAATGCTCTCTTTGCACAGAGGAATTCTCCTGATACCAGTCTTGACTGATGAGATGCAATGTATTATGCAGTATTAATGTAATGTTAATGACCTAAAGAAATGAAATGAATGCATGAATTGGGGGGTGTAAATTTGAGGTGCTACAGCTGCCCCTATACACTGATATCAAGGAACGCGGGGCTATTTACCGATGGCGGCTTCGACTGGGGGGACAAGATATTTACAACTGGACCAGACAAGACGTTTACCGACGACTCTACTGGGGATTTGATATTTATCGGAGAAAGAAACCACGACCAGACGCCCACGGACGAATGGGAAGGACTCAACCAGACATCAACGGATGAATGGGAGAAAGAAACCACGACCAGACATCGGAAGATGATGAATAGGAAGAGAAGCCACGACCAGACATCAATAGATGAATGGGAAAGAGAAACCACCACCAGACATCGAAAGACGATGAATGGCAAGAGAAACCACGACCAGACGCCAATGGACGAATGGGAAAAACTCAACCATATATCAACGGATGAATGGGAGAAAGAAACCACGACCAGACATCGACAGATGAATGGGAAGAACTCGACCAGACATCAATGGATGAAAGGGAGAAAGAAGCCACGACCAGACATTGAAAGACGATGAATGGGAAGAGAAACCACGACCAGACGCCAACGGACGAATGGGAATAAAGAAACCACGACCAGACATCGAAAAATGATGAATGGGAATAACTCGACCAGACATCAACGGAAGAATGGGAAAGACTCAACTAGACATCATCGGATGAAAGGGAGAAAGAAGCCACGACCAGACATCGATAGATGATGAATGGGAAGAACTCGACCAGACATCAACAGATGAATGGGAGAAAGAAACCACGACCAGACATCGAAAGATGAATGGGAAGAACTCGATGTTGCAACATCGAAAGATGATGTCTACAGACACAAAAAAAGGAAGGACCCACACGGGGATCAACATGACACCTACTGGTATCATAAGGATGACATCTACATATGTCAAGACAAGGCCAGACACTTGCTAGGGACTAAGCTGGGGATAATCAGGCTTTCTTTTCACGAGCGGGGGAGGAAATAAACCTCTCTGGGGGTTACCAATCCTGAATGCTGTCAAGAGCAACTGCAGCAAACGTGCCATACAGATGTTGAAAAATGATCCACCTCTGTTGGGGATATGATCCAATACGGTTTAACACATGTATGCATATGTTTGAGCTTCTATGGCGTAATGCTCCATGTTGAATGGAAATGCTACGCGACTTGAGGATGCAAATGCAAATGGTTACTATATGCAAGATGCAAAGGCTAAAAATCCCTGCTGGGGAAAACTGGTCGCTTTGCTGAGCATACGATCCCGTTTTGATATTCCAACTCTGTGGGGAGATGCAACAACTCTGCTGTGGATGCTAACTGATCTGACACTCTGGCGATGGCAGAGAAACCAACTCAACTGGGGAGTCACCTGTTGGAAAAACACCAACCTTCCAATCATGCTGGGAAATAGCACTGCTGCTAGGGAAACGAATAATCCTCACTGGAGACGACCTCCACTGAACCCACTCCACTCGGGGACTCCGCTGGGGAAAATAACCAATGCCAACCTCCGCTGGGGATAACTACCCACCCACGGGCAGAATTAACTCTACTGGGGATAATTTTCACCGAACATGATCCGCTTGGGGACTCCGCTGGGGAAAACCATCAGCACAAACCTCCGCTAGGGAAATTGCCCACTTCAGACTTGCTAGGGGAAAACATTCACAATCCTGCTGGGGAAAGGCATTCACAACCCTGCCGGGGATTACAGTACTTCAGACCTGACTGCTGAGGAACAAACTACTCGCAGACACCTCCGCTGGGGAAATAGCAACCTTCAGGCTCGCTAGGGAACTAGCAGTCCTCAGACTTGCTGGAGAAAAGGCCACCTGCAGACCTGGTTGGAAAAAACATCCTCAACCCAGCTGGGGATTGCAATCACCTTCAGGCCTAGCTGTCGAGGCAACACTGATCTTGGACTTGCTGGGGAGACAAGTTCTGCACTTGCTTCGGACAACCCAACTTCTCACATTACTGGACAGTGCTGAAACACCTTTGAACAAATTGTGGCTCATCTGCTTTAGCCAGTAATCAAAGATAGTAATCTGCAAAACAGCAAGACATACCTGCCCCAGGGGATTGTATGGACAAGATACACCCAAGTGCAATCAACATTCAAAATGATTTTCAAATGTTTTATCTTTCTGCACGTTATTGTCTAGCCTTCATGTTTTTAGATGCAATGTTTATCAAAAATTCGGACGTTTTTGCAAACAAAACAGTAAAATAAAAACAAGAGAGCAATTTAACTGAATAACGACTTTTATTGATTGAAATGGGCCTGAAAAGGCAAATACATTATGAAGCAATTCCTAGGAAGAGGTAATTGCGCCAAACAAGGAAATAAACTATCCTATTGGCAATGTGAACACGGCATCCACTATTTTCCAATTCTGTTATGACTCACAGATCCTCAATTTCCCCCAAATTCCTTGCTTTCTGAGAAGAATGATTGGACCGGTCATACCCTTCGAGATGGTAGACGATGAAGCGCGATAAAGTACAGATCACTCAGACTGTAGCCTTCGCTTTAATCCTTCTGTTGCCTGGATCGCCCTTTCGGGTTTTCAATCCACCGGGATACCCATTTTTGCCTAAGCCACCTTTTCAGGTTTTCGACTTACCGGGTGTACATATTCTTTTCATCTTTATCCCTAACTTTTGCCCGAACCTTTTTTCTTTTTTTCTTGGTTCGCCGGGATGCCCTTTTTTTCCTGGACTCTTTTATTCTTTTCGCCCAGCGGGTCAATTTATGCGAAGTATTTTTTGACTACATCTGAGTTCACAGGGACGGAAAATCTTCACCATCCATAGTTGTTAGCCTCAAGGCTCCACCAGAGAAAACCTTTTTAACAACATATGGACCTTCATAATTCGGAGTCCACTTGCCCCTGTTATCTGTACCGGGAGGAAGGATCCTCTTCAAAACCAAATCACCTGTCTGATAGCTTCGAGGACGCACTTTCTGATCAAAGGCCTTCTTCATCCTTCTCTGATACAGCTGCCCATGGCATACAGCTGCTAACTGCTTCTCTTCGATAAGGCTCAACTCATTAAACCTTGTCCGAATCCATTCAGCTTCGTCTAGCTTGACGTCCAGCAAGACTCTTAAAGAAGGAATCTCCACTTCAACAGGCAGGACTGCTTCCATACCTTACACAAGGGAGTAAGGGGTTGCCCCGGTCGACGTACGTACTGAGGTACGATACCCATGCAAAGCGAAAGGCAACATCTCATGCCAATCCTTGTACGTCACGACCATCTTCTGCACAATCTTCTTAATGTTCTTGTTTGCCGCCTCTACATCACCATTCATCTTTGGTCTGTAAGGAGAAGAATTGTGGTGTTCGATCTTGAAATCTCTACAGAGCTCTTTCATCATCTTGTTATTGAGATTCGAACCATTATCAGTAATGATTCTCTCCGGAACCCCATAACAACAGATTATCTCCTTCTTGATGAATCGGGCAACCACTTGCTTGGTAACATTGGCATAGGAAGCTGCTTCCACCCATTTGGTGAAGTAATCAATCGCAACCAGGATGAAGCGATGTCCATTAGACGCAGTAGGTTCAATCTTCCCAATCATATGGATGCCCCACATCGCGAACGGCCAAGGCGAATTCATAACATTCAGAGGGCTTGGTGGTACATGCACCTTATCTGCATAGATCTGGCATTTATGGCACTTCCGAGCATATTTGAAACAATCGGATTCCATGGTTATCCAGTAATAACCGGCTCTCAACAAATTCTTGGACATTGCATGACCACCAGCATGGGTACTGAAAGACCCCTCGTGTACTTCTTGTATCAACATGTCTGCTTCGTGTCTATCCACGCATCTGAGTAGAACCATATCAAAGTTCCTCTTGTACAATACATCATCCTGATTCAAATAAAAGCTTCCAGCTAGCCTTCTCAGGGTTTTCTTATCATTCTTTGACGCTCCTTCAGGATACTCCTGGCTTTTAAGGAAATTCTTAATATCAAAGTACCACGGCTTCTCGTCAACAACAGACTCGGCTACAAACACATACGCAGGCCTCTCGAGTCGATTCACAGCAACGTGTGGCACATGATTATGCCAATGGACTTTGATCATAGAAGACAAAGTAGCCAAGGCATCAGCCATCTGATTTTCATCTCGGGGAACATGATATAACTTCACTGTCTTGAAGAAAGTCAGGATCCTTCTGGTGTAATCTCGATAAGGAATCAAATGCGGCTGGTGAGTATTCCAGTCTCCATTGACTTGGTTGATCACTAGAGCAGAATCTCCATAGATGTCCAGAGTTTTGATCCTTAGATCGATGGTTTCTTCAATCCCCATGATACAAGCCTCATACTCAGCTTCATTGTTGGTTACCTCAAAAGTCAACCTGGCAGAAAAAGGTAAGTGTGCACCTTTAGGATTAATGAGTACTGCCCCAACACCGTTTCCATTCACATTAACTGCCCCATTAAACATCAGCGTCCACTTGTCATCAGGATCCGGTCCTTCCTCGACAAGAGGCTCTTCACAATCTTTCATCTTTAGATACATGATGTCCTCATCAGGGAATTCAAACATCATCGGCTGATAGTCCTCAATCGGTTGCTCGGCGAGGTAGTCAGACAGAATACTACCTTTGATGGCCTTTTGTGACGTATACTAGATATCATACTCTGTTAAAATCATCTGCCACCGAGCAACACGTCCGGTGAGAGTCGGCTTTTCAAAGATGTACTTCACTGGATCCATCTTAGAAATCAACAAGGTAGTATGGTTCAGCATATACTGTCTCAGTCGGCGAGCAGCCCATGCCAAAGCGCAGCAAGTTTTCTCGAGCTGCAAATATCTTATTTCACAGTCAGTAAACTTTTTGCTTAGGTAGTATATAGCATGCTCTTTTCGACCAGACTCGTCATGCTGTCCCAATACACACCCCATCGAATTCTCAGTCACTGAAAGGTACATTATCAGAGGCCTCCCAGGAACTGGAGGTATAAGGATTGGAGGTTTCTGCAAATATTCTTTTATCTTATCAAATGCTTTTTGACAATCGTCATTCCACCTGATTGCTTGATCTTTTCTTAGCAATTTGAATATTGGTTCACATGTGGCCGTTAGGTGAGATACCAACCGTGCAATGTAGTTCAATCTCCCTAAGAACCCACGAACCTGCTTTTCAATTCTCGGTTCAGGAATTTCTTGAATAGCTTTCACTTTCGCTGGATCAACCTCAATCCCTTTCTCACTGACAATGAAACCCAACAGCTTTCCGGATCTCACCCCAAACGTACACTTGTTTGGATTCAGCCTCAGTTTGAACTTTCTCAACCTTTCAAACAACTTCTGCAAGTTTACCAGGTGCTCCTCTTCTGTCTGCGACTTCGCAATCATATCATCCACGTACACTTCAATTTCTTTGTGCATCATGTCATGAAAGAGAGTCGTCATAGCCCTCTGGTAGGTAGCACCGGCATTCTTCAGCCCAAATCGCATCACCTTATAGCAGAACGTGCCCCAAGGTGTAATGAATGTCGTCTTTTCCATGTCTTCTGGCGCCATCTTGATCTGATTATAGCCAGAAAATCCATCCATGAAAGAGAAAACCGAGGATTGAGTAGTATTATCAACCAATACGTCAATGTGAGGTAATGGGAAGTCATCTTTTGGACTGGCTCTGTTTAAATCCCGGTAATCGACACACATCTTGACTTTACCATCCTTCTTCGGCACGGGAACGATGTTGGCCACCCACGGAGGATAATTGGTAACTGCCAGAAAACCCGCATCCAACTGCTTCTGAACCTCCTCTTTGATTTTAACAGCCATATCAGGACTAGTTCTGCGAAGCTTCTGCTTTACCGAAGGACAATCTTCTCTGAGAGGTAGCCTGTGCACCACAATATCTGTATCCAACCCAAGCATATCTTGATACGACCATGCGAATATCTCCACATATTCTCTCAGCATCTCGATCAGCCCTCTCTTGACATTTTCCTTCAAAGCAACCCTGATCTTGATCTCTCTCCTGGCGTCCTCAGTACCAAGGTTAACGATTTCCAACTCCTCCTGATGAGGTTGGATGACCCTTTCCTCCTGTTTCAGTAATCTGACCAATTCTTTGGGGAGTTCACAATCTTCTTCACTCTCCTCTTCAGCTTGGTAAATGGGATTATTGAAATCATACTGAGCCATAACAGAACTGTTTTTAGTGGAGTCCGCGAGATCGATTCTGCATGTTTAATGCTTTATTTTAGAAAAGAGTTCAAGAAAGTCACAAAAAACAAAAAAACATTGCCATTTTTATTGTTTTGAAAAAATGAAAATAAAAACAAAAAGACAGTGAGCACAAATTTGTTTGCAAAACGTCCTTTATTAATGATAATCATTTCAAAACATGATGTGGCCCTACAATGAACCGCTACGCCCTGGGCAGAACGTAGGGTTTTTGTGCAGAATGAAAAACAAAAGAAAATTACTCTGTCTGAAGAGTAACTTGGACTATTTCTTCGGCTGTCCAATTATTGACCATCTCCCCTGGAGCACACGGGCGCACCCAGTTGTCCACATCATAATCACTGTCACCGTCTTCACTACCGGCTGCAAAGACGTCACCATGATTCATCAACCCAGCGCTGGTGAAGGTACTCAACCCTTTCTGAACACCCTGCTCTGCCTGAAGAGGCTCATAACCAATACCAAATTTGTCTTCTTTGACGGGCATGTCAACCATCTTGCCCCAGCCTTCTGCGTTGCCTGAGTTAACAACCTCCAAAGCCTACTTGTTTGACGCAATTGAGACACCTGGCTTCTTTTGCTCCACAAAAGCTACCTTCTCAATAGCAATGGTCTCGAATGCTTGGCACAGAGTTTCATGAATCTCGCCATCCATCTCCACATACTTGAAGGAAGATAGATGACTCACAAGAATGTCCTCCTCGCCGCACACAGTCACGACTTGACCATTCCACACATACTTCAGCTTCTGATGGAGCGTTGACGAAACTGCCCCAGCCCCATGTATCCAGGGACGCCCCAATAAACAACTATATGCTGGTTGGATATCCATCACATAGAAGACAATGTTGAACACTGATCGCGACTTTATGAGTCGAATTTGGGGTACAAACTGCAAGTGCACAGTTCTATCGCGTAGTTTTAAAAGATATCGATCCCACAGGGACTTATGAATCGATATACCGTTATCTAAGGTTACTTCGTAAAGCTAAGGCGGATGATACTTTGATTGTTCGGGGGAAAAGTTAAAACTAAAATAAGATCTAGATTAAATATCAATAAAGCGGATATCGGTATGTAGTTCGTCGTAATTAGGGAATCAAATCTTCGTTGGTTTCTTGGTTTTTTAAAATAAATCTTTTCAGTAAATACTATTGATTAAAAGTCTTTTCTCAAACTCTCGCTCTGTTGAATAGACTATGACTTTATATTAACGCAACCGTCACTTATTGGTTAAGTCCAAAATCACCTTTTGAAAACAACAGAATCTATAGAAACTCTTTTTAAGAAAACACTAATCGTTTAAATACCCTCGTCTCAAACTTTCGCTCTGTTGACTTAGATTATATAATTAAATTCAAATGCTTAACTCTCGTCCTCACATTTAACTTTTAAAAAATACTTTTTGAAAAAGATTAGAATTTAATTAACTCTAAAAATTGCTTTCGCCCTGATTTAGAATTAATGCTCAATTTACTATGTCCAGTTAAAAACTCAAACTCTCGTTCTATTGAATTTAACTTCTTTATGTCTTTTACTCTCGTACAAAAACTTTGTTATTAAACCTGTAAATTGGGACCATAAAAAGAGTGATTTATTTTTAAATGAAATTAAACCAACTTAGTTTCGATTCCTTTATTCCGCTTACTTTACATACCGATACCTAAGTAAATTAGCCAGACATGCTAAATTGATCTAAACAATCATTATGCTTAAATAATTTCATCTCAGGCAAATAATATAAATAAACAATATTGCAGGGCATATATAAATTCAAACAATAATTAAAGAACCTGAATAATTTATAGCAATCTTCGAACACTCCACCACAGACCGGTTGGATTTGTTCTTGAATTCTTCAATCGGACAGGAAAATAAAAAGCGAAGGAATAAAAATCTAGGATCTAACGTAAGGTTAGATCTAATAAAAGGTACACAATAGTTTCCGGTGTAGAAACTATTGTGTGAAAAATTAATTAAGTGCTTAAAGGAATTGCTGGAAAAGAAAATAAAAAATTGCAAATAAAGCAAAAACTGTAAAAAGGTAATGGTATGTTTGCACGGCTGGAAGAGAAAAATTGAACGAAGTAGAGAGACGGCGGAGAGAGAGCTGCAGGGTTTGCCAAAAGCCACTATTTATATTGCTCACTTTTTGTAACGGTTTCCAAAGGCTTTTCGTGTAAAAATCCTCGCGTTCCAATGGTCAAGCGTAACAATAGGCTTCAACGTGCCTCTGTTGCGCTTCTGAAGCCAAAAATATAGGAGAATGGTGTGACGTCTGTCACACCATGTGTTACGCTCGTAACACAAGTGGGCAGGGCGTGACGCTCGTCACACCTTGTGTGGCGCTCGTCACAGGTGCAGCGCCTGTGCTTTTGGGATGGGCCTTGGCTTGGTGGCTTTTGCTTCTTTTCATTTCTTTTTGCACCTCCTTTTCTTCCTTTTTCACTTGTGCTTCAAATAAACTACCTGAGATAAATAGAAAGCAAAATACCAAGTAGTATCGAATAAAATGAAATAAATTGAAGTGAATAATAATATAATTTAATTAAATCGAGTCCTAGAATGTGATATTATTTCATGTTATCAAACACCTCTGGGCCAATCTTCACTGGCAACGTGACTTCACCAAAAACAGATCGTTTGGATCCATCAAAAGCACGGACAATGAGATCACTCGGAGTGAGGACAACCCCTTCAACATCAATCTTGCTCAAAATCTTCTTGGGCAACACGTTCAAAGACGAGCCAGTATCCACTAACACATGCGACAGCACTGCGCCTTTACACTCCATGGTGATATGCAAAGCTCTATTATGGTTGCGACCCTCAGGCGTCAAATCCAGGTCTGTGAACCCCAAACCGTGTCGCGTGCTCACATTTGCAATAACACCCTCGAGCTGATTGACGGAAATCTCCTGAGGTACGTAAGCCAAATTCAACATTTTCAACAAGGCGTTACGGTGTGCCTCTGAACACAACAACAACGAGAGGATAGAGATTTTCGACGGAGTTTGGTTCAGCTGGTCTACAATCTTATAATCACTTTTCTTAATGATCTTCATAAACTCCTCCACATCTCTTTCAAAGGAACCCTCGAGCACTTCCTTCTGCACAGGTCCTTCATCAACCACTGCTTGCTTCCCTTTTGCCTTAGTAAGAGCTTCAGCATTGTTATCCCTCAAAGTTTGTGGTGCAAACAGACGACCACTTCTTGTAAACCCTCCAGGTCCTCCCACATTGTCCATAGTCGGACCAACAGTTACAGGAGTTTTACTTGGCACGCCAATTGTTACTGGAGCCTGATTCACTGGTCTGGTCTGATTTCTTGACCTTCTGTTTTTACGGTAAGCATTGTCATATTTCCAAGGAACGGCCCTACTGTTCTCAATAGATATTCCACCGGAAGCAACAATGGTGACAGGAGTACCAACCGTTACTGGAGCAGAGATGGTTACAGGGGTACCAACAGTTACGGGTGCATTAATAGTTGGAGCACGTCCAGGAACCTCAGACGGTTTGAAGTAAATGGTGACAGTTGATACCACCCCATGATCTTTCACAGCCCGGCTAAACTGTAGGCAACCATCATCAATCAGACCCTGGATACCTCTCCTCAGCTTTTCACAACCATTCTTTTGCTTAACACAATCTGAACAACTTTCATCACAGCCCGGGAACACTCCCCCTTTCAACAGACGCTCTTTCACCACAAGCAGCGAAGTCTGAACCTCATCAACATCAACCACCAGATCTACAGCTTCCCCATCTTCCACATTATTCACCCTGGGCCCACCATGCTGAGGCATAGGGTTATTCACAACATTCGGCACAGGAGCAAAGTTGATTGTTTTAGAATCAATCAAATCCTGGACCTTATGATGAAAAGCCCGACAATTCTCAATATGATGCCCCGGTGCACCAGAATGAAAATCACAACGGACATTGGCATCGTACCCAGCAGGTATCCTCGTCAACGGCGCCATGGTGTGAAGCTCAACAAATTTCAACCTGAGCAGTTCAGGCAGTAATTCAACATATGTCATCGGCGACGGGTCAAAACGACGATCCGGCATTCTCTGTCTTGGCTGAAACTGGCGTTGCTGTTGTTGTTGTGGTGGTGGTCCTCTCTGTTGTTGTTGAGGCTGAGTTGTTGGGATGGTCACAGCGGCAACCTGACGATACTGTCCTCTGTTTACATTCCTCCGACTGTGCACAGCATTAGTCTCACCCTCCCTCCTTCGGGGTGCCCCAGAAAATGGCTTCTTCGAACTGGAAGATGAAGAACCAGAATCTTGAATCTTACCTGCTTTGATGAGACTCTCAATCCTCTCTCCGCAGATAACCACATCAGAAAAGCTACCGAACGGGCAACTCCCCATACAGTCCATAAACACACCCTGCAATGTTCCAATGAACATATCGGTCAGCTCTCGCTCCAACATAGGAGGTTGCACTCGGGCAGCTAACTCACGCCACCTCTGGGCGTACTCTTTGAAGCTTTCACCAGACTTCTGGAATAAGCTCTGCAGTTGGGTTCTGCTCGGAGCCATATCCATATTGTGCTTATACTACCTCAAGAAGGCTTCCCCCAAATCTCTCCAGCTTCTCACAGATTCTCTCTTCAACTCCATGTACCAGTCCAAAGACGCCCCAGACAAGCTGTCTTGGAAAAAATACATCCACATCTTCTCATCATCTGTATATGCTGAGATTTTTCTGTAATAAGCATGCACATGGGTGCGAGGACAAGAAGTGCCATTATATTTGTCAAAGGATGGCGCCTTGAATTTGTAAGGGATCCTCAGCCCATCAACCAAGCCCATATTGGTTACATCAAATCCCAAAGAGTTCTGACACTCCATGGCACGAATTTTCTCAGCAAAGGCATCAACTTTCCTATCCCTCTCTTTAGTCCTTACAACTTCATCATCTTCACTAAGGAGAGTGAACATATCCTCTTGTTTGTCCATCAACGGAGTAGGATGGCGAACTGGAGCACGGGTTGCTCTGACATTAGCAGTCTCTGCAGCAATAGGTTGTCCGTTGATTCTAATACCCCTCAATTCATCGCCCACAGCGTAGTTATTGACGGGAATAGTAGCCGCAACATTGTCATTAACGGGGGCCCCTTCCGGCGAGTTACAGTTGACAAGTGGAACCACAATTTCCTGTCTCTGGGCTAAGGCTCGCAACTCCTCTTGCCCTTGAACGACCCCTTGCATCATGCTCATAAATTGGGCCATGTTAGCCCTCATCTCTGCCAACTCAGCCTGAACTTGATCCATGTTTCTCTGTTGATTCAGTCTTGTCGCGTAGCGGTGCGGACGACGATCAGCAATCCTGCCTAGAACAGGAACCAGAGTGAGAAGTCTTGTTCAAGAACACCTGTAATGCAAGAATGATATATATATGATGCGTATGATGTGTATGTTGTTTATCATGAATGATCCTGAAAAGGATATACATATGCGGGTTAACTTTTTTTTTTATCTTTTTTTTTTAAAATAAACATGCTATGATGCAAAATGATGGAGCCATGGCAAGTTGGCTGAGTATCTCATGGCACAGGATCAAAACTTTGGCATGAATTCGGCACCAGAAACCACAGATCAAAATCATCTGGAACCCAAGGTCATCTGGAATCCATACTTCAGGACCAAGTCACCATCTGAGCAAGTACCCTCAAATTCAGCCCAGGGATCCGAAATAAACGGAACCCTCTGATCAATACCACGGTCAAACCTCCGGCGTCTCAAAAATAAAGACCCATAAATCCATCTGAACCATAGTCACCATCACAGAATCACTGACGGAACCTGTACTTGCAAGAATCAAACCCTCCCCTCACAGGTGAATTCTAACAAGGTCATCCTAAGGCGGATAATGGTCTCGAAAATCGGACAAGATACTCAACGGGTTTGCCCTTTCGGGTGTGCCATTGTAGCTCTCATAAGATCGTCTAACCCAAAGATCCGGGAAAGAACGGTCACCGAAGTCAATAGCTCAGATGAGATAACCCAACCTGAGTGGAATACTCCAAACGGAAGGACTCTCTCAAATGAACCTCGTCCGGTTGTGGTATGTCACGTCGCAACAACATGCTGATACAGCAAGTGAGGAGACGTGAGACCACGCTAATCCTAGGTGTATACTCGGGCCTGGGTTTTAGCCCCACTCAGAAAACCCACCCCAAAATCAGAGGAACCAACCTGTACAGAATCCAGCACAATGATAATATGATGCATGCAAACACATATGCACATATATACAATCACAACATAATAATGAATGCAATAAATAAAGCAGCAAAAGCAACCACAAGTATCCTAAAGAGCGCTAGGATTGACTCGCTTAGGGAAGATGGACCAGCAAGAGGTGAACTTCTATTAGTCCCCAGCAGAGTCGCCAGCTGTCGCATTACGCGAAAAAACCGGCGGGAAAAAGAAATAGAGCCGCCACCGTGCGTTATTTATCCCAAAGGAGGGAAAGGAAACGCTCGAAGTAAACCTGGAAAGGAATGGTCTCACGACCAGAGATTGATAGGATCGGGAGTCGGTTATGCGAAGGGAAGGTATTAGCACCCCTACGCATCCGTCGTACTCGACGGGATCCACGCTCAAAAAGGATAGAATAAGGTTGCTGGATAACTGCTCAAAAACTGCACAAAACTGGAATAGAACACAGATGAAAGAAGACGGAAGAAGATGACTCGGCAGGATGTCGCATCTTGGGCCTACGTAGATTGTTAGACACAAACATCAGAGTCGACGTAGTTCGGGGATAACGAGAAACGTGCTCGCTAGGATATCGCATCCTATGCATACATATCTTCTCCAACCAGAGGAAGAATCAGAGCACTCGTAGCTCGGCTAACGCACGCCAAACAAAACGCTGAAAGAAGACGCTGAGACGTCAGAGCAAACACACAAACACAAACTGGAAACGGAATGCCAATCGCTGGGCTTACATCCAACTCCACAAAAGAAATGCAAACAGGAAACCGAATGCCAATCGTTGGACTTACATCAGACTCCAAACAAAGAAACGCAAACAGGAAACCGACTGCTAATCGCTGGGCTTACGTCAGACTCCAAACAAAGGAACGCAAACAGGAAACCGAATGCCAATCGCTGGACTTACATCAGACTCCAAACAAAGAAACGCAAACAGGAAACCGAATGCCAATCGCTGGGCTTACATCAGACTCCAAGCACACACGCAAGAAGAAGGAGGGTCTCAATTGCAACTAGGGCAAGAGAAAGGGCAGGTCTCATTCGCAACGGGGGCGAGAGAAAAGGATTAAAGTTAGTTATCAGTCAAACTCGACAAGACATCGCATCTCATGCCTACGTATCTCATCTGAACATGAGAATCAGAGTTGCCGTAGTTTGGCTAAACTATTTCTATTTGTTTTGTGTTTTTTAAATGGATGACGTTACTACGCAATCTACCGGATGCTCGACCTTGGGAGACTTACTCACCTGTAGTAGAAGGAGTTAACGTGTCCTTAAGGGAAGGTAATGTTTGTTTGTGTTTTAGGATGCTCACGCAAGAAAGGAAGTCCTAGACGAAGGAACCGTGCTACCTTAATTGACATGCAAACGAGACTATGCGAAGTCTAGCAAACCTAGGGGATACAATCACACCACACAAACACATACAGCATGAAGTAAACACACTAACAAGGGGCTTAAGCATCAAGGCTGGGCTTTAGTCAAGGGGCCATATCAACCTCGACAAACAAGCCGGCTGGAAGGGTATCTAAGGGCTCTTAACCACTGACATTGACCGTCAGGGTGAGCAGATGAAAGGTGATGAGGGTAAGACCTCATAGCTCTTAACCCGGGCCTGGGTGAGCTTTAATCAATGAAAATGTGGGAGTCCAGAATGCGGGACTCTACTCCACTTGACAGACTCTATATACAAAGGATCTTGGGTGTTTATTCAAAATGCATCAGCACGTAGTGCGAGCAAGATGAAAGACTCAACTGAATAGCAGGGGATGGATTGCACATCTCTTCTATCTACCAATGCCTCTTCACTTAGGAGGTCATTGAAGTACATGGCACAAACATAAACAACCACAAACATTGCCTCTTAAGGAGGGCTTCAGACAGGTGCCTGCCAAAAGAAAATGACAGGTCTTCCAGACTACATGGAGAATAGGAAGTTACCTAGGTGGTATGCCAACCACAAGCAAAGCAACTCAAGCAATGAGTTAAAGCGGCTAAAGTACCTGTAAGAAAAGCTAAACAATCAGTACTATGTTCAGACAAACAATCAACAGTTAACAACAGTGGTTCCCAATATACACAACAAGCAAGCTTTATGTGCAAGCATTCAAATTGTTTCATCATCTCAAATGACCTACAAACAGCAAGGGTTAGTGGACAAAGTAAAGGCATCTCAAATCATGAGATCAACATCATCCCTTAGGACTATAAGCTTGAACCTGAAATGCACAACTCAAAAGATGAGTACCAACCACTAGCACCAAGGCTAGGGTCAAAGGCAAAGTAAAAAAGTCAAAACAGCAACCAATTCTCAACATGTAGCACATTTATTCTATCATGAACATGTCCTAAAAAGGACCAAACCAAAAGCATTAAGCAAAATCATTTTATGAGCAAAATATGGCAAGGCAAGCAAAAGGTGCATACAATTGGTAATCAAGAATCAAAATTCCATATCAAAACAGAAATGACTCAAACAATTATGGAAATTTTTATGTGCACACAACATGTCAAATACAATCATCATGCCAAAAATTATAATCAGAAGAGTTCAATTGGCAAGGCAATGAAAATGAATAAGATCAACATCAAATTGTGTGACACACATTGTCACACCATACAATCATGTGCATAAAATAGAAATGGAAAATGCTAAAAATGCCAAACCAAATCTCACAAGTCATGTATCATGTTGGGAATCAGCATACAAAATTTCATGGCAATTGGATCATTATTGAGTATTTCACATCAATTTGAATGAGGCATGGTACAAATGCATACATGTTCAAAGAATTCAGCACAATTTAATTTCCAGAAATGACAAAATCATAAAATTACAACCAAAAAATAAAAGACATCTCAAGGATCATGTAGAAAAAAATTGGGAATTAATTGGATCATTATTCAATTTATTATGATTTTTTGAATATCATGCATAAAATGAAATAAACATTGCAAAAACATGAAATAATAGTGAAAAGAAATGAAGAAAATGGACATTGCAAACAGGCAGAATCGAACCGGCCACACAGAGGCTCAAAGCGCCTCTCAAAATGCACCATATCAATTATTGATGTGGCAAGCCACATCACTGGTCCAAGCTGGCGTGGACGAGTCAATGAAGCGTGGTCCAATGGATTTGCCACGAGAGAGCCATGCAAGCGCTTAGTAAGCAAAATTAAAACAAATGAAATGCAAAATGGAAGAATCGAACACGCACGGCTATGGTGAAAGGCGCTTCTACAGTGCTTTCTATATGAACGAACCAGAAAACCCTAAGCCTGTACAGGCACGGCAGCGCACGGTGGAAACCACCGTCTTCTTCATGAAGACGGTGGAGGAACAGTAACCATCTCCAAAAAAAATTCCAGAATTCACAAAAAATTACATCAACAGAAAGCTACTTCCATGCACATCACAGATCAATCAATATTTAAACCTAATTCTTCCTAAATCAAGAGAATCGAAGACAAACATTTTTGTATTCAAACTTTCAAGTCCATATAACTCAGCCAATAATCCACCAAATCACATGAAATTTTTGCCAGATTAATCAGCATGAGAAGATCTACACTAACATGGCAAAAGATTGGAGAATTAAGAGCTTCGAAAAACCTACCTCTTGAAGAGCAGTTTCTGGAATTTGCAGTTTCAAGGCCTGACACGATTCAAATCCACTCCTGTATCACTGTTATGAAGCTGTGTGAATGAATTGAGGCTTGGAGAGGCTTAGATCTAGCTCAAAAAACAGTTTCCATTGCTATGTTCGTGAGCTTCATGTGCTTAATTCTTCACCAAATTCTGCAAATCAAAGCTTGATCTGTACCAAATGATGATCAGAGAACACAAATATGCAAGAAAAATCAAGTGTTATGTGGAAAAAATTTGAATTATGGTGGAGAGAAATTTTGGAGGGAAAGTTTGAATCTAGATCTAGAATGATGAATTATGAAAATTCTGTTATGATTAGGGCTTTATATGATATGTTAATCCATTTGCTAATTAAAATTAAGCATGGTTAATGAAAGTTTAGTGAGAAATAAGGTGTAGTGCAAAATTGGAATTTTCACCCCATGCATGCAACATGCACGTGAACAGTACCACATGGCCATGCAATTTCACTTAAAATCATCTTATGAACATGTTGGAATGGTTAAAAAGCTCATATGATGCACCAAATTCAAATTCATGATTTTCCCTCCAAAATGAGCATGAATTAACAAATGGTCATGTGATGAAATTTCATGCAATGCCTTGATGGATTTGGAAAATATGAGTCATGACACGCATTATGCAAAAAGAGGCACTCAATTTGGAGTTATGAGTCAAAAGTTATGGCATTTTGAAGTTCCATGCACACTTGGCAATGATTTGATCATATCTCCTCAACCATTCATCAGATGCTCATGATCTTGGAATTTTTGGAAATGGGAGAGAAAGATCTTCAACTTTCATGTTGGACAAAATTTCATTTGAAGCTTCTTTGATGTTGTAAAGTCAAGTTGAAAGTGGTCCAAAACTTGCCATTTTTGGAAACTTGAAATTACAGGTCACTTTCCATTTTGGGAAACTTTTGCTCTGGCTTCAAAATCTTCAAGGTAGATATTTGACATGATGAATAAACCTCTTTTGGACATGAATGAAGTGTCTCAAACCATTTCTCCACCTCCTAGCCCTCAATTGACTTGCAGTTGACTTTTATGGGCCCCAGATGACCTGAAACTGCACTGATGACTTTTGAGCCTTCAACACTTGGTCAAGTTGCTTCAAAATGAACCTTGGTTCATATAAGCTCTTCAGAATACCCATGTGGCCTTCATCTCAAGGAAATGCTCTCTTTGCACAGAGGAATTCTCCTGATACCAGTCTTGACTGATGAGATGCAATGTACTATGCAGTATTAGTGTAATGTTAATGACCTAAAGAAATGAAATGAATGCATGAATTGGGGGTGCAAATTTGAGGTGCTACAGAGGCTCCTAAGCCCAATGCAATGGCTAGATGAAGATGAGAAAAAGCATGAAAATGGTCCACAAAGTTCCTAATCATCATATATGTTTCCCAAGTATCTCAATTTTCCAATTTTATCAAGATAACCCAAAGGGCTTGAAGATTGTTTCCCAAGGAAACCCTAATTTCATTGTGTTTTGACTGTGCCTTGCCCATGAAGCAATCTCAACCTCTGATCTAATTTAAGCAAGGGAAGTTCTTTCATTCATCACTTTATGCATATATGAGCCTATTTGAGGATCCTCAATCATTTATTCATCAAGATTGGAAGTTTGGCCTTGAAAAGTTGACCGGTCAAATCATCTGACTAAATTGAGGATCAATGAGATATAACTTTTGATGTATTTGTAAAATGAAGATGGACCCAAGAGAAATAATATTCCTAAGAACCATATGAACAAATTTCATGTTCATAAAAAATCCATTTGAAGCTTAGAAGGTCATCATTCATTTTAAAACATTATAGGTCATTTTGACTGAAACCCTAATTTTGGGTCAACTTACCAAGAGCATAACTTCCTTAATTTTTATGGTTTTGAGGTGAGACAAAATGAATTAGAAAGCTTAAGATGTATAATTCAAATGTTATATTGGACAAAATTTCATAATCATAAAATAAATATATGTGATAATACAAAACATTATAGGTAATCTTGGACCTAATTCATTGAATTTGAAAAAGTACCCAACTTCAAATGTCAATAACTTTGTCATGGTAAATCCAAATGATTCAAACTTTGAGTCTATATTGGCCATATTAAAAATATCTACAACTTTGATGTTGAATATTTTTTCATTTGAAGCTTGTATAATGAAGACAAAGGGGTTTGATTAAGCTTGCTTTTGGTGAAATTTTTCAAAGTGATTTGAATATGTTTTGTACTTGAATTTTCCCATCCAGTTTTCATCAATTTGAATATGCCAAATGATTTTTTCCCAACATGACTTTTGTTCCTTATTTCAAGGGCTTTCCAACCATTACTCACAATACTCATTTGGATCTACCATTTGTAAGTTTCAAAATTCTTTTCATTTATGTGCATTTTGGTATTTTATGGTGAAACTTGAATTGCAAGCATGTTTCAGTCCAATGCACACGACCAATTGCCCTCTACATGATATCAGCAAGCTTTTGCATTCATCCATGGGCCTTCCACACGCCTACAAAGGCCCATGCAATTCAAATTCCATTTGCCATGCACATGAACAAAGTGTGATCAGCTGATGCATTCACCTATAAATAACCACTTCCTCTCATTCATTTGCTAACCTTTTGGAGATCCCAAGTGCTGCAGAAGTGAAACCATAGCCATTACCAAAGGAATCACTCAATATTTTTCACACTTTTGAGCTTGAAATTCAGTATCATTAGCTGAGTTTTAAAGCCAGATTCCTTAGCCTATCACTTCCATTACATTCATAGATCAAGAAGGAGCGATGATTTTGGAGAATTCGTGGCCAAAAGTTCATCAATTTGAAGGTATCCATTCAAACTTTTTGGATATGAATCTCCTAATTCAATGTAGCATTCTTGTGTTTCTGTGTTTTTTTGAAGTCCTCATACTTGAGGTAATCTTGTGATGCATTCAATTTATCATTTCATGAACAACCAATATGAACACCATGATTTTCTCCTTCACATTTCTCTCAATATAGGAAGAGTGAGAGAAATCCATTGGTACAGTGATGATCTCCATCACACGAGCTTCATTTCCATGGCCTTGTTTTTAATTTTCATTAAGATTCATTTCTCTGCAATTTTGGTCGGATTCTGTTGCTTCGCCGGAGAAGACGGTGGTTTCCACCACCACCACCACCACGTGTCTTGCTCCTTGGCCATTGGATCTCCATTTCAGGATCTAATCGTGTGCATCCGTTTTGATTACTTCATTTAATCCTTTGTGTGGTGCGTTTGACTCGTGAGTAGCGTGTTCCCTCAGATCCAAATTGTTGCCTTGTGTCGCGTCAATTAATGAAATGCATCTGATGGCTCTGGCTTTTTCGCTTATTTCATTTTCTTTTTATTTTCTGTTAATTCCTTTTATTTTCAAAAATTCATTAAAAATTAATTTGAAGTCAGAAAAATATGAGACCAATTCCAAAAAATTTCTTGAAAAATCTAGTTTCATATTATGATTTTTAATCATTTTTGTGACTTCATTTGAAAGTGGGAACATTACTTGGTTTTTATCTGCACGATTTGTAATTGCTTGTTGATATCTAACACATGCTTGCAAAATTGATTCTTCCCACTTTCACTCCTTAACCCTTATGCACCAAACCAATTCAAGAAAACCCATGTGGACCTAGATTAGGACCTAGAGTTAATCCATTATATATATTAAAAAATTCATGGAACATTTTCCTTTTTGAGTTACATTTAAATAGAGTTTTTTCTTGTTTTTGTTGAAGGTTTTTTAAGTAATTCAAGTGCTATAACAGGTTAGCACGGGTTGGTAACCGGTTATAACAAAGTTTGATATGTATTCCGGTAACAGAAAAGTCATGTTTTTGCAGGCATAACCGGTTATAAGATTTGATGTAACCGGTTACCACTGAAGCTGGATTAATTTTCATATTAATTAGTATCAGGTGTAATTGAGTACCCACTTTTGTGTAATCGGTTACAAGCCCGAGTTTTTGTAGTTTCTATTATTGTACTTGGTCAAATTGTATCCCAATTGATTTGTAACTCTTATATAAGTGTTTAGGGCGCACTCTCACCCTAGTTAATAAAAATATATCATCTCACCCTCAATACTCTCTCTCTCTATCTATCTATCTATCTCAATTCTCATATTTCACTCTCCACATTCAAAATTACTTCACCTTTATTTCACCAATCTTGTGGTTGCTTGTTCCAACATTTGACATCAAGAACATGGTTTAAATCCACAAACACCTAGTGTGCAACATGAATTCTGTTTCCAATGAAAGAATCCCTGCAAATTTACTCATTATTGATGCGAAGAACTACAACAAATGGTGCAAGCAAATGAAGGTATTGTTTGGATACTAAGATGTTCTTGAGGTGATCAAGAATGATGTTACTCCTCTTGTTCAGAATGCTACTAAAGCGCGACAAGCAACACATAAAGAAGAGAAGAAGAAGAATTACAAAGTGTTGTTCTTGATTCATCAATGTGTTGATGGCGACAACTTTGTCAAAGTTGGTGATTGTGAATCGTTGAAGCAAGCATGGGAGATATTAGAGAAAGCTTATCCAGGGGTTGACAAGGCGAAGGTGGTGAGGTTACAAACTCATAAACGTCAGCTCAAATTGATTCAAATGGGGGAAAATATACAATCAACAATTTTACAACGAGAATCACTAGTTTGGTGAACCAAGTGAAGGCATGTGGAGAACCATTACGGAGCAATATGTTGTCACTAAAATCTTGCATTCTTTAACGCCAAGATTTGACAACATAGTTGTGACGATTGAAGAGTCGAAGGATCTTGCGATGATGAGCAAAGAAGAGTTGTAAAGTTCTCTTGAGTCTCGTGAGCAAAGGATTGGGGAGAGGAATAACGATTAGGAAAAGGCGGAGATCGCTTTGCAAGCTTGATTCAATAAGAATGACAAGAGATCGAAAGAAAAACGGTCCATGATAATAAAGGGAATTTTCAAAATTTTGGTGGAAAAGAGTCCTAAAATTCAAAGAATTTGACTTGTCAAAGGGGTGAGAGCAGCTATAACAAACATGGTGGTTAAGGAAAATTTAGAGGTGAAAGGAAGAGGTTTGACAAGAGCAATAAATAGTGCCACAAATGTCAATGGTTCGATCATTTTGCGAAAGAATGCAATGCGAACAACAAGAGATCTCAAAGAGATGAAACCAATGTTCCAAGGCAAGAGTTTGATGAAGAGAATACACTTTTGGTCATGATCACATAAGAAAATTGTAGCAGCAAGCAACTGCAACAGCTCAAAGAATGTTGAAAAATTGAGATGTGATTGATTGAATGATACGATTGACCGGTTGTGTGAAGAGGAAGACGTTGTGATGAGTATAAAAGGGGATGAAGCCAAGGTTCCAAGACAAGAGTTTGATGAAGAGAATACACTTTTGGTCATGATCACAGAAGCAAATTGTAGCACCAAATAACTACGAGACAACAACTGCAGTAGCTCAAAGAATGCTAAAAAATTGAGACGTGATCGATTGAATGATACGATTGACCGGTTGCGTGAAGAGGAAGACGCCATGATGAGTATAAAAGGAGTTCAATGTCGTGAGAAGTGGTATTTGGACTCGGTTTGTTCAAATCATATGACGGGAAGAAATGATTGGTTTTTCAAAATCAATCGTGCCATAAATAGCAAAGTAAAGTTTGTGAATGACACTACTCTAATGGCTGATAGTATCAATGATGTTTTGATCATGAGGAGGGATGATGTGTAACAACCCAATTTTAGTAATTATTTCTTATATTATTATTATTATATTATATTTTATTTAGTTGGAGTGTTAAGTAATTAATTGGTTGTTAGGTAGTATAATAATTGATTATATTAATTGATTTGGTGTGTTAATTAATTATTTAGTTGATATGAGATATAATTGAATAATTGATTATATTAATTAACTTGGTGTGTATATTGTGTTGGTTTAATTTATTTGATTTAAATAGAGATATTATAATACTAGGTATTATTGGGCCTAATAATTAAATTAGAGGTATCATTCTTTAAGCCCAAATATAATAATATAAATAGTAAGAGGTGAGGAGAGTGAGAAGTAGGATTCATTTGCTCATTGACGGCAATAGAGAAAGAAAAGAGGAAAAGTAAGGAGAAGAGGGGAAAAACAAGAGAGAAGCTAAGGTTTCCAGAAAATTGAAGAGGTAAGGGGGAGAATCCTTATTATTATGGGTTAGTATGATTGGGTCAATGGGTAGAAATAGGTTTACGTTGAAATCCCTAAATTTCATGGTTTTGGAATTGTTAGGTTTTGATGAGTATTCTTGAATTGTGGTGATTTTATTGTGTTAAAACTGCAAATTAACGTTATATACTTAGAGTATTGTATGAGTTATAATTTTCTGAACGTTTGGCTTTTTACGGAATCGAAATCGGAGGTCCGAAAGACCTCCAACGATGAAAAACGCAGAAAATTCTACATTCTGTTTTGTGTTAACCGGTTACCCACATGGCGTTAACCGGTTTACTTGCTAAAAACCTGCCCAGGTGCTGATTCTGTTTTGTGTTAACCGGTTACCCTCAGGGTGTTAACCGGTTACATGCTAAAAACCTGCCTAGAAGTTGATTCTGTTTTATGTTAACCGGTTATCCTCCGAGCGTTAACCGGTTACCACTGTTGAAAAATGAAAATTTGAGATTTTAAAAGTTGTATTCATTTCGAAATGCAATCTAAGTGTGAGTAGTTGATAATTAGCCTATACTTGTGAATGATATATTGTTATGAATGTGTATATGTACCATTGGTGGATAATTCATAGAGTTGAATTATGGTGATATGTGGAATGTTAAGATGGTAGAGATGATCTTAATTGCATATGTGTTGGTATTTGTACATTCATTCATGGCATGGTCGGCTTCATGGTGGAAGCGGTGAAACTGTGGGTTCACATGGTATTAGACGTTGATCCTTGAATGGAAATAGGCGTAGCAGACATTGATCCTTAATTGGAAATAGACGTAGTGGCTTTGATCTTGTCCGGATCGGAAGCGGGGCTTGGATTCTAGATATTGAATCAGAAAGCGGTGAAACATTGGGTTCACATTGCGGTACCACATGCATAGAGTCACATGTCTTGCATTGAGTCACATTAGAGTTAGGTGATAATTGAATGTTTACATTGATGTGATTGTGAGGTGTGTATGAGATATGGTAATTGAATTTGGTGATGTTTGGATACATAATTTGGCAAAATATGTGCTTATGTGATAGTTGTAGTTGTGTGTATATTTGGGAATATAATATTGGATTTGAATATTATACTCCTTGAGTTTTATGTGTGCTTGAAACCTGTGAAATAAGCGTTGGTTAGTATTATTGACATGGTTATACAAGGTGTGATGAATTCCGTTCATTGTTGATTTAATCATTGTGCTTTATTATACTTCTTCATAATGATTTGAATTCTCACCCTTCTGTTTGAATGTTGCTTTACATGGCATCGTGCAGATACTCAAGAGTAGTATTGCTGAAGTAAGTGAACGGTAGCTCACTCGAGATTAGCTGGAGAGCTTCGGTGCTTTGTTTTAGAGACTAAGTAGTGAGTCAATGCTCTGGTCATGTAACACGGGGTAGATTAGTAGTATTGAACTCATATCTGATTTGGATACGTATTACGTTATTACTTGTGAACATGTTTATTTGAAATTTGCTGTTTGAGAGGCCATAGTGCCAAATATTCTGGATATGGTTTTATTTTATCTTGAGGAGATTATTGAGAGATGATCATGGTATGGGACATGGATCATTTCATGAAATGCATGAGTATTCATTATTTTCTGCTGTGAACGCATATTCTTGAATATTCATGATAATTGAAATGTATTAGTTTAAATGACCAGGTGTATTGTATATTGATGATGAATGATGTTTGGTTTTTGAAAGCTTTTAGTTTTTGAAAACATCGATGTGACGCCCTTTTGTTTATATGCGTGCTTATTTACTCTGATTATATGTTAAGTATTTTGGGGTAGAAAAGGGGTGTTACATGATGGACATTCCTTGATTAAAGATGTCGTGTATATTCCGGGAATCAAAGGTAACCTTCTAAGTATTTTCCAATTACCTGAGAAGGTTTAAAGATTCACATGGAAAATAAGGGGCTGCATATTTTGGATGCAAAGGGAGTTTTGATCCTTAAAACGCCTATGGCTGTCAATAGAACCTTAAAGGTTGAGTTGAAGGTTATGGAGCATACATGTGTAATCTTGTCCAAAACCTTGAAGGAAAACCCCACATTGATTTTCTTATTTGAAACCCTTAAAGATCTCAATCCAATTTACAATTCAACAACCTAAATTGGACGTTATCAACTCTAATTGATTATGTGTAGGTTAAAGATGATGAGAACTCTTTGAAATCCCTTTTTTCATGTAGGCTTACTCTAAAACCTTACTAGAAATGATGCATGCATGAAGTATTTATATGTTTGCAAGTTGGAGGCAAAAGGAATGCAAAAGGATTAGAAAAGTATGCAAACTTTTAATATTTTCAATGCATGTGTCGACCTATGTAAGTCATTTGTCAACCTATTTGATGCATGTGTCGACCTATATAGGTCATTTGTCGACACATATAGTCGGCACATCAAACATAAGTTACAGGCTTTAAAAATGACTTACATGTGTCGACATGTAACTCGTATGTGTCGCATGTATAAGTCATGTGTCGACCTGTATAGGTCATGTGTTGACACATAGAAGAAACAAATTCATAAAAACTTATTTTTAATGCATGAAACCTTTTCTAACTCATTTCAAAATGTTTTTATGCCTCCTAATGCTAAGATGCACATTAAGACTCAGAGGATACCGTCCAATATACATAAATGCTAAAGTATCCTATTTTTTATATCATACAAAATACATCTAACGAAAAGTTTCACTCATAACTAACTTCGAAAATCCTTCTATAAGCCATCTATAATAACCAGGCAAACCTAGAAAATTTCTAATCTCAATAATAGACTTAGCAGTCTCCCACTACAACACGACGTCAACCTTGGACGGATCAACTCATATAACACCACTAGGAATTACATGACCAAGAAAAATCACTACTTTCAACCAGAACTCACACTTGAACAACTTCACATGCAACTTCTTATCTTGAAAAGTCTGTAGCACAACTCTCAGATGTTCTACATGATCTTCATATGTCTTGGAATACACTAAAATATTGTCGATGAACACAACCACAAATTGATTCAAGTACGGATGGAAGATCCTATTCATATACTCCAAGAATACATCTGGAAAATTAGACACACCCAACGACATCACTGAATACTCGTAGTGACCATATCAAATTATAAACGCAATCTTCAGAATATCTTATGCCTTCACACGAATCTGATGATAATTTGATCTTAAATCAATCTTATTGAACACGCAAGCACTAACTAACTAATCCATCAGATAATCAATTCTCGGAAGAGGATACTTATTCTTGATAGTAATCTTATTCAGTTTTCGATAATCAACACACAATCTCATGATACCATCTCTCTTTTTAACCAACAACATTGGTGCTACCTAAACGAAACACTAGGTCGAACAAACTTCTTCTAAAGCAGACCCTCTGATTGTTTCTTCAACTCACTCAACTCTGAAGCAGACATTCTATAAGGTTCCATTCATACATGACTAGTACCAGGTACTAAGTCTATTGAGAACACAAACTTGTGCTCTGGTGGCAAATCGTTAATATCATCAGGAAACACCTCTGGAAATTCACACACAACTAGTAGATCACCAAGCACAACTTTTGTTTCAACCTTCAAAGAAGAGAACGTTATAAACACCTGAGCATCATTCTTCAAGAACTCCTCCATTTTATTAGCAGACATAAACATCAAATCTTCACCTTCTTCAAACTCTAGAAATAATACGAACTTGTCGAAATAGTTGACATGAGCACGATTGAACTCCAACCATTTCACTCCTAGGATAATATCAAGTTAACTTAATGGTAAGCATACTAAGTCAATACCAAATACCTTACCATAAATAGTCAAAGTGAAATTCAAGCAAATCCACGAAGTAGTCACCGAACCATTAGTTGGGGTATCAATGACCATACTTCCAACCATATAAGACACTTCAAGATTCAACTTTCTAGCACAATCAAGTGATATAAACGAATGTGTCACACCCGTGTCAATTATAGCAATCAGGGAAACACCATTAATAAATCACGTACCTCGAATCAAGTTATCAAATCTAGTAATCTCTGCTCCACTCAAGGCAAAAACTTTCCCTCCGCAATGAACTTCCTTTGGTTTCTGGCACTAATTATTAATGTAAATTGTTTCTCCACAGTTGAAGCAAGTCAAAACATTGCTCTTACAATCAACAATATAATGTCCTAACTTTCCACACTTGAAACATTTCTCACAATAACTCTTGCATTCATTAGCACAATGACCCACCCATCCACCACTAAAATATCTTATAGAAGCAATAATGCCTCCCTCACTTGTCTCTTTCCCATCTGAAGCCTTCCACTTCCCTTTATCAGTTGGAGCCTCATAAGGTTTTCCATGATTTTGATTTACTTTTCTTCTCATTAATAGTCTTATAATGAGCATATCTAGCACGACTATCTTCATCGTAGATTTTACATTTATTAACCCGCACAGAGAACTGACGAATCTCCTAACACATGATGAATTGTTTGATCTCTAGACGCAAGCCACTTTCAAACATGATACACTTGGAACCCTTAGCTCCTACCCCATTGTGATATGGGAAAAATCTAGATAACTCCTTAAACTTTGTAGCATGATCAACAATTGTCGTGTTTCCTTGCTTCAGCTCAAGGAACTCGATGTCCTTCTTGTTACAGACATCAGCAGGAAAGTACTTCTCAAGGAACTCAATTTTGAAATTTTCCCAAGTGATTGCAGTACCAGTAGCTTGAAGCCTTTGACCTGTATTTTCCCACAAATACTCTGCTTCCTCGGCCATCATATGAGTATCAAACAGAACCTTCTACGCGTCGGTGCAAGCCATCACCCTGAAGATCTTCTCAATCTCTTGCAACCAAACCTAAGGGCCTTTCGGGTCGTACCTCCCCTTAAAATTCGGTAAATTGTTCATCTGAAACTTACTCAGCCCAGAGAACTCATTTGCCATCCCATTCTAATTTCGTAGTGTCTGATTTGCCTGACCCATCACATGATCCATAACTTCCAAAGCATCAGCCATTGCGGAATTATTTCTTCCAGCCATTTTTTTGAATTTATAGTAAACAACCATTACAAGAAACATTGCATCGACATTGTTTATACACACATGTCGCATACTATGGAACATATAACATCACAAAACATGGTCGAATGGACCAACCAAACTCGGATACCACTATGTAACACGAATAAAAAACCTGATTCATACTTAAAGAATAAAATCAACATTTTAGAATGCTACTCAAACATAACATACATACTTTCCAATTAATTCCAAAACTCGCAGCGGATTTCAAAATAATTAACATAAACTTCAATTATCTCTTCAAAAGAAGTACTCAACAAAATTAACAAATTCAAACATTAACTCAAAGCAATTAAGCGATCTATTCCCCGATGTTATATATCAAAGCAATATTCCTAACTAAACAATGATAAAACAATAAAAAAATCAAATAGAGCTTTATAATCCTCTTCCAACTCAAAACGACACTTATCCATCCTGAGTATTTGTACACCAATATAAAAAAAACAACACAAATAAATAAATATCCCATAATCCAATATACAATAAAATTTTGTCAATACTAAAATAAAAATTTGGATTTGTGACCGAGCACAAGGAAGAAAAGCTAAAAAAAACCTTGTCCATTTGGAGGGCCCTTTGTTTTGTGAAGTGTTGCACGTTGATTGGTGATTGTTGATTCATTGTACATCCTCCCCTCTTTGCTTGTCAATTCATTGGTTTTGTAAGGACCACCGCCTAACAGAAACAAAGAAAAGAAAAAAGGGCTATACAAAAGATGGAGGACTAATATTACAAGTTTTTTAATTTATCATCGAAAATTTAGGAGTTTATTGAAAAGATTTTTCGGTAATACATTTTAATATTAAGTAAAGTTAATAGATTTTCTAAAGTCATAAGTTAAGAGATATATATAGATTTTTTTTTAATTGTGTATTAATTTGATTAAAATTTATAATTAATTGTTTTATTACTTTTTTAACTTAAACTTTTTATTTGTAAGTGTCACCTTTAGAACAAAAATTAATATTATTGTTTAATATTTAATATTTAAGCATACAGAATTGAAAATTTCTCTAATTCATTTCACCTAAAAAAAATCCAAATTAAAATCTTAAATGAAATAATTATTAGACTTTTTATCTTCATATAAATTTAAGTCATTAAGATTATTTTAGATCAGAACTTATTATCTTTTAGATGATGGAAAAACTCAATTGATATGTATATTTAAGTTAAATAAATATAAATAGTTGATTTATAATTTAATTCTTAATGACAGCAGCTAGTTTAGGGTCTAATATTTGATTACGGTATTTATTTATATTTATATATTATTGTAAATAAATTTTGTTTAAATAAACTATTTTTTATCAATTTAATATCATATATATTAAATTGCATTAAATTCAAAAGTATCATAATATCCTAGACTGTTGCCACAAAGTGATAGTGCATTCCATTACTAAAGATTCCTACATGAGTTTCTATCTTCAGCCATCGAAACATTAATCCTTATGTGCACTGCAAATAGTTTTACTTTGTGTGGACCCCATGAAGTGAAGGAATCATTTGGAAGCTAACATAGCTTGAACTAAATAATCACTTTTTAGGACAAGTGCTTTGCATTATTTTTGTTTCTATGATAACGACGTTGGAAATTCTCCACCCCATTTTTCCACACTTGTTTTCTTTTCAACTTTCACACGTAATTTCACAAAATTTACATCATGACAATTTCATTATTACTACTTTTCATTTCGCCAAAACTGCTATACGCGTAGTATTAATTTGGTCTTAATCAAAAGAGTAATGTGCAAGAAACGTATTTCAAATTAACACCTAGTTTTAGTCCACTAATAGTATTCACCAACCTTATGCAACAAATCTAATTTTTAAAATGGATCAACCAAATCAACCATATTTATACATATAATTAACTATAGGACTTAAAATTAACATAATTGAATCACTATGTTTAGTTAGTCTAGAATGGAATATAAATTGAACCGAAACTGAAATGGATTCGAACCAATACTAAAAAGGAAAAATGTTTAAAACAATTTTAAATTTTTTAATTAAAAAAAAGTATAATTGTAACAATTAATTCGATTTAGAAAAAATTGTCTTCTAGCATGTGGTACGACTTAGAATTCATAAATTCATAACCAATATATCAAACCAATTCTTTTGGTTTGTTTCGGTTCTGAATAAATTGAAACCCTATTTGGTTCGGTTTTCGACTCTACCATTAACAACCCTAATTAACAAGGTGTAAAAGTATCATTATCCTAATCATATATATATATGCAATATCCCTTTGGCTAATTGGCCCTTTAACAAATAAAATAGTGAAAGTTGGATAAAAAGGAACAATGATTAAGGTGCCGACACTCATTAAGAAGAAAGAAAACAAAGGAAAGGGAGACCCTACACAACTCTCAGTCTCACACTATAATTAGGCACCCCCTATCTTCTTGATGATACCGAGTTACCAACAACAAACTCCACATGTAATACCGCCATTAACAAAATACAAATACCCAATTTGTCAACACTTGAAATTGGTTGGCTAAGGGACAAAGAAATTATGAATAGTTACAAACTTAGGTATCATAAACATCAATCACGAGCAGAAAGACAAATGGCAAAACAGAAAAAATAGTAAAGGCTAGAGCTTTTTTGTAAAAGGAATCAATCAATAATAGAGCAGACACTGAAATGTAATATAGCTCATATTCATTTATGCTTGATTGCATGTGAAGGAACGGTATGCAGTTAATGTACATGAAATATGTGAACTTTTATCTTTCCCATTTGTACAGAACAAAAAAGCAAGAAATTCATTTACAGTAGTGACTTTTCTGATTTTTGGAGGTTTAATCTCACTCACTGAGCACTCACTAAGCAGTGTGAGTTAAGGATTGAGATCTGTTGAGCCGCTCGAGAATACTGTTGGCCTTCCTTTTTGCTCTTGAAGTTCCGCATTGTGCTAGCATAGACAGTGTGCCATTGGCCTTTTCTTCTTCTTTGATTTCCTTCAACTTTGTTCTACGACTATAACAGATTGTATACAGAATTGCAACGCAATTTTCCTTGCATCTTTCTGATGTGCTTTCCCTTATATTCCTCATTAAGAAAGGAACAGCGTTGCGATTGCCCATTTCTTCAACAGCATCAGGATGACAGGAGAGGAGTGCCAGTATAGCCAACAGCTCGTCAACTAGAATGTGGTTCATGATCTTGTTCAAAATGACCTTAACCGCCCCTTCTCGCACGGTCCTCTCTTTATTATCGTGCACCAGACATAGGTTATATATGGCTGACGCAGCATCTTTCATGGCAAATGTATGTCCCTCGTCTAGAAGGCCAAGCAAATGTTTGATAGCTCCAGATTTTCCGATAATGAACTTGTTGGAATCAAGAGCTGATAATGTGAAAATAGCTGCAGCAGCATTGCTTTTCGTTGAAATGGTTCCCCATTTCAAGGCATCAATCAGCAGGTTAATGAGAGTTGGATCCTCTGCAAAAACTTTCTTATTATCGTCAAGAATTGAGAGATTCAAAACAGTTGTGATCAAATCCTCTTGAAGATCAGGGTGAGGACAAGCACCGCCTGGCGATAACGGACGAAGCAGCTGCGTGATCACATCACCAGACTCCTTAAAAAGGGTTCGAAACGAAGGTGTTCGCTTTGTTAACAAACGAAGCTCTTTCGCAGCTGCTTTCTGATCAGCAACAGACAATGACAACTTATGAAGCAGCGCATTTAAACGGTCTCTGTCAGCATCAGTCACAACATCGTCCGTATCACGAGTAGGCTGTGGTAGCTCAAGTCCACGCTCCTTACACCAATGCGCAATCATGTCACGAACCAAGTAATTCGGTGTAAGAATTGTGTGAGATAGAACTTGCTGGGTTTGAGGGCATGTTCTATTGCCTTCATTCAACCACCTCTGGATAAATGGCCGATCATAAGTCTACAACAGTAAAACAATAAATCAGAACAAATTAACATCAACACAAACATCAAATTATAAAGGCACCAGCATAACCCTCACCTCAAATACATAAACATATAATAATCATAATCAATAATCACATTTATTTATAAACAACAACCCTCCAGTTCCCATGTGAAGGACTTCGAAATTAATTCTGTCTGAAAGTAAATAAAGTCTGATCAAAATTGTTCCGAACAGAATTCAAATTTGAATTCTCCGAAACAATTCAGATTCTTCAAACCAATTCGTCCTTTAACGACTTGACCCTAGTAACATGATACATAACTAGTCTACTATACAGTAAAAAAAACAGTATCTATATCTACCACCTAATACAAATCTCTGTAACACCGATGTCTCTTTCGGTGTCTGAAACAGACAGAGACCACATACACTTATGATTACGTTAAATTTATTTACTTTTTCAAATTATTATCGGTATCAAACATGTCAGTGTCGAGTGTCTGTGTTTCTAGTACTCGGTGATTCACATATACTCATTTTTCTACCAGGATACAATTCAGGCTTCAACTAAGCTCTAAATCAAATAATGAACATAAAATTAAAACTCAATTTCCAAATCATTCATCTTAATTGAACCAACTAAACCAAAATACAAAACTAATCAAATGGATTAGAAAAACCTAGGTCTCAGTTATGGCTACTGTTGTATAGATCAATGGATTAACAAAAATTAACAAAAATAAAGGAAAACTATAAATTAATACTCCTATATATCAATAATAATAACAGAAAATTAGGTGAAATTAAATATAAATAAAAATAGAAAAAAAATGAAGGAATTGGACCTGTCCGGTGGACAAGATAACAGGATCGATCATCAACTGAGTAGAAATAGGGCAGCGAAATTCAGTCGGAGGGGCAAATTGGTCCAATTTATCGTCAAAAGAGTTCGTTCCATTCGGATTCGAATTCGAACGAGACTTGAAATCCTTGAGAGAAGAAAGAGCAGCGATTGCATCATCGGCGTTTTGCAAAGTATAGTCATCGGAGTCAACAATAGTCTTCACAATTTTCCATAACCGTTCCTTCAATTCCGATGCGGTTTTTTCCTCTATTTTCGCCGCCATAACCGTCACATAAACACAATGCATTGCCCTCACTCGCCACCACTACTACCATTCATTAACGGTTGCTTCTTTTTTTTTCTTTCTTTTTGACTCTGTGAATGGTAATGAATTAAATAAAAAGTAAATTATGACAGATGCTGCACACTAGACAACACTTTTTTTAATAAGCGCTTTTCTTATTAAGCACTTTTTCGTTCTGACTCTTTATTCCATTCTTTTCTCTCTCTGTTTGCAATATCAGATAGATAAAATGTAGCGTAGGGTGTGAAGAGAAGAACTAGAGTGTTGTGAGAAATATTAATATAATGTATCGACCCGGTTCGTATCGACCGGGTTCGGTTCAGATGGTTAGGGTGAGTAAATGAGTACAAAGTCACGGGAAGCAGTTTTTGGATGTTTCGACTTCCAACCGCTCATATCAAGTTCAACGCAACAAACAAACAAACCACCGATTTTAAGGAAAATACAAAAGTGAAACAATTGTGTTTGGTAAGTTAATTAACGTGTTCAAATTAATTGAATTGGTTTAGTACTAAGTACATAGTTATAAACATATTAAATGCGTTCGTATTTATTATGAGTAGGAATATAATTCAATATCAGGTTTTACAATGCTTATACACCAATTAGTTGCTCTAAATTTTAATGATCAATAAAATTTTATATGGTAATTAATGTGTATATTTTATATAAAGTATAAAGTATGTATTTAAATATATTGTATATACATGTATTAAATTTATATTTTTATATTTTAAGATATTTCATTATATTACTTAAATGTTTTTTGAAAAGAAATTGTAATTTAATAAATTGTAAATAAACTTATATTAAAGGAACAATTTTCTTATCAAATAAATATTTATATTTAAGGGGAAAAAAAAGAGAGAGAATACTAGATTGCCTTACATAAGACATATGCTGATCCTCAATAAGTTCTTTTGCTAATTAGATGGGAGAAGAAAATAATCACTTGAATTTGTAATATTAAATAAAACTAATAATTAAACTAATTTACATAAATAAAATGACATACAAAATTAAATAATATTTAATTGTATAGGAAAAAAATAATACAATCAATTAAAATGTATGAATATATTATATCGAAAAAAAAAGTGTCTCAATACATTCAACATTAAAGAATTTTTTATGGAAATATGAAATGTGGCTAAGCAAATGTTGATTTCTTTTATTTTTACATATTTTTCAAATTAATTATAAATTAATTTTGTATTTTTTTAAGATTACAAGTTATTTTACGATTATAATAAAATATTAATATTTTTTATCATACTCTTTATTATTTAATGTAAATTACATATTTGATAAAAAAAATAATATCCTTATTATTTAACTGTTTTAGTAAATGATAAAAAAAATACTAATGTCAAATATTTTTTTGTATCTTAATTGATCGCGTGCAATATTTCAGATGAATTTATTTATTTTTATTTATAGTTGGTGTAGAAAAGAAAAAGGATTTCGACTAGAGAAACAATATGAAAAGTAATTTCGACAATGTTAAAAAAGGCTAAAAGATTGTAAAAGAAATATAAAGTAACAATGCAATTAAAAGAAAGATGAAAGTAAATCGGCAAAGAACATAAAATGAAATGAAAATGGTGTTTCAAGATTCATACATTTTCTCAGGGAATCCTAACACTAGAATTCTTATTTATAAAGGTGTAAAATAACTATTTTCTAACGTTCGTTTCTTCAGCCTTCACGACGTAGATTCTTACATGTATCTTGCTTCTGAATATTCTCCATGTGTTCCTTGGGATAAGATTGAGAAGTAGTTATTCATTTTGTCCAAATAACTGTTGATCGGCGCACCTTATTGTCATCGAAAAACCCAAGCCATCATGTCGTCGAAATGTTAGAAGAAATATTTTCCAGAAAAATCTTAAGTCCCATTTGTACCTCTCCTCTTGAAACTTCGACTTTTGCATCATAACATGTTGACAAACATCTAGTTGATCTCAACTTGTTCCGAGTCTTCTAATTGTACTGAGATTTTAACCCTTGTCGAAAATCCTAGCTAACACTATAATTGAGGGGGAAAATAATTCAGGACATGTTTTGATTCTCAACAACAACAGTTTATATTTTCATTTCTTTAAAAATGATGCCTTTCTTTTTATTTTTTATTTTAAAAAAAATTAATGATCTATTCCTTCGGTTATTGATGACTTCTCGGCAAGAGTATCGATAATGTCGCAGTAATAAAATAAGATCGAATCCACATTGTTGTACCCCCAAATTTGCAGTTTTTTGTCTGGCTTATTTCTCATTGCATTTGCATATCCATCCATCATAGCACATTCATTTACAATTGTATTTTTAAACAAACATCATTAATTCAAAGGTTTTACTAAAGTGGCACCGACATAACAATTTTGGTTGGTTCGCTCCTTATGGATTAAGTCATGTGGGACTCCAATCTGTGGTATACGTCGGTAGTCATATTGATTTCATCATGACATTCGATATTGGGGTTACTAGGGGCTATCTCGGTCTCTGATTTATTCGATTCATGACACAAATGTTCATTCAAGTTAAAGAAATCGGATTCAAGATTGGTTCAAATTTACTCAAGTACAAAACGTAGTTCAAACAGCTGTTTCAGTACAAAATGTTCAATAGGCCAAAATCAACAAGTACACCAAGCTTTGATCATACCAATCCTGCAAAATCACACACAAGAAAAAAAGTCAAGTCATTATGCCTCACATATGAGCCCATGTATCAAAACAAAGGAAAAAACCATTTTTACTTGATGTTAATCGATTACCATATCTTGGTTAACCGATTAACCTGTTTCCAGTAGCCAAAAAGACCATTCGGCGTGATGTTAATCGGTAACCATATATTGGTTAATCGATTAACCTGCTTCCAGTAGCCAAAAAAGACCATTTTGCGTGATGTTAACCGGTTACCATATATTGGTTAATCGACTAACCTGGGACAATGAGCCAAAATGCTGCATTTTTCAGCAGTAATGCAGTTTTCTTTGCACTCCAAACCAGTCTCAATGTCTGCATCAATACATATTGTAACCTTTACATAATTATGCAGCAACCAACCATATCATTCATGCATTGAACCAAACACCTAACACTTTAATTCACCAAACTTCTCAACATTTGGGAGTTACTCATAACAGTCCCAAGCTAACTCCAAACCACTTCAACTAACTTCAAGCCGTATTTAACCAATTCCAAGCTTCACAAAACTAACTCTGAACCTCCATTTGATCCAAACCTATAACCTATATAAACACATCACTCTCATTATACCAAGAAAAATCTCAGAACTTGGTCATTCTCTCAAATTACTCATTGCAAATTCAACCTTCACTCTCTCACTTTATCTTCTCCAATTCTTCTCCCTACACCAAAGCTCAAATCACCATTGGAGCAAGTTTCACATTGAAGTTTGTTATCAATTGAGCTAAACCTCTTGCCTTCAATATTATTCCTACATTCATATAATCAACATCAACAACAATAATTCAATTCAAAATTTTTCAGAGTCGATTCTTGAAGAGGAGGAGTTCGTAGTAGAAGTAGAAGATTAAATGTTCGACGTAGCATACCTCTGGTTTTCACTTCATATTCTTCATATCCAACACAAAATTTCAATAACAAAGCTCCGTTCTTGCAGGTCGGTGAAATTTTATCCTTACTTGTTTGCTGAAATTTTGATACCACAATGTAGCTTATGTAGTGGAGAATCAAAACCCCAAAGTTTGGTGGATTGGTTCTCCTCAATCCCCATTTAATTTCAGATTTTGTGCTTAGGGTTCTTGACTTTATTGGCTCAATTTCTAGAATTTATTAACTTGTATTTAGAATAGATGAGAGATTAGGATAGAAGAGGTTGAGAGGAGTAGGAAGTTAGTGCTTTTTCTTGATTCCGACCAACTCCGTTGCCTCCGGCGCGGTGGTACTGGAGCTCCGGTAATGGTTCCTTTTTGACATGAAAATTGGAAGTTCATGTGTAGAGAAGAAAAAGTGGATTGCTGAATTTTCTACATTCTCCTTTGCAAATTCAGTTAGGCTTAGCCATTAAACCGAATATTTTGCTTTTCACACTCTTGTTTCAATAAATGCTAACCATATTGAATCCAACAACATTTCTTTGTATTTTGGGCTTATTATGTTGGGCCCAAATCCCTTATAGCTGAATTTTGTACTCTATGTTCAGGTTCTGCACCTCTTTCCTTGGGCTTGTTTATGACCTTAGGATTATTAAATTAGAATTTTTTTAGAATTTTTGAGTTTTGATTAATATTAGAATGTTGACAATTAGTTTTAATTAGATTTTTTTAGGAAATTAGAACTAATTAGATTTAATTGATTTTCATTAGGATTGCATGATTGAAATTTAATTCAATATCAATATTATTGTAAAATGACCATTTTTTCCCTTAAGGGTTTATTTTGTTATTTTTACCATAACAAATGCATGCTCCCTTAGGATAAATTTTGACTTAGGATTCTAATTAGTTTTAAATCAAGTTTTAACAATTGCATGCTCCCTTAGGAATAGCCTTTGAATTCAATTCTAACCCTTAGATTAGGATATATCATAGTTTTCAAATTAATTTAAACCTTTCGATTCAAGTTGATCAAAAGCAATTTTGATCAACTAAATCCTTTGATCTTGTATAATTCCACAGTCTAATTCAAGTGATCAAAAGACCCTTGATCACTTGATAAGACTTCTTCTATAAATTATGGAGCTCGAAGCCTCAAGTCAGACTCTCAATTAAGGCATCCCCAGTCATATCAAGCAACGGGTTATACAAGGCACATCAAAGGTGGTTCTTCAAGAGCTTGTTAAACGTAAGTTAGAATTGTGTGGCATGAGCCTTAAGAAATAGAGAATGAATGAGAATGGACAATTCCATTAACTCATTATGAATATCTTTGGATATGGGACGCTTGACCCAGTTGCTCATCGTATTCACCTCTATTCATAGACTTTAGCACAATTCAAATCATATGATTGGCAAGTCTCTCCCTTCATAAAGCAGTAGTGCAACAAACAAAGGACTTCACCAACAACTTATCAATCACAATTCAAGTCGTACGCCACGAGCCTTAAGCAATAGAGAATGAATGAGAGTAAAGAATTCCATTAACTCATTATGAGTATCTTTGGGTATGTGTCGCTTGACCCAGTTGCTCGTCGTATTCACCTTTACTCATATACTTTAGTGCAATTCAAATCAAACGATTGATAAGGTCTTCATCATTATAAGAAACAACAAAGATTTTTCTTCAGCAACTTGGAAGTTAGGATGAGAATTACACGTCACGAGCCTTAAGTAGTAAAGAAGGGATGAGAATAAAAAATTCATACCCTTGTTCTGGATATCCTTGGGTACGGGACGCTTGACCCATTTGCTCATCGTATCCACCTTTACTCATAGACTTTAGTGTGGTTCTTATCAAGTAACTATCAAGTCTCTTCATATTCAATCAATCACTTATTTTGCCTCAATCATCTTGTTGTCAGCCCTAGTGGGTTGAACTACGAAAGCTCTGATTTTTTCATTGCACAATGAGAATACATAGGCAGAAGAACCCAGATTCTTCGTGAACTACCCTATTTATCTAATCCTTCATTTTTCATTCATCAATCAAGACCATCTTTTTGAGATCAAATATACTTCTCCTTGTACTCCTTGTACATCCTTTTAGGACGATATAACGGCAGTCCACCCCATGAATCAAGAGTTGTTTGGATCGTCCCCAAACATTTAATTCATTCTTTTTTGGCTAAGACGCTGGTTTTCTCTTCAGTTCAGAGTCTATCTCTTTCATTTATCCAAGATACCATTCATCTGTGATCTCGAACTGTTTGTTCCTTAGCCAGTGGTACATTGTTCCCTGTACCATACAGTAATGAGATCATTCCTTGAAGTGGTGTTTGTCTTGTTAGACCTCGTTGCTTAGACAAATATCTCTCTCTTTATTCCATGGCAGTTAACCTCTGAAATTGGGTTTGTCTTGTGAGTCCTCGTTGCTTAGAAAAATACCTTTTGTTACCATTCTGTTGGTGCAAGTCATGCTTTTCATCACTTTCAATCTCTTTCATTTGTTCTCGTGGTTCCACGAACTATGAATGCCATGACTTTCTCATTGCACCATCAAAATACGTAGGCACGAGGATACGAACCCTTGGCGAGCATACTCCTAATTATTCCTCCCGCCTTAGGGCACCATTCATATCTTTCATGATTCATCATCTACTGTCAATCATTAAACCGTTCACCCTAGTGACATATTGTTTATTTGAAACCGAATACAGTTTTCTATGGAATTCCATATATACCCTTTTAGGACGATATAGCGGAAGTCCACATTTTTACTTAGAGTTGTTTGGCTTGTACCCAGAAATTGTATTCCTTCTTTTTTGGCCAAGATGTCATTTCCCTGTATGGTGCAAATTCCATTTCACCTATGGATTCCAATACACCTTTACCTTTGGTTTCAAAGTATACCTTTCCAGTCACTTGTTACCAAACCCTTCATTTCTGTGACTTTGGTCATTCATTCAATTCATCTCCATGACGCATCCATATTACCTTCATTCACTCCACGTGATATAATCTTGCTTCGAGCCAAATACAGTACCTCTTTGAGCTCCACTTTGTGTCACCTGTGAACCAAGAGTTGCTTGGCTCGTACCCAAACACTTAATCCTCCTTGTTTTCGGCTATACCATATAGTGGCAGACACTGCTGGCTAGTCCACATATTGGTCAACGCCAATTTTACTCTTGGGTTCATATTTCACCCTTTTTGGAGTTCACATCATACAAACCTCTAGTTTAGACCATACCTGTTATCACACTTCTTTTTCATCTCCCACCACTAGTTCTATGAACTATAGAGCTCTGAATTCCTCGTTGCACTATGAGGATACGTAGGCATGAGGGCCCCAATCCTCACCGAGCACTTTATCTATTTCTTTCTTTTTCCCTTATTCTTTTGCGAGTAATATTTTGATATAACACCTATTCGAGCAAGAACAATCAAAATGGTTCCCATGGAGTACCATGAATGTTATGGGTGCTAATACATTCCCCTTGAATAAACGACTTCCTTACCCATCATATCTCTTTCCCCCCGGTTTTATTGATGTTTTCCCTTTCCTTTTGGAATAAATAAAGTTCGATGGCGACTCTGTTGTATGTTCGAGCATGCGACGCGTTCGGGTATATTTCCGCTAGCTTCAGTTGGCGACTCTGCTGGGGAGTTTGCTTGTAGTCGGGGGTCTCTTTTTGAGCATCCCCAACTTCAACTGGCGACTCTACTAGGGAGTCCTTGCTTTGCCAGGTAGGAGTCGAGCCTAGTTTTGATTGCTTTCTTAGCTTGCTTAGGGTGTTTATCTTTGTATTTTACTCGCTTTATCATTATATTCATTTGCTTTATATTATGGCTATCTATATATGTTATTGTTAGGTTGGTGTTGATACTACATGAGTGAAGCTCTATACCCTATCTTAGTATACACACAAGATAGATTCGTGGATAATCGTGTACACCTGCATTACGCGCGTTGGGTTGTCACGAGAACCACACCCAGACTAGATTCACTTGGAAGTACTTTTGTCTTGTGAGAATTCACTATGACAGGGTGTTTTTATTTCGAGTCGATGACTCTGGGATACCTCTTAGGGACTACCATTTGGAGACTAGAACCTACTTGTGAGGGGGATATGGGTTTTTCTTGCAGGAAACCATAGACTCTACATACCTTATTCTCATGGACGTCGAACCTTTGATCCTACATCAGGCAGTATACACAGATTTTCCAGATTATTGGTGCTCTTAATCTATGTTATTGCATTACCGTACATATGTCGGAGCAAGGAACTTGGGTTGTTATACCATTAATGATTTTGATATATGGTTGTTGCATAATTATTTGCATTTTGTAACAACCCAATTTTTAGTATTTATTTATTATACTATTATTACTAGATTTTATTTTATTTATGTGGAGTGTTAACTAATTAATGGGTTGTTCGGTAGTATAATAATCGATTATATTAATTAATTTGGTATGTTAATTAATTATTTAGCTGATAGGAAATATCATGAATAATTGAATTAATTAACTTGGCGGATATATGGTGTTAGTTTAATTTATTTGAATTAAAATAGAGATATTTAAATATTAGGTCTTATTGGGCCTATTAATTAAATTAGGGTTATCACTCTTTAAGCCCAAATAGAATACTATAAATAAGAGGTAGGAGAGTGAGAATTAGGATTCATTTGATCATTTGAGGCAATAGAGAAAAAGAAGAGGAAAAATAAGGAGAAGAGGGGAAGAACAAGAGAGGAGCTAGGATTTCCAGAAAATTGAAGAGGTAAGGGGGGAATCCTTATTATTATGGGTTAGTATGATTGGGTCAATGAGTAGATGTATGTTTAGGTTAAAATCCTAATTTTGTATGGTTGTTTGGAATTGTTAGGTTTTGATGAGTATGCTTGATTGTGGTGTATGATTGTGTTAAAACTGCAAATTAACGTTATATATTTAGAGTATTGTGTGAGTTATAATTTTTTGAACGTGTGGCTTTTTACGGAATCGAAATCGGAGGTCCGGAAGTCCTCCAACGATGAAAACCGCAGAAAATTCTGCATGTTGCCCGTCACCATCGCGGCCCTTTTTTATGTTTTATTGTCGAAATCGTTTTGGTCATAACTTTTGATCCGTAAGTCCAAATTGAGTGTCGTTTGAAGCGTTGGATAGCTGAAACAGAAGGCTATAACTTTATTCAGGAATAAAATAATTTTGGAGATTATTTCATGGACGTTTTTGGGGTTGAAGAAGATGAAAATTATGTTGGAAAATTTAGAAAACAACAACTTTTTAGTAACGCCTTCGTGCACGATTTTATTCATAACTTTCAACTCGTGAATCATTTTGGGTTGGGATTTAAAGCATTAGAAAGGTGACTCTAATAGATATTATGTGAATGGTGTATTTGTTATGAATGTTAAGATGGTAGACATGATCTTAATTGCATATTATGTGAATGATATATTGTTATGAATGTGTATTTGTACCATTGGTGGATTGTGAATGAAATATTGTTATAAATGTGTATATGTACCATTGGTGGATTGTGAATGATATATTATTATGAATGTGTATATGTACCATTGGTGGATTGTGAATGATATATTGTTATGAATGTGTATATGTACCATTGGTGGATTGTGAATGATATATTGTTATGAATGTGTGTATGTACCATTGGTGGATTGTGAATGATATATTGTTATGAATATGTATATGTACCATTGGTGGATAATTCATAGAGTTGAATTATTGTGATATGTGGAATGTTAAGATGGTAGAGATGATCTTAATTGCATATGTGTTGGTATTTGTACGTTCATTCATGACGTGGTCGGCTTCATGGTGGAAGCGGTGAAACTGTGGGTTCATATGGTATTAGACATTGATCCTTAATTGGAAATAGGTGTATCAGACATTGATCCTTAATTGGAAATAAGCGTGGTAAATAGACGTTGATCCTTAATTGGAAATAGGCGTAGCAGACGTTGATCCTTAATTGGAAATAGGCGTGGTAAATAGACGTTGATCCTTAATTGGAAATAGGCGTAGCAGACGTTGATCCTTAATTGGAAATAGGCATGGTAAATAGACGTTGATCCTTAATTGGAAATAGGTGTAGCAGACGTTGATCCTTAATTGGAAATAGGCGTGGTAAATAGACGTTGATCCTTAATTGGAAATAGGCGTAGCAGACATTGATCTTTAATTGGAAATAGACGTGGTGGCTTGGATTCTAGATATTGAATTGGAAAGCGGTGAAACGTTGGGTTCACATTGGTACCACATGCATAGAGTCACATGTCTTGCATTGAGTCACATTAGAGTTATGTGATAATTGAGTGTATGCATTATTGTGATTGTGATGTGTGTATGAGATATGGTAATTGAATTTGATGATGTTTGGATACATAACTTGACAACGTATGTGATTATGTGATAATTGTAGTTATGTGTATATTTGAGAATATAATATTGGATTTTAATATTGTACTCCTTGAGTTTGATGGATATTTGAAACATGTGAAATAGATGTTGATGAATTTTATTTACATGGTTATATGAAGTGTGATGAATTCCTTTAATTGTTGATTTAATCATTGTGCTTGATTATACTTCTTCATAATGATTTGAATTCTCACCCTTTCTGTTTGAATGTTACCTTTACATTGGTATCGCGCAGATACTCAGGAGTAGTATCGCTGAAGTAAGTGGATGGTAGCTCACTCGAGATTAGCTGGAGAGCTGTGGTACTTCGTTTAGAGACTAAGTAGTGAGTTAATGCTCTGGTCATGTAACACTGGGTGGATTGGTAGTATTGAACTCATATCTGATTTGGATATCTTTTATGTTATTAATTGTGAACATGTTTAATTGAAGAGATTATTGAGAGATGATCATGGTATGGGACATAGATCATTTGATGAAATGCATGGATATTCGTTATTTTCCGCTGCGAACGCATATTCTTGAATATAAATTGATAAGTGAGATGTGCTATTTTAAATGACAAGGTGTATTGTGTATTAATGATGAATGATGTTGGTTATTGAAAGCTTTTAGTTTTTGAAAACGTCGATGTGACGCCCTTTTGTTTATATGCGTGCTTATTTACTCTGATTATATGTTAAGTATTTTGGGGTAGAAAAAGGGGTGTTACATTAGTGGTATCAGAGCATGGTCGACCAGTTGGTCAATAGTCGTTAGGGTTTTCCATTCCGTTGTATTTGATTCGTGTATCTGACACGATCGATACTGTTTGTCTGATACATTTGTAGTATCAGAGCAGCTCGGTCCGTCCGGCCAGGTTGTTTAATTATGTTTGTTCCCTAGTATGCGACATGTGTGTGAGAACACTGTCGGTGCTTGTTTTATTTTCCATTTGCAGATTGGGAATGAAATAAGTGGGGGAGGAGCGTCTGCTTATCTTGGATGTTCCAATTGTATCGAGCGTGGACATTATATTATGCATGCAAGAATGCAGTGTTGGCTAGTTAACTGTTTTGGAGAAGACGGTTATTTTCCTAAGGTTGGTGCGAAGCGAATTTTCAAGAGCTTAAAAGAAGATTGACTACGGCTCCTATTTTGATTTTACCGGATCTGTTAGAAACTTTCATTGTGTATTATGATGCTTCTTTGTTGGGTTTGGGAGGTGTTTTGATGCAAAAAGGGCAAGTGGTAGCTTATGCTTCAAGGCAACTTAAAGTTCATGAGAGGAATTATCCGACGCATGATTTAGAGTTGGCAGCCGTTGTGTTTGTGTTGAAGCTTTGGAGACATTACTTGTTTGGATCACGATTTGATATGTTTAGTGATCACAAGAGTTTGAGGTACTTGTTCGATCAGAAAGAATTGAATATGACGCAAAGGAGATGGTTGGAATTCTTGAAAGACTATGATTTTGGTTTGAATTATCATCCTGGAAAGGCGAATGTTGTAGCTGATGCATTGAGTAGGAAGTCATTGCACATGCCTATGTTGATGATTCGAGAGTTTGAATTGTTGGAGCAATTTAGAGATTTGAGTTTGGTCTGTGAAGCGACGCCTTCGTGTGTTAAACTTGGTATGTTGAAGCTTACGTGTGGCATTCTTGACGAGATTAGAGAAGGTCAGAAGTCAGATTTGAAATTAGTCGATGTTATGACATTGATTAATCAAGGCAAAGGTGGTGACTTTCGGATCGATGAGGATGGTATCCTGAGGTGTCGTGATCGAGTTTGTGTTCCGGATGTTGCGGATTTGAGAAAGAGAATTCTTGAGGAAGGGCATAGAAGTGGTTTGAGTATTCATCCTGGTGCTACTAAAATGTACCAAGACTTGAGAAAGATGTTTTGGTGGCAAGGTATGAAGAAGGATGTAGCGGAATTTGTGTATTCATGTTTGACTTGTCAAAAGTCAAAGATTGAACATCAAAAGCCGTATGGTTTGATGCAACCGTTATCTATTCCCGAGTGGAAGTGGGATAGTATCTCTATGGATTTTGTTTCGGGTTTGCCGAGAACATCGAGTAATTGTGAGGCGATTTGGGTCGTTGTGGACAGGTTGACGAAATGTGCTCATTTTATTTCGATGAGGATGGATTATTCGATGGAGAGACTCGCTAAGTTGTACATCAAGAGGATTGTGTGTTTGCATGGTATTCCGTCGAGCATTGTTTCAGATAGAGATCCGAGGTTCACTTCGAGATTTTGGGAAGGTTTGCAAAGTGCTTTGGGTACGAAGTTGCGTTTGAGTTCGGCATATCATCCGCTAACTGATGGTCAAACGGAGAGGACTATTCAGTCACTTGAAGATCTTTTGAGGTCTTGTGTTTTGGAACAAGGAGGAAATTGGGATAGTTTCTTGCCTTTGATCGAGTTTACGTATAACAACAGTTTCCATTCGAGTATTGGAATGGCACCTTTTGAGGCTCTTTATGGTAGAAGGTGTATAACTCCTTTATATTGGTACGAATCGGGAGAGAGTGCTGTGGTTGGACCCGAGTTGATTCAAGAGACTACGGATAAGATTAAGATGATTCAAGAGAAGATGAAGGCTTCTCAGAGTCGTCAAAAGAGTTATCATGATAAGAGGAGGAAAGCTCTTGAGTTTGAGAAGGATGAGCATGTGTTTCTTCGAGTTACGCCAATAACGGGTATGGGTAGAGCTTTGAAGTCGCGTAAGTTGACGCCGCGTTTCATTGGTCCTTATCAGATTTCCGAGAGGGTAGGTGAAGTGGCATATCGGATTGCAGTACCACCATCACTTTCTAATCTTCATGATGTGTTTCATGTGTCTCAATTGACGAAGTATATTGCGGATCCATCGCATGTTGTTCCATTAGATGATGTTCAAGTGAGGGATAATTTGACGGTTGATACATCACCTATGCGAATTGAAGATCGAGAAATGAAGAAGCTTCGTGGTAAGGAAATTGCTTTGGTGAAAGTGATATGCGGCGGAGTCACCAATGACAATATTACTTGGGAACTCGAGGATAAGATGAGGGAATCGTATCCGGAGTTGTTCGTTTGAGGTGAATTTTCGAGGACGAAAATCTTTTAAGTGGGGGAGAGTTGTAACAACCCAATTTTTAGTATTTATTTATTATACTATTATTACTAGATTTTATTTTATTTATGTGGAGTGTTAATTAATTAATGGGTTGTTCGGTAGTATAATAATCGATTATATTAATTAATTTGGTGTGTTAATTAATTATTTAGTTGATAGGAGATATCATGAATAATTGAATTAATTAACTTGGCGGATATATGGTGTTAGTTTAATTTATTTGAATTAAAATAGAGATATTTAAATATTAGGTCTTATTGGGCCTATTAATTAAATTAGGGTTATCACTCTTTAAGCCCAAATAGAATACTATAAATAAGAGGTAGGAGAGTGAGAATTAGGATTCATTTGATCATTTGAGGCAATAGAGAAAAAGAAGAGGAAAAATAAGGAGAAGAGGGGAAGAACAAGAGAGGAGATAGGGTTTCCAGAAAATTGAAGAGTTAAGGGGGGAATCCTTATTATTATGGGTTAGTATGATTGGGTCAATGGATAGATGTATGTTTAGGTTTAAATCCCTAATTTTGTATGGTTGTTTGGAATTGTTAGGTTTTGATGAGTATGCTTGATTGAGGTGATTGATTGTGTTAAAACTGCAAATTAATGTTATATATTTAGAGTATTGTGTGAGTTATAATTTTTTGAACGTGTGGCTTTTTACGGAATCAAAATCGGAGGTCCGGAAGTCCTCCAACGATGAAAACCGCAAAAAATTCTGCATGCTGTCCGTCACCATCACGACCCTTCTTTATGTTTTATTGTCGAAATCGTTTTGGTCATAACTTTTGATCCGTAAGTCCAAATTGAGTGCCTTTTGAAGTGTTGGATAGCTGAAACAGAAGGCTATAACTTTGTTTCAGGAATAAAATAATTTTGGAGATTATTTCATGGATGTTTTTGGGGTTGAAGAAGATGAGAATTATGTTGGAAAATTTAGAAAACAACAACTTTTTAGTAACGCCTTTGTGCACGGTTTTATTCATAACTTTCAACTCGTGAATCATTTTGGGTTGGGATTTAAAGCATTAGAAAGGTGACTCTAATAGATATGATGTGAATGGTGTATTTGTTATGAATGTTAAGATGGTAGAGATGATCTTAATTGCATATTATGTGAATGATATATTATTATGAATGTGTATATGTACCATTGGTGGATTGTGAATGATATGTTGTTATGAATGTGTATATGTACCATTGGTGGATTGTGAATGATATATTGTTATGAATGTGTATATGTACCATTGGTGGATTGTGAATGATATATTGTTATGAATGTGTGTATGTACCATTGGTGGATTGTGAATGATATATTGTTATGAATGTGTGTATGTACCATTGGTGGATTGTGAATGATATATTATTAAGAATGTCTATATGTACCATTGGTGGATAATTCATAGAGTTGAATTATTGTGATATGTGGAATGTTAAGATGGTAGAGATGATCTTAATTGCATATGTGTTGGTATTTGTACATTCATTCATGACATGGTCGGCTTCATGGTGGAAGCGGTGAAACTGTGGGTTCACATGGTATTAGACGTTGATCCTTAATTGGAAATAGGCGTAGCAGACGTTGATCCTTAATTGGAAATAGGCGTGGTAAATAGACGTTGATCCTTAATTGGAAATAGGCGTAGCAGACGTTGATCCTTAATTGGAAATAGGCGTGGTAAATAGACGTTGATCCTTAATTGGAAATAGGCGTAGCAGACGTTGATCCTTAATTGGAAATAGGAGTGGTAAATAGACGTTGATCCTTAATTGGAAATAGGCGTAGCAGACGTTGATCCTTAATTGGAAATAGGCGTGGTAAATAGACGTTGATCCTTAATTGGAAATAGGCGTAGCAGACGTTGATCCTTAATTGGAAATAGATGTGGTGGCTAGGATTCTAGATATTGAATCAGAAAGCGGTGAAACGTTGGGTTCACATTGGTACCACATGCAGAGAGTCACATGTCTTGCATTGAGTCACATTAGAGTTATGTGATAATTGAGTGTATGCATTATTGTGATTGTGATGTGTGTATGAGATATGGTAATTGAATTTGATGATGTTTGGCTACATAACTTGACAACGTATGTGATTATGTGATAATTGTAGTTATGTGTATATTTGAGAATATAATATTGGATTTTAATATTGTACTCCTTGAGTTTGATGGATGTTTGAAACATGTGAAATAGATGTTGATGAATATTATTTACATGGTTATATGAAGTGTGATGAGTTCCTTTAATTGTTGATTTAATCATTGTGCTTGATTATACTTCTTCATAATGATTTGAATTCTCACCCTTTCTATTTGAATGTTACCTTTACATGGGTATCGCGCAGATACTCAGGAGTAGTATCGCTGAAGTAAGTGGACGGTAGCTCACTCGAGATTAGCTGGAGAGCTGCGGTACTTCATTTAGAGACTAAGTAGTGAGTTAATGCTCTGGTCATGTAACACTGGGTGGATTGGTAGTATTGAACTCATATCTGATTTGGATATGTTTTATGTTATTAATTGTGAACGTGTTTAATTGAAGAGATTATTGAGAGATGATCATGGTATGAGACATAGATCATTTGATGAAATGCATGGATATTCGTTATTTTCCGCTGCGAACGCATATTCTTGAATATAAATTGATAAGTGAGATGTGTTATTTTAAATGACCAGGTGTATTGTGTATTGATGATGAATGATGTTGGTTTTTGAAAGCTTTTAGTTTTTGAAAACGTCGATGTGACGCCCTTTTGTTTATATGCGTGTTTATTTACTCTGATTATATGTTAAGTATTTTGGGGTAGAAAAAGGGGTGTTACACATTTCATCCCCAACATATGCGCACATTCATTTGCATTTCATGCATGTTAACCAGAAAACTCACCTTATTCATTCCTCCGTCAGAAAGACAATGATCCGCTGACACCGATCAAAGAAGAATCATGGAAAAGGGTAAGAGCATTGACAGAGCTGGCATGATCTTGGGGTTATTCTTGGATAGCCTGACAACGGACTGCACAAGTCAAGTTGTGATTGGTGAGCAAACTGAAGACAGTCTAAAGAAAGATAACAAATAGAAGGTGGTTGTAGGCATTTTGCCACTTCCTCCTTGTAGCGGTAAATTCATGACCATCAAGCTATGGATAAACTTGACGCTAATAAAATCAAAGTCGCCACCACGCTTTTATTGTTTCCAAAGGAAAAGGGTAAAAGTACAAACAAAACCCAAACATAAGAAGTTTTCAAATCAAAACTAATAAAATGTTAGAGATTACAGGTAAGGGGTTGGTTACACAGAGGGAAGGTATTAGCACGCAAAGTGTCTTAGGTACTCCTAGGGAGCCCTTTTTTGTGTGCAAGTATTTTGGTCAAAATGATGTTTGATAAAAAAATATATAGAGTGGGGGGATGAGAAAAAAAATTGATTAATTATATTTTTGTGTTTGACAAGACCTTCGATATCTTACCTACGTACCAACATAAAAATGAGGGATCAAAACCCCGTAGTTCGTGGTTAAAACTTCAAAGAAGTTGGTGAATTGGTTTTAACAAAAGTTTAACAGGAAAAGGCACAAAAAGGACAAAGACTTGAATGGGGTTGTTAGTTATTTTTGTCTTTTGAAATTATAGTCAATATGGTTAAGTTCATTTACAAGTTTGATTTAAGAAAAGTGTTTGAAAATTCAATGGCATAAGGCCAAAGTTTCTAATCATTAAAACATGTATAAGTTTAAAATCTCAAGCAAAGAAGGTTTTTGAAAAGAGGGAGAGATTTGAAATTAAAGAAGTGGGAGGAGATGAAGAGACTATCCTAGACAAAAATTAAAAGTTAAGAGTTAAAAAGATCTGACCAATGGGAAGCAATCCACCAGACAAGAATGTCAGATAGAAACCCATTTCCTTTGGACATTTGAACAAGCAATAAGCATAAGCAGACATCCAAGAAAACCATATGAAGACCAAGGCATCAAATAAAGATAGCCATAACATCCAAGAAAGCACTTCAATAGCTAGTAGTCTTCAATGTCTTCCAATGCATCAGATGAAATATTCCTTGGCAAACTCTCAGAAACAATCATAAGAAATCAACAATAATAACAGTATAACAATCAAGCATAGAGACAAAGTGACAGATGAACCAAAATCACTCAAGGTTTGCGTCAGATGAAAGGCATAGTCAAGGATAGCTCAGTCTCAAATAGTGGCATTGGCCAAGTCCTTAAAGCATAGGGAAGTTGCCTATTCTAAGTCCAAAAGTTCAGATCAAGTCCAACAGTCCACCAAGATATTTTTTAAGGTTCTTTGTTGTTGTTAGGTATTTTAAGGTCCTAAGACCACAAACAGAACAAAATCACAAGCACACAATATATACAATCATAAGATATGGCTCAAGTGAACAAAGTGAAAAGGACTGAAACATAATTAAGTTGCATGGAATGTAAATGGCAATGAATGATAAAGGTACTGAAATTTAAATTGCATTAAGTAAATGACTTGAAATTAAAGCAATATTAATAAGAAGTTAGTCAAATGTTAGTGAAGAGTTCAATTTGTTTAAGTCATTCTTTGGATAACACTCAACCATTCATTCACAAGTATGAATACATGAACCAATACATCGTCTATGAGAAGGGCTCCAACTTGGATAAATTAACAAGTATGCGACTAGCTCTCATGAATGGAAAAAGTTCAGGTCTTCACACAATACCATGAAGAATAGGAGACTTACCATCTCACTTACAAGAATGATATTCCTTTTTGGGACATATTTAGCTTTATGTTAAGCAATCATAATTGAATTTATGTAGAAGTAACAACTATCTGAGGCCATGAAATAAAAATATTGGTGTTAATGCATGTTAGAGACTTGGTACAAGGAACCAAACTCCTAAGACATATCACACTCAAAAATAAAGTGGGAAGGACCTATCTCAGTTAGGCTCATGTTGATTCATCTGACACAAGGTCATTGATGAGTCAACTAGCATTTAACTTGAAGAGAATTCATTGGTCAATGATGGATTGGGAAGAATGGGGATGAAGATGAAGAGGGAAGGGGAAATAGAAACCCAAATTGAGCATATGAGGAATTTCATCTGATCAATACTATCCATTCATTTTAGAGGATGAAATGTACATTTCATCAACCCCCTAAACCCAATAGTATTGATCAAATGAAAGTTTAAATCAACCATGATCAAGGCCAGACAGAAAGCCAAACATAACAGAGTCAATCAAGTGGCTCAACAATATTTTTAAACAATTAAACAATTAAAAATGAATTAAAATGCATTTTTAAATGGACAAAACCTCAAATCCCTTCAAATCACCAAATAAATGGCCAAGGGATTTATCCTAGGTCAAACAAGGTCAAAGGACCTTAGACAAAAAAAAAGGAATTTTTGGAAAGTCATAAGTATTTTAAAATATTTAAAAACAAGTCCAAAATCAATTAATTCACAAAAATACCAAAATTAATCCAAAAGAATTATTTTAAATCGGAATATGGAAGAGGAAAATAGTTAAAGATTTTTGGTGAAAGTCCCATATTTTTTGGATTAAAAATGGATTTAATATGAATTAAATAAAATAGGAGCAATTAAAACAAAATCAGAAAATAAAATAAAAATGAAAAAAACAAGGGCCATCAGATCTCCCTCATTAATTGAGGTGACAAATCCGATGGCCACGCGCGTGCTGCCTACCAAAGACCTTAGTCAATGCGTTGGAACATGAGTAATCAGAAGCAACAGATGTGATTAAAAATGGAGAGATGATTTGATGGATATGACCTTGCCACCACACCGCTGGAGCTAGGGTTCCGGTCATCTTCTCCGGTGGACCTCACTAGACTGGTCCACCATCAAGTTCCATGAAAATGAAAAGTGTGTACACTGTTTTGAAGAAAAAATCACCAGGAATCCAAATTTGACCTCAAAACTCTCCAATTCTAAGTATATTTAAAGACACATGGAATTGAAAATTGAGGAGTATGGACTAAGTTGCTTCTATTTGACCTCAAAGCAACTCAATTTTATTGCCTACATTGGTAGGACTTCAGCCAACCAAAAATCAAGTGAAATGATGAAGACTTGAAGGAGAATCGAAGAAGAAAAGTTTCACAAAATTCACCTTCTGTTTGCAGTTAGGAAGCTCGATCTTGATCTCAATTTTCTCGGGCTTGCTTCTACCAACTTATAGAAAGTGATATTGATGATTAAAAGGCTTGGATTCTTGGAGTTTCAATTCCATAATAGAATGAGAATTGAAACTTGATTTCAAGAAGAAATCCTTAAGATTATCCTTTAATGGAGGTTAGGGAAGAAACAGGTCAAAGCTTGGGCAAGAGGGATCTTAGGGTCAAAATTGGGGTCTTACAACTGCCCCTATTTAAGGACATTATAGCTGAGGATGTGAAGGTTAAAATCTTCGTGTCAACTCAGTAGAATTGACTTAAATAACAACAAGAAACAAATTTTAGTCCCTAAGATATCTCATGATGCATATGATATGAGTGAAAAAATCATCTTTGTGGGGAATATGTTGCCACAAAGGAAAAGAACCCGAAGAGATTGAAAGTACACAGGAGTACAATGCATTCCACAAGGAAAACTCACTGGGGAGACAGAGATTCTGGGGATAAAAGTTATGCATAAGCCAGGCTACGACTTGAAAACTGCTGGAGACACGAGGGGATTTTCCATGAAAATAAATCAATGGAAAAACTCGGATTGGGGAGAAAGGAAACTACAGGGGATGAGAGTAGATCAGAACAAATCCAAAATACTCAAGTCAAAAGGAAATTCAATTTCACAAAGAAATACAAACCCAAACTAAACCGGGGAAGAAAATCTCCAACACATGAGTAAAAGAGATATATTATCTACCACCAATTACTGGGTAAGAAGGTAATATACTCTGATAGAGGGACATCCGTTATAGGTTATGGTAAATATATCAAGGATGACTCGCTGAGGAAAAATGAGGAATATTTGTTATTGGTTATCTGGTAAGAATGACCTACTGGGGAAAAAGAAACCAAATAGGATTTACAACTACCATTTTACTGGGTAGAAAACCAAAGAGAGAATATTTGCCACTGGTTAAAGTGAACATATCAAGGATAAACTCAAAGGGAAGAATATATGTCACCAATTAAGATGAACATATCAAGGATAAACTTCTTGAGAAAATTAGGATTTACAACTACCGGTTACTGGGTAGAAGACAAAAGAGAGAGTATATGTCACCGGTTAAGATGAACATATCAAGGATAAACTCAAAGGAAGAATATATGTCACTGGTTAAGATGAACATATCAGGATAGACTGTCGGGGAAAAATAGGATTTACAACTACCGATTACTAGGTAGAATACCAAAGAGAGAGTATTTGTCACCAGTTAAGATGAACATATCAAGGATAAACTCAAAGGAAGATTATTTGTCATCGGTTAAGATGAACATATCAAGGATAGACCGTCGGGTAAAAATAGGATTTACAATTACCGGTTACTAGGTGGAATACCAAAGAGAGAGTATTCATCATTGGTTAAGATGAACATATCAAGGATAAACTCAAAGGAAGAATATCTATCACCGGTTAAGATGAACATATCAAGGATAGACTGCTGGGGAAAAATAGGATTTACAACTACTGGTTACTGGGTAGAATACCACAAATAAAGAAAAATTGTCATCGGTTAAAGTGAACATATCAAGGATAAACTCTATGGGGAAAGAAGGAATTACAACTACCTCTTTACTAGGTAGAATACCAAACAGAAAGAATATCTGTCACTGGTTAAGATGAGCATATCAAGGATACACTTGCTGGGGAAACGGAAAAAACGAATCGATGGAGAAAATCAAAGAAGTAAATTACCTTTTACCAATTACTGGGTAAATTAACATAGGTAAAGTACTCAATCATCAAGAAGGATATTACCGGTTACTGGGTAATAAACTCTTGGGGACCAAAAAATCTATCTAGGTAAGAACTAGAAAGAAACAGTCAAACAAGACTCAACCCAATGAGGATATAGCTCAAAGGGAGTGGTTCCATCCAGATAATGAACTAGGGAGGAGACTGAAATAATAATCATCCACGAGGAAATAACTCAAAGGGGAAGAAGAAAGGATAAACTCTTTCTGCTTAAGGGGTTGACACTCTATAACCGAAAGAGGAGAAACACACCAAATCTGCATGGGGAAATAATATCACCAAAGCAGGGGATCAGAAAAAAGGTCAATGTGATAAAAATGCACAATGAAATATCTGGTGTTATGTTTATGCATGTATATTCATGAATACATATATGATTATGCTGACAAATGAGCACAAAGGATACAAACAATGAGGATCTGAATCATCACAACTAGATACTCGGCTAATCTCAATAAGATGGAAACACCGACTGGAGAACCTGCTAAGGACGAAAATAAATCATCGAGGATATAAATCATAATTCAAGATAAATTCAATTCCTGGGAATGGCACACAGCCATAGCTCAAGGGAGATTAAAAATACATTAATTTAAATTAGAGTTCAACTCTGGCTGGGGAAAGGCATGGAGAACATGCATCCAACCCAATATGCTAAGGATAAAGAGAGATTTGCTGAGGATCCACATCAAAGCAACAAGTCATCATTATGGGGAATTTTAAGTCAACACCATATCAAATGGGAGACAATCCTACAGGGGACATCATCAATACTGCTCATAGCCAAATATTTCCTGAAGGAAGAAATCTTCTATCATAAAAATGGATTTCCGCTGGGGTATCAAGTCACACCAAGAGGTAAAAACTCTGAGTGGGGGAGAACCAGACGATTTACTGGGGTTCCATCCAAATCAACTCTATAGGGATTCAAATAATCTGCCAGGACAAATCAAAGGCCACATGAGGATACAAAATCAGCAACAAATTCCTCAAAAGGAAAAAAATAGTCATTAGACTCTTCTTGGAGATTTAGAAATAAATCAATTCCAAGGTACCAAAATATACATCGGATCTGCAGACTCACGCATGGGAGAAACTGTCACGGATATGCAACAACCAAATAAAGGTGTTAGGGATCTGAAGACCAAGTAAAGGTTTTACGGTGATCCATGGTTCATGCAAAGATGCGAACGAAGATCATAAGTCCTTAGCTTGGGACATATGATGAACTACAAAGAGAACAACCCATCAGCTCTACTGGAGATAAATATGAACTATTTGGGGGAATCAACCCACCAACTCTACTGGGGATGATAAATTGCTTGGGGAGCAAATTATCAACCATGTTGGGGATGAACGACAAACTGTTGGGGGAGATGAGATCACTAACAAGCTTCTTGGGGAAGACAACAATGCTTCACACACCAAGACTTACCGTTCTTTAGATTGTTGTTGACATTCCTTTTTAAAATCGGTTGTTCTTAAAGTAAATGCCTTATTATTTAAGAAAAATGATTGTTCATTGATTTATTTATTTCAAAACTATCATCATAAATATTCAATTTTTAAAACAGAAACAAATAAGAATAAGAAACAATTGGATAAAAGCTCAACTTTATTTAATAGAATGGTAGTCTGCAAATGGCGGGACTCCATGGACCTTTACAAAGTTTGAAAAATGGTAATTTACATGGAAAAGGGATACATTGAATACAATGACCACTCCTCTTCCTACCAACTTTGAAATCCACTGTGTGCTTGTCTTTGGTTGAGAATGATGAATCAGAACCAAATGACTATTCAAACCTACTTCAATGATAAGGACCAACCGTATGTAGTTACTTGTCATTATCCTTACTTTTTGCCTAGATTGCCCCAAGGTGGGGTACTCAATCTATCGGGATAATTTTTTTTGTTTTATGTCTCTAACTTTTTCCTGGATCGCCCTTTTGGGTTTTCAATCCATCGAGACGCTCATTTTTTCCTAAGCCGCCCTTTCGGGTTTTCAACTTAACGAGTTGTTCTTTTCTTTTTAGGCGAAGTATTTCTTGACTACATCGGCATTCATAGGACGAGTGAACTCTTCACCATCCATAGTTGTAAGAATCAAAGCACCGTCTGAAAAGTCTCTCTTAACAACATAGAGGCCTTCATAATTAGGAGTCCATTTGCCCCTAACATCAGGTTTGAAAGATATAATCTTCCTGATCACGAGGTCACCTTCTCGTAACACACGAGGATTTACCTTCTTATCAAAAGCTTTCTTCATTCTCTGTTGATATAACTGACCATGACACGTGGCAGTCAATCTCTTCTCTTCAATCAAATTGAGTTGATCATATCTAGTCTGACACCATTCGGCTTTTGTCAACTTGGCTTCCATCAATACATGCAATGATGGGATCTCAACCTCTACGGGGAGCACAACCTCCATGCCATAAACAAGATAGAATGGGGTTTCCTCTGTTAAAGTGTGGACGGATGTATGGTACCCATGCAAAGCAAATGGGAGCATCTCATGTCAATCTTTGTATGTCACAACCATCTTCTGAATAATCTTCTTATGCCATTATCTGTAACGATCTTACTTGGCACACCATAACGACATATAATCTAATTCTTGATAAATCGGACCACAACCTGCTTGGTCACATTCGTATACGATGTCGCTTCTACCCATTTTATGAAGTAATCAATAGCCACCAAAATGAAACGATATCCGTTCAAAGCTTTGGGCTCAATCATGCCAATCATATCAATTCTCCACATGGAGAAAGGCCATGGAGAGGAAATGACATTCAAGAGTGTTGGAGGAACATGAATTTTATCTGCATAAATCTGACACTTGTGGCATTTCTTCACAAACTTACAATAGTTAGATTCCATTGTTAGCCAATAGTAACTTGCTCTCAACATTTTCTTTGCCATAGCATGTCCATTGGAGTGAGTACCAAAGGAACCTTCATGGACTTCAGTCATCAACAGGCCTGCTTCGTGTCTATAGACGCATCTGGGCAAAACCATATCAAAATTTCTCTTATAAAAAACATCACCATTCAGGTAGAAGTTGCCAGCTAATCTTCTTAAAGTCTTCTTATCTTTCAAAGATGCCCCAGACGGGTAAGTCTGGCTTTGGAGGAAACATTTGATATCATAATACCATGGTTTTTCATCTTTGACTTCTTCAACATCAAACACGTGAGCTGGCCTATCAAGATGCATCACAGTCAAATTAGGAACTTCATTCGAAAACTTCACCACAATCATGGAAGCCAACGTTGCAAGAGTATTTGCCATCTGATTTTCGTCTCGAGAGATATGATGAAACTCAACCTTTGTAAAGAAAGTTGATATCCTCCTCGCATAATCTCTATACGGTATCAAACCGGGTTGATTCGTCTCCCATTCACCTTTGATCTGATTCACAATCAAAGTTGAATCTCCATAGACATCAAGATATTTAAATATGAGATCAATGGCTTCTTCAATCCCCATGATGCAGGCTTCATACTCAACCATATTATTTGTACATTTTAAAGTCAATCTAGCTGTAAGCGGAAAATGAGTGCCTTGAGGAGTAATGGTCACTGGCCCAATGCAATTACCATACAAATTAACAACTCCATCAAATACCATGCCCCAATGGGAACCAGGTTCTGGCCTTTCTTCAAGCAATGGTTCATCACAATTTTTCATATGTAAATACAAAATCTCTTCGTCAGGAAAATCATATTGCACTGACTGATAATCTTCAATAGGTTGGTGAGCCAAATGGTTAGCCAAGACACTATCTTTAATAGCTTTTTGAGATCGGTATTCAATATCATACTTAGATAACAACATCTGCCAACGGGCGATCCTCCCAGTTAAAGCAGGCTTCTCAAAAATGTACTTGATTGGATCCATTTTGGATATCAACCAAGTAATATGATTAAACATATATTGGCGCAGACGCTTAGCAGCCCAAGCCAATGCGCAACATGTCTTTTCAAGCATAGAATACTGAGTCTCAGAGTCGGTGAACTTCTTACTGAGGTAGTAAATTGCATATTCTTTCTTCCTAGGTTGCTCTTATTGACCAAGAACACAACCCATACTCTCTTCAAGCACAGTCAAATACATGATCAAAGGTTTTCCTTCAACAGGCGAAGACAGAATCAGAGGCTCAAGCAAATATTATTTGATATTGTCAAAAGCTTTCTGGCAATCCTAGAGCCAATCACAAGACCGATCTTTCCGAAGAAGCTTGAATATAAGCGCACATATGATAGTCATATGCGATATAAATCTTGAAATGTAATTCAAGCGGCTGAGAAAACCTTTGACTTGCTTCTAAGTTTTGGGTACACGCATCTCTTGTATTGCTTTGACCTTGGCAGGATCAACCTCAATACCCTTCTCGCTGACAATAAATCCCAACAACTTACTAGAGCGAACACCAAAAGTACACTTATTGGGATTCAAACGGAGTTTATACTTTTTCAAACGCTGGAATAACTTCAACAAATGCTTAACATGCTCTTCGTCATTCTTTGATTTGGCAATCATGTCATCAACATAGACTCAATCTATTTATGCATCATATCATGAAAAAGAGTGGTCATGGCTCTCTGGTACGTTGCACCAGCAATCTTTAAACCGAAAGGCATCACTCGATAACAGAATTTTCCCCAAGGTGTAATGAATGTGGTCTTCTCCATATCTTCGGGTGCCATCTTAATCTGATTATAATCGGAAAATTCGTCCATAAACGAAACGACTTTGAATTTAGTTGTATTGTCTACCAACATATCAATGTGTGGCAGAAGAAAATCATCTTTCGGGCTGACTTTATTCAAATCTCTATAATCAACATACATACGGACTTTTCCATATTTCTTAGGGGCAGGCACAATATTGGCCATCCATTGCAGATACTCGGAGGTAACAAGGAAACTAACATCAATCTGCTTCTGCACTTCCTCCTTAATCTTCATTGCCATATCAGGATGAGTTCTTCTCAACTTCTGCTTGACCGACGGGCATTCTGGCTTCAAAGACAATCTATGCTTCACAATATCAGAATCCAAACTAGGCATATCTTGATAGGACCAAGCAAACACGTCAGAATATTTAAGAAGAAGATCAACCATCCCCTTCTTAGCCTCTGGACAAAGTTGAGACCCAATCTTGACTTCCTTCACATCATCTTCAGAACCCAACTTGACTAATTAAATCTTCTCTTCAAACGGTTGAATGACTTTTTCTTTGAGCACAAGCAAACAGGATAACTCATCAGTCACTTCTTCATCATCGTTCTCTTCCTCAGCTTCAAACACAGGGAAATCAAAGTTTAGAGAGGGAGTAGGATCATTACATTCAATGGGTATGAGAACCAACCTGCATAATGATTTGATATTTTGATTTTAGAGAAGTGGAATGCAAACAAATATTATGCAGATGGAAAGATTATTATTTATTTATGTTTTTTGTGATTACCATTTTCAGAAAAGTAAAAAGTAAAAAAAAACATCATAGACGTGGATGAATAAAATTGTATTTTTATTGATGATAATATTGAAATGCCCAACAATGTTTCACTTCTCCCTTAGGCATAGGAGAAGGATGTTTCTTTAAACAATAAAACAAATTACTTTGAATGGTGCATAACAACAGGAATGTCTACATCAACCCAATTGTTGCAAGTCTGGCTGTGTGTCACGAAGTTGGCGTAAACTTCATCTTCATCACTGTCTTCAATAATGGCAGCTAAGTGTTGATCATCCTTGTGAATGAACCCCCAAATATGGAAAACTTCTTGCATAGCCTTGACATTTCCGTTGAATGGCCCTTGCTGAAATCCCAGATCATCCTTGTTCTTGTTTTCAACAACTTCTACAACGTGACCCCACTTGTCGGTGCTGCCAGCCTGAATAAATTCTTGTGCATCCTTCAGAGAAGTCATGGATGCCGCAGTCTTCTTCAATTCATCAGCAATAGACAAAGCTTGGAACGGCGTCCCAACTTCTTCTTCAACGTCCACATAGGTGAAAGATGACAAATGGCTCACCAAAAGCGCTTTCTTCCCACCAACAACGACGCATTTTCCGTTCTTAACGAATTTCAATTTCTGAGGTAGAGTAAACGTCATAACATCAACTTCATGAATCCATGGTCTTCCCAACAAACAGTCGTAGGCCGGGTGAATATCCATTACTTGAAAAGTAATTTGAATTTCACTCGGACCTATCTTAGCTGAAAGGTCCACCTCTCCAATGATAGTTTTTCAGGAACCGTCGAACGCTTTAACAACCACACCATTGTACCTCATTGGGGCGCCTTGATAAGACAGTCTTGCTAAAGTTGACTTGGGCAACATATTGAATGATGAACCAGTATCAACCAATACATTGGACAAAACGTCCTCTTTGAAATTCATTGAAATGTTGAGTGCCAAGTTGTGATTTCTACCTTCCTCAGGAAGTTCCTCATCACAAAAGCTCAAATTATTACAAGAAGTGATGTTGGCAACAATGTGGTCAAACTGATCCACAGTAACATCGTGCTCCAAGTAGGCTTGCTCCAACACTTTCTTCAAAGCCTCTCTATGCGCTTCAGAATTCATCAGCAATGACAACATAAAATTCTTTGACGGTGTTTGAAGCAACTGCTCCACAATGTTGAACTCACTTCTGTTGATCAAAAGAAGTACCTCATCATCATCATTAGTAGGGGTGGAAAAACGGGTCGGGGCCCGTTGGGCCGACCCATGCACCCACACAAAAATGGCGGGCTGGGTTGGGATTTTGAGCCCGCCAACCCGTTTCGTCCGCCCCGCCAAAACAAAAATAACCGCGGGAGGAATACATAATGGGGCGGGGTTGGCCCGCTAGCCCGTTAAAAAAAATTGAAAAAAAAACTACCTAAAAAATGTCCATGATCCATTTTGAAAAAAAAGGCATATGGCACAATAATAATATCCATTAAAAAAACTACAAATGAATAAAAGACTTAAATTTCTCTCACAACATCTGTAGTACTGCAGAAATCCTTTTCACATTGTCGTCGTCTTGCTAGCGGTGAATCTCTTTCAGCCTCCACTCCAAGTTCTTCTTTCATATATTATCTATTACATACATTGTCTATTACTGTAATTGATTGTCTATTACATACATTGTCTATTAAAATCTATTCTTCTTTATTACATACATTGCCTATTCCGCAAATTGCATACGATAATAGACAATTTCAGCTTTAATAATATATTACAAAATTGATTATAAAACTTTATTTTATAAAAACAAGAGAGTCAAATATATATATATATATATATATATATATATATATATATATATATATATATATATATATATATATATATATATATAATGATTATTATCTCGTTAATTTTTTAATCATTAATATATAGTACTATATAATAAATAAATAATATTTTAATTTATAAATGATCATTGCATAACAGGGGAGAATAATACTATATTATTATACATAACATAATGTAATTTATATCGATAATATTACTATTAAATGAAATCAATTCCTTATAACTAATTGATATTAAACTTTAAACTTATTTAAAATGGTACTAAATCAATTAATACTTAGGGCTATATTACTGCTTATTATGTTGATAAAAATTGGAAGTTAAATAGGAAAATCCTCAACATTTGTCACATGCCTCCTCCTCACACTGGTTTTGAGTTGTTTAAAAGAATATCTGAGTTTTTGACTGATTGGGGAATAGAGAAGAAGATTTTTATCGTTACTCTGGATAATGCTTCTGCAAATGATGTCATGCAGCAAACTTTGAAGAGTCAACTAGCCTTACAAAATTGGTTGTTATGTAAAGGGGAGTTCTTTCATGTCCTTTGTTCTGCACATATCTTAAATCTAATTATGCAAGAGGGTCTTAAAGTAGCTTCTAGTGCTTTGCATAAGATTAGGGAAACCATTAAACATGTGAAAGGTTTAGAGAGTAGGATGGTAAAATTTAAGCAATGCATTGATATGGTTGGCAATATTGATATATCAAGTGGGTTGGTTACAAATGTGCCTACAAGATGGAATTCAACATATTTGATGCTTAAAAGTGCTCTTAAATATCAACGTGCATTTGAAAATCTTCATTGTTGCGATGCAAATTATACAAGTAGTCCTTTAAAAGAAGAGTGGGTGAGATTGAAAAAATGAGTAGGTTCTTGTTGCCATTTTATGAAATTACCACTTTGATGTCTGGAACAAGCTATCCCACTTCCAATTTGTACTTCTTGCAAATTTGGAAAATTCAACGTCTTTTGATAGACAACCAAAAAGATGTAGATGAAATTATAAATAAAAAATGGGTGAAAGCATTATTTTGAAATTTGAGAAGTATTGGGACGAATATAGTGTTTTTCTTGCATTTGGGGTTGTCTTAGATCCAAGAATGAAGTTGGACTCATTGGGATATTGTTATAAAGTGATTGATCCACTAAATTGGGAATTGAAGTTGGAAAACATAAAGCTGAAATTGTACAAGCTGTTTGCAGAATATTCTATTTCTTCTTCAAATGCTTCAAGTATTCCTCCTACTACCTCTTCAACTATGTCAACTGAGCCAAGCCTATTTGATGTAAGTTTTTTATTCATGATTTACTAATTGATTTCTTACAAATAATATGAAATTATGATTTAATAATTGGTTTCATTTAACTTTATGTTATTATTCAATTGTCATAATTTTAGGAAATTAGATTGGGTAGATAACAATCTAGTACAACTAAAAGAAATGGTCAAAGTCAGCTTGATATGTATTTGGAAGAGGCGGCCTTGGATCTTGATTACACAAAACATTTGGATGTACTACAATGGTGGAAGAACACTAGACATAAATTTCCCGAACTTTCAGTAATGACTCGAGACTTGTTAACCATTCCTATTACCATTGTTGCATCCGAATCTTCCTTTAGTATTGGTTCTAGAGTGCTTAACAAGTATAGAAATCGACTATTGTCTGAAAATGTTGAAGCATTGCTTTGTTCTCGCAATTGGTTGCATGCCTTTGATGATGATGATAATTATTTTTAGTATCAATATAGTTATCTACTATTTTTTAATATTTTTTTTATAACCATTTAATTTATTTCATTATTTTATAATGCAGATGGAAATGATGATGACAATGAAGATGAAAAAGAAGGTTCAACTTGTTCTAAGAGTGCATCTAATATTCTTGACCTTGATGATTATAATTTAGTTTTAGAATGCTTCACTCTTATTTTGTTAGGCAATGATATTATGGTTTTGGTTGGTTAAACTTAAACTTTGATGTTGTACTTAATACTTATTATGGTTTTGGTTGGTTGAACTTAAACTTTGGTTGCTTGATGGTTAAAAGTTAATGGTTGCTTGATGGTTTAACTTAAATATTTATTTTGGTTGGTTGAAACTTGAAAGTTAATACTTGTTGATGATTCTACGTCTATTTTAGGTAAATACTTGTTGAAGGTTCTATTTTTGATTGAAGGGTAATACCTTGATGGTTTTAGTCTTTTGCTGTTTATACTTTCTAATTGTTGGTTTGATGTTTTCTTATTGAAATGTAAAAAAAAATCCTTTTAATTTCTTTAAAAAATGAAAATAAAATAAAATGAAAAAAGATGGGCAAGCCCGTCGCCTGCCAACCCGCCACCTTGGTGGGGCGGGCTAGATTTTCATGCCCATTTCAACTTGGCGGGCATGCCCGCTGTCATACCCCAATTCTGTCCGGGCATTTTAAAAAATTCATAAATTCGATTTTTATTTCAATTTGCATCATATACACAGCATGACATGCATTCCATCATAAATAATAACTAAAATATCAGTCAGAATAAATTTATTGAAAATGCAGACAAATCGGTTGAATAGTTTCTTAAGAACATGCAAATATCAGCGGGTAAAAAGTTTCAAAATTAAAATTGCAGACGCCAGTATTATTAATCTACGGTTCACGCAGTTTAACCTGGTGTGCTAATTACATTTTTCAGCGGCTGTTTTGGTTGCGCTTTGACCCGCCTGAGTCTTTTAACCGGTGCAAATCTATTTCAAAATTTAACGAAACGCTGTATTTTTTCAATAAGTATATTTTGTGATGATAATTTTAGTGTACCCGATTTAATTTTTCGAGCAAATTTATATCTGATCCCTATTTATAATCGGTCACTATTTTTTAGTTTAGTTATTTAATTAAAGTAATTAGTTTTTTTTTTTAAAAATCAAATATTGATTAGAAATTTTATAAGTATATTTCCTTAAATAAATAATAATTATTTGAAAAAAATAAATATCTGTAACACCTCAAAATTTTCCCTCCTCTCTTGGGACTAGTTTAGCATATTGCATTTCATATTTTAGGGCTTTAGGCATGGCATAGTGCATATCATGTGAAAATAAGAAGATCATCCTCCAAAGTCTTTTCAGAAGATTGGAAGTTACATGATTCAAGCCTGAGGGTTTCTTCAAGAATTGATCATCAACCATCTGAGGGTTTGTGCTTCAGTTAGGGTTTTCCTGATCCTTCAAAGGGTGAACATTATCTTGGTTTGCAAGGGTATATCACCATCATCATGTTTATGTGCCTCAATTAGGGTTTCATTGTTCATGCTCAGGTTCCTTTAGATTAGGGTTTTGACCTTTGGTCAACCCTAATCAATGACTTTCCTGCAGCCAGGGTTTCTCAAGGAGATGAGGCATTCTATTGAGATGAGAATCACATGAGTATTATATTGAGCATATATGAGCTAGGGTTTCATTTCTGAGCCACTTCCCCAAGTGGTTGAGGCTCAAGCTGATCAGGGCATTTCCAGGTCATCTGAGGACCATAAAAGTCAACTGTGCAAGAGCTGAGGGCTATGAAGTGGGGAAATGAGTTTCAACATTTCAATCATGTTCAAAATAGGTTAATTTGTCATTTCAAACATCTATCTTGAAGGTTTTGAAGTCAGGGCAAAAGTTTCCCAAAATGGAAAGTGACTTGTAATTGAAAGTTTCTAAAAATGGCAAGTTTTTGGTCCACATTCAACTTGACTTTGCAACATCAAAGAAGCTTCAAATGGATTTTTGGTGAACATGAAAGTTGAAGATCTTTCTCTCCTTTTTTCAAAAAGTCCTAGATCATGATCATCTGATGAATGGTTGGGAAGTTATGGCCAAATGATCTCAAAGTATACATGGAATTTCAAAGTGGCATAACTTTTGATCCAAAACTCCAAATTGGTCCACTCTTTTTGCAAAATGCTTGTCTTGACCAATACTTTCTAAATCTACCATTTCCTTGCATGGAAAAAGCTCATGTGATAACTTGTTCATCCATATGCATTTTGGAGGGAAAATGGAGAATTCAAAATTGGTTGATGCTACAAACAAAATATCACTCCCATTGTGTTTATTAGATGATTTTAAGTGGATTTGGACCATTCCATGGCACTATTCACGTATGGTTTATGCATGCTACCTCATTTTTCATTTTTTGCAAAATACTCCATATCTCACTAATCTCAATTAGTCCTTGCCTAATCCTAATTACAGCATGATTAGCACATGATATAAAAGCTAAATCCTAACAGAATTTGCCATAACCACAATTCTAGATCTAGAATTCATTTTCCCTCCAAAACTCTCTCTCCTTGAATTTCAAAAATTCTTCACACAACCACAAGATTTCTTCATAGATCCATCATCCTCATGGAATTTGGAGCGGGAATCATTCATCATTCGTGGAAATTGAGTTGGTTTTGAAGCTATTCAAGTGCATGGACATAGTGATGGAACTTGAAGATTGAGCAAGATCCAAGTGCTTTCAACCATTAATTCTTACTCAAAGCTTCAAATCAAGATTACTGGAGTGAATATGGATCATTTGGAGGCTTGAACACGTGGATTTGAAGCACTGCCATTCCAAGTAAGTGGAAACTCGACCAGCTTATTTCTCCAATTTCTTGACATAATCATGTAGATCTTGCTTAGGTGAGGATGCTGCTAGTTTTAGAATTAAAAATGGTGAAGAAATGAGGAAGATATGATGATTTTAAGTTTAGATCTAAGAACTTCTCGCCTTCGATTTGAACGATCCATGGAGAATTAGGATTAGCTATGGTGATATTTGGAATGTGCGTGAGGAGAGCTTTCCAACGATATAAAGTTTGATGAATTCTGCAAATTTTCGTGGCGGAGCTCCGCCGGAGACGGTCGGAGAAGACGGTGGAAACCACCGTCCACCGCCGTCTGAACCTTGGCTAGGGTTTATGCAGCAAACACTGAGTTTTGGAACGCGCCATGAACCTTCAGGTCTTCTGTTCGAATCCAGCGCTTGCACATTTCATTTGTTTTTATCAAGCGCGCCTATAGCCTCCAAGTCCCCTGTTCGATACCTCGCTTGGAATTTTCTTTCTTTTATTTCACTTAAACGCGCCATGAACCTTCAGAACCAGAGTTCGATTCTCACGCTATGCATTTTTTCCAATTGTTTTCTTCATGGAGCGCATTTGATCCTTAGGCACCTGTGTTTAATCCCTGGCCATGCACATTTCTATTTCTTTCACATTTCATTTTTCACATGATTTTTCATTATTATTTCAATATTATTTCATCAAATTCTAAAATTCATAACAAATAGTAGGAATATCCAATTTAATCCAAACTTTTTTCCACATGCTTGTGTTGATGTCTATTATTTTTTGATGTTAATTTCCTGATTTTTGTGCTGCTGGATTTTTAAATGTGCTTGATTGTTTGAACATGATGCCAATTTGCTATGTTGTGTTAAATGTTTTGTGAAATGCTCATTGTTTGTCCAATTAACTTGAAATTTGGTATGCTTAATCCTAACACGTAGTGTGACTTTTTGGCTTTGGTTTGAGATTTTTATCATTTTTCATCACTGTTTTGGACACATGAACATATGGTGTGACAATTGGTGTCACAATTTGTATGTTGCACTTATGTATTTTCATTCATATGTCATTTGATCTCTTCTGGAGTTGAGTTTTTGTATGATGTTCATTCTTAACATGAGGAGCCTGTATAAAAAATTTCATGATCATTGGATACATTTCTGTTTTAATGTGGATTTTCTATTCTTGATGTCCAATTGTGTGCACATTGCTTGCCTTTGATTTATCTTGATCATTTTAAGCATTTGCCTAATGATTTGGCTTTGGTCCTTTTGAGGACACTTTCTTGTTTGATTAAATGTACTTCATGTGAAATATTGACTTCTGTTTTGACTATTTGACTTGCCTTTGACCCTATTCTTTGCACTAGTGGTTTGTACTTACCAATTGTGTTTTGTGTTTCAGGTATTGAGCATTTAGCACTAATGTTTGGTTTGGTCTCATTACTTGAGATGCAAGATGCTTTTTGTCGCATTACGCGAAAAACCGGCGGGAAAACGAAACAACAGAGCCGCCACCGTGCGTTATTTATCCCAAAAGAGGGAAAGGAAACACTCGAAGTAAACCTGGAAAAGACATGGTCTCGCGACCAGAGAGAGATGGGATCGGGAGTCGGTTATGCGAAGGGAAGGTATTAGCACCCCTACGCATCCGTCGTACTCGACGGGATCCACGCACAAAAGAAAAGATAAGGTTGCTAAAAATTGCTCAGACATCACACAAGGCTGGAAAGAAACACAGAAAGACAAAAGAAACTAACTCGGCAGGATATCGCATCCTGGGCCTACGTAGTCTGTCAGGCACAGACATCAGAGTCGACGTAGTTCGGGACAAGGGGAAACGTGCTCGCTAGGATGTCGCATCCTATGCATACGTATCTTCTCTGACCGGAGAAGAATCAGAGCACTCGTAGCTCGGCTAACGCACGCCAAGCAAAACAAAGACATGAAACCAACTGCCAATCGCTGGACTTACGTCAGACTCCACACCAACAGGCAAACATGGAAACCGAATGCCAATCGCTGGACTTACATCAGACTCCGAACCAACAAACACACACTGGAAACCAACTGCCAATCGCTGGACTTACGTCAGACTCCAACACACACAAGGGACAAAAAGCAAAAGGTTGCCAGGAGAGATCAACTCAATCTCCTGCCTACGTACCTCATCTGGTATGAGGATCAGGGCGACGTAGTTCCCCTACGCAGGGAAAAAAGACTAGCCTAACCAGAAACAAAGGGAGACACAAACTACTAGGGAGACTACGACTCGAGCCTAGAAGTTATCATGCATACGATCCCTATGTTAAGGTTTCTATCTAACTTGCACAGGGAGCAAGCTATCCTAAACAGCACCAGCAAATACATACAAACACAATAAAGCAAGCACACACACTATATGCAAACAATTGGGCTCATACAAGGTTAGGCTGTAGAACAAGCCAACTGGAATGGGGTGTTTGTAGCTCTTAACCCTAACATTGAGAGTTAGGGTGAAGCAGATGAAATGGGAAGTGAGGGTAAGACCTCACAGCTCTTATCCCTGGCCTGGGAGAGCTTCAGACAAATGAAAGGGTTGGAGTTCAGAAAGTAGGAACTCTTCTCCACATATGACTGACACAACAAAGATCTTGGGCTATTATCCACAATGCATCAACACATGGTGTGAGCAAAGTGGATGACACACTGAATAGCAGGAGATGGATTACACATCTCTTTTATCTGCCAATTGCCTCATAAGAGGACTTTTCCTGCTTGGCACAAAGATAAACAAACACAAGCATTGCCTCTTAAGGAGGGCTTCAGACAGGTGCCTGCCCACATAACAGGACAGGTCTTCCAGACTACATGAAGTCAGAGAGTTATACCTCAGTGGTTAAACAACCAAGCAAAGCAAAAGCAAGTTCAAAAGAACTCAAAGCAACTTAGGTACCTGAAAAAATCTAAACCAATCAGTACACAAGTCAAACAAACAGACAGACAACAGTCATCAGGCAATATTACACAGTCAGACAAAGCATTAGGCAACAATGTGCAAGGCACAAGCCATTGGGCAACTTGTTCTCAAAACCTACAAAACAACTCAATATTAGCCAACATCAATCAACTATTCAACTCAAATAAGTGAACCATTCCAACCATGGCAATATGCTTCTTAACCTGAAATCCACAATCCAAACAGTGAGTTCAAACCACTAGGTCAAAACCTAGGGTCAAAAGTAGGTCAAACATTCAAAACAGAACATGAAATTTAACATGAACCATCCTTATCCAATCAAGAACACAACTCGAAAGGTCCCATATCAATATCATTAACCAAAAGCATTTCATGAACCAAACATGGCAAGGTATGCAAATTGTGACCACATTGTGACATCAGAAGAAATAAATGCACATTAAATAAAAAATGATTCAAATAATTCCAACAAAATTCATGATCAATCACAACATCTATAACATGCATCATACAAAAAATCAGGAGCATAGGATATCATTTGGCATGGCAAACACATCATTCAAATTGAACATCACAAGGTGTGACACAAATTGTCACACCAACTTAGCATGATCATAAAACAGAAATGACAAGTGATAAAAATACAAAATCAACACCAAAATGTCAAGCAATGTGTCTAGTTATAGCATGCAAAATTTCACATTCATTGGATCAAAGACCAGCATTTCACAAAGGTATGAGCATGGCAAGGTCAAATGTGCATACATGTGCAAACTCCTTAGACAAAATATTTTCCAGGCCAGGCACAACTTGCATTTTAATAATCATAAAAAACTAGATAGAATGAGGAACACAATGCAAAAAATTGGAGATCATTTGGATGATTTTTCAATTTTAAATGAATTTTGGAAGTTGAGAAAATTTGAAAGATGATTTTGGAGCCAAGGCATGAAAATATGAAGGAACATGTGAGAAAACACAAGGCAATTTGGAAAATGCACTCAACCGGTATCGAACCATGTACAATTTCAAACTACCTAGCGCGCCACAGTCAAACGACGACGTTTTGGCATTCAAACCCTAACGCGCGCTGCATGGATTCAAAAAATCCGCAGGTAATATGCATGCAATCAGCAGGAAATCTTATGCGTTTTGTAACAAAATTTGCAGGAAAATCTCCAGCTAAACTGGAAAATGAAGAACACGTCCAAAAGTGCTCAACTATGCTTCATGATGGTGAATTAAGCAATGAAAAGTGTTTAAGTTTGAAGAATTTTTGAAAAAAAGTGAGAGAAAAATTTGGAGATTTTGGTGATTCTAGATCTAGAATTGTTAAATCTGATGAAAACAGTTATGATTAAGCATATATACTCTATGCTAATCATGTTTAAGAGAGGTTTAGGGCAAATGCAAATGAGATTAAGAAGCTTTGTGGTGTAAGTGAAAAAATGATATTTTCTCTCCATGCACCCTCATGCACGTGAACAGTGCATGTTCAAGGTCAAAAATGCCTAAAAATGAGTTCATGCACATGTTGGAATTGGTTTGGTATGCACGTGTTCAACCAAAATGAAGTTATGCAATTTCTTCCCAAAATCTTCATGAATGAACCAATGCCATGCAAATGAGATTTCATGTCAAATTATGGTATGCTTGGAAAATACATGTTATAAGGATCAATATGCAAAAAGAACCACTCAAATTGGAGTTTTGGTTTGAAAGTTATGCTCATTTGAAGTTTGAAACACACTTTGCCATGATTGGACCATATCTCCTCAACCACACATGAGAAATTCATGATCTTGGACTTTTTGGAAATGGGAGAGAAAGATATTCAACTTTCATGTTGGACAAAATTTCATTTGAAGCTTTCTTGATGATGTAATATTGAGTTGAAGTTGGTCCAAAACATTTCCATTTTTGGAAAGTTCAAATTACAGGTCACTTGCTATTTTTGGAAAGTCTTGATCTGACTTCAAATCCTTCAATGTTAATGTTTGAGATGTCCAATGAGACTTGTTTGAACATGAATGAGGCATCACTGACAATTTCCCACCTCCAAATCCATAGTTGAATTGACAGTTGACTTTTGTTGACTTTTCAGGGTTTCAGATGATTTGCACATGGACTGATGAGTCTTGAGCCTTCAATCCTTGGCCAAACCACTTCAAAGTGATCCTTGAATCATGTGAACTCATTGCACCGACCCTAGGGCTTTGATCCCATGGACAATGCTCTTGTTGCCTTGCACAGTTGAATCTTCTAACCAGTCTTGACTGATGACATGTAGTGGACTATGCAATGACAATGCAATGTTAATGACCTAAAATGAAATGTATGTACAAATGGAAGGTGCAAATTTGAGGTGCTACACTTTTGACTACTAACCTTTGTTGTGTTGTAGGTCCATTGATGTGATGAACTCACTTGAGTGCTTGCACTTATGACTTGCATTGTGTAGATATTGCATAAGTTACACTGTTGTCTGTTGGTTTTCTGAATACAATACTAACTGTTAAGCTTTTGTACAGGTACATTAGCCGCTTGCTAGCTAGCTTTTGCTTTGCTTTGGAGTGTGGTTGATACACCACTGAGGTTGTTTAGCCTTCTCACTCCATGTAGTCTGGAAGTCCTGTCACTTTTTTGGCAGGCATTTGGCTGAAGTCCTCCTTAAGAGGCAATGACTGTGTTTGTTTATATTTGTGCTAAAGACCTCCAAGTGAGGCATGCTACTTGTTAAGTCCTCCTAAGTGAAGAGGCAATTGACAGATAGAAGGGACTAGCAGCCAGTCCCCTGTTATTTGTTGAGTCGTTCATTATGCTCGCACTACGTGCTGATGCTCTTGAACCTAACCCAAGATCTTGTATAGTGTCAGTCAAGTGGAATAGGGTCCCTCTTTCTGGATCCCCACGCTTTCATTGATTTGAGCTCACCCCGGCTAGGGTTAAGAGCATGAAGTCTAATCCTCATTTCCATCTTTATTCAGCTTCACCCTAACTCTCAATGTTAGTGGTTAAGAGCTCCAGCATACCCCTACAGTTTTGGCTTGTTTGTCGAGGTTGATATGACCCCTCTTGACTAAAGCCCAACCATTTGTCTGAGCCTCTTGTTTGTATATAGTGTGTGATGCTCGATCATTTGTGATTGGTGTTTATTTGCTATTTGATTGACTTGCTTCCTGTGCGAGTTAGGTTTTGTTTAGATACCTCAACCTAGGGAGATTGTGGATTGCATGACAACTATTAGGCTCGAGTCAGTCTCCCTTTTAGTTTGTTATTCCCCGGTCTCTGGTTAGGAGAGAGTTTCTCCCCTGTTAAGGGGAACTACGTCGCTCTGATTCTCATACCAGATGAGATACGTAGGCAGGAGATCGTGCGAGATCTCTCCGGGCAACCTTTTGTTTTTTTTTTTGAGTGTGTTCAACCTTTTTCTTTTTTGTGTGTGTTTTGTGTGGCAACTATTAGGCTCGAGTTCCAGACTCCCTATTAGCTTGTTGATCTGATAACCTTTTGCTTTGGTGTTCGCTGGTTAGCGTGTGCTTGTTTGGAGTCGGATGTAAGTCCAGGTTTGGCATTCTGTTTCCTTGTGTGTGTGTTTGGAGTCGGATGTAAGTCCATCTATTGGCATTCCGTTTCCTTGTTTGTGTTTGTTTTGAGGAGTTAGATATAAGTCCAGCTATTGGCATTCTGTTTCCTTGTTGAGTTTTTTCTTTTGACGTCTCAGTGTCTCTTTTCGGTGTTTGTTTCGGCGTGCGTTAGCAGAACTACGAGTGTTCTGATTCTTTCTCTGGATAGAGAAGATACGTAGGCATAGGATGCGATATCCTAGCGAGCATGTTTCCTATTTCCCCGAACTACGTTGACTCTGATGTTTGTTTCTGACAAACTACGTAGGCCCAGGATGCGACATCCTGCCGAGTCCGCTTCCTCCGTTTTCTTCCACCTGTTTATTATTCCAGTGTGTGCATTCTTTGAGCAGTCTATTAGCAACCTTTTCCTATTCTTTTGAGCATGAATCCCATCGAGTACGACAGACGTGAGGGGTGCTAATACCTTCCCCTTGCGTAACCGACTCCCGTACCTTGCAATCTTTGGTCGTAAGACCGTTCCTTTCCCCTTTCTTAGGTTAGTCCAACGCTTCCTTTCCGTCATAGGATGAATAGCGTCGGTGGCGGCTCTGTAAATTTGTTTTTTCCGCCGGTTGTTTTTCGCGTTGCGACAGCTGGCGACTCTGATGGGGAACTTAAGTTGACCTCTTGCTGGTACATCTCCCTTAAGCGAGTCAATCCTAGCGCTCTCTAGGATAGTTCTGGTTGCTTTTACTGCTCTATTTATTGCATTTATGATTATTATGCTGTGTATATATTTGCATATATGTTTGCATGCATCATATTATCATTATGCTGGATTCTGGACAGGTTTGGTTCCTTTGATTTTGGGGTGGGTGTTCTGAGTGGGGCTAAAACCCAGGCCCGAGTATACACCTAGGATTAGCGTGGTCTTATGTTGCCTCTCATGTTAGGTCAACATGTTTTTGGCAATATGACATACCACAGCCGGACGAGGTTCTTTTGAGATAGCTTTTCCATTGTGGAGTATCCACTTTGGTTGGGTTACCTCTTTTGAGCTGTTGACTTTGGTGACCGTTCTTTCCCGGATCTTTGGTTTAGATGATCTTATGAGAGCTGCAACGGCACACCCGAAAGGGCAAACCCGTTGAGTATCTTGTCCGATTGTCGAGACCATTATCTGCCTTAGGATGACCTTATTAGAATTCACCTGTGAGGGGAGGGTTTGATTCTTACAGATGCAGATTCTGTTGGTGACTCTCTGATGGTGACTTTGGTTCAGTTGGATTATGGATATTTATTTCTGACACGCCGGAGTTCTGTCCGTGGTATTTATCAGCGGGTTCCGTTTATTTCAGATCCCCGGGTTGAATTTGAAGTTATTTGTTCAGAGGTTCATGTTGTTATCAGATCAGTGGTTTTCCAGTGATGATGGTGATATATCCTCAGGTTCCGTTTATTTCGGAACCCCGAGTTGGATTTATGGTTGCTCAGTACCTCAAATGGTTGTGATCAGTTCAGAGACCGGAATCCAGTGCAGTGAATGTTCAGATGACTTGGAGGATGGCACAGTGCATTGCTTCATGCATCCGCATCATTCACATTTTGCATTTATCCGCATCTAACTCATGTTTATCCATATGCAGGGGACATTCTTGATTGAGATCCTGGTTGAGAGACATTCTTGTTCCAGATATGAGGGCCGACTTGAAAGATGATGTCGTCTATAGTTTCTTTGACCCAGAGATTGGCGTGCTGAAAGATATGATATCATTGATTACACCTGACCGTGTGGGGATGTTCCGTGAGGCTTATGGAGGTATTCTGAAGATGGTTTTCAAGCTTACAGATGGGGATAGAAGCGCCATCCATACTCTTCTCCAGTTTTATGATTCGGGTTTGAGATGTTTTGTTTTCCCGGATTACTTGTTGGGACCTTTGATGGAGGACTATGCCAGTATCCTGGGTATTCACATCAGAAACCAGATTCCATTCTATGTTACTAAGGGGGAACCTGATGTTGTTGAGATTTCTCGTGCTCTTTGTTTGAGCCCCGAAGTGACTAAAGGAGGTTTGAAAGAGAAGGTAAAGTTGCCCGGTTTTCCTCTGAGTTTCTTGGAGGCTCAGGCTAAGGAATATGCTGTTTTGGGTGATTGGAGGGCCGTTTGTGCTTTGCTTGCTGTCAGCATTTATGGAATCATCCTGTTCCCTAATCAGAAGAACTTTGTGGATATTAATGCCATCCGGTTGTTTGCTCAGAGGAATCCTATTCCTACCTTGGTTGGGGATGTTTATTACTCGGTCCATAATCGGAACGAGAAGCGGCGTGGGGGATTGATTAGATGCTGTGCTCAGTTGTTATACAAATGGTTCATGGGGTATTTGCCTTCCAAAGGTGCCTTTGTCTTTCTTGATCCTACTGTCAAATGGTCAACCAGGTTGATGGGTTTGCGAGCCAAGGACATAGCTTGGACTCACAATGGTATGGCTGGACGAGATTTTATTTACAGTTGTGGGAGTCTTCCCAATGTGCCTCTTCTAGGAGTTCAAGGTTGCATTAATTACAACCCGGTTCTGCTTAGGAGACAAATGGGATTTGCTGCGGAGGGTCCTCCCCTCGGGCGAGAGATTCAGGAGTCTTTCTATTTCCCGATTGAGGGTAATCAACCATTGTTGAGGCAAGTGTCTGGTGAATGGCACAACATTCAAAGGAAGGGCAAGGTTCCTTTTGGTAAGGTTAATAGCAGGTCTTTTCCTCCATTTGATAATTGGCTCAGAAGGAGGATTGAGCTCACGCATCTACCATTTCCCCGGGGTGATCCTGGGTATCCGTTGATTGAGGGGCCACGTTCTTCTGTCAGTATGGAAGAGTTCCTTGAGATGAAGAGGGAGAGAGATCAACTGCAGGCAGAGAAGACTGAGTTGGAGATGAGTGTTGCCAGAATCCAAATGGCTAATCAGGAAGTCAAGGGGAAAGCAGAAGACCAGGCTAAGAGACATGCCCTGGAGGTGAAGCGTTTTGAGATAGACACCGCTTATTATAGCAAGATCAGCCAAGCGTTAGAGTCATCTACAAAGGAGCACGACATTACCAAGGAGAAGTTGGCTAGAGTTTTGAGGGTCATTGAAGACGAGAAGAGAAGACAAATCCTTGTGAAGACTCAGAGAGAAGTTAGAACCAAAGTCCTTACCGCCGACTGGGAAGCAAAGCTGAAGGTTAAAGAAGAGGAGAAAGTGAAGATTATGGCCGAGAGAGATCATTATCTTGCTGAGAGGGACCATTATTTCTGACAGATGAAGATTCATCAGAAGGAGGTAGGAAGACTTCAGCAGGAGAACACTGAGCTCAGGTTCGCTGTGAAGTTTATCGAGATGGTTGATGATGCAGAGCCTTCTGCGGGACCTTCTTCAGTTTAGACTTTTATCGCAGTTATTATCATGTGTGGATTACCGTCAGGCATGTTGACGGAATTCACTTGCTTGTATTTTCTTTCTAATTCTGGAGGATTGTACTTGATTTGTATCAAGCCTGATGTATGACTCTTGCTCATATTGTGCACTTTTGATATACAGTGGTTATTATCATTCAGTAACTGATCTTCAAGCTTTATTTGCTTTTCTGTGCGCACTCACATAACACACACATGGTCGGGTGATATCTTTGCTAAGTCATAATTCTCTGCTCTGTATGGTGAAATCAAATGATTGGCGTCAGAATGTTGCTGTCAGATTCTTATCTGTCTCGATGAAACCAGGATCAAAAGACAGAGTGTTCCTCATGTGGATAGACATTACATTCATGCATGAATCATAATAACTTGTCTTCTATTTTGCAGGTGTCAGTTTCTAACGTGTTTGATTGTTACAGGAATCATTGCTCGCGCACGTAGAATCATTCCTTTGCACGTAGCACGTCCACACAGATACCCTACCAGGCGCAACAAATCCAAACTGATGGATACATCCAACGCAGATATTCTCGAGCTGAAAGAGAAGATGAGAGAGCTGATCAATGTTATGCAAGGGTTCGCCTTGGGGCAGAAGGCACTAGTTGAGAAAGTGGAGAAGCTTGAGCGGGCTTCTGCTGCCAACAGTGGTAATAATCTAAAGGGTGTCTCCAACAACGGTCTCGGTGGTTCTAGGGATGGTGGTGATCCCAGAAGGAAGACGACTACTGCTGGTGTGGTAATCAACAATGGTGGAGGTTTTGGTTTCACTGCAGGCGGTGGACCGGGTCCTATGGGCAATAATGTGAAAGATAATCAGCTTCCTCCTTTCCTTGTGGATGAGGAGGATAGAGAAGAAGATCAGTTCTCGGTACTGAATGAGCAGTTTGGCCAGTATGGTGTTCAACCGCCAAACAAAGAAATTCAGGTGTTAGCAGAGAAGATCAGGGCTTTGGAAAGCTATGCTACTCCGGGGGTTGTCAACATGTCAAACATGGGGCTGGTTGAGGGGATTGTGATCCCATAGAAGTTTAAAGCGCCTGCGTTTGATAAATACAATGGGAGTTCCTGCCCGGAAACTCATCTCCAGGCTTTTGTCCGGAAGATATCTGCCTATACTATGGATCAGAAGCTTTGGATGTACTTCTTCCAGGACAGCTTGTCTGGCGGGTCTCTGGAATGGTATACCAAGTTGCGGTCGTCGGATATCAAGAGCTGGCAGGATTTGGGGGATGCTTTCTTTAAACAGTACCAATTCAATGTTGACATGGCTCCTAGCCATACCCAGCTGCAGGTTATGTCTCAGAAGCCAAATGAAGGGTTTAAAGAATACGCTCAAAGGTGGAGGGAGTTGGCTTCCACAGTTCAACCTTCGTTGGTGGATAGGGAGATGTCCGATCTGTTTATGGGTACCCTGCAGGGGACTTTTGCCGAGAGAATGGTGGGTTGTCCCGTCACGGGTTTTACAGACATTGTGGTGGCAGGTGAAAGAATTGAAAGTTGGCTGAAGATGGGGAAGATACAGGGAAGTGCTTCGTCGTCTGGATCGAAGAAACCCTTTGGTAATGATCAGCGGAAGAAGGAGGGTGACGCGAGTGCTGTGTATGCCCAGAGGGGACAAGGTAGGGATCGTTACTACCAGCACACTGCTGCCGTAACAATTCCCGCTGATACTCAACCCGCTCAGCAACATCAACAACAGCAACAACCACAGCAACGACAACCGTTTCAACAAAGAACACAACGGGCCGGGTATCAAGTGAGAGGACGAATGACTGATCGTCAGTTTGATAGGCCGCCTGTGACATATTCATTTCTGTTGAAGAAGTTGAAAGACTTGGGGTTGGTTCAGTTGAGAACATTGGCTCCGTTGAGACCGGATCAGAGGCCTGCAAACTATGATGAGAACGCCAAGTGCGAATTCCATTCTGGTGCCCCTGGACACAATGTTGAGAATTGTAAAGCTTTTAAGCATCTTGTCCAAGATTTGGTAGACTCCAAGGCCATCAATTTTGCACCATCTCCGAATGTAAATGCTAATCCCATGCCTGCGCATGGTCAGATGGGGGTGAATGCAATTTCTAAGGATAGGAGGACGATTGGGATGATGAATGTAGATCAGTTGAGGACTCCATTGGCTGAGGTCAAGGGACAACTGTTAAAGAGTGGGGTCTTTCTGGATTGTGATGATTGTTGTGTTGCGTGCACCGTTGCCCCTAATGGGTGTGTATTATTGAGGGAGGCTGTCCAAAGAATGATGGATGAGGGAAGCCTCAGATTTGAGAAGGGTGATTTGGAGAAGGAGGATGTCTCCACCATAACCATCTATTTTGATCCGATCGACTTGTCAGCGCTGGCAGATGCGGCTCCGGTTACCATCACGTTACCTGGGCCTATTCCATATGAAAGCGATGATGATGTGCCGTGGGATTATGGTGGAGAGTTATATTGTAATGGAGAGAAGCAGGAAGATCAGACTGCAGGTGAAACCACCATTTCAAAGGTGGATAATGCCGAACCCAGTGGTTTCACTCGCAGTGGAAGGTTGTTTGCACCCGACATATTGAGGAGTGGGGAGGGAGAAAAAGAAAAGAAAGATAAGGCCGAGGCTTTAGCCAGGGCAAGAGGGAAGCAGGTGGTAAGTGAGGGTACTCTTGTAGCGACACCGGCGCATGTGGGGTCGGAGAAAGAACTTGATGATGAAGCTGAGGAGTTTCTGAGGATCATCAAGAAGTATGAGTATAAGCTTGTTGACCACTTGCAGCAGACTCCGTCTAAGATTTCAATCATGTCATTGCTATTACGCTCCGAGGGGAATAGAGAGGCTTTGTTGAAAATATTGAAGAGAGCCTATGTCCCACAAGAGATAACGATCAATCAGCTGGAGACAGTGGTGTCTAATGTTAATGCCAACCATGGGCTGGGTTTCACTGATTTGGATCTTACTGTAGACGGGCGTAATCACAATAGGGCATTACACATTGCGATGGAGTGTAAAGGAGCGGTGCTTTCGCACGTTTTGGTGGATACCGGCTCGTCGCTCAATGTGTTGCCTAAGAAGGCCCTGGCAAAGTTGGATTGCGAAGGAGTGGTGTTGAGGCCCACTGACCTGGTTGTTAGAGCCTTTGATGGTTCTAAAAGGGCTGTGTTTGGGGAAGTGGAGCTCCCTGTGAAGATCGGGCCCGAGGTGTTTAAGTCTGTGTTTTATGTCATGGATATTCAGCCGGCATACAGTTGCTTGTTGGGTCGACCATGGATACACGCTGCTGGGGCAGTGACTTCGACTTTGCACCAGAAATTGAAGTATATCTGGGACGGGCAGGTCGTAACGGTTTGTGGGGAAGAGGACATTTTTGTCAGCCACCTATCATCGTTCAAGTATGTTGAAATGGACGGTGAAATATTTGAAACACCGAGTCAAGCATTCGAAACCGTCAAGGTGGAGAATGCCATCTTTGCTAAAGAAGAGAAGAAGCTGTCCTTTTCTTCGTATAAGCAGGCCGCCGAGGCGGTGAAGAGCGGAGAAGCCCCAGGTTGGGGAAGGATGATTGATATTGCGGAAAAAGAAGACCGGTTTGGGGTTGGTTATCAGCCGGGCCGAGGCTCGTCTGGGCAGAGCAGAGGACGTCGTCAACCGTTCACGTTCACCAATGCGGGATTGCTAGATCCAGATCACGTCTGTGTGGTAGGCGAAGAAGCTGACAGTGACTGCGAGCTTGATCAGTGGATAAAACCGTGCGTACCAGAGATGGAGATCCAGAACTGGAAGGCCGAAAAGATCATCACTGTCATTCTACGTGAAGAGTAATATTTCTGTTTTTCAATTCTGTCTGCATGAAAACCATGCGTTTTGCCCGAAACGTAATGGTTCATTGTAAGGGCCACCTCATGTGTTTCATTTTGCAATATTTGCATCATCAATAAAAGGATGTTTTTCATTAAAAGCGGTGTTCCCTATTTTTCATTTATTTTTGCAGTTTAAAAATGAAAACAAATAAAAATGGCAATGTTTATTTTCATTTTTTTCTTTTAATTTGCTTCGTTCTGGCTCTAAAGCAATGCATGAATCAACATTCATGCAGATGCGATCATTCTCTGGATCTCATTGATATCAATCCTGTTACACCCTCATATGACTTCGACAATCCGATCTATCATGCCGAAGAAGAAGGTAAAGAAGATTGTGAACTGCCGGAGGAATTAGCCAGGATGTTGAAGCAAGAGGAGAAGGTGATTCAACCGCACGAAGAGCAAGTCGAGGTTGTGAACCTGGGTACCGAGGAGGTCAGGAAAGAAGTGAAAGTCGGGGCCACTTTAGAGGTGAATTTCAAGAGCAGAATGGTAGCCTTGTTTAAGGAGTATGTTGATATCTTCGCCTGGTCCTATCAGGATATGCCAGGGTTGGATACCGATATCGTTGTGCACAAGTTACCATTGAGAGCAGACTGTCCTCCAGTGAAGCAGAAGTTGCGCAGAACTCGACCTGAGATGGCCATGAAAATTAAAGAGGAAGTGCAGAAGCAGTTGGATGCTGGTTTCCTAGCTGTCACTAATTATCCGCCTTGGGTCGCGAACATTGTGCCGGTACCGAAGAAGGATGGAATGGTGAGGATGTGTGTGGACTACCGGGATCTAAACAGAGCTAGCCCGAAAGATGATTTCCCATTACCTCACATCAATGTATTGGTAGATAATACAACTCAATTCTCGGTGTTTTCCTTCATGGATGGCTTTTCTGGCTATAATCAAATCAAAATGTTGCCAGATGATATGGAGAAAACAACGTTCATCACACCGTGGGTCACTTTCTGTTATAAGGTGATGCCATTCGGTCTCAAGAACGCCGGTGCCACGTATCAAAGAGCTATGGTGACTTTGTTTCATGATATGATTCATCATGAAGTTGAATGCTATGTTGATGACATAATAGCAAAGTCCCAAACAGAAGAGGGGCATCTGGTAGATCTGGCCAAGTTGTTTGACCGATTGAGACAATTCAGACTGAGGTTGAATCCGAATAAGTGCACTTTCGGAGTGCGGTCCGGTAAGCTGCTGGGGTTTATTGTGAGCGAAAGAGGAATCAAGGTTGATCCTGCTAAAGTAAAAGCAATACAAGAAATGCCTGAACCGAGAACAGAAAAGGAGGTTCGTGGTTTCTTAGGTAGATTGAACTACATTTCACGGTTCATATCTCATCTAACAGCCACGTGTGAACCCATATTCAAGTTGTTGAGAAAAGATCAAACAGTCAGGTGGAATAATGATTGCCAAGCGGCATTTGAAAAGATAAAAGAATATTTGCAGGAGCCTCCGATTCTGATGCCTCATGTGGAGGGACGACCGTTAATTCTGTACTTGACGGTCCTCGAGGGGTCTATGGGGTGTGTACTGGGGCAGCATGACGAGTCTGGTCAAAAAGAGCATGCAATTTACTACCTTAGCAAAAAGTTTACCGACTGTGAAACAAGATATTCACTGCTCGAGAAAACTTGCTGCGCTTTGGTATGGGCTGCTCGCCGACTGAGACAGTATATGCTGGTTCATACCACTTTGTTGATTTCCAAGATGGATCCGATCAAGTATATTTTTGAGAAGCCAGCATTGACCGGACGGGTTGCGAGATGGCAAATGATTTTGACTGAATATGATATCCAGTGCACCTCTCAAAAAGCAATCAAGGGGAGTGTATTGTCTGATTACCTCGCCCAGCAACCCATTGAGGATTATCAACCGATGAAGTTTGAGTTCCCTGATGAGGACATCATGTTTCTCAAATCAAAAGATTGTGAGGAACCGATCCCGGAGGAGGGGCCTGACCCTGAGTCCGAATGGATTCTGATGTTTGATGGGGCCGTTAACATGAATGGTAGTGGAGTTGGTGCTGTTTTGGTTACGCCGAAAGGATCTCACATTCCTTTTGCTGCCCGACTAACATTTGAGTGCACCAACAATGTGGCTGAATATGAAGCTTGTATCTTGGGGATCGAAGAGGCGATTGATTTGCGGATCAAGAACCTTGTCATTTATGGAGATTCAGCTTTGGTCGTGAACCAGGTTAACGGGAAATGGTATACGCATCAATCTCATTTGACTCCATACCGGGACTATACGAGGAGATTGTTGACGTTTTTCACCAGGGTGGAATTACACCATGTGCCGAGAGAAGAGAATCCTTTGGCAGATGCTTTGGCCATTCTGGCTTCCTTGATTAAGGTGCAGTGGTGGAATCAGTTCCCTAGCATTGAGGTGGGACGTCTGGATAGACCGACTTATGTGTTTGCTGTTGAGACAGCGCCTGATGATGGAAAGCCGTGGTATTTTGATATCAAGCGCTATCTGGAAACCCAAGAATATCCTGAGGGAGCATCCAAGAAGGACCGAAAGACTCTGAGGAGGTTGGCCATGGTGTTCTATCTGAACAAGGATGGGGTTTTGTACAAGCGGAATTTTGATTGGGTGTTGCTTAGATGCGTCGATGACAGAGAAGCAAGCCAATTGATGAAAGAAGTGCACCAGGGGTCGTTTGGTACCCATGCCAGTGGTAATGCGATGGTGAAAAAGTTGTTAAGGGCTGGATATTATTGGATGACAATGGAGGCCCAATGTTTCAACTTCGTGCGGAAATGTCATAAATGCCAGATTTATGCTGACAAGGTGCACATGCCTCCAAACCCGTTGAGTTTGATGTCGTCTCCATGGCCGTTTTCTATGTGGGGCATTGATATGATCGGAAAGATCGAGCCTACGGCTTCGAATGGGCACCGGTTCATATTAGGGGCTATCGACTACTTCACCAAGTGGGTGGAAGCTGCATCTTATGCTAATGTGACGAAGCAGGTTGTTGCCAGGTTCCTGAAAAGAGACATCATTTGCCGATATGGGGTTCCTGAAAGAATCATTACTGATAATGGTTCTAATCTCAACAACAAGATGATGGCAGAACTGTGCCGGGAATTCAAGATCGAGCATCACAATTCTTCTCCTTATCGTCCGAAGATGAATGGGGCGGTCGAGGCGGCCAATAAGAATATTAAGAAGATTGTGCAGAAGATGGTCGTGACCTATAAGGATTGGCATGAGATGTTACCGTTTGCATTGCATGGGTATCGAACCTCGGTGCGTACATCTACTGGGGCAACGCCTTTCTCGCTTGTGTATGGGATGGAAGCCGTGATACCAGTTGAGGTCCAGATTCCTTCATTGAGAGTCCTGATGGACGTGAAATTAGACAAAGCTGAATGGGTAAGGACTCGGTATGAAGAGTTGAGCCTGATTGAGGAAAAGAGGCTGGCGGCCATTTGTCATGGGCAGTTGTACCAGCAGCGAATGAAGCGTGCTTTTGACCGAAAGGTGCGACCTCGTGTGTATCACGTAGGAGATATGGTGTTGAAAAGGATCCTTCCTCCTCAGAACGATCGTCGGGGCAAGTGGACACCCAACTATGAGGGTCCATTCGTGGTCAAGAAGGTTTTCTCTGGCGGAGCCTTGTTGTTGACAACCATGGATGGCGAGGATTTTCCATCCCCTGTGAATGCGGACGCAGTTAAAAAATACTTCGTATAAGAGACCCGCTGGACGAAAAGAATAAAATAGTCCAGGCAAAAATGGGCATCCCGGCGAACCAGAAAAAATGAAAAAGGTTCGGGCAAAAGTTAGGGATAAAAAGAAAAACTGTACACCCGGCAAGTCGAAAACCCCACAAGGGCGGCTTGGGCAAAAACGCGTATCCCGGTGGACTGAAAACTCGAAAGGGCGGTCAAGGCAAAAGAGGGAATGAAACGAACAACTGCGTCTAGCATGATCGTTTGTGTTTTGGTTAAGACACGTGGATGATCGCCGACAGGGATCGGTCGGAAGCGTCTTGTTCAAAAGGCAGAAAACACGGAGAGTCTTGAGGACATATGGGGTGTAACCGAGTTGGAACTCGATGAGATCACGGGTTCACATTGCCATTAGGATAGATTTTCCTTTTGTGCGCAATTACCTCTTTTCAGGGATTGCTTCCTGTGTATTGCTCAGTTATGAGCCACCTTTTTTTCAATCAATAAAGTGCATATTCAGTCAAATAATTTTGTTTTTGTTTTCATTACCGCTTTGATTGCAAAAACATTCGTTTATTTTGATAAAGAATCTTTGCATTTTGAGATATGGAGATCCCTTCCAATGCATGTTTATAGGATTGTAAACTTGAAATCTTATTCGGAAGGTTGAGTGACCCAGGTGTTGAAATTTTGGCACGCCTGGGGAACGTTTTTATCTAACGATCTCTTTTGCAGGTGCTGTTAGATATTTTCACTCACTTGTAGGTTGTGATGAGAAGCCTTTTGACAAAAGATCCCCGTGGAGTCCAATCAGGGACAAGGGACTGAAGAATGGTGCAAAGACGGCGAAAGACGTGCGACGATCCTGGAGGATTAATCAAGAAGACTCTTCAAAGTTTGAAATAGAAAGTTAACACTTTGGTTAAATGGTGGATACCAGTGTTCGACGAGTCGACAGGTGTTCCGTGTCTAACATTCCGTACCTCCCTAGCGGATTCGAGATCGGTGTTTCCTCGACAACCAGGCCTGAGGTTGTTTCCCCTAGCAGGGTTGAGCTTGTTATTTCCCCAGCAAGTCGAAGATTGTTGTTTCCCCAGCGGAGGTGTGTGTTGGTAGCTGTTTCCCCAGCGAAGTCCCCAAGCGGATCGGGTTCAGTGGAGTTCATCCCTGGTGAGGGTTGTCCTTTCCCCAGCCGCAGTGCTATTACCCAGCAGGGTTGGAGATTTGGAGTGGTATCAAGTTCCTCAGCAGAGTGCCTCGAGCTCCCTAGTAGAGTCCCTTGAGGGGGATACTTTTTATGCATTCATCATTTAGAAAATCATAGCATATTGCATAATTAATTGCGTAGCATTTCCATGGTTATGGAGCATTACGTTGAAAAAAAAACTCATGCATCAGCATTACAAGTATAACTAGTCTCAAGCCGTGGTTACTGCTTGAGAATTGGTTCAGCTGTTTGGAAGATGTTACTCTGAGGAGTTTAGCATCGTGACGTTGGGTCAACGGTATTCCCCAGTAGTGCGATATTGGAGGAAGATTTCTGTCGTGCGAGATGGAAGTAAGAATCATCATCAGAAGTTTTGGGGTTCAAGAAAAGCAAAAATATAAAAACAATAATCCCCAGCAGATGTGGCATTCATGCCAGTTTCCCGATATCCAGATCGAAGAAGTTTCCGACATTCAGGTCGAAGCACTTGTGGCATTCAGGCCAATTTCCCGATAACCAGATCGAAGGAGTTTCCGACATTCAGGTCGAAGTACTTGTGGCATTCAGGCCAGTTTCCCGATAACCATATCGAAGGAGTTTCCGACATTCAGGTCGAAGTACTTGTGGCATTCAGGCCAGTTTCCCGATATCTAGATCGAAGAAGTTTCCGACATTCAGGTCGAAGCACTTGTGGCATTCAGGCCAGTTTCCCGATATCCAGATCAAAGGAGTTTCCGACGTTCAGGTCGAAGCGCTTAAGGCACTCAGGCCAGTTGTTCTGGTATTCAGACCGAAGTGGCGTGCAGGCCAGTTTTCCCGGTATTCAGACCGAAGTGGAATTCAGGCCAATCTCTCGGTGTTCAGACCGATATTAATAATTTCATATCTTCTGATACTCAGATCGAAGTTGGTCTCCAGTATTCAGACTGATGAGCGGCATTCAGGCCATGGTTCCCGTGTTACCATTTATTTTGGTATCCTGGTTAATATTTTTCGGTATTCAGGCCGACTCTCACCGTATCAGACGGAATTTTCTTTCGAGATCATCTCTTTGCCGATTCTGACAGGCATTGTTAATTATTTCCCAACAGAGCGCAAATTGTTTGTCTGTTCTTGGTATTCAACCACTCTTCACCCTGATCATCTGAAAGCCGAGACTGTTCATATCGACAGGTTCACAGTGGATTGAATAGGGGCAGCTGTAACACCTCAAAATTTGCCTTCCTCTCTTGGGACTAGTTTAGCATATTGCATTTCACATTTTAGGTCATTAGGCATTGCATAATGCATATCATGTGAAAATAAGAAGATCATCCTCCAAAGTCTTTTTAGAAGATTGGAAGTTACATGATTCAAACCTGAGGGTTTCTTCAAGAATTGATCATCAACCATCTGAGGGTTTGTACTTCAGTTAGGGTTTTCCTGATCCTTCAAAGGGTGAACATTATCTTGGTTTGCAAGGGTATATCACCATCATCATGTTTTTGTGCCTCAATTAGGGTTTCATTGTTCATGCTCAGGTTCCTTTAGATTAGGGTTTTGACCTTTGGTCAACCCTAATCAATGACTTTCCTGCAGCCAGGGTTTCTCAAGGAGATGAGGCATTCTATTGAGATGAGAATAACATGAGTATTATATTGAGCATATATGAGCTAGGGTTTCATTTCTGAGCCATTTCCCCAAGTGGTTGAGGCTCAAGCTGATCAGGGCATTTCCAGGTCATCTGAGGACCATAAAAGTCAACTGTGCAAGAGCTGAGGGCTATGAAGTGGGGAAATGAGTTTCAACATTTCAATCATGTTCAAAAGAGGTTAATTTGTCATTTCAAACATCTATCTTGAAGGTTTTGAAGTCAGGGCAAAAGTTTCCCAAAATGGAAAGCGACCTGTAATTGAAAGTTTCCAAAAATGGCAAGTTTTTGGTCCACATTCAACTTGACTTTGCAACATCAAAGAAGCTTCAAATGGATTTTTTGTGAACATGAAAGTTGAAGATCTTTCTCTCCTCTTTTCAAAAACTCCTAGATCATGATTATCTGATGAATGGTTGGGAAGTTATAGCCAAATGATCACAAAGTATACATGGAATTTCAAAGTGGCATTACTTTTGATCCAAAACTCCAAATTGGTCCACTCTTTTTGCAAAATGCTTGTCTTGACCAATACTTTCTAAATCTACCATTGCCTTGCATGGAAAAAGCTCATGTGATAACTTGTTCATCCATATGCATTTTGGAGGGAAAATGGAGAATTCAAAATTGGTTGATGCTACAAACAAAATATCACTCCCATTGTGTTTATTAGATGATTTTAAGTGGATTTGGACCATTGCATGGAACTATTCACGTATGGTTTATGCATGCTACCTCATTTTTCATTTATTTGAAAAACACTCCATATCTCACTAATCTCAATTAGTCCTTGCCTAATCCTAATTACAACATGATTAGCACATGATATAAAAGCTAAATCCTAATAGAATTTGCCATAACCACAATTCTAGATCTAGAATTCATTTTTCCCTCCAAAACTCTCTCTCCTTGAATTTCAAAAATTCTTCACACAACCACAAGATTTCTTCATAGATCCATCATCCTCATGGAATTTGGAGCAGGAATCATTCATCATTCGTGGAAATTGAGTTGGTTTTGAAGCTATTCAAGTGCATGGACATGGTGGTGGAACTTGAAGATTGAGCAAGATCCAAGTGCTTTCAACCATTAATTCTTACTCAAAGCTTCAAATCAAGATTACTGGAGTGGATATGGATCATTTGGAGGCTTGAACACGTGGATTTGAAGCACTGCCATTCCAAGTAAGTGGAAATTCGACCAGCTTATTTCTCCAATTTCTTGACATAATCATGTAGATCTTGCTTAGGTGAGGATGCTGATAGTTTTAGAATTAAAAATGGTGAAGAAATGAGGAAGATATGATGATTTTAAGTTTAGATCTAAGAACTTCTCACCTTCGATTTGAACGATCCATGGAGAATTAGGATTAGCTATGGTGATATTTGGAGTGTGCGTGAGGAGAGCTTTCCAATGATATAAAGTTTGATGAATTCTGTAAATTTTCGTGGCGGAGCTCCGCCGGAGATGGCCGGAGAAGACGGTGGAAACCACCGTCCACCGCCGTCTGAACCTTGGCTAGGGTTTATGCAGCAAACGCTGCGTTTTGGAACGCGCCATGAACCTTCAGGTCTTCTGTTCGAATCCAGCGCTTGCACATTTCATTTGTTTTTATCAAGCGCGCCTATAGCCTCCAAGTCCCCTGTTCGATACCTCGCTTGGCATTTTCTTTCTTTTATTTCACTTAAACGCGCCATGAACCTTCAGAACCAGAGTTCGATTCTCACGCTATGCATTTTTTCCAATTGTTTTCTTCATGGAGCGCATTTGATCCTTAGGCACCTGTGTTCAATCCCTGGCCATGCACATTTCTATTTCTTCCACATTTCATTTTTCACATGATTTTTCATTATTATTTCAATATTATTTCATCAACTTCTAAAATTCATAACAAATAGTAGGAATATCTAATTTAATCCAAACTTTTTTCCACATGCTTGTGTTGATGTCTATTATTTTTTGATGTTAATTTCCTGATTTTTGTGCTGCTGGATTTTTAAATGTGCTTGATTGTTTGAACATGATGCCAATTTGCTATGTTGTGTTAAATGTTTTGTGAAATGCTCATTGTTTGTCCAATTAACTTGAAATTTGGTATGCTTAATCCTAACATGTGGTGTGACTTTCTGGATTTGGTTTGAGATTTTTTATCATTTTTCATCACTGTTTTGGACACATGAACATATGGTGTGACAATTGGTGTCACAATTTGTATGTTGCACTTATGTATTTTCATTCATATGTCATTTGATCTCTTCTGGAGTTGAGTTTTTGTATGATTTTCATTATTAACAAGAGGAGCATGTATACAAATTTTCATGATCATTGGATACATTTCTGTTTTAATGTGGATTTTCTATTCTTGATGTCCAATTGTGTGCACATTGCTTGCCTTTGATTTATCTTGATCATTTGAAGCATTCGCCTAATGATTTTGCTTTGGTCCTTTTGAGGATACTTTCTTGTTTGATTAAATGTGCTTCATGTGAAATATTAACTTCTGTTTTGACTATTTGACTTTCCTTTGACCCTAGTCTTTGCACTAGTGGTTTGTACTTACCAATTGTGTTTTGTGTTTCAGGTATTGAGAATTTAGCACTAATGTTTGGTTTGGTCTCATTACTTGAGATGTAAGATGATTTTGACTACTAACCTTTATTGTGTTGTAGGTCCATTGATGTGATGAACTCACTTGAGTGCTTGCACTTATGACTTGCATTGTGTAGATATTGCATAAGTTACACTGTTGTCTATTGGTTTTCTGAATACAATACTAACTGTTAAGCTTTTGTACAGGTACATTAGCCGCTTGCTAGCTAGCTTTTGCTTTGCTTTGGAGTGTGGTTGATACACCACTGAGGTTGTTTAGCCTTCTCACTCCATGTAGTCTGGAAGTCCTGTCACTTTTTTGGCAGGCATTTGGCTGAAGTCCTCCTTAAGAGGCAATGACTGTGTTTGTTTATATTTGTGCTAAAGACCTCCAAGTGAGGCATGCTACTTGTTAAGTCCTCCTAAGTGAAGAGGCAATTGACAGATAGAAGGGACTAGCAGCCAGTCCCCTGTTATTCGTTGAGTCGTTCATTATGCTCGCACTACGTGCTGATGCTCTTGAACCTAACCCAAGATCTTGTATAGTGTCAGTTAAGTGGAATAGGATCCCTCTTTCTGGATCCCCACGCTTTCATTAATTTGAGCTCACCCCGGCCAGGGTTAAGAGCATGAGGTCTAATCCTCATTTCCATCTTTGATCAGCTTCACCCTAACTCTCAATGTTAGTGGTTAAGAGCTTCAGCATACCCCTACAGTTTTGGCTTGTTTGTCGAGGTTGATATGACCCCTCTTGACTAAAGCCTAACCATTTGTCTGAGCCTCTTGTTTGTATATAGTGTGTGATGCTCGATCATTTGTGATTGGTGTTTATTTTCTATTTGATTGACTTGCTTCCTGTGCGAGTTAGGTTTTGTTTAGATACCTCAACCTAGGGATATTGTGGATTGCATGACAATTATTAGGCTCGAGTCAGTCTCCCTTTTAGTTTGTTATTCCCCGGTCTCTAGTTAGGAGAGAGTTTCTCCCCTGTTAAGGGGAACTACGTCGCCCTGATTCTCATACCAGATGAGATACGTAGGCAGGAGATCGTGCGAGATCTCTCCGGGCAACCTTTTGTTTTTTTTAGTGTGTTCAACCTTTTTCTTTTTTGTGTGTGTTTTGTGTGGAAACTATTAGGCTCGAGATCCAGACTCCCTATTAGCTTGTTAATCTGATAACCTTTTGCTTTGGTGTATGCTGGTTAGCGTGTGCTTGTTTGGAGTCGGATGTAAGTTCAGGTTTGGCATTCTGTTTCCTTGTGTGTGTGTTTGGAGTCGGATGTAAGTCCATCTATTGGCATTTCGTTTCCTTGTTTGTGTTTGTTTTGAGGAGTTAGATATAAGTCCAGCTATTGGCATTCTGTTTCCTTGTTGAGTTTTTTCTTTTGACGTCTCAGCGTCTCTTTTCGGTGTTTGTTTCGGCGTGCGTTAGCCGAACTACGAGTGTTCTGATTCTTTCTCTGGATAGAGAAGATACGTAGGCATAGGATGCGATATCCTAGCGAGCATGTTTCCTATTTCCCCGAACTACGTCGACTCTGATGTTTGTTTCTGACAAACTACGTAGGCCCAGGATGCGACATCCTGCCGAGTCCGCTTCCTCCGTTTTCTTCCACCTATTTATTATTCCAGTGTGTGCATTCTTTGAGCAGTCTATTAGCAACCTTTTCCTATTCTTTTGAGCGTGGATCCCGTCGAGTACGACGCACGTGAGGGGTGCTAATACCTTCCCCTTGCGTAACCGACTCCCGTACCTTGCAATCTTTGGTCGTAAGACCGTTCCTTTCCCCTTTCTTAGGTTAGTCCAGCGCTTCCTTTCCGTCATAGGATGAATAGCGTCGGTGGCGGCTCTGTAAATTTGTTTTTTCCGCCGGTTGTTTTTCGCGTAGCGACAATATCAACATTGGATTCCTATCTTTTTTTTTACGGTTGCTGCACCTCCAACGGTAAAATCCAGCTTGCATATATCTCCCTCCACACATTTCCCTCTCACCTATTACTACTACCTACCACTACCTTCACTCTATCTTATCTCTCACACTCATTACAGAGACCACTGATTCCCATTACTAAGCGAAAAAAAGAAAAATAGAAAAAACGTAAAGATGAACCACTATTCATCTTCCTAAACAACCATCCACTTCCGCCATCTTTTCACACGCGAAACCTCACTCCGCCAAACCATATGTTTGCTCCGTGATTCTCCGTCGGAACCGTCATACTTCAAGCTCCGTTTTCGACCAACATAACCGTCCGTAACCGTCGTTCGCATACCCACAACAGCCGCGAGATCTTGATCCACACCGCCGACGAACTCCTTCCGCTACCATTGTTTTTCCGCCGAAATCCTTCCATCGCCGACTCCCCTTTGCGGTTTCCTCTTTTACCTTGATCTTATTTTGGTGTTTGTATGACATGTTTGTCTTTGTTTGGAATATGGTGAGATTGATTTGTGTGCATCCGCCATGAGAAAAGCATATATTTTCTTTCGTAATGTAAAGAGGGAGAGAACCAACTTTCTAGGCATTATTTCCTTTTCCGGAAAATAGATTTTTGCATTGCATTTAAAAATTCCATATTTTTATTAACTTATTTATTTATGTTATCTTTTTTTTTAATTTTAGAAGGAATTGATATTGGTGAGGATAAGTAACTTGTAGTTACTGTATTATTCTTGTCATACGTGATTACTTCCCTTTTCGAATTTCTTTTTATTATTTTTTTTTGCTTTATTTATTTATTGTTTCATATTTTATTTGGTTTTAAGATTTATTTATTATTCAAGACTAAATAAGATTATGAATGGTGGATCTTTAGGCCATTACTCATTTGATACTTTGTAAATAATTTGTAAGTTTGTAGCATTAAATAATATTGATTTGTTGTTATTTAATTTTATTGCGTTAAATCGCATTAAATATGTGGATTCGACAATTTCATGTCGTTATACCATCAAAGTATCAATAAATTAATGGGATATTTCATTGCGTTTGGATCTTGCGGATGACATTAACCATATTGTCATTTCGCACAAACCGGTTTGAGCACACCGATTTAATTAAATAAACCAATATTGTCGCTTGATGGATGTTTAATTAAAACTTTGCTTAACTAGTAAATTAATTTCAATTAACTTGATTACTTAATTGGATGAAATAATTCGAGTAATTAATCTTAATTAATTTAATTAATCAATTTTTAATAAATCAATCTCAACAATTAAACATTAATTGATTTTTCACACTATCTTCCTCATAGTTTCATTATCATTTTATCATCAATCCAAAACCACAAATAAATCATATAATTCTCGATTCAATGTCGAGCACATTTCCAAATACCTTTGTAAGTCGATTGCTTTTAGCATCGTCATCAACCTCACATAGCTTACTTTTGGGCTTTCTTACAATGAGACCTATTCGGTTATTAATTAATCGAGTAGATGATTGATTCATTACAATCCAATTTATTCACAAACACACATCCAAGCCTCGATTCAACATCGAGTATTTATATTCAAATTAAATTAAAATACCCAATCCAATCAAATACCATTTTGGAAACGAAAAGGGGAATGGCTTTGAGTTTTCAACTCCTCTCCTCAATTATTTGAATACGAGTTCTCCGAAAAGAAAGGCATCAGGGTACCAGGACTAGGTATGCAAAAGATGACCAATCAAAAGAGGATAAAGTTGCTAACTCGGAGCAAATATCCAAAAAGAAGGGGAAGACCCAATGGGGACGATACTGCTTGATCAAGGCAAGTATCCAAAGGGGAAAATAATATCAATACCGCAAACTGGATACTGATAACTGCAAAGAGGGGATTACATCTACCGGTTAGTAGGCAGAAAACCACGGAAAAGTAACCAGTCATCATCGGGATGAGCACAAAGGGTTAACTCCAACAAGGGGATGAAAGTGGGGTTTTACGACTACCAGCTAGTGGGTAGAAAACCACAAAGATAGGACTTACAGCTACCGGTTTGTAGGTAGAGGCCAACAAACGATCTGCCGAGAGACAGAGTGAGAAAAAAGGATTTACAACTACCGGGTAGTGGGTAGAAGACCGTAAAGAAAGGACTTACAGCTACCGGTTCGTAGGTAGAAGCCAATGGAAAAGTAACCAGTCATCATCGGGATGAGCACAAAGGGTTAACTCCAACAAGGGGAGGAATGTGGGATTTTACAACTACCAGCTAGTGGGTAGAAAACCACGAAGATAGGACTTACAACTACCGGTTTGTAGGTAGAGGCCAACAAAAAGAATGAACCACAAAGGTTACCTCTGCTAGGGGGTGAAAGTGGGATTTTACAACTACCAGCTTGTGGGTAGAAAACCACAAAGATAGGACTTACAACTACCGGGTCGTAGGTAGAGGCCAAAATTCCGCTGAGGATAAGATGAATGAGTGCCGGTTAGTGAGCAACTATTCATTTATGCCCCAAGGAAGCATAAGGAACAGCCAACAGGAAGCCAATTTAGGATCGATCCAAAAAGGCAGACTGAATCAGGACTCATCCTAATGAGGAAAGAACTCAATAGGGAAAATCCATCCCAATGTGTGTTGGGAGGGAACGGAAACAACTGTCATCCACGAGGATGTATCTCAGTGGGGAAATGGAAGGAAAGGATAGACACTTTCTGCTTAAGGGGTTGGCTCTACATGGAGAGATCAGACACACCCACATCTGCTAGGAAAATCTACTGGAGAGATTCTTATCACCAAACAGCAGGAGGCAACAATCAACAGATACATGGCAACAGCTGCAACATGAGTATCCGAATGCTATGATTATGCATGTATGCTTTATACCTGAAATGTATGATGAATGTTGACAAACAGACATGCTCAAACCACAAGTCCGGGAATCGATCATCCGGAGAGCAAAACCAAAGTCACCAGAGAGCCAAGAAAATCCATTGGAGACTGGGACAATAGGGAACAATCATCATCCTGCAGGGGAGGAAGGCCACCAGAGGCTTCCGGCGGGATCGTCAGTCACAACCGGAGAACAGAGTTCAACATACAGGCGGATGCGCCGCAACAACTTGTGCTGGAAATCAGGGATACCAAGAAGCAACCAGATCTCTGATGAGGATACATAGGCATTGATAAAGCTCATCATGCCAACAACTCCGCTGGGGGATCCATCTGAGGGCATGACATAGTACTGGGATGTTGATCTACCAAATACTGAATCTTCAAAGAAATACACCCACGTTGGGGGAGAGATGAAGACTGCTCTGCTGGAGAGAGGAAAGTTAAAGTCTTCAGTAAACACTCTGCTTGGGGAACTGCCCCACAATAATGTCCGAAATAGCAAACTTGCTGGGGATGCCCCACGATAGGGCTCAAACAGCACTCTACTGGGGATGCCCCATAATAGAGCTAACAGGGATTTGGAGGAAGAATCTGTACTGCCGGGAACATGAAGATGAATAACTTCAAACGACACTGCATCGGGCAAATTCACTGAGGAGAGACCATACGAGGTTCTGCAGGACAAAGATACAGTCATGCTCGAGATACGAACAATCGTCTTACCTGTTGGTAATCGTACCACCCTCGGGAGAGCACTGCGGGTCTCCTAAGTATCCTTCCATCATCGTGAATGTTCACTTTGTTTAAGAACAATTTTTGAAAAATTTGTTTATTTTGAAAACAATGATACTTTATCAATTAAACATGCAAAACATTTGTTGAGTTGAAAACAAATAAGAGTGCAAATAATTGGATAAAAGCTCAAATTGATGTGATGGAATGGTAGTCTGCAAAGGGCGAGACTCCATAGATCTGTACAAGTTTGAAATCGGTGATATATATTGGAGAGGACTACATTGAACATAATGACCTTTCCTCTACCATTCTGAATTTTCGATGTATTCAAAGCTTCAGTCGACGACGACTCGAGAATCCCTGACGGATGACAGATGTACAGCACAGTCTTGTCGAGATGCAGTTACTTGCCAAATCCCTAATTTTTGCCTAGATTGCCCCAGTGTGAGGTGATCAATCTAGCGGGATGCAAATTCTTTTTTCAATGTCTCTAACTTTTGCCTGGATCGCCCTTTCGGGTTTTCAATCCACCGAGACGCTCCTTTTTTGCCTAAGTCGCCCTTTGGGGTGTTCGACTTAGCGAGCTTTTGATTTTTTTGTTTTAGGCGAAGTATTTCTTGACTGCATCGGAGTTTACAGGACGAGTGAACTTCTTTATCCATCGTAGTAAGTGTTAGAACACTGCCTGAAAAGGCTCTTTTGACAACATATGGACGTTCATAGCTTGGGGGTTCACTTGCCCCTGGAATCAGGCACGAAAGACAGGACTTTCTTGAGCATGAGGCCCCTCGAAACACACGAGGCTTGACCTTCTTAACGCGTGCTTTCTTCACTCTTTGCTGATATAACTTGACCGTGACACATGGCAGTTGATCTTTTCGTTCTTTCCGTCGAATTCAGCATTAGTCAACTTGGGACTTTGAGGGTGCTATTTCTCCTTTTTTTTTTTCTTCTTTCTTTCTTTTTTCTTTCTTCTGATTTGATTTCTTTTGATTTTGATTGATTTCTTTTTTTTTTGATTTTGCACCCTCCTCTTTTTTTTCTTTTTCTCTTTTTTTGATAAATGCCCCAGTTGGCTGTTCTGCTGATTCTCGAGATGCAGCTGAGTGTGATCTTCTTTTCTTGCTCAAGAAGTCGGGAAATAACGTCAGGAGTCCCTTCAAGCATCATCTTCTTCCGCTTCGAATACAGGGAATTCAAAATTGGGAGATGACGTCCGATCATTATGTTCAATGGGTTTAAGAAACAACCTGCATAATGATTTTGATATGAAAAGCTTTTTGAAAATCAAACAAGACAATCGTTATGCAGATGAAAAGATTGCTTTTATTCTTGTTTTTTAAAGGTTTTTTGTGATCACCAATTTCATGCAAAAAGCGAAAAGGGAAAACAAATGGAAAAACAAATGTTTAACATGCACTTATTTGAATGAAAATATCATTGCACAAAATATTGCCAACAATGCCATCACTTCTCCTTTTGGCGTGGGAGAAGAGTTTTTAAACAAAGTGATTATTACAGAGACTTATGAACAACTGTAGGAACGCCCACAGTGACCCAATTGTGATAGATCCCACCAGGGATGACAACTGTCAGTATCCTTTGCATCAGCAGCTTCTGCTTTCTGAACAACCCTTCTGAAGAAAAGTCGGCGCCAGCCCAGGACTTGTTATCTTCAAGCTTGATTAGCATTGGGACCTAAGTCTTCCAAAATCAGAATACCTGACCTCACAAGGTCTTGAACCTTCATCTTCAGCTGGAAACAACTGTCCACGTCATGACCAGGAGCACCCGAATGATACACACAATGTTGTTCAGGCCTATACCACCACCGAGGGTTGACGGGTATGGGTGGCGGGTCTCTGGGGGTAATCAAGTTCCGCTCTAACAGAAAGGGATACAGTTCGGCGTAGGACATGGGGATTGGATCAAAAATGATCTTCTTCCTCTCATTACTCGCACTGGCTTGTTGGGAAGCCTGCTGCTGAGGACGATGTTGTTGATGCTGATACTGCTGAGTTGGTCTTCTCTGCTGTTGTTGAGGTTGAGTTGCTGGAATAGTCACAGCAGCAGCCTGATGATACTGTCCTCTGTTTGCACTCCTCCGACGGTGCACAACATTTGTTTCACTTTCTCCCCTTTTGGGTGCCCCAGAGGATGGCTTCTTAGAACCGGAAGAACTTGAAGAGCCAGGATGGCGAATCGGAGCGAGGGTTGTTCTGACATTAACAGTCTTTGCAGCAAGAGGCTGTTCACTGATTCTGATCCCCTTCAATTCATCACCCACGGCATAATCATCGACGAGAATAGTGACAGCAGCATTCTCATGAACGGGTACATCCACTGGTGGAGCACGGTGGACTGGTGGAATCACGGCTTCCAGTCTCTGGGCTAAGGCACGCAGCTCCTCTTGCCCCTGAACAACTCCTTGCATCATCGTCATAAACTGGGCCATGTTTGCCCTCATCTCAGCCAACTCTGCTTGAACCTGATCCATAATCTTCTGATGATTGAGTCTGGTTGAGTAACGATGCGGTCGGCGGTCAGCAATCCTGTCTCAGTCAGGAACCAAAGTGAGAAGTCTCTCCCAAGCATGTCTACAATGCAAGGATGATATGTGCATGATATGCATGATATGGGTATTATTTTGTCATGAATGATCCTGATAAAGGATATGCGTATGCGAGTTAACTTTTTTTCTTTTTTCATGCATTATTATTTTTTTTGAAAATAAACATGCTATGATGCAAATGATGTGAACATGACTGGTCAGGCTGTGCGTCTCAAGGCACAGGGTCGAAGCTTCGGCTTGAACTCTGATCACAATCATCTGAAACCCAAAGTCAATCTGATCAACTGGCATCTGAACCCATGTCTGGAGAACTGAGTCACCATCTGAGCGAGTACCCTCAAATTCAGCCCAGGGATCCGAAATAAACGGAACCCTCTGATCAATACCAGGGTCAAACCTCCGGCGTCCAGAAATAACGATCCATAAATCCGACTCAAGATCATCAACACGGCATTACCGACAGAAACTGTATCTGTAGAGATCAAACCCTCCCCTCACTGGTAGGTTCTAAGAACAGAAGTTTGTCAGTTTCAGCCCTCAGTCGAGAATAATACGTTTACCACTGAAGGTTTAGCATTATTACGGGATAAAAGACCTCTGCTGACTCCCCTCAACAGGATATCCTAAAGCAAGTTCCCAGTCTCGGGGTCCTCGGATTGAGCAGCGAGAATGCGCCCACCAGAGCTAACATAATCACGTCTCGGAGGAGAGGCCTCGACTGAGTTCTCGGGAAATGGTCACCAGAGTCGACGATTTCTAAAGGAATATTTGTCGTTATGGAACACCCATAGGACAAAATATATCCAACAGAAACCTCGTCTGGAATGTGGGTCTCATGAACGATTTATCATAGCAACATGCCACGCAAGCCTCATGACTATCCACTCCAACACCTATGTGTACACTCAAGCCTGGGTAGTGGGCTTATTTCTCACAAAATATCCCATCCCAACAAACAGACAACCGGCAGATGGATATGAATGAATGCAAACATTAATGCAAACAATAAATGCAAATAGTAAATGCAAACAATAGACAATGAATGCAAACATTAAATAATGGATGCAATAAATAAACACAGCACAAAGCAACCAAAATCCTAACCTAGAGAGCGCTAGGAGAGACTCGCTTAGGGAAGATGGACCAGCAAGAGGTCAACTTCTCTAACATCCCCAGCAGAGTCGCCAGCTGTCGCATTACGCGAAAAACCGGCGGGAAAAGAAAGAAACAACAGAGCCGCCACCGTGCGTTATTTATCCCAAAAGAGGGAAAGGAAACGCTTGAAGTAAACCTGGGAAAGAACATGGTCTCGCGACCAAAGAGAATGGGTTCGGGAGTCGGTTATGCGAAGGGAAGGTATTAGCACCCCTACGCATCCGTAGTACTCTACGGGATCCACGCACAAAAGGAAGGAAAAATGGTTGCTAAACACTGCTCAAACACACACACACTGGCTGAAAAGAGACAAAAGAAACTGACTGAAACTGACTCGGCAGGATGTCGCATCCTGGGCCTACTTAGTCTATCAGGCATAGACATCAGAGTCGAAGTAGTTCGGACTGGGGAAACGACACATGCTCGCTAGGATATCGCATCCTATGCATACGTATCTTCTTGGACGAAGAAGAATCAGAGCATTCGTAGCTCGGCTGACACGCACACAAACAAACACAAACACAGGCAAACGTGGAGCCTGAATGCCAATCGCTGGACTTACATCAGCATCCGAACCAACAAACACACGCAGGAAACCAACTGCCAATCGATGGACTTACGTCGGACTCCAACCAGAACACACACAAGGGTGGTTAAGACACAAAGGGTTGAAAAAGAAAAAAGGGCGCCCGGAGAGATCAGCTCAATCTCCTGCCTACATACTTCATCTGGTATGAAGATCAGGGCGATGTAGTTCCCCTACGCAGGGAAAAAAAGGACTAGCCTAACCAGATAACAGAGGGAGACACAACACTAGGGAGACTACGACTCGAGCCTAGATGTTGTCATGCAAAGTCAACCCTAAGTTAAGGTTTCTAGCTAACTGGCACAAGGGCCAACCTATCCTAGACATGACTTGCACAGGAAGCAAGCCACACCTACACCAAACTTGCACAGGAAGCAAGGGGGGTCTCGATTGCAACTAGGGAAAGAGAAAGGGGAGGTCTCAATCGCAACGCGGGCGAGAGAAAAGAATTAGTGTTAGTTGTTAGTCAAACTCGACAAGACATCGCATCTCGTGCCTACGTATCTCATCTGGACATGAGAATCAGAGTTGCCGTAGTTCGGCTACGGAGGGACAAAGGTCTCGATTGCAACTAGGGCAAGAGAAAGGGAAAGTCTCGATCGCAACGAGGGCGAGAGAAAGGAAAAGGCTCGATCGCAACGAGGGCGAGAGAAAGGAAAAAGGCTCGATCGCAACGAGGGCGAGAGAAAGGATCGCAACGAGGGCGAAAGCAAACAAGGATTAGTCTAAACTAAACCTATCTTGCACAGGAAGCAAGTCAAACAAACATACAAGCACAGATAGCACACACTATACACAAGCAAGTGGCTCAAACAAGGGTTAGGTTTTAGTCGAGGGGTCATATCAACCTCGACAAACAAACCTCTGGAATGGGGTGAATGGTGCTCTTAACCTTGCCATTGAGGGGCTAAGGTGAAGCAGATGAAAGGAGATGAGGGGTGTGCCTCATTGCTTCTATCTCTGATCAGGGAGAGCATCAAATATAAGAAAGTGTGGGAGTTCAGAAAGTAGGAACTCTCTCCACATTATTGACTCGATTGATCTTGGGTTTTGATCTCAATGCTACAACCATGTAATGGGAGCAAGGAGAAGACTCACTGAATAGTAGGGGATAGGTTGCTTATCCCTTTGATCTACCAATTGCCTTACTTGAAGGACTTTTCCTGCTTGGGACAAATATAAACACACACAAGCATTGCCTCTTAAGGAGGACTTCAGACAGTTGCCTGGCCAAGTAACAGGCCAGGTCTTCCAGACTACATGAAGAACAAGAGATTATACCTCAAGCAAGTTGCTAAATAGCAAAGCAAAGCAAGTTCAAAGAACTTAAGCAACTAAGGGTACCTGAAATAGTCAAACTAATCAGTAAACAGTTCAACAGTTAAAAGCAAAAGGCATTGGTAAACAATAGTCAACACAGAGGGACCAATGTGCAAAGCACAAGACTCAAATCAAATGAGTCATACCACCTACAAAACAAAGGTTAGCTCATGATGAATAATCAAACTCAGATCCAAAGAAATTGATCTCATTGGTCAATGGGTGTTCAACCTGAAAACACAAGCTCAAGAGTGAGTGACTGGACCACTAGGGCAAGCCTAGGGTCAAAAGAGAATGAAAAAGTCAAAACAGCAAACCATATTCAATCAAAATCAAATACAATCAATCAAGAAGCATTTCCAATTGGATCCATATTCACATCATGCATCATCATCAATTCATGAGCAAAAGAAGTCAAAGCATTGCAAACAGAAGCTCAAAGAAGTCAACAGAATGACTTGCATCAAAAGTCAACTCAAACATTTTCAAAAATCATCAAATAATTCATGTTCAATCCTAACACCTAGCATGGTAAGCATGTCAAATTTCATTGCATTTGGACAAGTAGAAGGCAGTCAATGAAAATCATGAAGTCAAAGCAAATTCAAACAAGCACAAAGAAGTCAACAGCAAGATTTAGCCCAAAACCAAACATAATCAATTCCAAAAATCATCAAATAATTCATGCTCAATCAAAATCCATAACATGACATGCATATGAAATTTTAGCTCAATTGGATCATGGGAAGATGGTCAATTAAAATCAGAAAGTCACAATCAATTCAAGTAAGCACAAAGAAGTCAAACAAACATGTACCAACTTCAAAAAATCATAACTGAATGAAAACAGATGAGAAATGGATGGGATCAACACCAATGCAAAGTTCAAGATGTCTAGTATGCACATGCAAAATTTCATGATCATACAATAAGGTATGAGAATTTCCCAAATGGAATGGCAAGATGTGTCACACAAAGTCAACATTTGACTAGACAGGGGAGAAAAATCTCAAACAAATGGAAAATAGCACAATTAATTCCAAGAAAAATCACACGTCAACTAGACATATAAGAGAGGGATCATGCAAAATTTGGGGTCAATTAGAAGTCAGGAAGCATGGATACAAAAATCAGCAAATTGCACATCCATGGTGTGACACAAGTTGTCACACCCTACTTCAAAAAGTCATAACACACAAACCACATATGATAAAATCATGATATTTACACCAAAATAAGCATGAGTGAGTGTAGAATAACCACAAAAATTTTCAGATCAAATGGATGCAACATGATTATTTCACAAGGGTTTTAGCAAAAGGTATCAAATAAGCATACATGACAAGAAACCTAAAGCCATTAAAAATCCAGCCACACAAAAAATAATTAAAAATCATGATAAAATAGTGGACATTCTCATGAACATGATGCAAAAAATTTCGTGATTTTTGGAGTTGAATTGAGTGAAAAATGAATTTTGGAAGTGGAGTGATCATTTGGAACAAACATGAATGCATAGCATGGTTTAACAAGTCAACTAAGTTGACCGGATGGCAAATCAGTAAATACGCGCGTCACTAAACCAAACGCTGCGTTTCAGGCCACGAAACCAAATGTTTTGATTGGTCAACTCTCAATGAAACAGTAACAACAAGCTGATACACGTGAAACAAGCTTTCTGGAAAAAAAGGCTAGGGTTTCTAACAGCAACTCATATTCATCTTCATGTAATCATCAAAAACAAAATTCAACAGCATCAAACAAACAGCATGGCATTGATATAGTGACCTTCATGCAACATCATACAACAAACCAACACAGTTCATGCAAATTTCTGGGAATGCTAGGGTTTATCACAACAGCAAACATTCATCACCTTCATGCAAATCGAAATTCCAAAATGCCCAGAAATAAAAATTAAGCATATCAATGGCATCAGCAAACATCAAGCATGCATGCTCCAAGCATAGATTTCATTGAATCAACAACATCAAAGCAAATCGATGGAAAACAAGTTTGAGCATAAAAAAATGAAATCCAGATTTCTCATGAATGACACAACCATTTTGAATGATACAAGTTGCAATGGATTCAGCATGGTAAGAACTACAAGAAACATAGCATTATTTTGAGAAAAGAGGAACTCGAAACCTTACTTGAATTTGAAGCAAATGGTGAATCAGTGATGTTTTGAGTGATGCAGCTCGAAACAGATGAAGATCTTGGTTGATGTTGGTGTATACTTGAAGCCCTTTAGCTCAATGATGCTTAAACATGTCCAACTCTTGATTTGCCATGGAAGGGGTCTTGGAGAAACAGAACACAAACTGCTACTACAGGTGGGATTTGATGGTTCAAAATGCCTCCAAAGGTTGGTTAGATGATGAAGGAACCAAGAGTGCTCGAGGGTTTTTGAAGATTTTGGCCGAAAATGCAAAGGATGTGAAAATGGCAATTGAGAGAGAATCAGAATTTCTGTACGATGGAGGCTGCTATTAGGGTTGAGAAATGACAGAAAAATTCATTTATATTTGCTGTTTTACTTTGTTAATGGAAGTGTTAAGCTTGATTAACACAAATGAAGCCAAATGCCAAAATTGCTAAGTTTGACACAAGTTGCACATGGAGGTGTGGTCTGCACGATTTGGGCCTTAAAACATGTCTCAAATATCATACCAACCAAGTCCCAAATGGCAAAAATGAGTAGAAACCTTTAATTCACAAAGTCAACTTTTTTTCACACTTGAAATGAACAAAGTCAAGCTTAAAAATGCCATTTTGATTGGCAAGGTTTTGGTGCATGATGAATGCATTTTTGGAAAGAGGGGAACAAATGGAGTTTGTAGGAAAAAACCCCACTAATTTTGGCCTTGTGGTTCATGAGATATGGCCTTTTGAAGTTCACAAATTTTTGAAATTGAATTGATCGTATCTTGCCAACCATACATGGGATTTGAGTGTTCTTGGACTTTTTGGAAATGGGAGAACAAGATCTTCAACTTTCATGTTGGGAAAAAATTCATTTGAAGCTTGTATCATGATGTAAGTTTAAGATCAAGAAGTTTCCATTTTTGGCAGTTAAAATTACAGGTCCAGTTTCTATTTTTGGAAATTTTCTGATTGGCTTCAAATTCTTCAATGATATTGTTTGCCATGATATATGAGGCCTATTTGGACATGAATAAGCTCTCTCAAACCAAATCCATCCATCAAAACCATAAAATCAAACACAGTTGACCACCTTTGACTTTCTAGGGTTTTTGACTGTCTGTGCATGAACTGATGGCTTCTGAACATCCAACCCTTGACTTAAACACTTCAAATGGACCTCCAAGTCATGTGAATTTGTTGGACAAACCCTAGGGCCTTGGTTCCTTGAGAAACACACTTGCTTGCTTGGTTGACTGATCTCCTGACCAGTTTGACCTAATTTCTTGATTGGCTTGCACTTGAGGCAAATGGATCAATGCAATGCTATGCAGTGGACCATGATATGCTATGACCTAATATGAGAATGTATGTACAATGATAGGTGCAAATTTGAGGTGCTACAATATTCAACATCAATGTCATTATTCTCGCTGAGTCTTTCACACTTTAAATTGCTAAATCAACATTACTTTTGGACTCATGGTCCACTTGTCACACACTATCACATCATTCCAATAAATAATTCTTTTCAAAACCTGCATGAGTATCGCATTAAAATTACCATTTCTGAATAAACAATTTTAACTACAAGTCAGTACTTGACGTCAAGGAAATTTCAACAAAGAGCAATCAGAGAAGCTTGACCATTTATCAGAATCAATACTACCTCCGAACCTATGAATATGGGGCATGCCACCTAAACATCAGTTGATCATAAGAAGATTACTCCAAGAATTGGCCAGTCTTAAACAATCTCCAAACATCTGTTAATCAGGGGCAAGTCATTTCAAGAATCATTTGATCCAGAGTAAATCATCTCAGAGTTCTATTAACTGGGGAAGATCACTTAGAGGTTCTGTTGGCCAGGGGCAGACCCCTTCAATGTTCAGTTAGGGTGAGTTAAGTCGCTTCAACGCTCATACTGGGGCAAGCTACCTCAAGAGCACAGAAAAGTCAACCAATCCAAGAGTCGGTTAACCAAGGATAAATCCTTTCATGGATCAAAATTTTGGGGCAAGCCATCTTCAAATTATGGTACAATTGCTTTTGAAATCCTTTCGAGGTAAACGTCCACAAAGACCCAACAAACTAGGGAAAGATAAGCCACATAGGAGCAAGTCCTCTCCATGTTTTCAAGCTGGTCAAGCAAAAGGTTTTTTCGCAAGTCAGCAAATGTAGAGTTCGAGACAAGTGTCGGGGAATCATGATATCACCCCATAAAACAACCATCTGGCAGACATAAGCCTTTCTGAAAAGAACCTTCTCTTCCAATACCCATGCAGGGGCATTTTGAAAACCTGCAAATCATTACATAAATCATCATCATGCATTAGTCATGTCACTTTGCTCTAAGATAAAACCATGCATATCATAAAATTCATCAGGTCTAACCCCATAACATGAACCTAGCATCAAAAAGTCTTGAAACACAAAATCTGACACCAAAGCCCAACATTGCTTGGCCATTTCAAAGTCCAGTTCTCGTCTAGCAATTTATTTCAAAGTCCAGTTCTCGTCTGGCAACTTACTCCAAAGTCCATTTCTCGTCTAGAAAACTATATCAAAAATCAGTTCTTGTATGACAAATCATTTGCCAAATACCAGTTCTCGTCTGGTAGGTCATCTATTTCGATACCAGTTCTCGTCTGGTAGTCAATTATTTTAACCAGTTCTCGTCTGGTAGCCTATTTTAAAAGTCAGTTCCCGTCTGACAAACAAAAACAAAGTCAGTCTCGTCTGACATTTCATTTATTTTCACCAGTTCTCATCTGGTGACATATCCTTCAAGTTCTGTTCTCATCTGAAAGTTCAATATTGTTCACTAATTCTCACCTGGCAGTTCCCATTTAAAGTCCAACCTCATTGGAAATCAAGAATTAAACCCTACAAAATCATCCAATTACCCAGTTGCATTCCCACATGCATCACACGAATCATCCATACATGGTTTTCCTACCAAACAGAAAATTCAAAAAAAACACAGTCATATCAATCATCAGCATACTTATGCATAACCTTATACAAAATAAAAATCATCGTATTCCTACATGCACAGCCAAATATCCCCAGCAATTGCATACTTGTATACATCCCCATGCACCATCCCATGCATGGAATTCCCACCTAAAGTGGGACATCATACAAAAACCAAAAGTAAAATATCAGTATCTAAGGTCATTCATGTATATCTTAGACATTCCTCATTCCAAATGAAGTTATTACCATGCATATGCTCGTGGGATTATATCTCTGTAAATCTTTTTTTTTACTTTACGATTAATAATGATATTCCCAACATTTTTCTTTACAATCATCGCTCCCTAAGCAAAGGTTACCCTAAAAAGTATCTTATGAGCTTTTCCCCATGCAGAGCATTTCTAGTAAATCTCCCTCAAAAGGAGTCCTTTCTTAAAAGTTTCCCCCAACAGACGAACAGTCGAGATACTGCTTCATTTATCTGAAGGATCTCATTTATTTGTTTGAGATACTGCTTCATTTATCTGAAGAATCTCATTTATATGTTTGAGATACTGCTCTAAGTATTCTCGGAGAGTCTTAGATTCAATTAAGGTATTTTTCCCTTGCTGGAATATCTTAATTCTATCATATAAGATGCTATTTCGACCCGATACAGAGAATCTCATTTTTACTGTTTGAGATACTGCTTCATCAATATGAAGAGTCTCATTTCAGATTTTTTTTAGAGATACTGCTCTAAGTATCCCCGGAGAGTCTTAGATTCAATTAAGGTATTTTTCCCTTGCTGGAATATCTTAATTCTATCATATAAGATGTTGTTTCGACCCGATACAGAGAATCTCATTTTTACTGTTTGAGATGCTGCTCATCAATATGAAGAGTCTCATTTCAGATTTTTTTAGAGATACTGCTCTAATATCCTCGGAGAGTCTTAGATTCAATTAAGGTATTTTTCCCTTGCGGGAATATCTTAATTCTATCATATAAGATGTTGTTTCGACCCGATACAGAGAATCTCATTTTTTTACTGTTTGAGATGCTGCTTCATCAATATGAAGAGTCTCATTTCAGATTTTTTTAGAGATACTGCTCTAATATCCTCGGAGAGTCTTAGATTCAATTAAGGTATTTTTCCCTTGCTGGAATATCTTAATTCTATCATATAAGATGTTGTTTCGACCCGATACAGAGAATCTCATTTTTTACAGAAGTATGTGGAGGATTTCATGGTTGAATCAAATTCCTGACAACCAAAGAAGGATATAATTCTACTTAAGTCATTGGAATAGGGTCAAAGGTGACCTTCTTCCTCTCAAAATTCCGATGATGATTGTCATTGTTGTAGTTGGTACGTTGTTGCGGTTGTTGTTGATGTTGTTGTTGAACAGGAACTGATTGATTTGATGAACTGTTGGTAAAAATCGGAATAACTGATGATACTTGATGATGTTGCTGGCACGGTCTAACATTCTTCTTCACATGAGGCCTCATCTGCCTCCCTACACACACTACATTATTTTCTCCTTCCTTCTTTTTGAAGAAACTACCATCGTATTTCTTGCTTGAAGACGCTTCATCTTTGGACAACCGGCCTTCTCTAACACCTTCTTCCAATCGCATCCCCATGTTCACCATTTCGGTGAAATCATTAGGAGCGTTAGCAATCATGCATTCGTAATAAATGAACTCAGTGTCTTCAAAAAGATATTGGTCATCTCTTTCTCCTCCAGGGGTGGACTAATTTGAGCAGTCATCTCTCTCCAACTTTGGGCGTACTCCTTGAATGTCTCTTTGTCCTTCTAAGACATCGATCTCAACTGATCCCGATCGGGAGCCATATCAAAATTATAATTACATTGCTTGACGAAAGCCTCACCCAAGTCATTAAAAGTACGGACTTTAGGAATGTCCAATCCCATATACCATATGAGTGCAACACTAGTCAGGTTGTCTTGGAAGTAGTGGATGAGTAGATGATCATTGTCGGTCTGAGTAGACATCTTTTGAGCATACATGACAAGATGACTCAGAGGGAAAGTATTCCCCTTATATTTTTCAAAGTCTGGGACCTTGAACTTGATTGGGATCTTAACATTGGGTACCAGGCACAACTCGGAAGCACTCTTACCAAACAAATATTTTCCTCTTAAGGTCTTCAACTCCTTTGTCAGCTTAAGGAATTGGTCTTTCATCTCGTCATGGGGAAAAGTATACACAATGGGAGGAGGCACATACAGGATCAGGCTAGATGCCGACATAGAAGCAAATGTTGGAGCATACCCTTCAGGAACAAAGTTTGATGGTATTCCCCACGGGAATCTGGCAAGTATGGTAGGCACCGACTGGCTAGTAGCAACAACAGACACAGACGTTAAAGTAATCTAAGAAATTACAGTCCTCTGAGGATGAGGAATTGCAGGAGGCGGAGATGATTGATTCTGAGCAACAATCACAAACTCCATCAAGGCAGTGAGTCTGGCAATCTCATCCTTAAGCTCTCTATTCTCTTATTCAAGATGCTCCATTCTTCTCTGGCGATTAGCTCGAGTGTTATAGTGATGAGTCAACTTGGCTGATACACAGAAGAAGAACTATAAGACATCTAGATGAAGAACCCTATTATGCAAATGATGCATGAAATGCAATATTTTTTATTGTTTTTAATTTCAAGGAACATACGAAGTCTCATTTGCAAATATTTTCAATTAATAATAATAATAATAATAATAATAATAATCAATAATAATAACAATTCAATTGACCATAAAATCTCTTTTTAATCATAAAATTTGGAAGGATTACACTGAGTACAATTTAAGAATCCAAAATATAAATACAAGAGAAAAGGAAAATATCATCCTAAGGATCCCTAGCAACTGCATCAGATGAACTGGCCAAGGGAGTGCACTTCCTTCGGATGCGTCGAATCTCTGACTCAAAAGCCATCTGCATCTGAGTCTTCTCGAGGACGAGCCGATCAACAATCTTCTTCCAAGCACCGGAAGGTTGAGGCATACTAGGGGAAAATAAATACTCTAGCTCTCTCTGTCTATTCACTACACGCTCCTTAAGAACCTCAATAAGTGCATATTTTTCCTTTGACTCAAGTTGCAACTCTACATGTTTTCGGTTTAAAGCATGGAACCACTCTTCCCATAAGCCTCTCTCTTGCTTTATCTTGGTGAGTGCGTCTTCCAACTCCTCTACATCTTAGTTAGGGAGAGTTGATGGCTCATCCATAACCATAGACATAGGTCTCTCACAAGCGTACGACATCTTGAGCTCTAAAGCTCTCTTCTTCATCCAAATAGGTTAATCTTCCAAAGGTACACAGTTGCATGGACCAAGATCGGGTCTTCCTTTCTTATGCACATTGTGGCAAGCACGCATCATTCTACTCTTCAGAAGTTAGGGATCTTTACCCAATGCATAATCATACCAAACAATATCATCATTAGTGAGAGACAGAAGTCTCTGAGACCACTGTAGACATTGTCGGTTCTCCAAGAAAGCAGGCGTCTGAGGCAAGTGCGAACTAAACCACTTGTACAAAAGAGGAACACATCACACAACGGTTCCACCACCCTTATAATTCCTTAAAATGCAAAGAGAAATGCGTGTCACCCAACAAATTCGGAACATGATTCCCAATCAAGAAGATTCTAATGACATTAACATCAACAAAACTATCAATGTTAGGGAACAAAGTTAGATCATAGATGAGCAATACAAAGATGGTTTCAAAAGCGTCCATGCTATCGGCTTGAGCAAAAGCAGTAGATCTACCAATGGGAAACTCAGAAGTTAACTCTATAATCCTGAAGGAGAAGAGCGATCTAAAACGCAGCGGAATTGAAAAAAAAATCTCCTTTAGTTATCCTTACGAATGGGCATGATCAGTGATAGAATCGTTACCTCTTATGGCGATTGAAACCTTTGATGCAGATCTACGGAGCGATCACGGACGTTGAACGGTGACAACGCCTCTACTCAGTCCACATGAAAGGATTCCTTCAATCTCAGTGCTAGCTGCTACGAATGAAGGCTTTGAGTGAGAGAGAGAGAAACGAAATTACAACTGCACAAATGCTTCTGCGCAAGGGCTCTATTTATAGAACCACTTGTGTGGGCTGCAAGCTAAAAAAAAGCCCACTTAAGTGTATGTGGCCCATATCTTATAATATGCCAAAATCACTTAAGCGCGTGGTATCTTACCATATTTCGTATTCTACTTAAGTACACCGTACCTTACGATGTTCTACAATTCACTTAAGTGCACCGTACCTTACGGTGTTCCTTAGTTACTCTATCTCTCATCAATCCGTCCTTTTGTGTGTGACCCTGTAGGTTTTCGCGGCATTGGTAATTATATTAAATCACGTATTTAACATAATAAACAGTGAGTGTTATCTAGCAACACATCACTGCTGCCCAAGACAGGAAAATGTCATCTGATCTGACAAATCCTTTTGTGATAATACTTATGTGTACAATTGCATTAAGTAAATGACTTGAAAGTAAAGCAATATTATTAAGAAGTTAGTCAAATTTTAGTGAAGAGTTCAATCTGTTTAAGTCATTCTTTGGAGAACACTCAACCATTCATTCACAAGTATGAATACATGAACCAATACATCATCCATGAGAAGGGCTTCAACTTGGATAAATCAACAAGTATGCCACTAGCTCTCATGAATAGAAAAAAGGTTAAGTCCTCACACAATACCATAAAGAATGGGATACTTACAATCTTACTTACAAGAATGTTATGTGTAAGATCCCAAATTTGACCCTAAGATCCCTCACTCTATTTCATCATGTGCATTGGTATTGGGATCACACCTTGGCATCCTCCTTACCCCTCATTCATTGGGTTTGCATTGGGAGAGATCACCAAGCACTTTTGATTGTATCATACTTTGTTTTTCATTATTTACTAACCAAAATACCAAAAATATGTCAATGTATAGTTTGTTGCTTTTGTAGGTAGTGTGTATACTCACCTATGCTCCATCAAGCTCACATATAGGGTTTAAGACACTCAATGCAATGAGCACAATCAAGAACTGGTTCACATTGACTCTAAGCATCATATGTGGATTCCCATGATCTTCACATGTTATTTTGATAAAGAAATTATTAAGAGTTTGGAGTTTGTTTGCCTTGTAAACCCTAATTCATCTGGGTATCTTGTGGGACTTCTTCAATAAGTTCCTTCAACAATTGATCAAATATTGCAAGGGATGCTTCATATTACATCATCTTACACATATATGATCCCTCATGAGTCCCAAAAATCAAGATAATGTCAAGCTAGCAAGATGGTTCATGGTGGTTGACCAGAGAAAGTTAACTGGTCAAAACTGGGGTTCCCTATACTCTATCTCCTACAATTTTTGTCATATAAAAATGGTTCCAAGATAAACGTTACTAAAAATTATATTACAATCAACTTTCAGGTTGAAGTCAAGAGCTATTTTTGCTTGGAAAGTCATTTTTTATAGTGAAAGATTATATGTCATTTTGTCTGAACCCTAGTTTGGAGGTCAACTTCCCAATACCATAACTTGCTCATTGTTTATGAGATGAAATCCATTTAAATTCCATGATCAAATTCAATATGTCTACTTCAACTTTGATGTTTTTTATAAGTTCAAATTCAACTTGAAAATGCATGTTCCAAGAGGAAACATTATAGGTCATTTTGGGCCAATACCATTGAACAAGTGATTTTCCTCAACTTCTAAAATGCATAACTCCCTCATGCCAAATCCAAATGAGGTCAAATTTGTGACCAAATTTAATAGGTTTGAAATATCTACAACTTTTATGAAGGAATGTTTCTCATTTGAAGTCCATAGAAAACGTTATTCAAGGTGGAAGAAGTGAACATTTGACTTGGAACTTAGAAAATTTCAAATATGTTTGATTTCCCAAACTTACACCTACAAATTCATCATGATACAAGCTTCAAATTAGAAAGTGTTCATCATGAAAGTTGTTCCCCTTGATCTCACCTTTCCAAAAAGTCCAAGATCATCTCATTTGGCCAAAGTATGAAGGACTTGCACATGGGTGAAACATGATGAACCATTTGGATGATTTCCACTTCCACTTTTCATACATGATTGCATGGCTTTCCAACATGAATTCAGCATGACTCTCACTCATTTTGGATCAGATTACATCACTTGATGGTCCTAGCACACGCCCTTGCAATCATGCAAAGAGAATTTCACAAAATTGCCAAATTTGGAAGTGTGTAGAAATCAATCTCATGGCATATAAATAAGACCCTCATTGCTCAGAATTAAGGACCTCATGCCCAACAATGTTCACTTCTCCCTCTCCAAACTGTGAATTCCCCGTGTTTAAGGCTGAGGAAGAAATTGATGAAGAAGTATCTGAAGGTGAGAAAAACAAGAAAGGGGGGGTTGAATTGTTTTAGAAAATAAAAGCTTTTTCAAAAGTAAGAACACACAGAATTTTATACTAGTTCCCTTATAACACAAAGCTACTCCAGTCCACCCGGCCAAGGTGATTTCGCCTTCAAAAAGGACTTAATCCACTAATCTTGAAAGATTAATACAACCAAACATCTAAGAGAGTGATCTCTTAGTCATCCCAAGTATACAGACTACGCAGAGTCACTTGAGGAACAAAAGCAATTTAGCAAAAATAGATTTGTAATCGAGAGTGCTTCTAAGAGTAAGCAAATATTACAGCAGAATAAACAAGCAAGTGTTTTCACGTATGAGCAGTAGCTCGTGAAAAGCTAAGAGAGAATGTAAAGAATTTTCTGTGCGTTGTTGTGTATCTCTCACTGAAGTATGATGTCCTTTATATAGTGGTGAAGAGGACCGTTGGAGTGATGACAGAATATTGGCCTTTGATGAGCATTCAATATCATTACTTATGTGTTTCTTTCCATAACCAATTTGTCTCCCTGAATAAATTCTTTCTAAAAATACTTTATTTCCATTTGAAGAAATTCTTTCCGTTACTCTTTCTGGATTTAGAGAAACTTCATCAAAGTCTTTGTTATCTCGGAGTTTCTGTGTCAGAAGGAGATTGCGTTGAGGTTACATCAGAGCTTCTAAGAGTACTGGTCTTCTAGATCATCAGAACTAAGTCCAGTGGAAGTTTAGAGCTTCTGGTTCTTTCTACTGTCTTGTTTTGCTCAGAATCAGAACTTCTAGAGCGCACTTCTTCTTCAGATGCTTCTGATCTTCTAGTACTTTGTATCTGATCAGAGTTTGTATCTGATCAAACGATCAGATTCCTTTGTTGCTGTTCAGAGTCCTACACACTTAGAGAATTTTCGTTAGGGTGCCATTTTTGGTTTCATCCTTTGTTATCATCAAAATCCTGGAATTATATTGTAGAACAAATTTTGTTCTTACAATCTCCCCCTTTTTGATGATGACAAAACAATCTTAATTAAGAGATGAAACATTTAGAGATAAGAATATTTAGATCAGATAGACGTGAGCTCCCCCTGAGATAAGTCTGGGAGTTCAGAAGTTCTTACCGGAGCTTCCATGATATGATGTTTCTAGATACTCTTCTACAAGTTTCTAAGTCAAAAAGGATTAGAACCAGTTAAAACAATGTTTGCAGAGTACTGAAAGGATTTAGATATGTTTTCATCAGAGCTGTTTTTAGTTCTCCCCATTTTTGTCAGAATCAAAAAGACTTAGATAAATGAAGGAAAGACAAATATATATATATATATATATATATATATTCAGATAGAAAACACAAGCAACAGAAAGCAACAAGCAAATCAACAATCAAAAGGAATCCTATGTGCCTAAGGGTTTGGAGGTGGAGGCATCCTCTGAAGCAGCTGGGTCAGCAGATTCTGAATGTTGACATTAACTGAATCCTGTTGATCCAATCTGGCTCGGACTTCTTTCTGCTCCTTCTGAAGATCTTCAAGTGTCTTGAGAACCAGAGGGACAAAGGTGGAAGACTCCCCTTGAGTCAGAGCATCCGGTTCGACCTTGTTGGCAGATTCTTCAGCACGACGAGCTTCAGCTTCAACAGCGGCTTTTGTTTCAGCTTCAGCAGCAGCACAACCTCAGCTAGAGCTTTGGCTTTAGCTTCCTTAATCTGTTGCATTTCCTCTTGTCTGGCTTTCTCTTCAGCTTCCTTTAGGGCTAGCTCCTCAGCATCTCTGGCTAGGCGCTCCTGTAGTCTTACTTCAGCGTCTCTGATGAAGTCGTTTCTGACTTGCTCAGAGAGGCTCTTCAGTTTGAAGGCTTCAGAGGTCATCCACCCAATAACTCTGTTCCAGTGTGTCCTTATAGCTGAAGGATCGTCACTGATGCCAGAGTTGATGGTCAGAGACTTGACCTTGACAACTGAAGCTCCTACAAACAACACTATTGCTTCCTCTAGGGTTGGCAGGGTGTTTTCTGGTTCAGAGGGTGGAGGTGGAGAAGGAGGAGGGCTTAGGTGGAGAGTGGGAGTTTGTGGTTCAGCGGATGTATTGGGTGGGTGTGTGTCAGAGTTATTTGGTTCAGAAGGTTGAGGGTCAGATGGTGTTGGGTTTGGTTGTTCTGTGGGTGGTGAAGTGACTTCTAGTTCAGGTGTGGTTTGTGTTGGCTGTTGTGAGGCCAGAGTCTGAGCTTGAAGTTGGGCCAGAGTGGGAGATGAGGGGTCAGAGTGTTCTGTTTCTGATGAAATGTTGTAGTAGGGGGTGATTCTGGAGAAGATGATGAAGATGGTGAGGTGGTTTCATTCAGCATTTCTGCGTCAGAAAGAGGTAAGGTGGTGGTGGCAAGGTTAAATTTTTGGGATGGTTGATGAGATGTTCTGGTGGTTGAAGGAGGGGTTTCTGAATTTGTATAGATAAGAGTGGTTTGAGGGAAAGAAGAAGCAATATTATGTGTTTGTATAGAGGGAGCAAGAGAAACAGATTTACCAGAAGGCCCATGCAGAGGTGCTGGAGGTCTTGATCGGAGGATTCTCCTAGTCTTGCCTTCTTAGCTTGCTTCGCCTTTTCAGAGGGTCCTCGTGGACGCTTCATGAAGTTTGGAGGCTTATCTGGTAGCTGGCTTATGTTGAAGTCTGAGATATCCACTCCTTCTTTCTTCATATCATCTAGATAATAAAGGATTGCTTCTCGGGGGTCTTCCTTTGAGAACAGATAGAGTCCATTGGGGATCTTCCTCTGATCTTTGAGAGCTTCCCAGGAGGTGTCCAGAGTAGGTTTGAATTTGACTTGATCCAGAATCCCCATGCTCTTCAGATTTTTGGCGTTGAGAGGTTTTCCAGTGTTGATCATTACGTCGTCCATGAGTCTGAGCTTTAACAGGTGGTCCACAAGGCGGATTTCAATCAGAACGTCAGAGATTAGCCTTCCCAGAGGAATGTAGTTTCTGGGCTTCATGTTGTTTCTTGTATCTCGTACCGAATCTCTGAGATACTTGAAAAGAAGTGCTGGAAGGCAGAGCTTCAGACCCTTTTGGATGCAGTACAGAATGCACTTCTGGTCTGTGTTGATGTAGTCTGAAGAGTTTGAGGCTGGACGATGATGGATGGTGCCCAAGATGATCTTCATCCAGACCCGGAGGTTCTGATGTAGTTCCTTGTTCTTGGATTAGTTGCCTTCAACGTTCTGTTTGAAGATAGTTGGATTAATCTCATGGGACAGATATTTTGCCCTAGAATTAATGTTGTAGATCCTTCTGCCTCCATCTTTCTCCATGCCCAGAAGAGCAGCAATGGACTTCTCAGTTATCACCATTTTGACTCCTAGAACATAGGAGACAATGAAGTGATCATCAGCATCAGCGAATCTCCAGAATTCCTTCACTAGATTTGTGTAAACTAGACCATATAGACGTTTGAAGTAGTTTCCCCAACCTTGATTTCTGAGTTCTTCAGTGAGGTCAATGCCATTTCTGCGCATGTTGTCAAAATCCATCAAGGATTCACATAACACCTCCAGTTTCTCAAATGGTGTTGCTAGATTGACGTGAGGCTCACGATCATGGATGTGTGGTTCTTTGTAGATGGGAGTTGAGCCTACACCGGTAACCGATGGGTTTGGGTTGCTTGAACTTGGAGCTTGTTCGCTTGAATCCATTTGTTGAGAGAAGTTGTAAACAGATTGTTGTTGAGCATCCATGAAGTTGTTGAAAGCTGGGATGAAGATTGAAGAATGGTGCAAGAATTCCTTGAGAGAGCTGAGCTTGCAGAGGTTTTAGAGTGCGTGAGAGTGAAAAGTGTGCAATGTGTGAATTGAGGTGTTTAAATACCCAAATGAGGGAGCATGCAAAACGACACACAAAACAGAGTTTAGCACAAAAACCAAGTTAGCACGTTTAGAGGGAAAATGATTACAACTCATAAATGATGTCTAATCCCAATAGTTAGTACACTGCTCGAGGAGATCTCAAGAGACTGTTCCTTGATTACTGCTAGACAGCTGTCTAGAAGTTCCAAGGTCAGACGCAAGGTACTCCACGTGTTTGCTTTTTCTGATCTTCAGGAATACCAAGGGATTGGTTCCTGGAGATTTCTAACTCAGATGACTTCTAACTTGGTAGGAGTATCAGAGTCAGAGGCAGAATCCATTGTGTTTACATCAGAGTCTCATTTTACAAACTCAGAGGCACATTTTATTCAGGGCAATTTTGAATGTTCAGATTCTTTAAGATGAAAAGGAATCTATCTTCAGCTAAGGGTTTAGTAAAGATGTCAGCCCATTGATGATCTGTATCAATGAATTTCAAAGTTACTACCCCTTTTTGAACATAGTCTCTGATAAAATGATGTTTTATTTCTATGTGCTTAGCTCTGGAGTGTAAAATGGGATTCTTGCTTAAACAAATGGCAGTAGTATTATCACAGAAGATAGGGACGTTACTCTCAAAGATTTGCAGATCCTCTAATTGATTCTTCATCCAGAGCATTTGAGTAGTGCACAAAGATGCTGAGATGTATTCCGCTTCTGCAGTAGACAAGGCTATGGTTGATTGTCTTTTGCTGGCCCAGGATATCAGATTCTTTCCCAAGAGCTGACAATTTCCAGATGTACTTTTTCGTTCCATTCTGTCTCCTACGTAATCTGCATCATAAAAACCGGATAGTCTATACTCTGATGTTTTCTCATACATCAGGCCCAGGTTAGGAGTTCCTTTCAGATATCTGAGAATTCTCTTAACTGCTGTTAAGTGAGATTCTCTAGGATCTGATTGAAACCTGGCACAGAGACAAACACTAAATAGAATATCAGGACGAGTAGCAGTCAGATAGAGAAGGGAGCCTATCATACCACGATAGAGCTTCTGACAAACCTTTTGACTGACTTCTTCTTTTTCAAGAATGCAGGTTGGATGCATGGGTGTCTTTGCAGATTAGCATTCATCCATTTCAAATTTCTTCAGAATGTCTTTTATGTATTTACTTTGATGAACGTACGTGACTTCTGAAGTTTGATTGATTTGAATTCCTAAAAAGAACTTTAGTTCTTGCATTAAGCTCATTTCAAATTCTGCCTACATTAGTGTAAGACCCCAATTTTGTCCCTAAGATCCCTCATGGCATCATATCATATCATTGCATTGTCTCAAGGATCATTGGACACCTTGCTTCCTTTCTTGTGGGTGGGATCCTCTTGAGAGTGATTCTTGATCACCAAGCATTTCTTGCATTTGTATATCATTTGCTTTTCTTTAATCACTAACCAAAAGTACAAAAATATGTCATCTAACCTTTGTCTTGCAGATGAAGCATTAACAGGTCAAGGCAATCAAAGGCATTCATTGAGCAATAGATGGTGGTCATTCTTGAGATTTAGACCCCACAATCATTCACAAGAGTTCATATGAGTCATGATGTCATTTTGAAGCAAAATCCCAAGTGGTAGAGGCTTGAATTTAATCAGAACATTCCCAAGTCATCTGAAGACCTAGAAAGTCAACTACAAAGTCAACTGTGGATTTGGAGGTGGGAAGTGATTAGAAATACGTCATTCATGTTCAAACAAGTCTCATTTGACATTTCAAACACTCACATTGGAGAATTTGAGGTCTAGTCAAAAATTTCCCAAAATAGCAAGTGACCCATAATTTGAACTTTCCAAAAATGGAAAGATTTTGAATCAACTTCAACTCAATATTACATCATCAAGAAAGCTTCAAATGAAATTTTGTTGAACATGAAAGTTGTAGATCTTTCTCTCCCATTTCCAAAATGTCCAAGATCATGAATTTCTAATGTGTGGTTGAGGAGATATGATCAAATCATGGCAAAGTGTGTTCAAAACTTCAAATGGCCATAACTTTTCAACCAAAGCTCCAAAATGAGTGGTTCTTTTTGCAATATTCTCCTCTTGACCTCTAATTTCCAAATCATGCAGCACATTACATGAATTGTCATCACATGATCACTTGTTAATCCATGGTTTTTTTTGGAGGGAAATTACAAATTCAAAAATGGTGCATTGTTTGAACTTTTTGCCATTACCATTGGTTTTAAAAATTGATTTTAAGTGAAAATGGATCAGATTCGTGTACTGTTCACACATGCATTCCCTGCATGGGGGTGAAAATCCATTTTGCACATACACTCCATAACTTGCTAATCTCATTTGCATTTGGCCTAAACATGATTTGAGCATCATTAGCATAGCATATATAAGGATAATCATAACTGTTTTCATCATTAACTACCATTTTTCAGATCTAGATCCAAAATCACCAAAAATTTTCTCTCAAAATTTCTTCCAAATTCTTCACATCCAAGCCTTTTCTAGTGCTAGATTCATGATCATGAAGCTTTGTTGAACAAGTTTGAACGTGGAATTGAAGTAATTGGTGCCATATTGAAGCATACTCGAAGCTTGAAGCATCCATGGTGATTTCAAAATCTGCTGAATTCAAGTGTGTTTGAACTTCATTCTCTCCATTGATCATCTCACTGAGCATCATAGAGGAACATTGGAGCTATCACAAGCCTTAAAACAAGCCAAATTCGAATCTTCACTTCAAGAGGTCACAATTCGAATCTCTTATTTTTGAAATTCATTGCTATGTTGTTGTAGATCGTGTTGTCCTGATGAATTTGAGTTTTGAATCATGTGATTTGGTGCTGTTTCGAGTTAGTTATGGATGATTGAAAGTTTGATGATGAATTTTATTTTCTTCGATCCGAGCTTGTTTTGATGTTTTTGCATGAATTGTTTATGGATCTTGCATGTACATGGCATGATGATTCGAATGCTATGCTTGATTGTGATTTCTGGACATATTTTTTAAAATCTGGAAAATCCAGATGAAGATCATCATGATCTTCATCTTCAACCTATGAACTTCACCATTTCCAGAATTTGCTACGAAATTGCTTTGATTTTGCTACGAAACTTTGAATTAGCTACGAATTTTTTGGCGCGCTAGGGTTTAGGTCTAAACGGTGCCGTTTTGATTGAGGCGCCACTTTTGAATTTGCGCCTGGTTCGAGTCCTCCTGAGTGCAATATTTCAAATGCTTCACCATTTATTCATTTTCCCTCCTTATTTCATACTATGTGCTTCTCATTTTTTTTATTTTTCCTCAACTTCAAAAAACCATATAAAACTGAAAACTCATCCAATTTCACTCCAATTTTTTGCGTAATGCTCCTTATTCTGTCTAGTTTTTAATCATCATAATTTCCAAAGTTGTGCTTGGCTGGATATTATTTTGTGCTAGAATGATTGATCATATGTCCTATTTTGACCTTGCCTTGCTTATCTCTTTGTGAAATGCTTGTTTCTTATCCAATGAACTTGAAATTGTGCATGATGAAACTAGACACATTGCTTGACATTTTGGTTTTGGTTTGGTATTTTTCCTATGCTCCATTGCTGTTTTATGCTTGTGCTAACTTGGTGTGACAATTTGTGTCACACCTTTGCTTGTCCAACTTGTACCATGTGATTTCCATACCAAATGATGTCCAATGCCTCTGATTTTTTGTATGTTGATCATGTTAGATGTCTTGAGTGTGCATGAATTTTTCCAGATTTATTTGAATCATTTCTGTTTTGATTTGAATTTTTCATTCATGATGATCACATATGAGCTTTGAAATTGCCTTGAACTTCTTTTGATCATGAAATGCTTTTGGTGAATGATCTTGATGTGAGACCTTTTGGAATGTGTCAATGTGTGTTTGAAGTTGCTTTGTGTTAAATTTCAGCTCCTGTTTTGAATTTTTTCTCCATCTTTGACCCTAGGCTTTGACCTAGTGGTTTGTGGCTTACATTTGAGCTTTGATTTCAGGTTGAACATCCAAGTTCTCTAGTTGATGATGCTTCATCATGTGATTGTTGATGTTTGCTTTTGATTACTAACACTTGTGTGTTTTGTAGGTTGATGCTAACTCATTTGAGTTTGCCTTTTGGTTAACACATTTTGTACATTGGGATTGTCTGTTGCTTATTGACTGTTGTTTGATTGTCTGAGTATTGTACTAATTTGTTTAGTTGTTTCCACAGGTACCTAAGTTGCTTTAAGTTCATTTTGAACTTTGCTTTGCTTGGTTGCTTAACCACTTAGGTATAATCTCTAATCTTCATGTAGTCTGGAAGACCTACTGTTATTGGTAGGCACCTGTCTGAAGTCCTCCTTAAGAGGCAATGTTTGTGCTTGTTTAACTTTTGTGCCAAGCAGGAAAAGTCCTCTCAAGAGGCAATTGGCAGATAAAAGAGATGTGTAATCCATCTCCTGCTACTCAGTGTGTCATTCACTTTGCTCACACCATGTGTTGATGCATTATGAATAATAACCCAAGATCTTATAGAGTCCACTTGTGGAGAAGAGTTCCAACTTTCTGAACTCCCACACTTTCCATTGTTTAAAGCTCTCCCTGACCAGGGATAAGAGCTATGAGGCACACCCCTCATCTCCATTTCATCTGCTTCACCCTAACTCTCAATGTTAGGGTTAAGAGCTCAAAACACCCATACAGTATTGGCTTGTTTAAAGCCCAACCTTGATTGAGCCTCTTGATTGTGTATAGTGTGTACTAACTGATTGCTTGATTGCTTAACTGTGCATCTTTCATGTTTGCTTTTGCATATCTACTTGCATCATTCCATGTGCTTGCTTTTTGCTTTTCATAGCATGTTGTTTATGTGAGGAGTCAGATGTAAGGCCATTGATTGGTTATCTGTTTCCTATGATCATTTGTTGTGGAGTCAGGTGTAAGTCCATAGATTGGTTACCTGTTTCCTTGTTTGTTTTGTCCATTGAGGAGTCAATTGTAAGTCCATTTATTGGCATTTGTTTCCTGTGATCTGGTAGGAGTTGGGACTAAGACCATTGATTGGCATCCCATTTCCTTGGAGTCGAGTGTAAGACCATTTATTGGCAACTTGTTTCCTTTTGCTTATTGTATTTGTTTTCTTTGCTTTGTTATATTGGTGTAAGTCCATTGATTGGCATCTGGTATCCATGTTTTCTTGGTTTTGTGAGATTGGAATAAGTCCATTGATTGGCATCCAATATCCATTTACTTTGTCCATCTGTTATTTGCATTGTTGCCTATTCCAAAGGAATCACTTGGATCATCTACGTATGATCTCAAGAGGTGAACATCTAAGAAGTTTTACTTCCTCACCCTCCCACCTTTTGTTTCTTTAAACCTCCATTTGCATGTTAACCCAAACTTGAAACTATTGTGCAAACATTCTCATTTGTTTTCAAATTAGAAACCTAGGCCTTAAGCCTTTGATTTTTCAAACTTCATTTTCACAACACTTCTTTTGAACTGAATTCTAATCATACTTTTGACCATTTTTGTGAATAATCCTAATTGGTTAATTTCACTCATTCAATTGTTTTGTGGCTTTGTCCATTCTTGATAAGTTTTCATACATTAGCCATATATCTCAATTATCTTAGTGGTTGATGTTAATCTCACCTTTTGTCCTTAGTGATTGAATTGTAAGACTTCCTTGCTTATTATAGGGTTAACCCCTCACTAGCAAGTTGAAGCTTTTCTCACATGGTGGACTTGTGGTTGTATAGGATGAGTTTTCTCCCGTGGATAACGAAAGACCTTAGGGCTTTTGTTTTAAAATCAATCCACTCATGTTTTGGAAATCTTTTAGCCGAACTACGAGGTTTTGATCCTGTAAAGGTACGTAGGCAATGGTTATCCATCCAAACACAAAAATAATAACTTGTACATTCTTTTCCCATCCCTTCAATCATGTTTGCACAATATATATTTCATAAACAAATAACATTTCGTACAACAAGTTGTGAAAAGGGCTCCCTAGGAGTACCTAGGACGTTTTGGGTGCCTAACACCTTCCCATTGCGTAATTAACCCCTTATCCAGATCTCTGACCTTTTCATTAGTTTTCTATGTGTAAAACTTCTTAGGCTTTTGTTCGCTTTTTAGCCATTCCTTTGGATAAATAAAAGTGCGGTGGCGACTCGATTCTTTGTATGCTTTGCTTTTGGTTTAGTCAATAAATCATAAAGTGACGAATACACCGCTACAGAAAAGTGGCGACTCTGCTGGGGAATAAAATCTCCTTGGTGGTTTTGCCTACTTTTCACCCTTGTTGTATGATATTTGTTTATTTGTTATATGGCATATTTTTGTACAATTTGGGATCACTGTATTGATTGTAATGATTGAATTGCTTGATATACAATTGTTGTTTACTTGGTGATCTCTGTGAGATGAGTTCTATACCTGAACTCGAGTGCACCTTAGGATAGGAGAATGGCATAGTCCTGTCAACTTGTGTGGAGTATTCCTTAGCAAGTTGACTTGCGAGTCCATTCACTTGGTGGAGGTCATGTTGGATTAATAATGTCACACAAGTCATTTGTGGTTAGGCATTATTCTTTCAATCATGTGCCTTAGAAGCCAAGGACCTTAGTTTACCAAGCCCATCTTGGCCTATTTTTAGGACGTAGTGCGGAGGTCGTTCAGATGTAAGATCTGATGCGATTGTTACGCGATACTACACTCATAAGAGTATCTCTTGAGAATATTTTGGAATACGAGTATTCGTTCCTCCGATAATATCCGAAAGATGGGATGATGACTATGGGAACCTCTGGTAGAACATGTTCGGCAGGTTTAAACCCTAGTACACTCCCTTTGGTTGGTTCTTAACCGAGACTCCATGCTCGTGACTCTCAACAAACCTGTGATTCATGGTTGAGTCGTTCAGACATCCTTAATATCAATGGAACTTGGGTGTCGATAAGGTGAAAACCATAACCCACCAAAATGGATGATTGATATTAAGGATGATTGAAACGGTTCATGTATCGTTAATATCAATGGAACTTGGGTGTCGATAAGGTGAAAACCATAATCCACCAAAATGGATGATTGATATTAAGGATACTATGAGCTTTCCCATGACCTTTGTCTGGTGTGCTTTGCTTGATCCTTGAGTGTGATTGCTGCATTCATACATTCATGCATTCATCTGCATTCATGTCATCAGGAAAAATGAGAAAATTTTCAAGGAACTTAAAGGGTTTATTTGCAAAATTTTCAGACATGGAAAGACCAAAAAGGCATACAAAGAAGTACAACTTTCGACAACCCGATGTGAAAGAGTTAAGGAATCTGACATCTTATGTATTAGATCCCTTGGGTTTCAAAGCTCGCTATGGGAAGCTTCTGCCTCTGTTGACTACTCAGGTTGATGAGTACTTTGGCACAGTTCTATGATCCTCTGTATCATTGCTTCTCTTTTCCGGACTTTTAGCTGTTGCCTACGCTTGAGGAGTATGCTCATCTTGTGGGTATTCCTATTCTGGATCAGGTGTCGTTCAGTGGCTTAGAGAGTATTCCGACTTCTCGAGAGATTGCAGACTTGTTGCACATAGATGAATCCCTTATTGAAGCGCATATGACCACCAAAGGTGGAATTCAGGGTCTTCCTTCTGATTTCCTCATCTCTTAAGCTACCGTTTATGGGAAGGCCATGAGTGAGGATGCCTTTGAGGCTTTATTTGTGTTGCTCATCTATGGTTTGGTATTGTTCCCCAACATCGACAAATTTGTGGATGTGAACGCCATTAGGATCTTCTTTGTTCTTAATCCCGTTCCGACTCTGTTGGGTGATGCCTATGTCTCTTTGCACCTGAGGAATGCAAAGGGTGGAGGAGCTATTGTGTGTTGTTTGCCTCTGTTGTATAAGTGGTTTATTTCTCACTTACCGCAGACGGTCGCTTTCAAGGAGAACAAGGGATGTCTACGGTGGTCTACGAGACTTATGTCTCTCACTAATGATGATATCTCTTGGTATGATCGCGTGTATGATACTGTTCAGATCATTGATTATTATGGTGAATTCCCTAATGTGCCTCTTCTTGGTACATGTGGTGGGATCAGCTACAATCCTATCTTAGCACGTCGTCAGCTTGGGTTCCCCCTAAAGGATAAACCTCATAACATTCTGTTAGAAGGTGTGTTCTTTCAGGAGGGTAAAGATCCCCAAGACCTGAAAGCTAGGATGGTCCGCGCTTGGCGCAAGATTCACAAGAAGGGTAGAAATGAGTTGGGTCCGAAAAACTGCATAGCTTTGGAGCCGTATACTTCTTGGGTCAGACAGAGAGCTTCTGATTATCTTATGCCATATGATTATCCGAGACCTACACCATTGGTTGTGGCTGGGCCTTCAACCCTCCCTAACCAAGGCGTAGAGGAGTTGAGAGAAGAAGACCTTTCACGTGTCTGGATCCGTGAAAGAGAAGAATTGCTTCAGCAAATCAAAGAGAAGGACGCTCTGATCGAATTCCTCGAGCATCAGGTGATAGATGATCCGAATGATACCTGGACTTCTTTGCTTCCTCAGTCTTCCAAATTCTGGAAGAGGAAGTATGATCGACTTGCTAAGGAGAAAGCGGATATGGAAGCAGCATATAAGAGAGAGATCAAGAGGCTTTGTGCATCTCGTCTTCCAACATCTCGAGCTTCTAGGGATCCATAGGATGTTTATTTTCCTTTTCCCTTATAATAATCAACAATGATGTACTTCTTTGGCTTGAATATATTTGATGAGATATTTTTCCGTATGCGATTAAATGCTTAAATATTCAAAATTTGCAAATAGAACCCTAAAAAGTTCCTTGAAATAAAAACAAAGCATGCGCACGAGCATTGCATGCATCATTTTGCATAAGCAGGTGTTGTTCTGGTCTTCTTGTCTGAGGCTTAACTCTGTGCTCTTCATTTATTTTGAAGACAAGTTGACTCATCGGTACTACACCCGAGCCAATTCTACAAGAGTGATGGATCAACTTGAACAAGAGAACCGCGAGCTGAAGGAAGAGGTCGCCAGACTGAGCGCTCTGATGGAGCAGTTTCTAGTTGCCCAGAATCAACCATCTCCACCTCCTGTAACTCCTCCCTAGAGGACTGTTATATCTGAAGTGGTTTCTTCAACTGTGCCAGCTGCTAGTGCCCATTTCATGCCAGCCATGCCAGCCGGGTTTCCGTGGGGTATGCCTCCAGGTTTTATGCCAGATATTCCAACTCCTACATTTGCTTCCATGCCGGCATCTAGCCCGGTCCTTGCGATGCCTCCTCTTGTCGTGCATACCACTCCCAGGGTAGACGACACCATCTATCATTCTGAGCCGTCTGAGGGCCCGGATGTTAATGAAAAGATGGATGCTATGAATGGCCAATTTCTTGAGCTCCGCAAGGAATTGAAGACCCTCTGAGGGAAAGATTTGTTCGGCAAGTCTGCTGCTGAATTATGCTTGGTTCCCGGTGTTAAGATACCCGTCAAATTCAAAGTCCCTGACTTTGAGAAGTATAAGGGGAACACCTGCCCTCTCAGCCACCTGGTTATGTATGCCAGGAAAATGTCTACTCAGACTGATAATGATCAACTGCTGATTCATTATTTTCAGGATAGTTTGTCTGGTGCAGCTCTTCGTTGGTATATGAGCCTTGATAGTGCAAACATCCATTCCTTCAATGATCTTGGCGAAGCCTTCGTCAAGCAGTACAAATATAATATTGATATGGCTCCTGTCCGTGATCAACTCAGAGCCATGTCTCAGAAGGACAAAGAGACATTTAAGGAATACGCCCAGAGGTGGCGAGAGCTGGCAACTCAGATTACTCCTCCGCTGGAAGAGAAGGAGATGACTAAGATCTTTCTGAAAACTCTTAGTTCATTTTATTATGAGCGGATGGTCGCTAGTGCTCCCTCTGATTTCACCGAGATGGTGAACATGGGGATGCGTTTGGAGGAAGGAGTCCGGGAAGGACGTTTGACTAAGGATGAAGGCTCTTCTAAATGATATGGGGCGTTTAAGAAGAAAGATGGGGAGGCACATGTTGTGCAATCTCATGTTAAACCTAGAAGACCCTCTGCCAAGAGGAAGCCTGTGCGTCATGCCAGCAATCAGCATCAGGTGGCTCATATAGCACCTGTCTTCAGAGACAACAATCAGCATAATCAGCAACAACCTCAGTATCAACAACAACATCGCCCACAGCAACAGGCTTACCAGCCTCGTGGCAACAGTAACCAGGCTAATTTGAATTATGAGAGGAAGAAGATCACTTTCGATCCTATTCCTATGTCATATGCTGAGCTATATCCCTCTTTAATAGAGCGGAAACTGATTACTTCGAGGGATCCTCCGGCTGTGCCTGCTAACCCGCAGTGGTGGTACAAGCCTGACCAGCATTGTGTTTATCATTCCGGTGCTCCGGGTCACAATATAGAAAACTGCTATCCATTGAAGACTAAGGTTCAAGACCTGATGAGATGCGGCATTCTGAGCTTCGAGGACTCAGGCCCCAATGTTACGAAGAACCCATTGCCCGAGCATGGGAAGTCAGTGAACATGGTCCAGGGTTGCCCTGGCAAGTATAAGGTCAAATATGTAATCCATATTCGACAGTCATTGGTTGAGTTGCATCGTCTGCTGTGTAATTACAGTCATATGGAGCACGACCATGACAAATGTCGTATCTGCTCTGTTAATAGACTGGGTTGCCGCCAAGTGCGCAGAGAACTTCAAGAGCTGTTGGATGAGGGTACTATTAAGATTCTTCAAAACAGAAATGTTGATGAAGATGAACCAGAAGTAAATGTGATTTCTCCTGTGTTCAAGATTCCTGAGCTTGTTGTCATCCGTTATGATGGTAGCAAGCCGAAGGTTTCTCCTTCTCTGGTCATCAAACCTGCAGGCCTTGTGCCTTATGCTTCGGATAAAGCGATTCCCTTCCGATATAATCCCGTTGCTGTTGAAGATGGGAAAGAAGTGTCGTTGCCTTCAACCTCTGTGGTAAATATTGCTGATGTGAGCGGGTTGACCCATAGTGGTTGTGTGTTTTCTGCACCCCCGAAGCCTCACGTTGTTTCTGAGTCTGTGGAGCGTCCAGTTGGGACTGTGGTGAATGTTCCGAATCCGGCACCTGTTGCCAAACCCTCCTCTGTACAAAAGACTCATGTTTCTTATATTGGCCCAAGTGGCACTATGAATGAAGAATGTGATGAGATGCTAAGGCTCATCAAGAAGAGTGAGTACAACGTTGTAGACCAGCTTCTACAAACATCGTCCAAGATCTCTGTGCTATCATTACTTCTGAATTCAGAACCTCATAGGGAGGCTCTGCAGAAAGTATTGGATTTGGCTTATGTTGATCATGATGTCACTATTGAACAGTTTGATAGTATAGTTGCAAACATCACTGCTTGCAACACTTTGAGTTTCTGTGACGCTGATCTCCCTGAGGAGGGAAGAGACCACAACATGGCTTTACATATTTCCATGAACTGCAAGAACGACGCCATGTCCAACGTGCTGGTGGACACTGGGTCATCTCTAAATGTATTTCCAAAGACCACTCTTTCAAGATTGTCATATCAGGGGCCTCCCATGAGGCAGAGTGGTGTTGTTGTGAAAGCTTTCGATGGGTCGCGTAAGACCGTGATTGGGGAAGTTGATCTCCCAATCAAGATTGGACCAAGCGATTTCCAAGTTACCTTTCAGGTTATGGATATCCACCCATCTTATAGTTGTCTCCTTGGTAGACCATGGATTCATGAGGCTGGCGCCGTGACATCCACCCTACACCAGAAGTTGAAATTTGTTAAGAATAAGAAACTGGTTGTGGTAGGGGGAGAAAAGGCTCTACTGGTTAGCCACTTGTCTTCTTTCTCATATATTGATGCTGAGGACGAAGTTGGAACGCCTTTCCAAGCTTTGTCTATTGCTGAGCCAATTGAGAAGAAGTCTCCTTCATTTGCTTCCTATCGTGATGCGAAACTGGCCATTGAATATGGTGCAGTTGCTGGTTTAGGGAAGATGATTGAGCTTGAAGACAACAAATCCCGGGTTGGCATTGGCTATTCTTCTGGGGCATTCAACAAGCAAGGGCTGTTCAAGAGTGGAGGTTTCATCCATGTTGATCAAGCTGAGGAAGCTGCTGCTATTCTGGAAGAGGATGTAGAGGATTTGAGCAACTTTGTTATCCCTGGCGGGATCTGCCATAATTGGGTCGCTGTGGATGTTCCTACAGTCATTCATAAGTCAGCGTAATTTGTTCACTTTGTTCAAAACCCTTCTCCCATGCCAAAAGGAGAGGTGATGACATTGTTGGCAGCATTTATACAATGATATTTCATTCAATTAATGCATTGTTAAACATTTGTTTTTCCATTTGTTTTCACTTTTTGCTTTTGCATGAAATCGGTGATCACAAAAAACCCTAAAAACAAGAATAAAAGCAATCTTTCTTATCTGCATAATGATCTGCTTGTTTAAGTTCTAAAGTTTTTTATTATCCAAAATCATTATGCAGGTTGATTCTAAAACCCATTGAACATAATGATCCGACGCCATCTCCCAATTTTGAATTCCCTGTATTCGAGGCAGAGGAGGATGATGTTGAAGAGATTCCTGACGAGATTACCCGTCTCCTTGAGCACGAGAAGAAGATCATTCAGCCGCATCTCGAAGATCTGGAAATAGTCAACTTGGGGTCTGAAGATTGTGTTCGTTTGGTGAAGATTGGGGCACTTCTTGAAGAGTCTGTCAAGAAGGGGTTGATCAGTTTGCTACGAGAATATTCCGATATCTTTGCTTGGTCGTATGAAGACATGCCAGGTCTAGATACAGATATTGTGCAACATTTCCTGCCTTTGAAGCCTGAGTGCGTGCCTGTGAAGCAGAAGCTCAGAAGAACTCATCTAGATATGGCAGTGAAGATCAAAGAGGAAGTTCAGAAGCAAATTGATGCAGGGTTTCTGGTGACTTCTACATATCCTCTATGGGTGGCCAATATTGTTCCTGTGCCTAAGAAAGACGGAAAAGTCCGTATGTGTGTTGATTACAGAGATTTGAATAAGGCTAGTCCGAAAGATGATTTCCCTCTACCACACATTGACATGTTGGTAGACAATACAGCTAAATTCAAAGTCTTTTCGTTTATGGACGGATTTTCTGGATATAACCAAATCAAGATGGCACCCGAAGATATGGAGAAGACAACATTCATCACACCTTGGGGAACATTCTGTTATCGAGTGATGCCTTTCGGTTTGAAGAACGCCGGAGCCACGTATCAACGTGCTATGACTACCTTGTTTCATGATATGATGCACAAGGAGATAAAGGTCTATGTTGATGATATGATTGCTAAGTCTAGAACGGAAGTTGAACATGTTAAGCATTTGTTGAAGCTTTTTCAGCGTCTGAGGAAGTTCAGACTTCGCCTGAATCCGAACAAATGTACATTTGGAGTCCGTTCCGACAAGTTGTTGGATTTTGTTATCAGCGAGAGAGGTATTGAAGTTGATCCTGCAAAGGTCAAAGCGATACAAGAGATGCCTGCACCCAAAATTGAAAAGCAAGTCCGAGGTTTTCTTGGCCGCTTGAATTATATTTCCAGATTTATATCCCACATGACTGCCACATGTGCGCCGATATTCAAGCTCCTCCGGAAAGATCAAGCTCATGATTGGACCGAGGATTGCCAGAAAGCTTTCGACAGTATCAAAGAATATCTGTCTGAACCTCCGATCTTGTCTCCGCCTGTGGAAGGAAGACCTCTGATCATGTATCTGACTGTTCTTGAAGACTCGATGGGTTGTGTACTCGGTCAACAAGATGAATCAGGGAAGAAAGAATCTGCTATCTATTACCTCAGTAAGAAGTTTACTGATTGTGAGTCTCGATACTCAATGCTTGAGAAGACGTGCTGTGCTTTGGCTTGGGCTGCTAAGCGTTTGCGCCAGTACATGATAAATCATACAACTTGGTTGATATCCAGAATGGATCCAATCAAGTATATTTTCGAGAAGCCTGCTTTAACTGGGAGAATTGCCCGTTGGCAGATGTTGTTGTCTGAGTATGATATCGAGTATCGAGCTCAGAAAGCTATCAAAGGTAGTATCTTGGCCGACCATTTGGCACATCAGCCGATTGAAGATCATCAGTCTGTTCAGTACGACTTCCCAGATGAGGAGATTCTGTATTTGAAAATGAAAGATTGTGATGAGCCTACACTTGATGAAGGTCCGGAACCTGGTTCCAGATGGACGATGGTGTTTGATGGCGTTGTAAATCAGTATGGAAATGGAATTGGGGCAGTAATCATTACTCCTCATGCCACACATATTCCGATTACAGCAAGGCTAACTTTCAAATGCACGAATAATATGGCTGAGTATGAAGCCTGTATTATGGGATTGGAAGAATGTATTGATTTGAGGATCAAACATCTTGATGTATATGGTGATTCAGCCCTGGTTGTCAATCAGATCAAGGGTGAATGGGAGACGAATCAACCTGGTCTCATTCCGTACATAGATTATGCGAGGAGGATTTCAACATTCTTTACAGAAGTTGACTTTCATCATATTCCTCGAGAGGATAATCGGATGGCAGATGCTCTTGCTACGCTTGCTTCAATGATTGTAGTCAAGTATTGGAATGAAGTTCCCAACATTACCGTGATGCGCTTGGATAGACCAACTCACGTGTTTGCAGTTGAAGAAATGAATGATGATAAGCCTTGGTATTTTGATATCAAGAATTTCCTCCAGAACCAGGTCTACCCGCCTGGGGCATCTGTGAAAGATAGGAAAACTTTGAGAAGGTTGTCAGGCAGTTTCTACCTCAGTGGTGAAGTGTTGTACAAGAGAAATTATGACATGGTTTTGCTCAGATGCATGGATAGACACGAATCAAACCTGTTGATGACTGAGGTCCATGAGGGTTCATTTGGTACTCATTCCAATGGACATACCATGGCTAGAAAGATGCTGAGAGCAGGCTACTATTGGCTGACAATAGAGTCTGACTGCTGCAAATATGTGAAGAAATGCCATAAGTGTCAGATTTACGTGGATAAGATTCATATTCCTCCGACACTTCTGAATGTGATTTCATCACCATGGCCTTTCTCTATGTGGGGAATCGACATGATCGGCATGATTGAACCGAAAGCGTCCAACGGACACAGGTTTATTCTCGTAGCAATTGACTACTTCACCAAGTGGGTTGAAGTCGCTTCGTATGCGAATGTGACCAGGCAGGTGGTCGTGAAGTTTATCAAGAATCAGCTGATTTGCCGTTATGGTGTGCCAAATAAGATCATTACTGATAATGGATCTAATCTGAATAATAAGATGATGGAAGAGTTGTGCGCTGAATTCAAGATTGCACACCATAATTCCTCTCCCTACAGACCAAAGATGAATGGGGCTGTTGAAGCTGCTAATAAGAATATCAAGAAGATTATCCAGAAGATAACAATTACGTACAAAGACTGGCATGAGATGCTGCCATTTGCTTTGCATGGATATCGTACATATGTCCGCACTTCAACAGGGGAAACCCCTTTTTCTCTTGTTTACGGCATGGAGGCTGTTCTTCCAGTAGAGGTGGAGATCCCATCAATGAGAGTCTTGATGGAAGCCAAGTTGACTGATGCTGAATGGGTTCAGAGTCGTTACGACCAACTGAATTTGATTGAAGAGAAGCGATTGACTGCCATGTGCCATGGTCAGTTATATCAGCAGAGAATGAAGAAAGCATTCGATAAGAAGGTCAAGCCTCGTGTGTTCCGAGAAGGTGACCTTGTGCTCAAGAAAGTCTTGTCTTTCACGCCCGATTCCAGGGGCAAGTGGACTCCAAACTATGAAGGTCCATATGTTGTTAAGAGAGCCTTTTCAGGCGGAGCTTTGATGCTTACAACAATGGATGGGGAGGATTTCACTCGTCCTGTGAATTCAGATGCAGTCAAGAAATACTTTGCCTAAAAAAAAACAGAATAGCTCGCTAAGTTGAAAACCCGAAAGGGCGGCTTAAGCAAAAATGAGCGTCTCGGTGGAGAACCCGAAAGGGCGATCCAGGAAAAAATTAGAGACTTGAAAAAAAATGAATTTGCATCCCACTAGATTGAGTACCTCACCCTGGGGCAATCTAGGCAAAAATTAGGGATATGGCAAGTAACTGCATCCTGACAAGGCTTTCTGTTTCGCAGCTGTCTTTTCGTCAGAGATTTGTGATTCGTCGTCAACTGAAGCTTCGAATACATCGAAATTCAAATTGGTAGAGAAAGGATCATTATGTTCGATGTAGCCCTCTTCCAATATATATCACTGATTTCAAATTTGTACATATCTATGGAGTCTTGCCATTTGCAGGCTACCATTCCTCAAATAAATTTGAGCTTTTATCCAATTATTGGCATTCTTATTTGTTTCAATTCAACAAATGTTTTGCATGTTTTAATTGATAAAATGTCATTGTTTAAACAAACAAAATTTTTCAAAATTAGTTGTTTTAAACAAAGTGAATATTCACAATGTTGAAGGGATACTTAAGAATTTCTAAGTGCTCTCCCAAGGGTGGCATGATTTCCAACAGGATAAGACATTTGTTCATATTCCTGGAATGGTTGTATCCTCTTTATCCAGATCGTTGTTGGGGTTGTTCCCTAAGCAGAGTGTTTGTTGAGAATTTCACAATCCTCTCCAACAATTTTCTCCCCCAGCATGGGTGTTTTCCTTTTGGAAGATTCGGTAGTTGGTGGATTGACCTCTCGGTACTTCGTCTGTTTCCTCGGTAAAGTCGCCAGCAGAGTTGTTGGCATGATATACTTCATCTATGCTATCTTTCCCCATCAGGTTGCTTGTTGAGGTTTTCACCTCTTATCCCTTCAGCAGAACAATGATTATTTCCTCCTCACCAGTTGGTAGTTTCCTCTTAGAAGGTTCAACATTTGGTGGTTGATCCCCAGTTCTCCTTCTCTTCCTCAGATAATTCCCCAGTAGATTTGTGTATGGTGGATTGTGTCTGTGAGGTTTCCTGCAGAAGTTTCGTGATTTCCCTGCAGCATCCCCAACAGAATTGGTATCCTCAACAGAGTTGCTTTTGTGGCAGTTTCTGCCTGTGGTAGACTTCTGTTCCCCAGTTGGGTTGGTTGGTGATCTATCATTCATAGACTTGGTGATTTCCTGATGTTTTGATCCCCAGTAGAGTGGCTTGTGTGCAGAATCTACTTGTGTGATCTATTTTCCCTCAGTGGGTTTATCCCCAATGGAGTGGCTGACAGTATCCCCGGTAGAGTGGCTTGCGGCTAAATTCTACTTGTGTGTTCTGTTCTCTTCAGCAGTTCTTGCTTATACAGTGAACTCTTATTTCCCAGTTGATACTGAGGATCCCCCTGCAGAAATCTCGGGATTTCTCCATTCCCCCAACAGATTTGTCTTTGTGGCAGTTTCTGCCTGTTGTGAACTTCTGTTCCCTAGTTGGGTTGGTTGATGATCCATCACTCAGAGATTTTGTGATTTCTTTGATATCTCTGATCATTTTTCTTTCCAGCAGATCTTTGCTTTTTTAGCATTCAGATCTCTAGCAGATTGGCTTTTCTTGGATTTTCCTCTGGAAGTGTAGTACTGGGCGTTTGATCCCTGGGCCTGTTTGTGTTAGAAATGTCTGTTTTGTCAGCATTCATCAAACATAAATCACGCATATTCATGCATATTTTCAACATTCAGATATTCATGTTGCATTTTTTGCCATATATTTTTTGTTTGTTGTCTCCTGCTAATTGGTGATATAGATCTCTCCAGTAGATCTTCCCAAGCAGATGTCGGGTGTCTAATCTCTTAACATAGAGTCAACCCCATAAGCAGAAAGTGTCTGTCTTTCCTTCTGCAATTCCCCACTGAGATATATCCTCGTGGATGACGGTTTGTTTCCGTTTCCTCCCAACACATATATTGGGATGGATCTTCCTATTGAGTTATATCCTCATTAGGACGAGTCTTGATTCAGTTTTCCTTTTTGGTTTGATCCTGAATTGGCATTTTTTCAACTGTCTCTTGTGCTTCCCTGTGGAATAAATGAATGAATTGCCCAGTAACCGGCAATAATTCTTTTTATCCCCAGTGGAGTGCGGGCCTCTACCCAGTAACCGGTAGTTGTAAGTCCTATGTTCCTTTTCCCTCTTGGCAGAATTTGTGGTTATATACTTTTTATTCCTCAGGAGAGTTGTTGGTTTTCTACCCAGTACCCGGTAGTTGTAAATCCTGTATACCTTTTTTCCCTTTTGTGGAATCTGTGGTTGTGAACAGTTTTGTTCCTCAGCAAGAGTCGATGGTTTTCTATCCAGTATTCGGTAGTCGTAAATCCTATTTTCTTGCTCTCCAGCAGTTTGCGGTTTGTTATAAACCCTATTTGTGTTTTCCCGTGCGGAGTTGTGATCCTTTCACTCCCCACGCAGAGGTTTTGGTTTTCTACCCCGTATTCGGTAGTTGTAAACCCTAATTCTTTTTATCCTCATCAGAGTTGTGGCTTCTACCCAGTAGCCGGTAGTTGTAAGTCTTATCTCTTCCCCTAGCAGAGGTAACCTTTGTGGTTCATTCTGGTTGATGGTGGATTTCGTGGTCTTCTACCCAGTACTCGGTAGTTGTAAATCCTATGTTGTGGTTGTCTCCCTAGCGGAGTCTGTGCTTTCTTGTGGATAATTTCCGTATGCTAGCAATTTTATCCTCAGCCAGAGTTTGTTGTCTTCTACCCCGTATTCGGTAGTTGTAAATCCTAATTTCTCCCTTTTGCAGAGTTAACCTTGTTGTTCATCCTAACCGATGATGGTTACTCTTTGTGGTTATCTTCATCCAGTGTTCGATGTTGATATTCCCTCTTTCTTCTGGGTATTTGCCGTTTGCTAGCAGTTATATCCCCAACAGATCTTTTCTTGTGGATAATTGTCGGTTGCTAGCAATTTTATCCTCAGCGGGTCCTTTCACCGTATGCCAGTGATTTGTTCCCCGGATCATTGATGTTTATCAATGCATCCCCAGTGAGTCATCTTTCATTTACCCTTTTGATTGGTAATGATTGTTGCTCTCTTTGATCGGTCATCTTTATATACCTAGTTTTGGTATCCCGATGCCTTTCTTTTCGGTCGATTTATCCTTTATTAACCCAGTAACTGGTTGTGGATAATCTTCCATGCGAGTATGTTATCCACGTTCTGACGGTAATGGATAATATATCTCATGTACTCTTCAGTCGAAGCCTGTTGTGTTTCCCCAGTCGAGTAAGTTTCGTTATTCCTTTGTGGAATCGAATATTCTTTGTTCTCCTTTTCTTGAGCGTATCTCCCCGTAATCGGTGATATGTTTCCTGGGTAATTGTCGGATGCTTGCAATTTATCCCCTGTGAGTTATCTTTTGTTTACCCTGTTGGTGTTGGTATCGATTGTCTCTCTTTTCGGTCGGTCACCTATTATATACCCAGTAACCGGTATCCCTGGTGTTCCTTCCATGCAAGTATATCATCTACGTTCTGACGGTAATAGATAATATATCTCATGCGAGTATACTATCCATGTTCTGACGGTAATGGATATTATATCTCATGTGCTCTTTGGGTTTTTTTCCAACTGAGTAAGATTCGTTTTCCCGTTGCGGAGTCGAATGTCCATCCTGTAAGTCGATTTGCTTTTTCAAGCCCTCCTTTCGGATGATGAGTGTTTTGGCATATATACCAATTCACACTTCGGTCGGTCACCTATTATATACCCAATAGCCGGTATCCCTGGTGTTCCTTCCTTTCTGCTCCCTATTATGACCTCGGTCCCTTGTGGAGTCAGATTTTCCTGAGTTGATGTACCTTTTTCAGGTCTTTCTCAGATGTTTGGTTGATTGATATCTCTCACCCTTATACCGGTCTTAGATATTCATTCTTCCTGAGCTTGTTGTTCTTTCACCTAGTAACTGGTATTCAAATCACATGTCTCTTTGAGCTTGTTACCCAGTAACCGATAACACCTCATCTTGCAGTTTTTCTCCAGGAGAGTCTCTTTGTTAGACATTCCCCAGTGGAGTTTCCATTGTGATTTTTCCCTTGTGTTGTATTGGCGTTTTCCCCAATATATGCAGTTTTCCCCGGCAGGGAGATTCTGTGTGAATCTTTTTCCCCGGTCTGAGTCCGGATTTTCATCCGAAGTATCCTTTGTGGATAGTTTGAGTCAGCTTGAGTCTTTCCAATGGATGTGTTTTCCTTTGGAAGTCTCTCTTCCCAGTTTGAGTCCTTTACTCCCCAGTGAGGTCTCCAGTCCAGTCGTGTCCTGCTCACGCTGTGTCTAGTTCTTGTTTCCCCTAATTCAGAGTCGTGTCCTGCTCACGCTTTCTTTTTTCTTTTTGTTATCCCCATAAGAGTCCTGTTAGAGTCTCTGTTCCTGGTGAGTGTATTACTCCGATGGATCGTTTCTTTTCTTTGTGGACCGGTATTCCCCACAGAGGTTGTTTCTTTTGCATGCATACATTCGCATCATGAGGTCTCTTAGGGACCAAAATTCGTCTCATTACTGTTATTTAAGCCCATTCTACCGCGTCGAGATGAGGATTTTTACCTTCACTTCTCCGGCTAGAATGACCTTAAATAGGGGCATCTGTAAGACCCCAATTTTGTCCCTAAGATCCCTCATGGCATCATATCATTTCATTGCATTGTCTCAAGGATCATTGGACACCTTGCTTCCTTCCTTGTGGGTGGGATCCTCTTGAGAGTGATTCTTGATCACCAAGCATTTCTTGCATTTGTATATCATTTGCTTTTCTTTAATCACTAACCAAAAGTACAAAAATATGTCATCTAACCTTTGTCTTGCAGATGAAGCATTAACAGGTCAAGGCAATCAAAGGCATTCATTGAGCAATAGATGGTGGTCATTCTTGAGATTTGGACCCCACAATCATTCACAAGAGTTCATATGAGTCATGATGTCATTTTGAAGCAAAATCCCAAGTGGTAGAGGCTTGAATTTCATCAGAACATTCCCAAGTCATCTGAAGACCTAGAAAGTCAACTGCAAAGTCAACTGTGGATTTGGAGGTGGGAAGTGATTAGAAATACTTCATTCATGTTCAAACAAGTCTCATTTGACATTTCAAACACTCACATTGGAGAATTTGAGGTCCAGTCAAAAATTTCCCAAAATAGCAAGTGACCCATAATTTGAACTTTCCAAAAATGGAAAGATTTTGAATCAACTTCAACTCAAGATTACATCATCAAGAAAGCTTCAAATGAAATTTTGTTGAACATGAAAGTTGTAGGTCTTTCTCTCCCATTTCCAAAATGTCGAGGATAATGAATTTCTAATGTGTGGTTGAGGAGATATGATCAAATCATGGCAAAGTGTGTTCAAAACTTCAAATGGCCATAAGTTTTCAACCAAAGCTCCAAAATGAGTGGTTCTTTTTGCAATATTCTCCTCTTGACCTCTAATTTCCAAATCATGCAGCACATTACATGAATTGTCATCACATGATCACTTGTTAATCCATGGTTTTTTTTGGAGGGAAATTACAAAATTCAAAAATGGTGCATTGTTTGAACTTTTTGCCATTACCATTGGTTTTAAAAATTGATTTTAAGTGAAAATGGATCAGATTCGTGTACTATTCACACATGCATTCCATGCATGGGTGTGAAAATCCATTTTGCACATACACTCCATAACTTGCTAATCTCATTTGTATTTGGCCTAAACATGATTTGAGCATCATTAACATAGCATATATAAGGATAATCATAATTGTTTTCATCATTAACTACCATTTTTCAGATCTAGATCCAGAATCACCAAAAAATTTCTCTCAAAATTTCTTCCAAATTCTTGACATCCAAGCCTTTTCTAGTGCTAGATTCATGATCATGAAGCTTTGTTGAACAAGTTTGAACGTGGAATTGAAGTAATTGGTGCCATACTGAAGCATACTCGAAGCTTGAAGCATCCATGGTGATTTCAAAATCTGTTGAATTCAAGTGTGTTTGAACTTCATTCTCTCCATTAATCATCTCACTAAGCATCATAGAGGAACATTGGAGCTATCACAAGCCTTGAAACAAGCCAAATCCGAATCTGCACTTCAAGAGGTCACAATTCGAATCTCTTATTTTTTAAATTCATTGCTATGTTGTTGTAGATCATGTTGTCCTGATGAATTTGAGCTTTGAATCATGTGATTTGGTGCTGTTTCGAGTTAGTTATGGATGATTGAAAGTTTGATGATGAATTTTATTTTCTTCGATCCGAGCTTGTTTTGATGTTTTTGCATGAATTGTTTATGGATCTCGCATGTACATGGCATGATGATTCGAATGCTATGCTTGATTGTGATTTCTGGACATATTTTTTAAAATCTGGAAAATCCAGATGAAGATCATCATGATCTTCATCTTCAACCTATGAACTTCACCATTTCCAGAATTTGCTACGAAATTGCTTTGATTTTGCTACGAAACTTTGAATTAGCTACGAATTTTTTGGCGCGCTAGGGTTTAGGTCTAAACGGTGGCGTTTTGATTGAGGCGCCACTTTTGAATTTGCGCCTGGTTCGAGTCCTCCTGAGTGCAATATTTCAAATGCTTCACCATTTGCTCATTTTCCCTCCTTATTTCATACTATGTGCTTCTCATTTTTTTTATTTTTCCTCAACTTCAAAAAACCATATAAAATTGAAAACTCATCCAATTTCACTCCAATTTTTTGCGCAATGCTCCTTATTCTGTCTAGTTTTTAATCATCATAATTTCCAAAGTTGTGCTTGGCTGGATATTATTTTGTGCTAGAATGATTGATCATATGTCCTATTTTGACCTTGCCTTGCTTATCTCTTTGTGAAATGCTTGTTTCTTATCCAATGAACTTGAAATTTTGCATGATGAAACTAGACACATTGCTTGACATTTTGGTTTTGGTTTGGTATTTTTCCTATGCTCCATTGCTGTTTTATGCTTGTGCTAACTTGGTGTGACAATTTGTGTCACACCTTTGCTTGTCCAACTTGTACCATGTGATTTTCCATACCAAATGATGTCCAATGCCTCTGATTATTTGTATGTTGATCATGTTAGATGTCTTGAATGTGCATGAATTTTTCCATATTTATTTGAATCATTTCTGTTTTGATTTGAATTTTTGATTCATGATGATCACATATGAGCTTTGAAATTGCCTTGAACTTCTTTTGATCATGAAATGCTTTTGGTGAATGATCTTGATGTGAGACCTTTTGGAATGTGTCAATGTGTGTTTGAAGTTGCTTTTGTGTTAAATTTCATCTCCTCTTTTGAATTTTTTCTCCATCTTTGACCCTAGGCTTTGACCTAGTGGTTTGTGGCTTACATTTGAGCTTTGATTTCAGGTTGAACATCCAAGTTCTCTAGTTGATGATGCTTCATCATGTGATTGTTGATGTTTGCTTTTGATTACTAACACTTGTGTGTTTTGTAGGTTGATGCTAACTCATTTGAGTTTGCCTTTTGGTTAACACATTTTGTACATTGGGATTGTCTATTGCTTATTGACTGTTGTTTGATTGTCTGAGTATTGTACTAATTTGTTTAGTTGTTTCCACAGGTACCTATGTTGCTTTAAGTTCATTTTGAACTTTGCTTTGCTTGGTTGCTTAACCACTTAGGTATAATCTCTAATCTTCATGTAGTCTGGAAGACCTACTGTTATTGGTAGGCACCTGTCTGAAGTCCTCCTTAAGAGGCAATGTTTGTGCTTGTTTAACTTTTGTGCCAAGCAGGAAAAGTCCTCTCAAGGGGCAATTGGCAGATAAAAGAGATGTGTAATCCATCTCCTGCTACTCAGTGTGTCATTCACTTTGCTCACACCATGTGTTGATGCATTGTGAATAATAACCCAAGATCTTATAGAGTCCACTTGTGGAGAAGAGTTCCAACTTTCTGAACTCTCACACTTTCCATTGTTTAAAGCTCTCCCTGACCAGGGATAAGAGCTATGAGGCACACCCCTCATCTCCATTTCATCTGCTTCACCCTAACTCTCAATGTTAGGGTTAAGAGCTCAAAACACCCATACAGTATTGGCTTGTTTAAAGCCCAACCTTGATTGAGCCTCTTGATTGTGTATAGTGTGTGCTAACTGATTGCTTGATTGCTTAACTGTGCATCTTTCATGTTTGCTTTTGCATATCTACTTGCATCATTCCATGTGCTTGCTTTTTGCTTTTCATAGCATGTTGTTTATGTGAGGAGTCAGATGTAAGGCCATTGATTGGTTATCTGTTTCCTATGATCATTTGTTGTGGAGTCAGGTGTAAGTCCATAGATTGGTTACCTGTTTCCTTGTTTGTTTTGTCCATTGAGGAGTCAATTGTAAGTCCATTTATTGGCATTTGTTTCCTGTGATCTGGTAGGAGTTGGGACTAATACCATTGATTGGCATCCCATTTCCTTGGAGTCGAGTGTAAGACCATTTATTGGCAACTTGTTTCCTTTTGCTTATTGTATTTGTTTTCTTTGCTTTGTTATATTGGTGTAAGTCCATTGATTGGCATCTGGTATCCATGTTTTCTTGGTTTTGTGAGATTGGAATAAGTCCATTGATTGGCATCCAGTATCCATTTACTTTGTCCATCTGTTATTTGCATTGTTGCCTATTCCAAAGGAATCACTTGGATCATCTACGTATGATCTCAAGAGGTGAACATCTAAGAAGTTTTACTTCCTCACCCTCCCACCTTTTGTTTCTTTAAACCTCCATTTGCATGTTAACCCAAACTTGAAACTATTATGCAAACATTCTCATTTGTTTTCAAATTAGAAACCTAGGCCTTAAGCCTTTGATTTTTCAAACTTCATTTTCACAACACTTCTTTTGAACTGAATTCTAATCATACTTTTGACCATTTTTGTGAATAATCCTAATTGGTTAATTTCACTCATTCAATTGTTTTGTGGCTTTGTCCATTCTTGATAAGTTTTCATACATTAGCCATAGATCTCAATTATCTTAGTGGTTGATGTTAATCTCACCTTTTGTCCTTAGTGATTGAATTGTAAGACTTCCTTGCTTATTATAGGGTTAACCCCTCACTAGCAAGTTGAAGCTTTTCTCACATGGTGGACTTGTGGTTGTATAGGATGAGTTTTCTCCCGTGGATAACGAAAGACCTTAGGGCTTTTGTTTTAAAATCAACCCACTCATGTTTTGGAAATCTTTTAGCCGAACTACGAGGTTTTGATCCTGTAAAGGTACGTAGGCAATGGTTATCCATCCAAACACAAAAATAATAACTTGTACATTCTTTTCCCATCCCTTCAATCATGTTTGCACAATAAATATTTCATAAACAAATAACATTTCGTACAACAAGTTGTGAAAAGGGCTCCCTAGGTGCGTAATTAACCCCTTATCCAGATCTCTGACCTTTTCATTAGTTTTCTATGTGTAAAACTTCTTAGGCTTTTGTTCGCTTTTTAGCCATTCCTTTGGATAAATAAAAGTGCGGTGGCGACTCGATTCTTTGTATGCTTTGCTTTTGGTTTAGTCAATAAATCATAAAGTGACGAATACACCGCTACAATTAGCTCAGAGAATTCTTGACATACAGAGGCGTTAGCTGAACCAAAAATGATATCATCAACGTATATCCGGCATATCATGAGATCATTATTAATGTTTTTACAGAAGAGTGTGGAGTCAACTTTCCCTCTGATAAATTCATGTTCCAGAAGAAAATTACTTAATCTTTCATACCAAGCTCTGGGAGCTTGTTTAAGTCCATATAAAGATTTCTTAAGTTTAAAAACATGTTCTGGATAATTTGAATTTTCAAAACATGGAGGTTGGTTGACATACACTTCTTCTGATATATAACCATTAAGGAATGCGCTCTTGACATCCATTTGATACAGTTTGATAGAATGATTTATAGTGAATGATATAAGTAAGCGAATAGATTCTAACCTGGCGACTGGGGAAAAGGTTTCATTGTAGTCAATGCCTTCTTGTTGACTGTAACCTTGAGCCACCAGTCGAGCTTTGTTTCTGACAACTTCTCCTTTCTCGTTTAGCTTGTTTCTGAACACCCATCTGGTTCCGATAATGTGAGTGCCTTTGGGCTTAGGAACAAGATCCCAGACGTCGTTCTTTGTGAATTGATCTAGCTCTTCTTGCATGGCTAGAACCCAGTCGCTATCTTGAAGTGCCTCATCGCAGGAAGTAGGCTCGATCAGAGATACTAGTCCCAGAGGAGTTTCTTCAGGAGTCTTGAAGGTAGACCTAGTTCGGATAGGTTCGTCCTTATTTCCCAGAATCAACTCTTCAGATATGTTGAGGCGACTTTTAACTTCCTTTGGGATTGCTGGGGATTTAGTTCCTTCTAAAGTTTGAATGACAGTTGCTTCCGGAGCTTTAATCTTCTCGTCAGAACCTGCAAGAGTGACCTCCAGATCTGCAAGTTTCTTAACTAGCTTTGACTTCTCAGGGTCAAGCTTATCATCAAATCTGACATGAATAGATTCTTCCACAATTTTGGTTTCTGTATTGTATACTCTGTAGACTTTAGAGCGTTCTGAGTATCCTAACATAATACCTTTTTGTGCTTTGGAATCAAACTTGTTCAGATGTTCTTTAGTATTTAAGATAAAAAAGGAACATCCAAAAGGATGAAAATAAGAAATGTTGGGTTTTCTTCCTTTACACAGTTCATAGGGAGTCTTCTCCAGAATAGGTCTTATGGAGATTCTATTCTGAATGTAACACGCTGTATTTACAGCTTCGGCCCAAAAGTGCTTAGCCACATTTGTTTCATTGATCATGGTTCTGGCCATCTCTTGGAGTGTCCTATTCTTCCTCTCTACAACTCCATTTTGTTGTGGAGTTCTAGGGCAGGAGAAATCATGAGATATTCCATTAGAGTCAAATAATTCCTCAAAAAATTTATTTTCAAATTCTCCACCATGATCACTTCTGACTCTGATGATTTTAGAGTCAAATTTGTTTTGCACTTTGGAACAGAAGCTAGTGAATACAGAGTGAGACTCACTCTTGTGCTTTAAGAATTTTACCCATGTCCAACGACTAAAATCATCAACAATGACCAGTCCATATTTCTTTCCATTGACTGATGCTATTTTCACAGGACCAAATAAATCAATGTGAAGAAGTTCCAGAGGCTTAGAGGTAGAAACATTATTTTTCTTTTTGAAAGATGTTTTTGAAAATTTTCCTTTCTGACATGCTTCACACAGAGCATCTGAAGAAAACTTTAGCTTAGGTAGACCTCTGACTAATTCGAGTTTATTTAGCTGAGATAATTTTCTCATGCTAATGTGGCCCAAGCGTCTATGCGATACCCATTGCTCTTCGTGAACAGACATCAGACATTTCACATTTTGTTCTTTTAAATCAGAAAGATTTATTTTATAGATATTGTTTTTCCTCTTGCCAGTGAATAGGACAGAACCATTGTTTTGATCTATGGCTCTACATGTTTTTTGATTAAAGATTACATCATATCCGTTATCAATTAATTGACTTATTGATAACAGATTATGTATTAATCCTTCTACATATAACACATCAGATATAGAGGGAAGAGTACCATTACCAATAGTTTCGGAGCCTCTGATCCTTCCTTTCTGGTCTCCTCTGAAGCCTACGAATCCAGCATCTTTAAGTTCTAGGCTTTTGAACATAGACTTTCTTCCCGTCATGTGTCGCGAGCATCTAGAGTCCAGGTACCATGACTGGTGTTTTAACTCTGCTGCATAAGATATCTGCAACATAAACAATCTTAATCTTTGGTACCCAGAGTCTTTTGGGTCCTTTGTGATTAGTTTTCCCAGAGTTTCTTAACACTTTGGGTTTTCTAGCATTATTAAATTGTTGCTCTTGTGTATGTGTATAGTGATATAAAAATGGAGATTTAGGTTGGTCATTAGTAGAAGTTTTATCTTCACTAGGATCATACCCAATTCCTCTTCTATTGCTCTGACTGACTCCATAAATCATGGATGCCATTATACTCCTCCCTATCCCAATTTTCAGAAACTTTTGAAAATATTTTTCATATTTATAAATTATTGTGTTTGAAGTTTGTGGAGCTTGAGATAACGCTTCTTCAAGTTTTGAGCAATTTTTCTTTGTTGCATCTCTTTCTAATGTCAAGGTTCTGTTTTCATCTTTTAGTTCTAAAATTGTTATCTCATGTTTGCCACATTCTTCTAATGTTTCTTCAAGAACGCCTTTTATAGATTTAAATTTTTGTTTGAGTTTCTGATATGAGCTGAGAGTTTCTGACAGATATGATTCTAGGTCAGATCGAGAGAGTTCAGAAAATACCTCTTCTGATTCAGATTCTTCATCTGAAGTGTTCTTGGATGTGGTAGCCATGAGTGCCACATTAGCCTGTTCATCAGAGTCTGATTCTGATGAGTCAGATTCGCTGTCATCCCAGGTAGCCATCAGTCCCTTTTTGGTTCTGAGGGAATTTTTCTTGAAGTTCTCTTTTCTGGAATTGTCTTTCTTTAACTTGGGACATTCGTTTCTGTAGTGACCTGTTTCTTTACATTCATAACATGTAACATCTTTGTTAGATTTACCTTTTGAGGTTGATTCTGATCGGTCCCCTCTGGGTCTTGGTCTCCTGAAGTTATTATTCCTCTTTCTCCAGAGTTGTTTTACTCTTCTGGTCAGAAGGGATAATTCTTCCTCATCGTCAGAATCTTCTTGTTCAGAGTCATCAGCGTATTCTGTTTCGGCCTGGAAGGCTTTGTTTCTGTCAGACTTGCGCCTTTCAGATCTGGACTTTAATGCTATAGACTTGATTTTCTTCTAAGGCTCATCTTCCTCAAGTTCTATCTCATGACTTCTGAGTGAACTGACAAGCTCTTCAAGGCTGATGTTGTTTAGGTCCTTTGATAGCTTTAAGGCTGTGACCATGGGTCTCCACTTCTTTGGCAAGCTTCTGACTATCTTTTTGACATGGTCTGCAGTTGTGTATCCTTTGTCTAGCACTTCGAGACCTGCAATAAGAGTTTGGAATCTAGAAAACATTACCTCTACAGCTTCATCATCCTCCATTTTGAAGGCTTCATATTTCTGGATTAGAGCCAGAGCCTTTGTTTCTTTGACCTGAGAGTTTCCTTCATGAGTCATCCTTAGGGAGTCGAGTATATCTTTAGTTGTTTCCCTGTTGGTGATTTTTTCATACTCATTGTAGGATATGGCATTGAGAAGTATCGTTCTGGCTTTGTGATGATTTTAAATCCGCGCTTCTGATCATCTGTCATTTTACTTCTGGGAACGGCAACTCCAGCATCTGTTACAGGAGGTTTGTATCCAACTGTGACAATGTCCCAGAGATCAGCATCATAGCCCAGAAAGAAACTTTCAATTCTATCTTTCCAGTAATCGAATTTCTCTCCATCAAAGACTGGAGGCTTAGCGTTGTAGCTGTCTCTTTCATTGGTGTTGGCCATAGTTTTTCTCGTTCTGGATTTCTCTACACTGTTAAGTGTTTGATTAGAAAATCAATAATAGAGCCGAAGCTCTGATACCAACTGAAGGTGAGAAAAACAAGAAAGGGGGGTTTGAATTGTTTTAGAAAATAAAAGCTTTTTCAAAAGTAAGAACACACAGAATTTTATACTGGTTCACTTATATCACAAAGTTACTCCAGTCCACCCGGCCAAGGTGATTTCGCCTTCAAAAAGGACTTAATCCACTAATCTTGAAAGATTAATACAACCAAACGTCTAAGAGAGTGACCTCTTAGTCCTCCCAAGTATACAGACTACGCAGAGTCACTTGAGGAACAAAAGCAATTTAGCAAAAATAGATTTGTAATCTAGAGTGCTTCTAAGAGTAAGCAAATATTACAGCAGAATAAACAAGCAAGTGTTTTCACGTATGAGCAGCAGCTCGTGAAAAGCTAAGAGAGAATGTAAATAATTTTCTGTGCGTTGTTGTGTATCTCTCACTGAAGTATGTTGTCCTTTATATAGTGGTGAAGAGGATCGTTGGAGTGATGACAGAATATTGGCCTTTGATGAGCATTCAATGTCATTACTTCTGTGTTTCTTGCCATAACCAATTTGTCTCCCTGAATAACTTCTTTCTAAAAATACTTTCTTTCCATTTGAAGAAATTCTTTCCGTTACTCTTTCTGGATTTGGAGAAACTTCATCAGAGTCTTTGTTATCTCGGAGTTTCTGTGTCAGAAGGAGATTGCGTTGAGGTTACATCAGAGCTTCTAAGAGTACTGGTCTTCTAGATCATCAGAACTAAGTCCAATGGAAGTTTAGAGCTTTTGGTTCTTTCTACTGTCTTGTTTTGCTCAGAATCAGAACTTCTAGAGCGCACTTCTTCTTCAGATGCTTCTGATCTTCTAGTACTTTGTATATGATCAAAGTTTATATCTGATAAAACGATCAGATTCCTTTGTTGTTGTTCAGAGTCCTGCACACTTAGAGAATTTTCGTTAGGGTGCTATTTTTGGTTTCATCCTTTGTTATCATCAAAATCCTGGAATTATATTGTAGAACAAATTTTGTTCTTACAGTATCTGATGAACTATCTCGTTTACTTGAGCACGAGGAAAAAGCCATTCAGCCGTTTGAAGAACAAATTGAGCTAGTCAACTTGGGTTCCAAAGATGATCCGAAGGAAGTCAAGATTGGGTCTCAACTGTGTCCAGAAGTTAAGAAGGGGTTGATTGATCTTCTCCGAGAGTATTTAGATGTGTTTACTTGATCCTATCAAGACATGCCTGGTTTAGATTATGAGATTGTGGAGCATAGATTACCGTTGAAGCCATAATGCCCGCCAGTCAAGCAGAAATTGAGGAGGACTCACCCTGATATGGCTGTGATGATCAAAGAAGAAGTGCAGAAGCAGATTGATGCCGGTTTCCTTATTACCGTTGAGTATCCATAATGGGTGGCCAATATTGTGCCTGTTCCTAAGAAGGACGGAAAAGTCTGTATGTGCGTCGATTATAGAGATTTGAACAAAGCTAGTCCGAAAGAAGACTTCCCTCTGCCACACATTGATATGTTGGTAGACAATACAACTAAATCCAAAGTCTTTTCATTTATGGACGGATTTTCCGGTTATAATCAGATTTAAATGGCATCCGAAGATATGGAGAAGACCATATTCATTACACACTGGGGAACATTCTGTTATAGAGTGATGCCTTTCGGTTTAAAGAATGTTGGTGCAACATACCAGAGATCGATGACCATTCTTTTTCATGATATGATGCATAAAGAGATCGAAGTTTATGTTGATGATATGATTTCCAAATCAAGTGATGAAGAAGAGCACGTCGAACATTTGTTGAAGTTATTCCAGCGTTTGAGGAAGTACAAACTCCGCTTGAATCCCAATAAGTGTACATTTGGTGTTCGTTCTGGTAAGTTGTTGGGCTTTTGTCAGCGAATAGGGTATTGAAGTTGATCCTGCCAAGGCCAAAGCAATACAAGAGATGCATGCGCCCAAAACTGAGAAGCAAGTCAGAGGTTTTCTTGGACGTTTGAATTATATCTCAAGATTCATTTCGCACATGACTGCCACGTGTGCACCTATATTCAAGCTTCTTCGGAAAGATCAGTCTTGTGATTAGACCAAAGATTGCCATAAAGCTTTTGATAATATTAGAGAGTATCTGCTTGAGCCTCTGATTCTGTCGCCTCCTGTTGAAGGAAGACCTTTGATCATGTATTTGATTGTGCTTGAAGAAAGTATGGGTTATGTTCTAGGTCAGCAAGATGAAACTAGAAAGAAAGAATATGCAATTTACTACCTCAGTAAGAAGTTCACCGATTGTGAGACTCGGTATCCTATGCTTGAAAAGACTTATTGCGCATTGGCTTGGGCTGCTAAGCGTCTGAGCCAGTATATGTTGAATCATACCATTTTGTTGATATTCAAAATGGATCCAATCAAGTACATTTTTGAGAAGCCTGCTTTAACTGGGAGGATTGGCCATTGGCAGATGTTGTTATCCGAGTATGATATCGAATACCGATCTCAAAAAGTAATTAAAGGTAGTGTCTTGGCTGACCATTTGGCTCACCAACCGATTGAAGACTATCAGTCAGTGCAATATGATTTTCCTGATGAAGAGATGTTGTATCTGAAAATGAAAGATTGCGATGAACCATTTCTTGAAGAAGGGCCAGAACCTGGTTCCCGTTGTCGCATCACGCGAAAAACCGGCGGGAAAAGAAGAAACAACAGAGCCGCCACCGTGCGTTATTTATCCCAAAAGAGGGAAAGGAAACGCTCAGAGTAAACCTAGGAAAAGACATGGTCTCGCGACCAAAGAGTATGGGTTCGGGAGTCGGTTATGCGAAGGGAAGGTATTAGCACCCCTACGCATCCGTAGTACTCTACGGGATCCACGCACAAAAGGAAGGAATATTGGTTGCTAAACACTGCTCAAAACACACACACGCACTGGCTGAAAGAGACAAAAGAAACTGACTGAAACTGACTCGGCAGGATGTCGCATCCTGGGCCTACTTAGTCCATCAGGCATAGACATCAGAGTCGAAGTAGTTCGGACTGGGGAGACGACACATGCTCGCTAGGATATCGCATCCTATGCATACGTATCTTCTCGGACGAGAGAAGAATCAGAGCATTCGTAGCTCGGCTGACACGCACACAAACAAACACAGGCAAAGGCAAACGTGGAGCCTGAATGCCAATCACTGGACTTACATCAGCATCCGAACCAAACACACGCACACTGGAACCTAACTGCCACTCGATGGACTTACATCAGCTTCCATCCACACAACAACACAACAAGTTAATAGGGAGTCGGGGACTCGAGCCTATAACTGTCAAGCACACACACAAACAAACAGACAACAGATTGCTAAGGAGTCAGGCACTCGAGCCTAGCAACTGTCAAACAACACACACAAAAAAGAAAAAGAGCGCCCGGAGAGATCAGCTCAACCTCCTACCTACATACTTCATCTGGTATGAAGATCAGGGCGATGTAGTTCCCCTACGGAGGGATAAAGGACTAGCCTAACCAGATAACAGAGGGAGACACAACTAGGGAGACTACGACTCGAGCCTAGATGTTATCATGCAAAATCATCCCTAAGTTAAGGTTTCTAGCTAACTGGCACAGGGAGCCAGCCTATCCTAGTCATGACTTGCACAGGAAGCAAGCCACACACACACTTAACTTGCACAGGAAGCAAGCCAAGCAAAACCTACTTGCACAGGAAGCAAGTCTAAACTAAACCTAACTTGCACAGGAAGCAAGTCAAACAATCCTAACTTGCACAGGAAGCAAGTCAAACAATCCTAACTTGCACAGGAAGCAAGTCAAACAATCCTACAAACACAGATAGCACACACTATACACAAGCAAGTGGCTCAAACAAGGGTTAGGTTTTAGTCGAGGGGTCATATCAACCTCAACAAACAAACCTCTGGAACTGGGTGAATGTGCTCTTAACCTTGCCATTGGGGGGCTAAGGTGAAGCAGATGAAAGGTGAGTGAAGATAAGACTTCACAGCTCTTATCCCTGGCCTGGGAGAGCTTAAGACAAGAATATGTGGGTTCAGAAAGTGGGAACCCTTCTACACATTTAAAACTGACTCAACTGTACAATTGTACAAGATCTTGGGTTTGTATCTGCAATGCATCAACACAGTGGTGTGAGCAAAACAGATGACACACTGAATAGCAGGGGATAGGTTGCATATCCCTTGGGTTCTGCCAATTGCCTCTTCACTTAGGAGGTCTTTGACTCTATGCAAGGACAAGATTAAACATCCACAAACATTGCCTCTTAAGGAGGACTTCAGACAGTTGCCTGGCCAGGTAACAGGCCAGGTCTTCCAGACTACATGAAGATAGAAAGGTATACCTCAATGCAAATTGCTTATCAAGCAAAGCAAAGCAAAGTTCACAAGGAACTAAAAGCAACTAAAGTACCTGAAATCAGTCAGGCATAGTTAGTATACAAGTCAAAGTTAAATCAAAATGAACAGACATCAACCAGTCAACACAAGCAAGTGAATGTGCAAGGCACAAGGCTTAAGGAATGTGAGCCAAGCCACCTACAAAACAAACATGTTAGACAATGATATTTAGGCAAGCTCAATCAAAATGAAGTGGTCTCAATGGCCATTTGATGGTCAACCTGAAAACACAAGCTCAAAGGTGAGTAACAGGACCACTAGGACAAGCCTAGGGTCAAAAATGAATGAGAAAGTCAAAACAGCAAGTGGCAAGTATCCAAAATCAAGTTCAAACAATCAAGAAACAAAACCAATTGGGTTCACATTCATATCAACCATCATCATCATTTCATGAACAATTTAGGTCAAAGTGTAGCAAACAGAAGCTCATAGAAGTCAACAGCAAGACTTAACTCAAAAGCAACCTCAAACATTTCCAAAAATCACCAAATAAATCATGATTAATCCCAACCCACAGCATGGTAAGCATGTCAAATTTCATCTCATTTGGACAAGTGGAAGGCAGTCAATGAAAATCAGAAAGTCAAAGCAATTTTGAACATGCTCAAAGAAGTCAACCAAACATGCATCAACTTAGAAAAATCATAAGTCAGAGATGGTGTATGATAAATGAATGGGGTCAAAACCATGGCAAAGATGAGGATGTCTAGTTATCTCATGTAAAATTTCATGTCCATCTAATAAAGTATAAGAATTTCACAAATGAAATGGGAACAAGTGTCACAAAAAGTCAACATATGACCAAGCAGGGGAGAAAATCTCAAACAATTAGGAAATGCCACAAATAATTCCAAGAAAATTCACATGTGAACTAGACATACAAGAGTAGGTTCATGCAAAAAATCAGATCCATTGGAGGTCAATAAGCATGGTATCAAAAATCATGAAGTTGGACATCAATGGTGTGACACAAATTGTCACACCCTAATTCAAAAAATCATAACTCACAAACCACATAAGATAAATTCACAAACTCTACACCAAAATCACCATGAGTGTGTCTAGTTTAAGCACAAAAAATTTGGGAGCCATTGGATAAAGTATCATCATTTCACAAATGTTTTGGCAAAGTGTACAAAATAGGCATACATGTCACAAACCCTCATACCAATTAAAAACCAAACATCCAAAAATTCTGGAAAAAATGTGATAAATAAGTAGAGATCAAGATGGACATGATGCAAAAAATCCCATCAAATTTGGATTAAAAATGAAAGCGCAATGATTTTTGTAAGTTTGAGTAATTAAATGAAATAAGAATCAAGAAAACAACTTATTTTAATATGTCCCATGCCACGCCAGTGGCAATTTTGTAATTCCCATGGCCACTAATTGAAACGATGCCGTTTTGGGCCAAGGAACGAAATGTTCCTATTGGTTGTTGGAATCAAGCCAAGCCATGCACGTGAAAGAGAACCAAAAATTCTGGGAAACACATTTGAAAGCTAGGGTTTCTACACAGTTATGTCATCTTCATCCCCAATTCGATTTCGTCCAAATTTTTTCCAGAAATGTCAATTAAATATACAGACATGATCAGCACGGCAAGGTCAACAAGAATCCATCATCATTTTTCATCAAAACATACTAACAATCAAGAACCAAACAAAAACACATTTGAGGGTGAAACTTTAAATCCATGTATTTCCCTCAATATGCAATCATTTTTTATGAATCAAAGCCCATTGTGTTCATGGTGAAAAGACCTATAAGATGTACATCATGATTTTTGAAAAGGTTGAGGTCGAAAACTCACCTATTTTGAAGCACAGTTGAGATGCAGTGATGATTAAGCCATGAGAGGTTGAAACAGATGAGCTATGGTCCTCCACATGATGGTTGATGAAGGTGGCTTGGTTCAGTAACCCTTGCAATGGCTCAAGATTTGGACTGTCATGGATGATGCTGTGCAAAAACCAGTGCTGCTATTGCTGCTTACAGGTGGAAAATGATGTTGCAAATCAGTTCAAAATGATGCTTGGATGGTTTTTTAGGCAAGGCAAGGCTTAGTTCATTGAGAGTTTTGGACTGTTTTTGAAAAAGGCAAGCAAGATGGATTTTTAGAGAATGAGAGAACAGGGTTTCTGGTTGTGTGTTTTGTGGCTGCCAGTGTTCTTATTTGACAGAAAATGATGAGGAAATCTTGTATCAAGCCAGGCAAGGTTTTTGTTCTTTTGAAGTTCTTGACAGAAAATGATAAGTGGCCAAGATGTGATTTTTTAGCATGAGTGAGTTCCTGCTTAGGCCAACTGATTTTGTGTGGCTTGTGTGGCTGCTCTTGGTCTCAAAATGATGCTTGGACAGTGTTTTAAGACAAGGCAGTGCTTGGTACTTTTGGAAGTTCTTGACAGCTTTTTCTTGATAGGCAAAAGCAAGGTGAATTTCTTTTGAGAGAGAGTTCTGTGTGCAGTGTGTTTGATGGATGCTAGTTGTGTTTCAAATGACAGAAAAAATGATGAATAATACTCTGCTATGTTGTGGTACAGTCCATGGTTTATGGAAGTATGGGTGGATTTAGTGAAAACATGTACTTTCTTCCAAAATTCAAGCAAGCAAGGAATGGCTTTTTTTTTCTGTTGGTTTGTAGGCTGCAAATGAGGTTCCAATTGACAGAAAAATGATGTTAGAAATCTGCTATGAGAGGTACCAAGCATGGTCCAATGAGATGGTGAGATGGATTTGGTGAAACTTGTACTTTTCTTCCAATTTTCAAGCAAGTTAGGGAATGGCCATATGTACTGCATAATTTTGACTTTGTACATGCTGCAAATAACATTCCAAGCAAGTTCCAATTGGCCCCAAGTGTTAAAAATGCATAATTCAAAAAGTCAACCATTGGTCAAATTTGAATTTCACATATGCTAGGTTCAAAAATGCCATTTTGATTGGCAAGGTTTTGGTACATGAAAGTTACATTTTTGGAAAGAGGGGATCAAATGTGACTTGTAGGAAAAAACCCCACCCAAATTGGCCAAATGGTTTGAGAGATATGGCCTTTTGAAGTTCAAGAATTTCTGAAAACGATTCGATCATAACTTGCCAACCACACATGGGAATTGAGATTTCTTGGACTTTTTGGAAATGGGAGAACAAGATCTTCAACTTTCATGTTGGGCAAAAATTCATTTGAAGCTTGTATCATGATGTAAGCTTGAGGATCAAGACTTTCCATTTTTGGTAAGTTTCAGTTACAGGTCCAGTTTCCATTTTTGGAAATTTCTGATCTGGCTTCAAATTCTTCCATGATGGTGTTTGACATGATATATGAGGACTATTTGGACATGAATGAGCTCTCTCAAACCAATTTCCATCATCAAATCACTGATTAAATGGACAGTTGACCAACAGTTGACTTTTAGGGTTTCTGGCTGTCTGTGCATTGACTGATGACTTCTGAACATCCAATCCTTGACCAAAAAACTTCAAATGGATCCCCCAGTCATGTGAACATGTTGGATCAACCCTAGGGCCTTGGCTCCTTGAGAATTTGTGCTTGCTTGCTTGATTGACTGATCTCCTGATCAGTTTGACCTAATTTCTTGATTGGCTTGCACTTGAGGCAACTGGGACAATGCAATGCTATGCAATGAACCATGATATGCTATGACCTAATATGAAAATGTATGTACAATGATGGGTGCAAATTTGAGGTGCTACAGCTGCCCCTATTCAATCAGCTGGGAACCCGAACGGATGAGAGCAAAGGCTGTCAGACTTTCAGGGTAAACAAGGATTGAATACCAAGAACCGTAGAAATTTGCACAATACAGGGATCCACCAATGGAAACGTCCACTGGGATTTGATACTTATTACTGGGTATTTTTTTTGTTTTTTTTTTTTCAAAGGGTACGGCCACATCCAGACATCACAATGACGATGAATGGGAACAGAAATCACAACTAGATGCCAACGGACAACTAGGAAAAACTCAACGTTTATCGGGACCAACGGAGAGGTAACCAGACGTTATTGTATGACTGGAAGGGATACAACCATACGTCAACGGACGAAATGGGAAAAACTCAACGTTTACCAAGACCAACGGAGAGGTAAATCCACATGGGGACAAGTACAACTAGATGTCATAGGACGAATAGGAAAAACTCGACGTTTACCAAGACCAACGGAGAGGTAACCAACTGGGGACGACCAGGAAAAACTCGACGTTTATCGAAACCAACGGAGAGGTAACCAGACATTAATGAATGACTGGGAGGACTCGACCAGACATCAACGGATGAATGGGAGAAAACTCGACGTTTACAGACATCGGAAGATGATGTTTACAGACATCGAAAGATGATGTTTACAGACACCAAAAAGATCGACCAGACATTTACTGATGGATGGGAGAAAACTCGACGTTTACAGACATCGAAAGATGATGTTTACAGACACCAAAAAGATCGACCAGACATTTACAGATGAATGGGAATAAGAGAAACACAACCAGACGTCAACGGACGAATGGGAAAAACTCATCGTTTATCGAAACCAACGGAGAGGCACAACTAGACATCACCGGATGACTAGGAAAAACTCGACGTTTATCGACACCAACGGAGAGGAGGAAACTCTTCTGGGAGAGTGAACACATCCAAGTCATCAACGGATGATCGGGAAGAACTCGACGTTTATCGACACCAACGGAGAGGAGGAATCTTCACTAGGGGAGGGACGACGTTACGAACATCGAAAGATGATGTTTACAGACATCAAGAAGACCAGACACTTACGCATGACTGGGAATCACCGAAAGATGGTGTTTACCGACGCCAAAGAAGACCAGACACTTACGCATGACTGGAAATCACCGAAAGATGGTGTTTACCGACACCAAAGAAGACCAGACACTTACGCATGACTGGAAATCACCGAAAGATGGTGTTTACCGACACCAAAGAAACAACACACCCGGGTGCTGACAGGGTATACTGACATTCTCAAGATGACAGGGCTAGGCTGAACACTTGCAGGAGGTCTCACTGGGGAGAAACAAACTTTCTGTCATCAACAGGTGAGGAAATAAACCTCTGTGGGTATTATAAACACCAAATGTTGACTGGAGCAACTGTAGCAAATGCGTTGTACAGGTTGAACAAAAATCCGTCTCTGCAGGGGATACGGTCTGGTGAGGTTTCGAACACATGAATGCATATGTTGGAATTTTTCTATAGCGTAATGCTCCATTTATGAATGGAAATGCTACACGATTTTTGAGGATGCAATGATCACTACATGCAGAATGCAAATGAACCCTGGCTAGGGAGCCAAAAAGATCGGATACTCCGACTCTGTGGGGAGACTCTGACTGAGGAAATACTCTGCGGGGAACGGTAAAGCGACTTCACACTCATGTTGAAGAATAGCACTGCTGCTGGGGAAAGGTAAACTCCGCTGGGGATATCCTTCAGTCCACAGATAGGATAAATGCTGGAGATAAATTTCAATGCACCTGCCTCACTCGGGGAGGAAATCGGCAAATACAGGCCTGCTGGGGATAGGCAATCCTTAGATCTGTTGGGGAAAGAAGATACTGTCTACAGGCATCTCTGCAGGGGAAACATAGCTCTGATAGCTTCCGAACTTGCTTGGGGAAAAATATCTGTTGAGGAAACGTCCTCACAGATACCAACCTGAAAAAACAGCACAACAAAATGCCCCCAGGGGATACACGGACAAGATACGCTCAAGTGTCCTCAACATTCAAAATGATTTTCAAATGTTTCATCTTTCTGCACATTGTTGTGTAGCCTCCATGTTCTAATATGCAATGCTTATCAAAAATTCGGACATTTTGCAAACAAAACAGTAAAAAATAAAAACAGAAAAGCTATTTATCTGAATAACGACTTTTATTGATTGAAAATGTGCCTGAAGAGGCAAATACATTGGGAAGCAATTCCTAGAAAGAGGTAATTGCGCACAAAAGGAAAAATCTATCCTAATGGCAATGTGAACACGGCATCCACTATTTCCCAATTCTGTTATAACTCACAGATCATCAGTTTTCCTCCCAACTCCTTGCTTTCTGAGAAGAATGACTGGACAGATCACATCTTTCGAGATGGAAGACGACAAAGCTTGATGAAGTACAGACAACTCAGACTGTAGTCTTCGCTTTAATCCCTAATTTTTGCCTGGATCGCCCTTTCGGGTTTTCAATCCACCGGGATAACCATTTTTGCCTAAGCCGCCCTTGCGGGTTTTCGACTTACCGGGTGTACAAATTTTTTTCATTTTATCCCTAATTTTTGCCCGAACCTTTTCTTTCTGTTTTTTGGTTCGCCGGGATGCCCATTTTTTGCCTGGACTCTTTTTTCTTTTTGTCCAGCGGGTCAATTTATGCGAAGTATTTTTTGACTACATCTGAGTTGACAGGAGACGGAAAATCTTCACCATCCATAGTTGTAAGCATCAAGGCTCCACCGGAGAAGACCTTCTTCATAACATATGGACCTTCATAATTAGGAGTCCACTTGCCTCTGTTATCTGTACCGGGAGGGAGGATCCTCTTCAAAACTAGATCACCGATCTGATAGCTTCGAGGACGCACTTTCTGATCAAAGGCTCGCTTCATCCTTCTCTGATACAACTGTCCATGACATACAGCTGCTAGCCGTCTCTCCTCGATAAGGCTCAACTTATTAAACCTCGTTCGAATCCACTCGGCTTCGTCCAGCTTGACATCCAATAAAACTCTCAGAGAAGGAATCTCCACTTCAACAGGTAGGACAGCTTCCATACCATACACAAGGGAGTAAGGGGTTGCCCCGGTCGACGTACGTACTGAGGTACGGTACCCATGCAAAGCGAAAGGCAGCATCTCATGCCAATCCTTGTACGTAACGACCATCTTTTGCACAATCTTCTTGATATTCTTGTTCGCCGCTTCTACAGCACCATTCATCTTCGGTCTGTAAGGAGAAGAATTGTGATGTTCAATCTTGAAATCTTTACAAAGCTCTTTCATCATCTTGTTGTTGAGATTCGAACCATTGTCAGTGATGATTCTCTCAGGAACTCCATAACGACATATGATTTCTTTCTTGATGAACCGGGTAACCACTTGTTTGGTAACGTTAGCATAGGAAGCTGCTTCCACCCACTTGGTGAAGTAATCGATCGCAACCAAGATGAAGCGATGTCCATTCGAAGCAGTAGGCTCAATCTTCCCAATCATATCAATGCCCCACATGGCAAACGGCCAAGGCGAATTCATGACATTCAGAGGGCTTGGTGGTACATGCACCTTATCAGCATAAATTTGACACTTATGGCACTTCCGAGCATACTTGAAACAATCGGATTCCATAGTCATCCAGTAATAACCCGCTCTCAACAATTTCTTAGCCATTGCATGTCCGCCGGCATGAGTACCGAAGGAACCTTCATGAACTTCCTGCATTAACATGTCTGCCTCGGGTCTGTCCACGCATCTGAGCAAGACCATGTCAAAGTTTCTCTTATACAGCACATCATCCTGATTCAGATAAAAGCTTCCAGCTAGCCTTCTCAGGGTTTTCTTGTCATTCTTCGACGCACCTTCAGGATACTCCTGAGTCTTGAGGAAATTCTTGATGTCATAATACCACGGCTTCTCATCAATCACAACAGACTCGGCTGCAAACACATACGCAGGCCTCTCAAGTCGATTCACCGCAACATGTGGCACATGATTCCACCAATGAACTTTGATCATAGACGACAAAGTAGCCAAGGCATCAGCCATTTGATTCTCATCCCGGGGGACATGATACAACTTCACCTTCTTGAAGAACGTCAGTATTCTTCTGGTGTAATCTCTATACGGAATCAAATGCGGCTGGTTCGTATTCCAATCTCCGTTGACTTGATTGACCACTAGAGCGGAATCTCCATAAATGTCAAGCGTTTTGATCCTCAGATCAATGGCTTCTTCTATCCCCATGATACAAGCCTCATACTCAGCTTCGTTGTTGGTGACGTCAAACGTCAATCTGGCAGAAAAAGGTATATGAGCACCTTTAGGATTGATCAATACTGCCCCAACACCGTTACCATTCATATTCACAGCCCCATCAAACATCAGTGTCCATTTGTCATCTGGATCCGGTCCTTCCTCGACAAGAGGCTCTTCGCAATCTTTCATTTTAAGATACATGATGTCTTCATCAGGGAATTCAAACATCATAGGCTGATAATCTTCAATCGGTTGCTCGGCGAGGTAGTCTGACAGAATACTACCTTTGATGGCCTTCTGTGACGTGTACTGAATGTCATATTCTGTTAAAATCATTTGCCAACGAGCAACGCGTCCGGTGAGAGCTGGTTTCTCAAAGATGTACTTCACTGGGTCCATCTTAGAAATCAATAAGGTAGTATGGTTCAACATATACTGTCTCAGTCGGCGAGCAGCCCAGGCCAAAGCACAACAAGTTTTCTCGAGCAGTGAATATCTTGTTTCACAGTCGGTAAACTTTTTGCTAAGGTAGTATATGGCATGCTCTTTTCGACCAGACTCGTCATGCTGTCCCAATACACACCCCATCGAGTTCTCAGTCACTGACAGGTACATTATCAGAGGTCTCCCTGGAACTGGAGGTATAAGGATTGGAGGTTTCTGTAAATACTCCTTTATCTTGTCAAAAGCTTTCTGACAGTCATCATTCCACCTGATTGCTTGATTCTTTCTTAGCAATTTGAAAATTGGTTCACACGTGGCAGTTAGGTGAGATATGAACCTTGCAATGTAGTTCAATCTCCCTAAAAACCCACGGACTTGCTTCTCCGTTTTCGGTTCAGGCATCTCTTGAATAGCTTTGACTTTTGCTGGATCAACCTCAATCCCTTTCTCACTGACAATGAAGCCTAAAAGCTTCCCTGATCTCACCCCAAACGTACACTTGTTCGGATTCAACCTCAGCTTGAACTTCCTCAACCGATCAAACAGCTTCTGCAAATTAATCAGGTGCTCCTCTTCTGTCTGCGACTTCGCGATCATATCATCTACGTACACTTCAATTTCTTTGTGCATCATGTCATGAAAGAGAGTCGTCATTGCCCTCTGATAGGTAGCACCAGCATTCTTTAGCCCAAATGGCATCACCTTATAACAGAACGTGCCCCAAGGTGTAATGAATGTCGTCTTTTCCATGTCCTCCGGCGCCATCTTGATCTGATTATATCCGGACAAACCGTCCATGAAAGAGAATACCGAGGATTGAGCCGTATTATCAACCAATACATCAATGTGAGGTAATGGGAAATCATCTTTCGGACTCGCTCTATTCAAATCCCGGTAATCGACACACATTCTGACTTTACCATCCTTCTTCGGCACAGGAACGATGTTGGCCACCCATGGGGGATAACTTGTAACAGCCAGAAAACCTGCATCCCACTGCTTCTGAACCTCTTCCTTGATCTTAGTTGCCATGTCAGGACTCGTTCTACGAAGCTTCTGCTTGACCGAAGGACATCCTTCTCTAAGAGGTAATCGATGCACCACGATGTTTGTATCTAACCCAGGCATATCTTGATATGACCAGGCGAATACCTCCACATATTCTCTCAGCATCTCAATCAGCCTCCTCTTGACAGAGTCCTCTAAAGCAGCCCCAATCTTGATTTCTCTTTTGGCGTCCTCAGTACCCAAATTAACAACCTCCAATTCCTCCTGATGAGGTTGGATGACCCTTTCCTCCTGCTTCAGCAATCTGACCAATTCTGCAGGGAGTTCACAGTCTTCCTCACTCTCCTCTTCAGCTTGGTAGATGGGATTGTCGAAATCATACTGAGCCATAACAGAACTGTTCATAGTGAATGCCATAAGATCGCTTCTGCATGTTTAATGCTTTGTTTTAGAAAAAGAGTTCAATAAAGTCACAAAAAACAAAACATTGCCATTTTTATTGTTTTTGAAAAAGGATGAAAACAAAAATAGAAAGACAGGGATCACAAAGTTTGATTTCAAAAAATGTCCTTCATTAATGATAATCATTAAAACATGATGAGGCCCTACAATGAATCACTACGCCTTGGGCAGAACGTAGGATTTTAATGCAAAATGACAAAACAACAGAAAATTACTCTGTCAGAAGAGTAACTTGAACCACTTCTTCAGCCGTCCAGTTGTTGATAGACCCCCCTGGTGCACACGGGCGAACCCAGTTGTCCAAATCATAATCACTGTCACAGTCTTCACTACCGGTTGCAGAGACGTCGCCATGATTCATCAGCCCAGCGCTGGTAAAGGTACTCGGACCCGCTTGACCATTCTGCTCTGCTCGGAGAGGCTCATAACCAACGCCAAATTTGTCTTCTTTGACAGGCAAATCCACCATCTTGCCCCAACCTTCAGCTTTGCCAGAATCAACAACCTCCTTAGCCTGCTTGTAAGAAGTAATTGAAGCACCCGGCTTCCTCTGCTCAGCGTACGCCACTTTCTCAAGAGCCACAGTCTCAAACGCCTGGCATAAGGTTTCGTGGATCTCGCCATCCACCTCAACATACTTGAACGAGGATAGATGACTCACCAGAATCTCTTCTTCACCGCACACGGTCACAATCTGACCGTTCCAGACATACTTGAGTTTTTGATGGAGAGTCGACGAGACTGCCCCTGCTGCATGAATCCACGGACGACCCAATAAACAACTATAGGCGGGCTGGATGTCCATAACATAGAAGATGATATCGAATACCTCGGGACCTATCTTCACAGGCAAGGTAACTTCCCCACACACAGAACGTTTGGATCCGTCGAAAGCACGAACGATCAGGTCACTGGGAGTAAGCACAAACCCTTCCACATCAATCTTCTTCAGAATTTGCTTAGGCAACACATTCAGCGACGACCCGGTGTCTACCAATACGTGAGACAACACTGCCCCCTTGCACTCCATGGTGATGTGCAAGGCTTTGTTATGGTTCCGCCCTTCAGGCGGTAAGTCCAGGTTGGTGAATCCTACACCATGCCTGGTGCTCACATTGGCCATCACACCCTCCAGTTGATTGACAGAAATCTCCTGAGGCACGTAAGCCAGATTCAACATCTTCAGCAAGGCATTACGGTGTGCCTCAGAGCACATCAACAGTGAAAGTATAGAAATCTTGGACGGAGTTTGATTCAACTGATCTACAATCTTGTAGTCACTCTTCTTGATTATCTTCATAAACTCCTCCACGTCCTTCTCAAATGACCCCTCGGGCGCTTCCTTCTGAACAGGTTCTTCCTCAACCACAGCTTGCTTACCCTTTGCTTTGGCGAGAGCCTCAGCATTATTGTCCCTCAAAGGCTGCGGTGCGAACAGACGACCGCTTCTGGTAAAACCTCCTGGACCCCCTACATTATCCACAGCCGGACCAACAGTTGCAGGAACTCTATTCGGTAAACCAATTGTCACTGGAGTTTGATTCACTGGTCTTGTCTGACTTTCAGCCCTTCTGTAACTGCGGTGAGCATTATCATACTTCCACGGCACGGCTCTACTATTCTCAACAGCCCTTCTTCCAGACGCAACGATAGTAGTTGGAGCACTGATGGTTACAGGCATGGGAATGGTAACTGGGATACCATTCGTTGCAGGTGCACTAACGACCCTTTGTCCACGTTCTTCAGACGGTTTAAAGTAAATGGTAATAGTTGACACTGTTCCACGATCTTTTACAGCCCTACTGAATTGCAAACAACCCTCATCCATCATACCCTGGATACCGGCCCTTAACTGGTCGCAACCATTCTCAGATTCTGCACAGCCCAAACAATCCTCATCACAGCCCGAGTAGACACCCCCATTCAGCAGACGGCCCTTCACAACTAGCAGAGAAGTCTGAACATCATCAACATTAACAACCAGATCTTCAGCTTCCTTCCCCTCAATATTGTTCACTCTATGCCCACCATGCTGAGGCATAGGGTTGTTTACGACATTAGGCACTGGAGCGAAGTTGATTGCCTTGGCATCGATCAAATCTTGAACCTTGTGCTGGAGAGCCCGACACTTCTCAGTATGATGCCCTGGTGCCCCAGAGTGAAAGTCACAACGGACGTTGGCGTCGTACCCAGGAGGCAATACTGTAGGCGGAGCCATTGTACGCAACTCAACCATCCCCAACCTGAGTAGTTCGGGCAGCAGTTCGGCGTACGACATGGGTAGTGAATCAAAACGTCGATCAGGCATCCTTTGTCTGGGCTGATACGGACGTTGCTGTTGTTGTTGTTGCGGTTGTTGAACTCTTTGTTGTTGTTGTTGACGAGGTTGAGGTGCCGGAATGGTTACTGCAGCAGCTTGACGGTATTCACTTCTATTCTGATCTCTGCGGTGTTGAACAGCATTAGTTTCACCCTCTCTTCGACGAGGTGCCCCAGCAAATGGCTTCTTAGAAGAAGAGGAACCAGCATCTTGGATCTTCCCAGTTTTAATCAAACTCTCAGTCCTCTCTCCACAAATGACAACATCAGAAAAACTACCGAATGGGCAGCTCCCCATCCGGTCCATAAACACACCTTGAAGAGTACCGATAAACATATCTGTCAACTCCCTCTCCAGCATAGGGGGTTGAACTCTAGCAGCCAGTTCACGCCACCTCTGGGCATACTCCTTGAAGCTCTCATTGGATTTCTGACAAAGACTCTGCAGCTGAGTCCGGCTCGGTGCCATGTCCATGTTGTGTTTGTATTGCCTCAAAAAGGCCTCACCTAGATCCCTCCAACAGCGGATAGAATCTCTCTTCAATTCCATGTACCAGTCCAAAGAAGCCCCAGATAGACTATCTTGGAAAAAATACATCCACATCTTTTCATCATCGGTATACGCAGAGATTTTTCGATAATAAGCCTGCACATGGGTGCGAGGGCAAGAAGTACCGTTGTATTTATCGAAGGACGGCGCTTTGAACTTGTAAGGGATTCTCAAACCTTCCACCAATCCCATATTGGTAACATCAAAACCGAGAGAATTCTGACATTCCATAGCACGGATCTTCTCAGCAAGAGCCTCAACTTTGCGGTCTCTCTCATTAACCCTTCCCAGAACGTCTTCGTCTTCACTGAGCAGAGAGAACATATCCTCTTGTCTGTCAACAATCGGAACGGGATTACGGGCCGGGGCACGGACTACTCTGGCATTAGCGGCATCTGGAGCAATAGGTTGACCGTTGATTCGAATACCCCCCAACTCATCACCTACAGCATAGTTGTTGACGGGTACAGCAGCAGCAACATTGTTATCATTGACCGGGCCTCCCTCTGGCGGAGCATGGTTGATCGGTGGATTTGCAGCCTCTTGTCTCTGAACCATGGCTCGGAGTTCTTCTTGACCTTGTGCAACCCCTTGCATCATATTCATAAACTGGGCCATGCTAGCCTTCATCTCAGCCAACTCAGCTTGAAATTGATCCATACTTCTCTGTTGATTCAGTCTTGTTGAGTAGCGGTGCGGACGTTGATCAGCTATCCTGCCTAAAACAGGAACCAGAGTGAGAAGTCACGACCAAGAACACCTGTTATGCAAAATGATATGAGTATGATGCTAATGATGCGTATGATGCACATGATATGTTCATCTCTCAGGCATTCAAAGAGCCTGACCCATCCTGAAAAGATGGCAACTTGCAGCAACAAGAGAACAAACAGATACAAGGGAAATGAGAACAACAGGGAAATACTGACAACCTTATCCATACATAAGGGTGAAAAGGTCAATACCACCGAGTCAACAGAAAATTCGCATAAACAGAGTACAAAGAAATGAATCCCATCCAACAAGCCTGGAGGTGATTCTCAATAATGAAGATCCAAAGACGGAGTACAAACAAATGAATCCCATCCAACAAGCCTGGAGGTGATTCTCAAAAAAACACAAACAAAGATACAAACTAAGACAGACGGTCTTCTGGAATGAGGGTCTTCAGGTAATGGCACTGGTCTATCAACAGTGTGCATTCTGAACATTCTGGTAGAGGGGTGATCTTCTCCTTCAACTGTCTTCTGAGCTCCAAGACTTCTCCTCCAAGATAGTCCTCTGATTTCTGTCTCAACTCCATCTCCTTCTTCAACTGAGCGTCTTTGTCTCTGAGTTGCTTCTCTAGGTCTCTGATCTTCTTTTGATAGTTGGCTTCTGCTCTCTGCAGTCTCAAGCGCTCCCTATGCTCCTCATCCAACATAGACTCTATCTCCTCATATGATCTCTTCTTGCTCCTTGCTCTGCTAGCATCTTCTCCTTGCACTTCCCTGAGTTGATGGGCCATGTACAACCTATCAGCTTTAGCTTTGTATAACTCTATATGGGTGTCTTGCTCCTTCTCCCTCAACCGACGACTCTCCATCAGAGCTTGCTTATAGTGCTCAGCAGGCACACTATCAGCAAGAATCAAGGGTGGTTGCTCTTGCAACGGTTCCATCCTATCATAGGGTAGCAACAAAGTTTCCACTCTCTTCTTTACCCAATCAGTGTAATCAGGCATGGCTATGGCAAACTTCTTCCCTAAGACGGATCCATCTCTAACACCAATGGACTTCCAAGCTCTTCCAATCTGCTCCAACCTAACAGGGTCATCCTTCTTCTCAAAGTACACACTCTCAGCTATCTCAGCTTCAAGTGGTCTTCTACTCATAACAAAACCTAACTGGCGAAGAGAAAGAACTGGATTATAATTTATACAACCCTTGGTCCCCACGAGTGGCACATTCCGGAATTCTCCACAGCTCATAATAACATTCTTCACATTCATCCGGTAAGATTGCCATCTGATGTCATAAGAGGTGAGCGACATGACCCTCTGAGTCCACTTGAGAGTGCTCTGAGTGTCCACAAAGGGTCCACTACCAGGCAGGAGTGACATGAACCATCTAAACAGGAGAGGTAGACAGCACCTGATGGCTCCACCCTTACCATGCCTACTGTGGATGGCATAGTAAGTATCAGCTAACAAGGTGGGGACTGGATTTCCTCTGATGAAAATGCTGATGGCAGCATGGTCAACAAAATTTGGCATACTGGGAAATAGGATGATTCCATATATCAAGGCGGCAAGCTGTGCGTGAAAAGCTTCCCAATTTCCCTTCTCCGCTTCTTCTCTAGCTACCCTCAACAGAAACTTCAAAGGCAATCCTACAGCATCCCCACTGGACTTCCAACTATCACTGACTTCCTTGATACCCAAATGGAGAGCTCTGGCAATAACCCTGAAATCAACCTCCTTGGGCACATCCAAGAAAGGAACCTGATACCGGACTGGGACACTCAGCAGAATGGAGTACTCCTCAAGAGTAGGCGCCAACTGATAATCTTGAAAGGTGAAACAATGAAGCTCTGGGTCGTAGAACTGTAGAAGAGTCTGCAGCGGCACCGGATCGACTACCATCTTCAACAGTGTCAGAATATCTCCATACTGGTCAACAAACCCCTTCTGGTTACCACTGGTCATAAGGTTGCTTAACTCAATCAGAGACGTCAAAGGTTCACGGTGAAAGCTGTAGGAACAAGTCTTCCGCTTCAACTCTGGGACTGTTGCCATCTCTATCAGTGAACAAGCTCTGGAATGTACCTGAGAAATGATATGCATGCAGGGATTAGTTTTTTTTTTCTTTTTCCCCTTTTTTTTATTTTTTTTTATTGCGTATTTTTTTGAAAATAAACATGCTATGATGCAAATGATGCAGACACGGCTGGTTGGCTGTGTCTCTCGGAACACAGGATCAAAGCTTCGGCTTGAACTCGGAACCACAAATTCATCTGAAACCCAAAGTCATCTGAGACCCCAAAATTCTGAACCAGTAGTCACCAACAGGATCACAAGTCACCAACAAGTCACCAACAAGTCACCAACAAGTCACCAACTGGTACCTGTAATAATGATCATTCCCTCCCCACTCACGGGTGTCATCTAGGCCAGGGTAAGGTCGAGAGAAACGCATCATAAATAACCTTTCGCAGAACATCATCATATACACACCCGAAGTATGTAACGATAATGTCCCACCAGGGTCTGAACTGCTCGTGATATCAATGTTCCGCTAAGTGGCGCAATACCACCCGCTTCCCATGAATCACTCTATTCCTAAGTATCCTAGATTTCACTCATAGCCTGGGTATTGGGCCTTTTACCTCATGTAACTCCCACCCCAACAGAGAGAAACAGACAACCAGCCAGGTGAACAGATGAATATGAATGCAAACATTGATGCAAACAATAAATGCAAACAATAAACAATGAATGCAAACAGTAAATAATGAATGCAATAAATAAACACAGCACAAAGCAACCAAACCCTATCCTAGAGAGCACTAGGAGAGACTCGCTTAGGGAAGATGGACCAGCACAGGTCAACTTCTATATATCCCCAGCAGAGTCGCCAGCTGTCGCATCACGCGAAAAACCGGCGGGAAAAGAAGAAACAACAGAGCCGCCACCGTGCGTTATTTATCCCAAAAGAGGGAAAGGAAACGCTCAGAGTAAACCTAGGAAAAGACATGGTCTCGCGACCAAAGAGTATGGGTTCGGGAGTCGGTTATGCGAAGGGAAGGTATTAGCACCCCTACGCATCCGTAGTACTCTACGGGATCCACGCACAAAAGGAAGGAATATTGGTTGCTAAACACTGCTCAAAACACACACACGCACTGGCTGAAAGAGACAAAAGAAACTGACTGAAACTGACTCGGCAGGATGTCGCATCCTGGGCCTACTTAGTCCATCAGGCATAGACATCAGAGTCGAAGTAGTTCGGACTGGGGAGACGACACATGCTCGCTAGGATATCGCATCCTATGCATACGTATCTTCTCGGACGAGAGAAGAATCAGAGCATTCGTAGCTCGGCTGACACGCACACAAACAAACACAGGCAAAGGCAAACGTGGAGCCTGAATGCCAATCACTGGACTTACATCAGCATCCGAACCAAACACACGCACACTGGAACCTAACTGCCACTCGATGGACTTACATCAGCTTCCATGCACACAACAACACAACAAGTTAATAGGGAGTCGGGGACTCGAGCCTATAACTGTCAAGCACACACACAAACAAACAGACAACAGATTGCTAAGGAGTCAGGCACTCGAGCCTAGCAACTGTCAAACAACACACACAAAAAAGAAAAAGAGCGCCCGGAGAGATCAGCTCAACCTCCTGCCTACATACTTCATCTGGTATGAAGATCAGGGCGATGTAGTTCCCCTACGGAGGGATAAAGGACTAGCCTAACCAGATAACAGAGGGAGACACAACTAGGGAGACTACGACTCGAGCCTAGATGTTATCATGCAAAATCATCCCTAAGTTAAGGTTTCTAGCTAACTGGCACAGGGAGCCAGCCTATCCTAGTCATGACTTGCACAGGAAGCAAGCCACACACACACTTAACTTGCACAGGAAGCAAGCCAAGCAAAACCTACTTGCACAGGAAGCAAGTCTAAACTAAACCTAACTTGCACAGGAAGCAAGTCAAACAATCCTAACTTGCACAGGAAGCAAGTCAAACAATCCTAACTTGCACAGGAAGCAAGTAAAACAATCCTACAAACACAGATAGCACACACTATACACAAGCAAGTGGCTCAAACAAGGGTTAGGTTTTAGTCGAGGGGTCATATCAACCTCAACAAACAAACCTCTGGAACTGGGTGAATGTGCTCTTAACCTTGCCATTGGGGGGCTAAGGTGAAGTAGATGAAAGGTGAGTGAAGATAAGACTTCACAGCTCTTATCCCTGGCCTGGGAGAGCTTAAGACAAGAATATGTGGGTTCAGAAAGTGGGAACCCTTCTACACATTTAAAACTGACTCAACTGTACAATTGTACAAGATCTTGGGTTTGTATCTGCAATGCATCAACACAGTGGTGTGAGCAAAACAGATGACACACTGAATAGCAGGGGATAGGTTGCATATCCCTTGGGTTCTGCCAATTGCCTCTTCACTTAGGAGGTCTTTGACTCTATGCAAGGACAAGATTAAACATCCACAAACATTGCCTCTTAAGGAGGACTTCAGACAGTTGCCTGGCCAGGTAACAGGCCAGGTCTTCCAGACTACATGAAGATAGAAAGGTATACCTCAATGCAAATTGCTTATCAAGCAAAGCAAAGCAAAGTTCACAAGGAACTAAAAGCAACTAAAGTACCTGAAATCAGTCAGGCATAGTTAGTATACAAGTCAAAGTTAAATCAAAATGAACAGACATCAACCAGTCAACACAAGCAAGTGAATGTGCAAGGCATAAGGCTTAAGGCATGTGAGCCAAGCCACCTACAAAACAAACATGTTAGACAATGATATTTAGGCAAGCTCAATCAAAAAGAAGTGGTCTCAATGGCCATTTGATGGTCAACCTGAAAACACAAGCTCAAAGGTGAGTAACAGGACCACTAGGACAAGCCTAGGGTCAAAAATGAATGAGAAAGTCAAAACAGCAAGTGGCAAGTATCCAAAATCAAGTTCAAACAATCAAGAAACAAAACCAATTGGGTTCACATTCATATCAACCATCATCATCATTTCATGAACAATTTAGGTCAAAGTGTAGCAAACAGAAGCTCATAGAAGTCAACAGCAAGACTTAACTCAAAAGCAACCTCAAACATTTCCAAAAATCACCAAATAAATCATGATCAATCCCAACCCACAGCATGGTAAGCATGTCAAATTTCATCTCATTTGGACAAGTGGAAGGCAGTCAATGAAAATCAGAAAGTCAAAGCAATTTTGAACATGCTCAAAGAAGTCAACCAAACATGCATCAACTTAGAAAAATCATACGTCAGAGATGGTGTATGATAAATGAATGGGGTCAAAACCATGGCAAAGATGAGGATGTCTAGTTATCTCATGTAAAATTTCATGTCCATCTAATAAAGTATGAGAATTTCACAAATGAAATGGGAACAAGTGTCACAAAAAGTCAACATATGACCAAGCAGGGGAGAAAATCTCAAACAATTATGAAATGCCACAAATAATTCCAAGAAAATTCACATGTGAACTAGACATACAAGAGTAGGTTCATGCAAAAAATCAGATCCATTGGAGGTCAAGAAGCATGGTATCAAAAATCATGAAGTTGGACATCAATGGTGTGACACAAATTGTCACACCCTAATTCAAAAAATCATAACTCACAAACCACATAAGATAAATTCACAAACTCTACACCAAAATCACCATGAGTGTGTCTAGTTTAAGCACAAAAAATTTGGGAACCATTGGATAAAGTATCATCATTTCACAAATGTTTTGGCAAAGTGTACAAAATAGGCATACATGTCACAAACCCTCATACCAATTAAAAACCAAACATCCAAAAATTCTGGAAAAAATGTGATAAAAAAGTAGAGATCAAGATGGACATGATGCAAAATATCCCATCAAATTTGGATTAAAAATGAAAGCGCAATGATTTTTGTAAGTTTGAGTAATTAAATGAAATAAGAATCAAGAAAACAACTTATTTTAATATGTCCCATGCCACGCCAGTGGCAATTTTGTAATTCCCATGGCCACTAATTGAAACGATGCCGTTTTGGGCCAAGGAACGAAATGTTCCTATTGGTTGTTGGAATCAAGCCAAGCCATGCACGTGAAAGAGAACCAAAAATTCTGGGAAACACATTTGAAAGCTAGGGTTTCTACACAGTTATGTCATCTTCATCCCCAATTCGATTTCGTCCAAATTTTTTCCAGAAATGTCAATTAAATATACAGACATGATCAGCACGGCAAGGTCAACAAGAATCCATCATCATTTTTCATCAAAACATACTAACAATCAAGAACCAAACAAAAACACATTTGAGGGTGAAACTTTAAATCCATGTATTTCCCTCAATATGCAATCATTTTTTATGAATCAAAGCCCATTGTGTTCATGGTGAAAAGACCTATAAGATGTACATCATGATTTTTGAAAAGGTTGAGGTCGAAAACTCACCTATTTTGAAGCACAGTTGAGATGCAGTGATGATTAAGCCATGAGAGGTTGAAACAGATGAGCTATGGTCCTCCACATGATGGTTGATGAAGGTGGCTTGGTTCAGTAACCCTTGCAATGGCTCAAGATTTGGACTGTCGTGGATGATGTTGTGCAAAAACCAGTGCTGCTATTGCTGCTTACAGGTGGAAAATGATGTTGCAAATCAGTTCAAAATGATGCTTGGATGGTTTTTTAGGCAAGGCAAGGCTTAGTTCATTGAGAGTTTTGGACTGTTTTTGAAAAAGGCAAGCAAGATGGATTTTTAGAGAATGAGAGAACAGGGTTTCTGGTTGTGTGTTTTGTGGCTGCCAGTGTTCTTATTTGACAGAAAATGATGAGGAAATCTTGTATCAAGCCAGGCAAGGTTTTTGTTCTTTTGAAGTTCTTGACAGAAAATGATAAGTGGCCAAGATGTGATTTTTTAGCATGAGTGAGTTCCTGCTTAGGCCAACTGATTTTGTGTGGCTTGTGTGGCTGCTCTTGGTCTCAAAATGATGCTTGGACAGTGTTTTAAGACAAGGCAGTGCTTGGTACTTTTGGAAGTTCTTGACAGCTTTTTCTTGATAGGCAAAAGCAAGGTGAATTTCTTTTGAGAGAGAGTTCTGTGTGCAGTGTGTTTGATGGATGCTAGTTGTGTTTCAAATGACAGAAAAAATGATGAATAATACTCTGCTATGTTGTGGTACAGTCCATGGTTTATGGAAGTATGGGTGGATTTAGTGAAAACATGTACTTTCTTCCAAAATTCAAGCAAGCAAGGAATGGCTTTTTTTTTTTCTGTTGGTTTGTAGGCTGCAAATGAGGTTCCAATTGACAGAAAAATGATGTTAGAAATCTGCTATGAGAGGTACCAAGCATGGTCCAATGAGATGGTGAGATGGATTTGGTGAAACTTGTACTTTTCTTCCAATTTTCAAGTAAGTTAGGGAATGGCCATATGTACTGCATAATTTTGACTTTGTACATGCTGCAAATAACATTCCAAGCAAGTTCCAATTGGCCCCAAGTGTTAAAAATGCATAATTCAAAAAGTCAACCATTGGTCAAATTTGAATTTCACATATGTTAGGTTCAAAAATGCCATTTTGATTGGCAAGGTTTTGGTACATGAAAGTTACATTTTTGGAAAGAGGGGATCAAATGTGACTTGTAGGAAAAAACCCCACCCAAATTGGCCAAATGGTTTGAGAGATATGGCCTTTTGAAGTTCAAGAATTTCTGAAAACGATTTGATCATAACTTGCCAACCACACATGGGAATTGAGATTTCTTGGACTTTTTGGAAATGGGAGAACAAGATCTTCAACTTTCATGTTGGGCAAAAATTCATTTGAAGCTTGTATCATGATGTAAGCTTGAGGATCAAGACTTTCCATTTTTGGTAAGTTTCAGTTACAGGTCCAGTTTCCATTTTTGGAAATTTCTGATCTGGCTTCAAATTCTTCCATGATGGTGTTTGACATGATATATGAGGACTATTTGGACATGAATGAGCTCTCTCAAACCAATTTCCATCATCAAATCACTGATTAAATGGACAGTTGACCAACAGTTGACTTTTAGGGTTTCTGGCTGTCTGTGCATTGACTGATGACTTCTGAACATCCAATCCTTGACCAAAACACTTCAAATGGATCCCCCAGTCATGTGAACATGTTGGATCAACCCTAGGGCCTTGGCTCCTTGAGAATTTGTGCTTGCTTGCTTGATTGACTGATCTCCTGATCAGTTTGACCTAATTTCTTGATTGGCTTGCACTTGAGGCAACTGGGACAATGCAATGCTATGCAATGAACCATGATATGCTATGACCTAATATGAAAATGTATGTACAATGATGGGTGCAAATTTGAGGTGCTACACCCGTTGGGGGATGGTATTTGATGGAGCTGTTAATCAATATGGTAATGGCATTGGGGCAGTGATTATTACTCCTCAAGGCACTCATTTTCCGTTTACAGCTAGATTGACTTTCAAGTGTACAAACAACATGGCTGAGTATGAGGCTTGCATTATGGGGCTTGAAGAGGCCATTAATCTCAGAATCAAGCATCTGGACGTCTATGGAGATTCAACTTTGGTTGTGAATCAGATCAAAGGTGAGTAGGAGACGAATCAACCCGGTTTGATACCATATTGAGATTATGCGAGGAGGATTTCAACTTTCTTTACAAAGGTTGAGTTTCATCATATCCCTCGAGTTGAAAACCGGATGGCGGATGCTCTTGCAACGTTAGCTTCAATGATTATCGTGAAGTTTTGGAATGAAGTTCCCAATCTTACTGTGATGTGTCTTGATAGGCCGGCTCATGTGTTTGCTGTTGAAGAGGTCAAAGATGAAAGGCCATGGTATTTTGATATCACATGTTTCCTCCAAAGTCAGATTTACCCGCCTGGGGCATCTTTGAAAGATAAGAAGACTTTGAGAAGATTAGCTGGAAACTTCTACTTGAATGGTGATGTGTTATTCAAGAGAAATTTTGATATGGTTCCGCTCAGATGCGTGGATAGACACGAAGCACACTTATTGATGACTGAAGTCCATGAAGGTTCCTTTGGTACTCATTCTAATGGACATGCTATGGCTAAAAAGATGTTGAGAGCAAGTTACTATTGGCTGGCAATGGAATCTGACTGTTGCAAGTTTGTGAAGAAATGCCACAAGTGTCAAGTATATGCAGATAAAACTCATGTTCCTCCGATACTATTGAATGTCATTTCCTCTCTATGGCCCTTCTGCATGTGGGGAATTGATATGATCGGCATGATTGAGCCTAAAGCTTCGAACGTACATCATTTCATTCTGGTGGCTATTGACTACGTCACAAAGTGGGTTGAGGCGGCATCGTATGCAAATGTAACCAAGCAAGTTGTTGTGAGGTTTATCAAGAATCATATTATATGTTGTTATGGTGTGCCAAGTAAGATTATTACTGATAATGGATCTAACTTGAATAATAATATGGTGGAAGCTCTTTGCAAAGACTTCAAGATTACACACCATAATTCTTCTCCTTACAGACCTAAGATGAATGGGGTTGTTGAAGCTGCAAACAAGAACATTAAGAAGATCATTCAGAAAATGGTTGTAACCTACAAGGATTGGCATGAGATGCTCATGTTTGCTTTGCATGGGTACCATACGTCCATCCGCACTTCAACAGGGGCAACCCTTTTCTCACTTGTTTATGGCATGGAAGATGTGCTCCCAATAGAGGTTGAGATCCCATCATTGCGTGTTTTGATGGAAGCCAAGTTGACTGAAGTTGAATGGTGTCAGACCAGATATGACCAGCTGAATTTGATTAAAGAGAAGAGGTTGTCTGCCATGTGCCATGGTCAGTTGTACCAGCAGAGAATGAAGAAAGATTTTGATAAGAAGGTTAGGCCTCGTGTATTCAGAGAAGGTGACCTTGTGCTCAAGAAGATTTTATCTTTCAAACCAGATTCTAGGGGAAAATGGACTCCTAACTATGAAGGCCCATATGTTGTCGAGAGAGACTTTTGAGGTGGTGCTTTGATTCTTACAACTATGAATGGTGAAGAGTCACTCGTCCTGTGAATGTCGATGCAGTCAAGAAATACTTTGCCTAAAAAAGAAAAGAACAACTCGCTAAGTTGAAAACCCGAAAGGACGGCTTAGGAAAAAATGAGCGTCTAGGTGGATTGAAAACCCGAAAGGGCGGTCCAGGCAAAAATTAGAGACATAAAACAGAAAAATTTATCCCGACAGATTGAGTACCCCATCATGGGTAAATTTATGCAAAAAAATAGGGATCTTGGTAGGTAACTGCACTCGGTTGATCTCGAGTCTGAGAATACTTTTGAGTAAGTCATGTGGTTCTGATTCGTCATCTTCAACCAAAGTCAAGAGCACAGTGGATATTGAAGTTGGTACAAGGAATAGTGATCATTGTATTCAATGTAGCCTTTTTTCCATGTAAATTACCATTTTTCAACTTTTGTAAAGATCTATGGAGTCTTGTCCTTTACAGGCTACCATTCTATTAAATAAAGTTGAGCTTTTCATTCAATTGTTTCTACTCTTATTTATCTTCAGCCAAATAGAATTAAATTTTATGATGATCATTTTTAAATTGAATTTAAAAATCAAAAATCATCTTTCTTAAAATAATAAAAGCAATTACTTTTAAAAGAGCAATCAATTTCATTAAATATCAACAGTAGTCTGAGAACAGGTAAGTCCTAAAATGCGAAACATTGTTGGTCTTCCCCAAGCAATGGGTTCAGCAATTCAGTTTCGCCAGCCGAGTTTTTTGATCGCCTCCCCCAGCTGAGCTGTAGGTGTATATTCTCAATGATTTGCACAGGTTCAGTACAAACTTTTATTCCCCTCAAGTCACCAGCAGAGCTCTCTCCCGATCTCCGTCGGCAGTGTTGATTCTTGAGCATTTTTTTGTTCTTCTACGAGATTGTCTCCCATTTAATATGGTGTTGACCTGAAATTCCCCGCAGAGTTGATGATTCAAATCCTCAGCAGATCCGTTCTCTTTCTCCAGCCAGGGTCGAGCCTTTGAGATGGACGGTTTATGTCAATCCCCAACTCTTTTTCTCCAGTCGATGCCTCCATCCTGTCGAGATTAGCCGAGTGTTGTACTGATGATTCATATAAGTGACATATGTATCCTTTGTAATTCTTTTGTCAGCATGATCATTAATCATATACATATACATTCATATATTTCATTATGCATTGTTATCGCATTTGATTCCTTGTTCCTCTGCTATGCTGATATCCTTTCCCCATGCAGATTTGATACGTCTGTCCTCCCTCAATGGTAGAGTGTCAGCCCATTAAGTAGAAAGAGTTTAACCTTTCTCATTTCCCCACTGAGTTATTTCCTCGTGGATGATTATTATTTCAGCTTCCTCCCTAGTTGATTATCTGGATGGAACCACTCCCCCTGAGTTATATCCTCATTGGGTCGAGAATGTGTTTGACATTTTTCTTTCTAGCTCTTATCTAGATAGATACTTTTAGTCCCCTGAGAATCTATTACCCAGTAACTGGTAATATTCTTCTCAATTTTTGAGTACAATATTTTTGCCCAGCACCCGGGAAAATTGTAATTTAGTTCCTTTTGGTATCCCTAGCGGATTCGTTTTACGTTTCCCCAGGGAGTCTATCCTTGATATGTTCATCCTAACCGATGACAAATATTCTTTCCTTTTGAGTCTATCCTTGATATGTTCATCCTAACCAGTGACGAATATTCTCTTTGTGGTTTTCTACCTAGTAAAAAGGTAGTTGTAATCCCTATTTGCTTTCTCTAGAGAGTTAATCCTTGATATGTTCATCCTAACCGATGACGGGTTTCCTACTCTTACTTTGGTCTTCTGCCCAGTAGCCGGTAGTTGTAAATACGGCTTTCCCTTTGAGTATATCCTTGATATATTCATCTTAGCCGATGACAGATATTCTCCCTTCGGTATTCTGTCCAGTAACTGATAGATGTAATCCCTACTTTTCCCCGGCAGACTATCCTTGATATGTTCATCCTAGCTGATGACGGATATTCTTCCTTTTGAGTTTATCCTTGATATGTTCAATTTAACCAGTGACGAATATTCTCTTCTTTTGGTCTTCTGCCCTGTAACTGGTAGTTGTAAATTATGTATTCTCCAGTAGTTTGTTCTTTCCCAGTAACCGGTAATGAATACACCTCATGTTTTCCTCAATGAGTCATCCTTGATATGTTTACCCTAATTGGTAACAGATGTCTTCCCTATCAGATTATGTTATCTCCTTACCCAATAACCGGTAATAGATGATATATTTCTGGTACTCCTGGGGTGAAGATTATTCTTCCCCAGTCGAGTTTGGTTCAGGTACTTCGGTTTTGTTCGGATCTACCTGTTTCCCCTACAGATTTTCCTTTTATCCCCGACCGAGTCCTTCCATTAAAAATACAAACAAAACCCAAAGATAAGAAGTTTTCAAATCAAAACTAATAAAATTTCAGAGATTACAGGTAAAGGGGTTGGTTACACAAAGGGAACGTATTGGCACCCAAAGTGTCCTAGGTACTCCTAGGGAGCCCTTTTTTGTGTGCAAGTGTTTTGGTCAAAAAATGTTTGATAAAAAAATATAGAGTGAGGGGATGAGAAAATAATTCATTAATTATATTTTTTTTGTTTGATAAGACCTTCGGTCTTATGCCTACGTACCAGCATAAAAATGATGGATCAAAACCCCGTAGTTCGTGGTAAAAATTTCAAAGAAGTTGGTGAATTGGTTTTAAAAAAAGTTTAAGAGGAAAAGGCACAAAAGGCCAAAGACTTGAATGGGATTGTTAGTTCTTTTTGTCTTTTGAAATTATAGTCAATATGGTTAAGTTCATTTAGAAGTTTGATTTAAGAAAAGTGTTTGAAAATTCAATGGCATAAGACCAAAGTTTCTAATCATTAAAACATGTCTAAGTTTGAAATCTCAAGCAAAGAAGGTTTTTGAAAAGAGGGAGAGATTGGAAATTAAAGAAGTGGGAGAAGATGAAGAGACTGTCCTAGACAAAAATTAAAAGTTAAGAGTTGAAAAGATCTGACCAATGGGATGCAATCCACAAGACAAGAATGTCAGATATAAACCTATTTCCTTTGGACTTTTGAGCAAGCAATAAGCATAAGCAAACAACCAAGAAAATCATATGAATACCGAGGCATAAAATAAAGATAACCATAACATCCAAGCAAGCACTCCAATAGCTAGCAGTCTTCAATGTCCTCCAATGCATCAGATGAAATATTCCTTGGCAAACTCTCAGAAACAATCAGATATCAATAATAATAACAGTATAACAATCAAGCATAGAGACAAAGTGACAGATGAACCAAAATCACTCAAGGTTTGCATCAGATGAAAGGCACGGTCAAGGATAGCCTAGTCTCAAATAGTGCCATTGTCTAAGTCCTCAAAGCATATGGAAGTTGCCTATTATAAGTCCAAAAGTTCATATCAAGTCCAACATTCCACCAAGATATTTTTTAAAGGTTTTTTGTTTTTGTTAGGTATTTTAAGGTCCTAAGACCATAAAAAGAACAAAGTCACAAGCACACAATATATACAATCATAAGATATGGCTCAAATGAGAAAAGTGAAAAGGAATGAAACATAAACATGATGCATGAAATGTAAATGGCAATGAATGATAAAGGTACTAAAATTTAAGTTGCATTAAGTAAGGAATGAAACATAAACATGATGCATGAAATGTAAATGGAAATGAATGATAAAGGTACTAAAATTTAAGTTGCATTAAGTAAATGACTTTAAAGTAAAGCAATATTATTAAGAAGTTAGTCAAATGTTAGTGAAGAGTTCAATTTTTTTAAGTCATTCTTTGGAGAACACTCAACCATTCATTCACAAGTATGAATACATGAACCAAGACATCATCCATGAGAAGGGCTCTAACTTGGATAAATCAACAAGTATGCCACTAGCTCTCATGAATGGAAAAAAGGTCAAGTATTCACACAATGCCATGAATAATGGGAGACTTACAATCTCACTTACAAGAATGCTATGTGTAAGACCCCAATTTTGACCCTAATATCCCTCATGCTATTTCATCAAGTGCATTGGCTTTGGGATCACACCTTGGCATCCTCCTTACCCCTCATTCATTGGGTTTGCATTGGGAGAGATAACCAAGCACTTTTGAATGTATCATACTTTGTTTTTCATTATTTACTAACCAAAATACCAAAAATATGTCAATGTATAGTTTGTTGCTTTTGTATGTAGTGTGTATACTCACCTATGCTCCATCAAGCTCACATCTAGGGTTTAAGACCCTCAATGCAAGGAGCACAATCAAGAATTGGTTCACATTGACTCTAAGCATCATATATGGATTACCATTATCTTAACATGTAATTTTGATCAAGAAATCATTAAGAGTTTGGAGTTTGTTTATCTTGGAAACCCTAATTCATCTGGGTATCTTGTGGGACTTCTTCAACAAGTTCCTTCAACAATTGATCAAGTATTTCAAGGGATACATAATATTACATCATCTTACACATATATGATCCCCCATGAGTCTCAAAAATCAAGATAATGTCAAGCTACCAAGATGGTTCATGGTGGTTGACCAGAGAAAGTTAACTAGTCAAAACTGGGGTTCCCTAGACCCTATCTTCTACAATTTTTGTCATATAAAAATGATTCCAAGATAAAAGTTACTCAAAATTACAATCCAAATAACTTTCATGTTGAAGTCAAGAGCTAGGTTTGCTTGTAAAGTCATTGTTTATGGTGAAAGATTATAAGTCATTTTGTCTGAACCCTAGTTTGGAGGTCAACTTTCCAAGACCACAACTTGCTCATTTTTTATGAGATGAAATCCATCCAATTTCATGATAAAATTCAATATGTCTACTTCAACTTTTATGTTTATAATAAGTTCAAATTCAACTTGAAAATGCATGTGCCAAGAGGAAACATTATAGGTCATTTTGGGCCAATACCATTGAACAAATGACTTTCCTCAACTTCTAAAATGCATAACTCCTTCATGCCAAATCCAAATGAGGCCAACTTTTTGACCAAATTTAAGAGGTTTGAAATAGATACAACTTTGATGAAGGAACTTTTCTCATTTGAAGTCAATACAAAAAGTTATTCAAGGTGGAAGAAGTGAACATTTGACTTGGGACTTAGAAAATTTTCAAATATGTTTGATTTCCCAAACTTCCACCTCAAAATTCATCACGGTCCAAGCTTCAAATGAAAAAGTGTTCAATATGAAAGTTGTTCCCCTTGATCTCCCCTTTACAAAAGTCCAAGATCATCTCATTTGGACAAAGTATGAAGGACTTGCGCATGGGTGCAACATGATGAACCATTTGGATGATTTCCACTTCCACTTTCATACACGATTGCATGGCTTTCCAACATGAATTCAGCATGACTCTCACTCATTTATGGATCAGATTACATCACTTGATGGGCCTAGCACATGCCCATGCAAGCATGCAAAGAGAATTTCACAAAATTGCCAAATTTGGAAGTGTGTAGAAATCAATCTCATGGCCTATAAATAAGACCCTCATTGCTCATAATTAAGGACCTCATACCCAAGCTTTGAACCTGCAACCCCAAACCTTCACCATTGAAGGATAAGCTTGAAGATTTTATTTGAAAATTGAGTTTCAAATCTCCATCTGTGTTGAGATTGAAACTCCAAGAGTCCATACCTTTCATTGATCCTAATCACTTCGAACAAGCATCTGAAGCAAGACCAAGCATAATTGAAAGCAAGATCGTGCCAATCTGGAGCTCCATTGAAGGTGAATTTTCAAAATTTTCATCTCTTCGATTCTCACTCAATTCTTCACCATTCTTGTTGATTTTTGGTATTCTGAAATCCTATCAATGCAGGAAAGAAGATTTAGTTGCTTTGAGGTCAAATCGAAGCAACTCAGTTCATGATCCTCAAAATTCAAATCCCTGTATCTTTTTATATACTTGGAATTGGAGAAAATTGAGGCCAGATTCGTGCTCCTGAGCATTTTTCCTTCAAATTAGTGTATTCATTTTTCATTTTCCATTGAGTTGAGCTCAGACCAGACCGGTGGTGCTCACCGTAGAAGATGACTGGAGCTAGGGCTCCGGTGGTGGGCTGGATCAATCCAAGCCATCTGATATGTTTGAAATGTTTTAATCTCAAGCGTCCATTGTGATTACCCTGCCTGTAGCGTGTTTGACTAAGGTCTTTGTGGAATGCGCACTTCTGGCCATCTAATCTTCCACCTCAATTAATGAGGGAGATCAGATGGCCCTTGTTTTTTTGATTTTTTGATTTTTTGATTTTTTTCCTTTTATTTTAATTAATTCATATCAATTTAATTTTTAATCCAAAAACTATGGGACTTTCACAAAAAAAATTCAAATATTTTCCTTTTTCATTTTCTGAACTAAAGTTATTTTTTGGAATAATTTTGATATTTTTCATGATTTAATTATTTTTATGCATATTTTTAATTGTTTAAAAATACTTCTGACTTTTCAAAAATTATGATTTTTTTGTCTAAGATACTTTGACCTTGTTTGACCTAGGATAAATCTCTTGGCCATTTATTTGGTGTTTTGAAGAGGTTTTAGGTTTTTGACCATACATAATTCAATTTAAATGCATTTTAATTTGATTTTTAATTGATTAATTGTATAGAAATTGTGTTGAGCCATTTTTATTGACTTTTGAAGTTTGACTATGTGTTTGGGCCTTGGTCAATGTTGATTTGACTTTTATTAGATTAAAATAATTGGATTTAGGGGATTGATGAAATGTACATTTCATATCGCAAAATGAATGAATGATTTTAATTGGATAAAAGTCCTCCCATGACCAATTTGTGTTTGTCTCATTTCCCCTCCCTCTTCATCTTAAATCCCATTCTTTCCCATCCCTTCCATTGACCAATGAAGTCTCAATATCCTAAGGCTAATTGGTTCATCAATAACTTTGTGTTAGATGAACTAATGCAAGTATGGATGAGATAGGTCCATCCTTTGATATTTTTTCTTTTTGTGTGTGGTATGTTTTAAGAGAATGGTTCATTATACCATATCTCTAACATGCATTAACACCAAAATTTCTATTGCCCAGCCTCAGATAGTTGTGACTTCTACATAAGTCCAATTACGATTGCTTAACATAACGCTAAATTTTGACCCAAAGGCATAACATTCTAGTAAGTGAGATTGTAAGTCTCCCCCTTTCATGGTATTATGTGGAAACCTGGCCTTTTTTCCTTCCTTTGGAAGATGTCTTGGTTCAAGGATCCATGCTTGTGAATAGAGGGTTGAGTATTCTCCAAAGAATGACTTAATCAATTGAAAAGCAAAACATCACTAACATCTAATCAACTAACATTTGACTAACTCTTATTATTCTTGCTTTTAATTTCAAGTCATTTACTTTATACAATTTAAATTCAAGCCATTTACCATTTCATTTGTCATTTACATATCATTTAACTTGTTTATGTTTATGTCATTTTCACTTTGCTCATTTGAACCATATACTGTGATTGTATATATTTGTTCATCTTGTTTGTGTTTGTCGTGTTAGGACCTTAAAATACTTAATAAACAATAAAAACCGTAAAAACTGTTTGTGTGGACTGTTGGATTTGATCTGAGCTTTGGGACTTAGAATTAGGCAACACTCTCTATGCAAAAGGACTTGGCCAATGCCAACATTTCTGAAACCAAGTTATTGAGATTTGAGCTTTCATCTGATGCAAGTATTGGGATCCACATGAATTCATCTGCTACATGGTCTTGATACAACTGTTACTTTGAACTTGTGTTTGATGCCTTATTTTGAGCCAATCAAGGAGTATGTCATCTGATACATGAGAAGAAGAAAACTATGGAGTTGCTTGCTTGGATGTGGCTATCTTTATTTGATGCCTTGCTTTTCATATTGCTATTTGCTTGTTGATATTGCTTGATTAAAAGTCCAAAGGGAAAGTGGGTTTCTATATGACATTCTTGTCTATTGGATTGCATCCCATTGGTCAGATCTTTTCAACTCTTAACTTTTAAATTTCTTCTTAGGATTAGTCTCTTCATCTCCTCCCACTTCTTAAATTTCAAATCTCTCCCCCCCTTTCAAAAATTTATTTGTTTGTGATTTCTAAACTTAGACCTTATTGTAAATTAGAAACTTTGGCCTTATGCCATTGCATTTTTAAACTCTTTTCTCAATCAAACTTGTAAATGAATCTAATCATATTGACTTAAAATTTCAAAAGACAAAAATAACTAACACTCATTCAAACTCTTTGGGCCCTTTGTGCCCCTTTTAAACTTAAATTTTGATTAAAAGCAATCCACTCATTTTGAAATTGTTACCACGAACTACGAGGTTTTGATCCCTCATTTTTATGTTGGTACGTAGGCACAAGTCCGAAGGTCTTGTCAAACACAAAAATATAATTAATAAATTCTTTTCTCATCCTCACACTATATTTGTTGCAAACATCTATTATACCAAAAACACATACACACATAAAAAAGGGCTCCCTAGGAATACCTAGGACACTTTGGGTGCTAACACCTTCCCTCTGTGTAACCAACCCCCTTACCTGTAATCTCTGGCATTTTATTAGTTTTAATTTGAAAACCTATCTTTGGGTTCTGTTCGTACTTTTCCCTTTTCCTTTGGAAACAATAAAAGCGCGGTGACGACTCTGATTTTAATGACGTTAAGTTTATCCATAGCTTAATGATCACGAATTTACCGCTACACTGTACCTTTTTGGAACATATTTAGTTATATGTTAAGCAATCATAATTGGACTTATATAGAAGTCACAACTATTTGAGATCGAACAATAAAAATATTGGTGTTAATGCATGTTAGAGACTTGGTATAAGGAATCAAAATCCTAAAACATACCACCACTCATAAATAAAGTGGGAAGGACCTATCTCAGTCAGGCTCATGTTGATTCATCTAACACAAGGTCATTGATGAGTCAACTAACATTTGACTTGAAGATAATTCATTGGTCAATGATGGATTGGGGAAGAATAAGGATGAAGATGAAGAGGGAAGGGGAAATAGAAACCCAAATTGATTATAGGAGGAATTTCATCTGATCAATACTATCCATTCATTTTGGGGGATGAAATGTACATTTCATCAACCCATTAAATCCAATAGTATTGATCAAATGGAAGCTGAAATCAACCATGATCAAGGCCAAATAGAAAGTCAAACATAATAGAGTCAATCAAGTGGCTCAACAATATTTTTAAACAATTAAAAATCAAATTAAAATGCATTTTTAAATGGACAAAACCTCAAATCCCTTCAAACCACTAAATAAATGGCTAAGGGATTTATCCTAGGTCAAACAAGGTCAAAGGACCTTAGACAAAAAAAAAATTGAAATTTTTGGAAAGTCATCAGTATTTTAAAATATTTAAAAACAAGTCCAAAATCAATTAATTCACAAAAAATACCAAAATTAATCCAAAATATGATTTTAATTCAGAATATGTATAGGAAAATATTTAAAGATTTTTGTTGAAAGTCATATATTTTTTGGATTAAAAATGGATTTAATATGAATTAATAAAAATAGGAGCAATTAAAAGAAAATTAGAAAATAAAATAAAAATGGAAAAAAACAAGGTCCATCAGATCTCCCTTGTTAATTGGGGTGGCAAATCTGACGGCCATGCGCGTGCAGCCTACCAAAGACCTTAGTCAACGCATTAGAACATGAGTAATCAGAAGCAACGAATGTGATTAAAACATGGAGAGATGATGTGATGGATAAGACCTTGCCACCATACCACTGAAGTTAGGGCTCCGGTCATCTTCTCCTGTGGACCTCACTGGACTGGTCCACCATCAAATTCCATGAAAATGAAAAGTGTGTACACTATTTTGAAGAGAAAATCACCAGGAATCCAAATCTGACCTCAAAACTCTCCAATTCTAAGTATATTGAAAGATAAATGGAATTGAAAATTAAGGAGTATGAATTGAGTTGCTTCGCTTTGACCTTAAAGCAACTTAATCTTGTTGCCTACATTGGTAAGACTTCATCCAACCAAAAATCAAGTGAAATGATGAAGAATTAAGGGAGAACCGAAGAAGAAAAGTTTCACAAAACTCACCTTATGTTTGCAGTGAGGAGGCTCGATCTTGATCTCAATTTGCTCGGGCTTGTTTCTACCAACTTGTAGGAAGTGATATTGATGATTAAAAGGCTTGGATTCTTGGAGTTTCAATTCCAAAAAAGAATGAGAATTGAAACTCGATTTCAAGAAGAAATCGTCAAGAGTATCCTTTAATAGAGGTTAGGGAAGAAGCAGGTCAAAGCTTGGGCAAGAGGGATTTTAGGGTCAAAATTGGGGTCTTACACTCCTCAAGAATAGCATTTACCGCCATATCAGAGGCCTGCTCAAAGCAACCAGAAACTGAAGCAAAATCAAATCAGTCAAAAGAACAACGATCAGGAAGGGAGACGTTCTCGTAATGATCCAATTCCTATGAGTTATGCACATCTGCTACAGATACTGGTTAATTCGGGCCAATTGTTCCTAAACAGATCGAGCCTGCTAGGTATCCCTACAGCCGTAAGCAAGATCCTCATGCCATGTGGGGATACCATGCTGGATACGTAGCGTATTCTACAGAAACTTGTCATGTTCTCAAGGCTAGAGTTCAAGATCTCATTAATCATAAGTTATTGTGCTTTACACCTATGACTACTGAGGCACTTACTGAGAGGAGGTTTGAATACAAGGGTTTTCCCATTCATGTCCAAGTTCCTCTTCCCGTGGTTCAACCTGCTATGCAGTATCCAAATCAAGGATACCACTCTGGGATGTTGTTGGCCTATCTTGGGGCATAATCTTCTACTGTTGTCGCACCTCAATAAACCTATATCGGGGCACCCTACGTCCCATTTGGAGTTCATTATGGTCTGACTTCTCATCAGATAGTCAATCCTGGCTTGGGGCATTCTGCTCAGATGTTACCATCATTGGTTACTCCTCAGAATCATCCTCAGTTGCAAGTTTCTTTGGTACCCATACCATGATGCTCATTCCCACATGGTGTTACGTCCCAATACCCGCAGCCTCCTCAGGTTCAAATTCTGAAAACTCAACAAACTGCACCACGTAACCATCAAGGGAAAAGGCAGACCAGACGTTATGACAGGAAGCATCCTCGACATGATCAGATTCCTATGACATATGATCATCTACTACCTTACCTTGTCCATCAAGGACTCATCGTGCCAAGAGAGATTCTTCCTGCCACTTTCCCGTATCATGCGGAGCACAATCCTAATGCCTTATGCACCTACCATGTTAGGCATATAGAATATTCTACCGAGAATTATTGGCCTCTCAAAGCTAGGGTGCAAGAACTTATGGATCAGAAGGTTCTAAATTTCACCAAAGAAGGGACTAATGTCAAGATTTAGGAGGGTGAGTGTAGTCGTTAATGAAGAATGCTCAGAATTGAGGTTGCATCTGCAAAAGAATAATGAGGCCAATCACACCAGTAATCATGTTGTTTTTCAATCTTTTCATCTGTAATATTTTCTTGTATGTCAATGTATTGTGAACTTGTTTGTTTTTTAATAATGATCATAATGAAATAAACGTGCATGTTTTGATTAAATTCATTCGTGTTCACTCATACTTTATTTATAAGTATCAAACTGTTGCTCAAACAAAATCAAAAGAGAATGATGCAATTAAAATGCGCAAGATCGTTTCTTGTGTGCTTTTGAATAAGATCGTGCTGATGATGTAAGGCATTGTTCGAATCCCTAAACACCGGAGATATAAGGAAGTTAATCCCTAGTCAACCCCTTTGAGCCTTGAAGTAGGAGTTTCTTTCTTTACACATACAACCCTCATATTTAACCAGGGGCAGGGTAGTCTTCAGTTAGTTTGAACTTGCATTCAAATTTCAGAAGGATAATATCCCATCAAGTGATCAATCATATCATATCCCTCTCAAGAGGATGAAATCACAAATTCAAAATGGTTATCCCTTACCCACAAAAGGAGTTATATAGTCACGAACCTTGCGACAAATCAAGAAAGCAGATGTCGCGGGATTTTCTCCAAAAAAAAATGAAATGAAATAAACAAAAGGTTAAAAGCAAATCAAAAGCCCGCTAAGTCAAAAGCTTGAAAAAAGATTGAATTAGGCAAAAGTTAGGGAATCTCAATGGGCTGCAGACCCAAAGGATCAGCCTAGGAAAAATTAGGGTAAACAAAGCAAAAGAAGAAAAATAAGGGGATCAATATCAAAGTCCTCAGCACAAGCAAATCTTTATGGCTGCAAACAAAAGCAGAAGGTGAGTGGTTGTCGTTCCAAATTCTCATGGGTTCCTTAACCATCATTGCTAATATTCAAAATCCTTTTCTGAAAGATGAACACTTATTTTAAGCTAATTGAACGTAGGACTGGAGAACATCATGGAGAATGGGTGGGTTAGAATAGGTTTTGAGCCTTATATCCTTTCTTTCTAAAACCGTGAACCATGTCACGTTACAACCCTCAAAAGACCTAATTGAAGCAGGGTTTATTTCGAAAGCATACTATGGTAAGATCATGTTAAGATGACTCCTAAAGATTTTCTTTTCAATTGTATTGATACTTATATGGAATTCTAATCGGTGATTCATTCACTATATGTCATAATCTTAGTGAACACACGTGAGTTTCAAAACTTGCACGAGCATGACATTACAATTATCATTTTCAAAATGAGCATTCTATATGCGACAAACATTTGACTTCAAGGAAGCTTACATAATGGGAAGATTGAACAACTTTTATGATATCCCATAGCTCAGATCTGTTCAAGAGTCAGTAAATCTAGCGCAACCATGTCGAGATTCTACAAATCTCTCTGAATCTGGTGGATATGGGTAAAATTACATCAAGGCTCTTATTGGGGCAAACTACCCCGAGAGTACGAGAAGTTAATCACTCCCAAGAATGGTGAATCAAGAGAATATTGTTTCAAGATGCTGGGGCAAGCCAGTTGAGATCCTCAGATGACGAGACTACTCCATAATTTTTAACTGGGGAAGTTGGTGCATATACCCAGTATATTGGGGAAGAGGCAGGTTACTGATCAGTCACCATTTATATTGAGTTTTCATTATTGATCCGACGCAAAACAGAGACATTTGACACAATGTGCAAGCATTTATGGTACATTTCGAGTTAATTTTACTTCTGTTATGTTATTTACACATTTTTAATCTTTGTTATGTTTTACCTTTTATTATCTAGATTTTATGCGTGGGATAGCTGTGTTTATGTCCGACAGATCCAGGTAGAAGAACCGGAGAACTCAGAAGAAGACAGTGCGAGATTCCGGCATGCAAGGGAGCCATAAAACCCCGGTACAGGAGGCCTGACACGGCCACCCGTGTCAGCTGACACGGGCCGTGTCAGGGCAATGGAAGCCAAGGAAGAAAAACAGTAGCCTGACACGGCCACCTGTGTCAGTTGAAATGGGCCGTGTCAGGAAAAAGCTCCAACCGTGTTAGCCTTGCCATGGGCGTGTCAAGAGAAACAGTAGGCTGACACGGCCACCCGTGTCAGCCCTAACCCAAAATTTCCAGTTTTCTCGGGCTTTTCGTTCTGCGGGCTTTTTGGAGACATCTTTGGACCTATCCAACTGCTGCTGGGAACTTTCACTATAAAAAGAGGTCTTCTGCCAAAGGAAAAATCGTCTTGGAATACAACAAACCACAGTATTGTGAAGCAATCAAGTATTACAAATATCAAGGCATTTGGAGAGCTGAAGAGATTCATGAGCGGGAGCGATTGAAGATCAAAGTCATCCAATTACTTGTAATGTGTAATTTTTATCTTGAATTTGTTTTAAACAATATGAGTAGCTAAACCCCCCCAATGCTAGGGGGATGTCCCTGATTTAGAATTGTAATGAATTTGAGTTTACATTTGCATTTATAATATTTTGTTTACGGTAACCTTTTGATGTGTTTATTGCTTTCTCTTTCGGACCAATTGAGATTGATTTGTGGTTATCAATTAGGATGGACCGCCATTGATAAGGTTTTCATAAGGTTACTCTGCAGTAGATATCACCTAGGACTAGGGATACCCTGTATGAACCAGAGCATTCTTGATATTATACAGCTTAACTTCACCCTAATTGGCTATGGACATAGGAACTAGGGTAGATTGATTAAAGGTTTTCTCACCAAGGACTTGGGAGAAAATACCCTTGAGAACTGGTAGTAATTGATATTTGTTGATGCAATAGTAACTCAGAGTTGTTACAGGGATAAATCATACACCTTCCCTGGCATTATTCCTTTTTCTCTATAAACCCTTATTTTCATATTTCTTTACCTTTACTTTTATTATTATATTTTTACACTCAAAAACCAAATTAATACTTTTTGTTTAATTAAATGATGATTTAAACTCAATATTAACGTGCAGTCCTTGAGATCGACATTCGGGGAATTTCCCCATTATTACTATAAAAGGCAAAATAGTACACTTGCTATTTTCCCGATCAGTTACGCAGGTACAAGCTATCCATGTTTCAGGCATAATCCAGATGTGTGGCAACAACTGTTGATCTAGAAGTAGGTGTAGCGGTAATTTCATGACCATTAAGCTATGGGTAAACTTAACGTCAATAAAACCAGAGTCGCCACCGCGCTTTTATTGTTTCCAAAAGGGAAAAGTACGAACAAAACCCAAATATAAAAAGTTTTCAAATTAAAACTAATAAAATGCCAAAGATTACAGGTAAGGGGGTTGGTTACACAGAGGGAAGGTGTTAGCACCCAAAGTGTCCTAGGTACTTCTAGGGAGCCTCTTTTATGTGTGTATAAGTTTTTGGTATAAAAGTGTTTGCAACAAATAGAGTGTGAGGATGAGAAAAGAATTCATTAATTATATTTTCGTGTTTGACAAGACCTTCGAACTTGTGCCTACGTACCAACATAAAAATGAGGGATCAAAACCTCGTAATTCGTGGTATAAATTTCAAAATAAGTGGATTTCTTTTAATCAAAATTTGAGTTTAAAAGAGGCACAAAGGGCCCAAAAGTTTGAATGAATGTTAGTTCTTTTTGTCTTTTGAAATTTTAGTCAATATTGTTAAGTTCATTTACAAGTCATGATTAAGAAAAAAGTTTAAAATGCAATGGCATAAGGCCAAAGTTTCTAATTTGAAATAAGGTCTAAGTTTGAAATCAAGCAAAGAAAGTTTTTGAAAAGAGGGGAGAGATTTTGAAATTTAAGAAGTGGGAGGAGATGAAGAGACTAATCCTAAGCATAAAATTAAAAGTTAAGAGTTGAAAAGATCTGACCAATGGGATGCAATCCAACAGACAAGTATGTCATATAGAAAACCTATTTTCCCTTTGGACTTTGAATCAAGCAATAATCAGCAAGCAATTAGCAATATGAAGAGCAGGGCATCAAATAAAGATGGCCACATCCAAGCAAGCAAATCCCTAGCTAACAGTCTTCTTTGTCTTCTCATGTATCAGATGAAATACTCCTTGATCAACTCATAATAAGATATTAGACACAAGATCAAAATAACAGTTGCATCAAGACCATGGAGCAGATGAACTCAAGTGGATCCAAATACTTGCATCAGATGAAAACCCAAATCATAATAACTTGGTCTCAGAAATGTTGGCATTGGCCAAGTCCTTTTTGCATATGGAATGTTGCCTAATTCTAAGTCCAAAAGCTCAGATCAAACCCAACAGTCCACACAAATATTTTTTAGGGTTTTTGTTGTTTATTAAGTATTTTAAGGTCCTAAGACCATAAACACAAACAAAATACACAAACAAATATATACAATCGCAATATATGGCTCAAATGAGCAAAGTAAAAATGACATAAACATAAACAAATTAAATGCTATGTAAATGACAAATGAATGGTAAATGACTTGAAATTAAATTGCACAAAGTAAATGACTTGAAAATAAAAGCAATATTAATACAAGTTAGTCAAATGTTAGTTGATTAGATGTTAGTGATGTTTTGCTTTTCAATTGATTAAGCCATTCTTTGGAGAACACTCAACCATCTATTCACAAGCATGAATCCTTGAACCAAGACATCTTCCAAAGGAAGGAAAAAACGCCAAGTTTCCACACAATACCATGAAAGATAGGAGACTTACAATCTCACTTACTAGAATGTTATACCTTTAGGATCAAATTTAGCTCTATGTTAAGCAATCGTAATTGGACTTATATAGAAGTCATAACTATCTGAGGTCGGGCAATAAAAATTTGGGTGCTAATGCATGTTAGAGATTTGGTATAATGGACCAAACTCCTAAAACATACCATACACTAAAAGAAAAAAATATCAAAAGGATGGACCTATCTCATCCATACTTGTACTGGTTCAGCTAACACAAGGTTATTGATGAACCAATTAGCCTTAGGATGTTGAGATTTCATTGGTCAATGAAAGGGAAGGGAAAGAATGGGATTGAAGATGAAGAGGGATGGGAGATGAGAGAAACACAAATTGGTCATGGGAGGAATTTTATCAAATTAAAATCATTCATTCATTTTGGGAGATGAAATATATATTTCATCAATCCTCCAAATCCAATGATTTTACCTCAACAAAAGTCAAATCAACCTTGACCAAGGCCCAAACACATAGTCAAACATCAGAAGTCAATCAAAATGGGTTAACATAATTTCTATACAATTAATCAATTAAAAATCAAATTAAAAATGCATTTAAATTAAATTTAGTTTGGTCAAAACCTAAAACCTCTTCAAAACACCAAATAAATTGCCAAGAGATTTATCCTAGGTCAAACAAGTTCAAGGGACCTTAGAAAAAAAATTCAAGATTTTTGAAAAGTCAGAAGTATTTTTAAACAATTAAAAATGTACACAAAAACACTTAATTCATGAAAAATATCAAAATTAACCCACAAAATAATTTTAATTTAGAAAATGAAAGAGGAAAATATTTAAAGATTTTTGGTGAAAGTCCCATATTTTTTGGATCAAAAATGAAATTAATATGAATTAATCAAAATAAGAGGATTAAATGAAAATACAAAAAATACAAAAAAACAAGGGACATCAGACCTCCCTCATTAATTGAGGTGGCAGATCTGATGGCCACACGCGCGCGTTCCACCATACACCCTGGTTAATGTTTTGTACGGATGGTAATCACAATGGACGCTTGAGATTGAAACATTTAAATCAGATCAGATGGCTTGGACATTGCCAACGCACCACCGGAGCCCTAGCTTCGGTCATCTTCTCCGATGATCACCACCGGTATGGTCCAAGCTCAACTTCATGAAAAACGAAAAGTGAATACACTAATTTGAAGGAAAAATGCTCAGGAGCATGAATCTAGCCTCAATTTTCTTAAATTCCAAGTATATAAAAAGATACAAGGATTTCAATTTTGAGGATCATGAACCGAGTTGCTTCGATTTGACCTCAAAGCAACTCAATCTTGTTGCCTACATTGGTAGAACTTTAGTCAACCAAAAATCACAAGGAATGGTGAAGAAATGAGAGAGAATCAAAGAGATGAAATTTCTGAAAAATCGCCTTCGATTTGATTCAATTTCACTTTATCTTGATCTGGATTTGCTTGCTTTTTCTTCCTCTTGCTTGCAGAAACCAATTGAGATGAAAAGGAAAGTGAATTCCTGGAGTTTGAACTTCCAAACAGAAGATAAAATTCAAGCTCGATTTCAAGAGAAATCTTCAGAAGTTCTATGGAAATGAGGGTTTTGATCAGTCTAGCAAAGCTTGGGTAGGGTGTTTATGAAGTTCTGATCACATTGCTTCTCTATTTATAGCCAATGCCATTGCTTTTCACACACTTCCTTTCAAATATCCAAAAATAGAAATGACCTCATGCAAGATTGCATGGGTGTGTGAAAGGCCCAAGGAATGATTGGAAAGGGTCCAAAATCATGCACATGTGATGCTAAAAGTGTTGGATTAAGCCATGCATTGTTCAATTGAATTGGATCATGAATTTCTTCCAAATGGTACCTCACATTGCACCCATGCGCAAGTCCTTCATTCTTTGGCCAAATGAGTTGATCTTGGAATTTTTGGAAAGGTGAGATTAAGGGGAACAACTTTCATGTTGAACACTTTTTCATTTGAAGCTTGGATCATGATGAATTTTGAGGTTGAAGTTTGGGAAATCAAACATATTTGAAAATTTTCTAAGTCCCAAGTCAAATGTTCACTTCTTCCACCTTGAATAACTTTTTCTATGAACTTAAAATGAAATAAGTTCCTTCATAAAAGTTATATCTCTTTCAAACCTATTCAATTTGGTCACAAATTTTACCTTATTTGGATTTGTCATGAAGGAGTTATGCATTTTAGAAGTTGAGGAAAATCCCTTGTTCAATGGTATTGGCCCAAAATGACCTATAACGTTTCCTCTTGGAGGATGCATTTGCAAGTTGAATTTGAACTTCCTCCATACATAAAAGTTGAAGTAGACATATTGAATTTGATTATGGAATTTTAATGGATTTCATATCATAATAATTGAGAAAGTTATGGTCTTAGGAAGTTGACCTCCAAACTAGGGTTCATACAAAATAACCTATAATCTTTCACCATAAAAAATGCCTTTCCAAGCAAAACTAGATCTTGACCTCAACATGAAAGTTGTTTGGAATGTATTTTTAAGTAACATTTCTCTTGGAATAATTTTCATATGACAAAAATTGTAGGAGATAGGGTCTAGGTAACCCCAGTTTTGACCAGTTGACTTTCTATGGTCAACCACCATGAACCAACTTGCTAGCTCGATATTCTCTTGACTTTTGGGACTCGTGGAGGATCATATATGTGTATGATGATGTAATATGAAGTACCCCTTGAAATATTTGATCAAATGTTGAAGAAACTTGTTGAAGAAGTTACATAAGATACCCAGATGAATTAGGGTTTCTAAGGCAAACAAACTCCAAACTCTTGATGATTTCTCGATCAAAATGATAGGTGAAGATGGTGGGGATCCATATATGATGCATATAATCAATGTGAACCATTTGTTGACTGAACTTCTTGTATTAAGGGTCTCAAACCCTATATATGAGCTTGATGGAGCATAGGCGAGCATACACACTACCTACAAAAGCAACAAACTATACATTCACATATTTTTGGTATTTTGGTTAGTAAATAATGAAAAACAAACTATGATACAATAAAAAATGCTTGGTGATCTCTCCCAATGCAAACCCAATGAATGAGGGGTAGGGAGGATGCCAAGGTGTGATCCAAAAGCTAATGCATATGATGAGGTAGCATGAGGGATCTTAGGGTCAAAATTGGGGTCTTACAGTAGGTATCAGAAAATTACGTCAATATGACATTATCCTAGCCCAAAAGTCTCACCTCCCTCTATATAAGCATTTGGCTTAACCATTGCATAAATTATCTTCATGCATAAATCACGTCGTTTCACTCATGCATATCATTCATATAGCATAGCATGAAACCTTGCAAACGAGAAAAGCCAAAAAAATCATGTTTCATTGACCCACACGAAGCCTAACCTTTTCATGGCAAACCATAAAGCTCTCATCATATTACATTCATTCCAAGCTGGATTTTTTTTGGAATTTGTTAGTATTTAATCTTATTCTACCTTGAATACATGAAAAGCTTCCGCAATTCTTGTATTCAGGTTCAAGAAGATTGTTGTAACCCAAAATTTGCCCTCTTGTTTTGCAGTTTTTTGTCTAGCTTATTTCCCATTGCATCTGCATATCCATCCATCATAGCACATTCATTTATAATTGTATTTTTTTAAACAAACATTATTAATTCAAAGGTTTTACTAAAGTGGTACCGGCATAACAATTTTGGTTGGTTCGCTCCTTATGGATGAAGTCATGTGGGATTCCAATCCGTGGTATACGTCAGTAGTCATATTAATTTCATCATGACATTGGATATTGGGGTTATTAGGGGCTATCTCGGTAATTGATTTATTTGGTTCATGGCACAAATGTTCATTCAAGTTAAATAAATCGGATTCAAGATTGGTTTAAATTTACTCAAGTACAAAACGTAGTTCAAATAGTTGTTTCAATAGAAAATGTTCAATAGGCCAAAATCAACAAGTACACCCAACTTTGATCATACCAATCCTAAAAAATCACACACAGGGAAAAAAGCCAAGCCATTATGCCTCACATATGAGCCCATGTATCAAAACAAAGGAAAAAAACCATTTTTACTTGATGTTAATCGATTACCATATCTTGGTTAATCGATAAACTTCTTCTAGTAGCCAAAAAGACCATTCAAAGTGATGTTAATCGGTTACCATATATTGGTTAATCGGTTAACTTGCTTCCAGTAGCCAAAAAAGACCATTATGCATGATGTTAATCAGTTACCATATATTGGTTAATCGATTAACATGAGACAGTGAGCCAAAATGCTGCATTTTTCAGCAGTAATGTAGTTTCCTTTGCACTCCTAACCAGTTCCAATGTCTGCATCAATACACATTGTAACCTTTACATAATTATGCAGCAACCAACCATATCATTGATGCATTGAACCAAGCTCCTAACACTTCAATTCACCAAACTTCTCAACATTTTTTAGTTACTCATAACAGTCCCAAGCTAACTTCAAACCACTTCAACTAACTCCAAGCCTCATTTAACCAATTCCAAGTCTCACAAAACAAACTCTGAACCTCTATTTGTTCCAAACCTATAACCTATATAAACCCATCACTCCTATTACACCAAGAAAAATCTCATAACTTGATCATTCTCCCAAATTACTCATTGCAAATTCAACCTTCACTCTCTCACTTTCTCCCTACACCAAAGCTCAAATTACCATAGAAGCAAGCTTCACATTGAATTTTGTTATTGTAAAACCCCAATTTTGACCCTAATATCCCTCATGTCACCTCATCATATGCATTAAAATTAGGATCATACCTTGGCATCCTCCTTACCCCTCATTCATTGGATTTATATTGGGAGAGATCACCAAGCACCATGTGATTGTATCATACCTTGTATTTTATCATTTACTAACCAAAATACCAAAAATATGTATTTGCATTTGTCTAACTCTTTTGTAGGAAGGGCACATGATCACCTTTGATCTATCAAGTTCATATCTAGGGTTTAAGACCCTCATTGCTAAGAGCACAATCAAGATTGGGCTACAATGGCTTTAGGAATCATATATGAGTCCCCATGAGCCTCACATGTTATTTTGGTCAAGAATTCATCAAGAGTTTGGAATTGGTTTGCAGTGGAAACCCTAGTTCATCTAGGTATCTTATGTAACTTCTTCACCAAGATTCTTCAACAATTGATCAAATATTTCAATGTATACTTCAAATTTCATCATCTTATGCATATATGATCCTCCATGAGTCCTAAAAGTCAAGAGAATTGCAAGTTAGCAAGTTGGTTGGTGGTGATTGACCAGAGGAGTTCATCTGATCAAAACTGGGGTCCCCTAGACCTTATCTCCTACAATATTTATCATATTAAAATGATTCCAAGATCAAAGTTACTCTAAATGACATTCCAAACAACTTTCATGTTGAGGTCTAGAGCTAGTTTATCTTGGAAAGTCATTTTTTATGATGAAAGATTATAGGTCATTTTGTCTAAACCCTAATTTGGAGGTCAACTTCCCAAGGCTATCACTTGCTCAATATTTATGAGATGAAATATTTCCAAGTTTCACAATCAAATTCAAGGTGTCTACTTCAACTTTTATGTTGTGAGGAAGAGCTAATTCATCTTTTATGAGCATGTGATATGAGGATACATTATAGGTCATTTTGGACCAATACCATTGAACAAAAGATTTTCCTCAACTTCAAAAATGCATAACTCCTTCATATCAAATCCAAATGAGGTCAAATTTGTAACCATTTTGAAGGAGTTTGAAATAGTTACAACTTTGATGAAGACATTTTTCTCATTTGAATCTCACACAAAAAGTTAGCCAAAGTGGAATAAGTGAACATATTACTTAACACTTAGAAATTCTTTTAATATGTTCAAATTACCAAACTTCCACTTCAAAATTCATCATGATACAAGATTCAAATGGAAAAATGTTTAACATGTAAGTTGTTCCTATTGATCTAACCTTTCCAAAAAGTCCAATTTTATCCATTTTGGACAAGATTTGAATGGTCTGCGCATGGCTTGAACATGGCATCATCATTTGGCAAAGATCAAACTTCAAACAACTCTGTACAATTGCCTTGCATTCCAAGTTGATTTCAGACATGTTCACACTAAATTATGGACCAAAAGGAATGACTTTATGGGCCTATACACGCCCATGCACCCATGCATCACTCATTGCCAATTTTGGAAACTCATTTCAAGGGTGCAAATAACATTTGTTACAGCTATAAATAGAGGTCCCTATGCTCAGAATTGAGGACCCCCTCGCGTCAGCTTTGATCCAAAACCCCAAACCCTTCCATTTGAGAGGATAATCCTGAGAATTTTCTTTGAAAATTGAGTTTGAATCTCACTGTTTTGAGATTCAAAACTCCAGGGATCCAAGAACTTCTTGGCATTCTAATCTACTTCTGCAAGCTTCCTGAACAAGATCAAGCACGAGCCAAGGAAAAAGCAATTAAATCCAGACATGCATTGAAGGTATTTTCCAGAAATTTTTATCTCTTCGATTCTCACTCAATTCTCCATAATTCTCTTGGATATTTGGTTGTATGAAGTCCTACCAATGTAGGCAACAAGATTGAGTTTCTTTGAGGTCAAATCGAAGCAACTCAGATCATGCACCTCAAATTTCAACTCCTTGTATCTCTCAATATACTTGGAGTTAGGATAAATTAAGGTCAAATTTATGCTCAGTGCCATTTTTACCTCAAAATCATGTCCTTCTTTTTTATTTTAGTGATGGTTATGATTGGACCAGTCCGGCGAGGCTCGCCTGAAAAGGTGACCGGAAATTTGCTTCGGTGGTGAGTTGGCAAGGTCTAGAGCCACATGATCTGTTTAAAATGTTGTAATCACGAGCGTTGGTTTTGATTACCTGTTTTGTGGCGCGCTGACTTAAGTCCACCATGGAACGCGCGCTTGTGGCCACTTGATCTGCCACCTCAATTAATGAGGGAGATCAAGTGGTTCACGTTTTTTCTGATTATTTGATTTTCATTTTATTTGTGTTATTTTCATTAATTCATATTAATTTTAATATTGATCCAAAAAATATGAGAGTTTCACCAAAAAAAATCATCTTTCATTTTCTGAATTAAAACTATTTTTTGGATCATTATTAATATTTTTCATGATTTAATTGATTTTGTGAAAAAAAATAATTTTTTCAAAATAGTTTAATGTTTCCAAAGATTATGAATTTTTTTCTCCAAGGTCCTTTGACCTTGTTTGACCTATGATAAATCTCATGGCCATTTCTTTGGTGTTTTGATGGGGTTTTAGGAAATTGACCAACCATAATTTAATTTAATGCATATTTTAATTATTTTTAATTGATTAAATGCCAAATAAATTGTGTTGAGCCATTTTAATTGACTTGTTGAGTTTGACTTGTAATGTTGGGCCTTGGTCAAGGTTGATTTGACTTTGTTGAGTTAAGATCATTGGATTTAGGGGATTGATGAAATGTACATTTCATCTCCCAAAATGAATGAATGATCTTAATTTGGTAAAAGTCTTCCTTTAACCAATTTGTGTTGATTACATTCCCCCTCCCTCTTCATATCATTCCCCTTCTTTACTCATTCATGTCATAGACCTATGATATCTCTATATCCTAAGGCTAGTTGATTGCAAAATCAACATGAGTATGGATGAGATTAGGTCCACCACTTTGCATATTCTTTTTGTGTGTGGTATGTTTCATGAGCATAGTTCATCATATTATGTCTCTAACATGCATTAACACCAAAATTCTATTGCCCGACCTCAAATATTATGACTTCTACATAAGTCCAATTACGATTGATTAACATAGCGCTAAATTTGTGACACAAAAGGCATAGCATTCTAGTAAGTAAGATTGCAAGTCTCCCCTCTTTCATGGTATTGTGTGGAAACTTGGCCTTTTTTCCTTCCTTTGGAAGATGTCTTGGTTAAAGGATCCATGCTTGTGATAAGTGGGTTGAGTGTTCTCCAAAGAATGACTTAAACAAAAACAAAGCAAAAGCAATACTAACTTCTAATCAACTAACAACTAACATTTAATTTCAAGTCATTTACTCTTATGCACTTTAATTTCAAACTTTTATTCATTTGCCATTATTCATACCATTCAATTTGTTTACTTTAATGCCATTTTCATTTTGCCCACTTGGGCCATAATTTGTTATATATTGTGTTTGTATATGATTGTTTGTTTGGTGGTCTTTTGACCTTAATGTACATAATAAGAACAAAAACCCTAAAAAATATCATGTGTGGACTGTTTGATTTAATCTGAGACTATTGGACTTAGACTTAGGCAACATCCCCTATGCAAAGGGCTTGACCAATGCCAACTTTCATGAAACCAAGTACTTGTGAAGTGAACTTTCATCTGATACAATATTGGAGATCCATTTGAGTTCATCTGCAACATGATCATATTGAAGCTATTATTTTGAACTTGTGTCTAATGTCATCTTTGAAGTCATCTGATACATGGGAATTTGGAAGAAGATCATGGAGTTTCTAAGCTTGGATGCGGCTATCTTTATTTGATGCCTTGCTGTAGCGGGGTATTCGTTACCATTAGAGATATTGACTAAATCCAAGGTAAATCATACAAGTCGAGTCGCCACCGCACTTCTATTTATCCAAAGGAATGGTTAGAAAGCGAACAAAAACCAAAAAGTTTTATCGAATCAAAAACTAGTAAAAGAGAGTCAGAGATCTGGGTAGGGGGGTTGGTTATGCAATGGGAAGGTGTTAGGCACCCAAAACATCCTAGGTACTCCTAGGGAGCCCTTTTCACATTTGTTGTAAGGTTGTTATTTTGTACAAAAATTTGTTTGTGCAAACATGATTGAAGAGATGAGAAGAGAACATACAAGTTATTTACATTTTTTGTGTTTGGATGGATAAACCCATTGCCTACGTACCATCTTAAAAAAGATTAGGATCAAAACCTCGTAGTTCGGGGTAAAAATCTAAAAATGGGTGAGTGGATTGATTGGTCCAAAAGCCTTAAGGTTTTTTGTTATCCAAGGGAGAAAACTCAACCTAAAACCACAAATCCACCATGTTAGGATAGCTTCAACATGCTAGTGAGGGGTTAACCCTATAATAAGCATGGAAGACTGTAGCACCTCAAATTTGCACCTCCCATTTTGTACATGCATTTCATTTTAAGTCATTAGCATTGCATTGTCCACTGCATAGCATTGCATTGTCCATTGCCAAGTCATCAGTCCATCAGTCAAGACTAGTCAGGAGATCCAGTTGTGCAAGCAAGCAAGTGCATTTCCTATTGAAGCAAAGACCTAGGATTGGTTCATTGAGTTCATATGACCTAAGGATCATTTTGAAGTGGTTTGGTAAAGCATTGGATGTTCAGAAGTCATCAGTCATTGCACAATGCATCTGAAACCCTAGAAAGTCAACCAAAGTCAACTGTGCATTCAATCATGGATTTGAAGGTGGGAGATGGTTAGAGAGGCCTCATTCATGTCCATACAAGTCTCATTTGACATTTCAAACATCAACAATGAAGAATTTGAGGTCAAATGAAAAGTTTCCAAAAATAGTAAGTGACCTGTAATTTGAAATTGCCAAAAATGGAAAGGTTTTCTCCTCAAGTTTACATCATCAAGAAAGCTTCAAATGAAATTTTGTCCAACATGAAAGTTGAAGATCTTGCTCTCACCTTTCCAAAAAGTCCAAGATAATGAATTTCTCATGTATGGTTGAGAAGATATGGATCAATCCTTGTCAAATGAATTTGAACTTCACAAGTGCATAACTTTTGAACCAAAAGGCCAAATGGAATGGTTCTTTTTGCAACATTCTTGTTTTAACATGAACTATCCAATTCATGCATCACATATCATGCATTTCCATCACAAAAATTTTGGCATTTTCATTTGAATTTTGGAGGGAAATTCCAAATTCAAAAATTATGCATTGCATTTACATTTTTCCACTTGCACTTGGTCTTAAACAGCATTTGGAGTGAATTGAGCACAAAAATCGTGCACTGTAGCATTCATTTCATGCATGAGGATGCATTGGACAATTTGCACTTACACCTTGGATTTCACTAATTCCAATTGCATTTGCCTAATTATGATTAGGAGCATCATTAGCAGTTCATATATAAACATAATCATAACAGAAAACAGGGTTAACATTTCATTTTGCTCAGATCTAGATCTCATTCACCAATCTTCACATTTTTTTCTCTCAACTTTTCTTCAATTTTCTTCACAAACATTGCTTTGATCTTGATTAATCTATGATCCACAAGCATTTTTGAGCTGGATTGAAGCAAGATTCGAAGGATTACATGCATATTTGAGGACTGTTGAAGATAACCTCCATCAATGGCAGTTGGAAATTCCAGCTAGATCATGCAAGATCAACCTCCAAACCTTCATCCAAATCATCGTCCAAGAGCTAAAGAAGGACTGTTTGGACATTACAAGGCTTGAAAGCAGCAAATCCAGTTCTGCACTTCAATTAAGGTCAGAAATCGATTCTCATAATTCGTGAAATTGATGTATGCATGTTGTAGATCTTTCTTAGGTGATTAATCTGAGCTTTGTTCCATGAAATTCCATGAAGAAATGACTTAGTTCTGTTGATTTTAAGTTTGATACATAAAACTTATCTTGCTCGATCCAGGCATGTTGGTGAGAGTTAGGTCAAATTGAGTTTAGATTAGTAATGTGCGTGGAAAGACGAAGCCAATGATGTATTCAGTTTTAATTTCTGTGCATGAGTGTTCTTGAGCATATGAACGCGTATGAACATGTTGAAGGAGCTAGGGTTTCTGTCCAGAAACCTGTTTGATCTTGCTAGCTCGTGTTTTGCATGCGTTTTGTTGTTTACCGCCATGTACTGGTCCACGTGTGACTGGCGTGGCAAGTTGGTTGGACGAGATTGATTCCCAGCGCCACATGTGCTTAAGTGAAACGGCACGTTTCACTTAAGAAGCTCCACTTTCAAATTGCAACACGGATCGAACCTTGCCGTGTGCATTTCCAAACCAGGCCTTTGCATTTTATTCCTTTGTTCACCATGCCATTCATGTACATGCTTCCATGTTTTTTATTTTTTTCATTCATTCAAAAATTCATATCTCCATGAATAATGATCCAATTGAGATGAGATTTTTTGCACTTTGTTCCTTATGATGTCTACTATTTTGTGAGATTATTTCCAGAAATTGTGCACGGTTGGAATTTAATTTTGCTTAGGGAATGTTCACATGTGTGCTAGCTTGTACCTTGCTTGCCATTTGCTTCATGAAATGATGGATATTGCTCCAATGCTCTTGAAACTTTGCATGCTTAAAATAGACATCTTGCTGGTCATTTTGGTGTAGAGTTTGTATTTTTATCATTTCTGGTTGTTGAGATATGATCTGTTTAATGTAGGTGTGACAATGTGTGTCACACCATTGCTTGCTCAACTTGAGGATTTTCTTTACCATGCCTATTAAATGCCAATTGATGAGATGTCTTGCATGATGCTTCTTCTGGATGTTAAGATTGATCATGAATTTTCCTAGATTTTTTGGATTGATTTCTGATTTGTTTGGTATTTTTCTTGCTGGTTGACCATTTGTGGACTTTTTGATAGTCATGAACTTCAATGATTTGTGAAAGGCTTGATGATTATCATATGAACTTGAAATTTGGTACATGGATTCTAGACACTTTGAAGTTTGTTTTGGCTTTGGTTTGAGACATTTATCATGTTTGGATTCTGTTTTAGGCTTGTGTGAAATTGAGGTAGCATTTTGTGCCCTAATTGAGCTTGTTTATGCTTACCTTGCCTTATGGAATTTATTTGCCATGTTTAGACTTGTCCAAATGCCTTGATTTTTGGTGTGTTGATCATTTGATGTGTGCTGTTTAGCCATGATTTTTCTTGGGTTATTGAATTATGTTTGAGTTGATGTGGATTGGTTTATTCTGTTTGCTTCTATGAGCTTTGAACTTGCATGCTTTGCCTTATGTGCTTTGTGAAATGAAATTGGTTGATGCTATTGATATGAGACCATTTGGATATTGTTCTTAATTGATTAAGCTTGATTCTTGCCAATTTTCATGTTCTGTTTTGAATTATTTCTCCCTCTTTGACCATAGGCCTTGCCCTAGTGGTTTGCTTCTCATGTTTGAGCTTGGTTTGCAGGTTAAGAAGCATATGGCTATGAGGGAATTGATTCACATTGCTTGAGTTGACCATTTGGTTTATCTTGACTAACCATGACTTGTTTTGTAGGTTGCTTTTAGCTCATTTGAATTGAGCTTGTGGCTTGCACATTGGTGCTTGATGCATTGCTTTGATTGTTTGTCTGAGTTGTCTGTTGACTGTTGACCATTAACTATTTGACTTTTGGATTGTATACTGATTGTGTTGGATTGTTTTCAGGTACCTTAGTTGCTATAGTTCATTGTGAACTTACTTTTGCTTTGCTTGATAGCTTGAGCATTGAGGTATAATTCCACTAACTCCATGTAGTCTGGAAGACCTGTCCTGTTACTTGGGCAGGCACCTGTCTGAAGTCCTCCTTAAGAGGCAATGCTTGTGATTGTTTATATTTGTGCCAAGCAGGAAAAGACCTTTGATAAGGCAATTGGCAGATAAAAGAGATGTGTAGTCCATCTCCTGCTATTCAGTTGAGTCATCCCTTTGCTCACACACCTTATGTTGATGCATTGTGGATAATAGCCCAAGATCTTTGTTGTGTCAGTCATGTGGATAGAAGAGTTCATGCTTTCTGAACTCCCACACCTTCTATTTGAGTCAAGCTCTCCCAGGCCAGGGATAAGAGCTGTGAGGCACACCCCTCACTTCCCATTTCATCTGCTTCACCCTAACTCTCAATGTTAGGGTTAAGAGCTAACATCACCCTGTTACAGTGGCTTGTTTGTCGAGGTTGACATGACCCCTCGACTAAAGCTTAACCTTGTGTGAGCCCACTTTATTTGTATATAGTGTGTGCTATTTATGTGTATGCTTGCTCTTGTGCTTTGCCTGTGCTGTTTAGGATAGCTTGCTCCCTGTGCAAGTTAGATAGAAACTTCAACCTAGGACCATGGTGAATTTGCATGATAACTATTAGGCTCGAGTTAGTCTCCCTTATAGTTTGTCATTTCCCAGTCTCTGGTTAGGTTAGAAGTCCTTTGTCCCTGGGTAGGGGAACTACGTCGCCCTGATCCTCATACCAGATGAGGTACGTAGGCAGGAGATGAGCTGATCTCTCCGGGCGCCCTTTTTGTTTTGTCCCTTGTGTGAGTTGGAGTTTGACATAAGTCCAGCGATTGGCAGTCGGCTTCCTTTGTGTTTGTTGGTTGTGTTGTTGGAGTCTGACATAAGTCCAGCGATTGGCAGTTGGTTTCCAGTGTGTGTGTGTTTGGTTCGGAGTCTGATGTAAGTCCAGCGATTGGCATTCGGTTTCCATGTTTGCCTCTTTGTGTGGAGTCTGACATAAGTCCAGCGATTGGCAGTCGGTTTCCTGTTTGTGGTTTTGTTTGGCGTCTGTTAGCCGAGCTACGAGTGCTCTGATTCTTCTTTAGTCCGAGAAGATACGTATGCATAGGATGCGACATCCTAGCGAGCACGTTTCCCCTTGTCCCGAACTATGTCGACTCTGATGTCTGTGCCTGACAGACTACGTAGGCCCAGGATGCGATATCCTGCCGAGTTAGTTTCTTTTGTTTTCCGTGTCTCTTTCAGCCAGTGTTTGATGTTTGTTTGAGCAGCGTTTAGCAACCTTTATCCTTCCTTTTGTGCGTGGATCCCGTTGTAGCACCTCAAATTTGCACCTATCATTGTACATACATTCTCATATTAGGTCATAACATAACGTGGTCCACTGCATAACATTGCATTGTCCCCTTTGCCTCAAGTGCAAGCCAATCAAGAGAATTAGGTCAAACTGGTCAGGAGATCAGTCAGTCAAGCAAGCAAATGTGTTTCTCATTGAGCCAAGGCCCTAGGGTTGGTCCAACATGTTCACATGACTTGGGGATCCATTTGAAGTGTTTTGGTCAAAGATTGGATGTTCAGAAGTCATCATTCAATGCACAGTCAGTCAGAAACCCTAAAAAGTCAAACTTGGTCAACTGTGTCTGATTTTTATGGTTTTGATGGTTGGATTTGGTTTGAGAGAGCTTATTCATGTCCATATAGGCCTCATATATCATGGCAAACATCATCATTGAAGAATTTGAAGCCAGATCAGAAATTTCCAAAAATAGAAATTGGACCTGTAATTGAAACCTGCCAAAAATGGAAAGTCTTGATCCTCAAACTTACATCATGATACAAGCTTCAAATGAATTTTTGCCCAACATGAAAGTTGAAGATCTTGTTCTCCCATTTCCAAAAAGTCCAAGAACACCCAATTCCCATGTATGGTTGGCAAGTTATGATCAAATCATTTTCAGAAATTTTTGAACTTCAAAAGGCCATATCTCTCAAACCATTTGGCCAAATTTGGTGGGGTTTTTTCCAACAAGTCACATTTGACCTCCTCTTTCCAAATATGCAACCATCATTCACCAAAACATTACCAATCAAAATGGCATTTTTGGACTTGCATGAATTGATTTCAAGTGTGGTACAAAAGTGAGTTTCAAAATTAACCATTTCTAATCAATTCTACCAATCAAATATGTTTAGAAATCATATTTTGGTCATGTTACAAAGCCCATTTCGTGCAGTACATACAGCCATTCCTAACTTGCTTGAAAATTGGCCAAAAGTACACTTTTTCACCAACTCCATTCCACCTTTTCATGGACTTTGATTTGTACCATTAAACAGAGTATTTAAACATCATTTTCTGCTAAATGAAACCCAAGCAGCCACACATTCAAGACAGAAAAATCTCATATTCTCTAAAATCCTCATTTTGCATTTTGGCATTTTTCTTGAGAAAACCTCAAAGAGCTCGAGCCACACTTGTTTGTGCCATCATTCACAATCATGTTGGAAGCCATTGCAAGCATGGAGTTGCAGCTGTAACAACCATTTCACTACTGTTTTCTCCAAGCACTCATCCATGGCAGTCCTTGATTTAAGCCATCTCGGACATCCCTGAGCCAAGCTTCCTTCACTATTCAACTTTGGGAAGCTGATAGAGCATCTGTTTCACTTCAAAATAGCCAAACAACCCTTGAATCTCAACTGCTTTGCAGATTTGGTGAGTTTTCGACTTCCACTATTTACAAAACTATGATATGCTTTAGGTAGGCCTTGTTTTGCTGATTCTATTGAGCCTTGAATCCATAAAAATGGTTGAGTATTTGTGGAGTTATGTTGTTTTAAAGTTTGATGATGAAATGAGTTTTTATTCGATTCTTCTTGTTTAGCTTGATTTAATGAAAATGGAGTTTGGAATGTTGATGTACACTGTTTGCTGATTCGAATGATATATTCAATTCCAATTTCTGGGCACAAAATATTTTTCGATTTGGATGAAGATGATGAATGCACTGTACATTGAAGAACCCTAATTTGCCCAGAATTTGTCTTTTATACGTGTTGCATGGCACTGTTCCTGCGTGAGCCAATAATATTATTTCATTTCCGCAAGCAAAACGGCACCGTTTGATTAAGTGGAGTCCATAATTACAAGTTTGCCACTCGGGGCACATGACACATTGAATTAAATTGTTATTTTTCATTTTAATTCCATTTTTTGAACTCCAACTTTGAAAAATCATTGCGCATCCAATTTTAGTCCAAATTTCATGGGATTTTTTGCATCATGTTCATCACAATCTCTAGTTTTTTATCATATTTTTCCAGATTTTTTTGATGAGTGGATTTTAATTGGTATTAGGGTTTGTGACATGTGCTCATATTTTGTACACTTTGCCAAAACATTTGTGAAATGGTGATACTTTATCCAATGGCCCTGAAATTTTTTGTGATTAAACTAGACACATTCATGGTGATTTTGGTTTAGAGTTTGTGAATTTATCTTATCTGGTTGTTGAGTTATGAATTTTTGAATTAGGGTGTGACAATTTGTGTCACACCATTGATGTCTAACTTCATGATTTTTGTATCCATGCTTCTTGACCTCCAAATGAATTGATTTTTTGCATGATTGAGCTCTTATATGTCTAGTTGGCATGTGAATTTTCTTGGAACTATTTGAGGCATTTCCTAATTGTTTGAGATTTTCTCCCCTGCTTGACCAAAATATGGACTTCTTGTGATACATGTTGCCATTTCATTTGTGAAATTCTCATACTTTATTGAATGATCTTGAAATTTTACATGAGATAACTAGACATCTTAAGCTTTGCCATGGTTTTAGTCCCATTCATTTATCATATGCCATCACTGATTTATGATTTTTTCAAGTTGATGCATGTTTGGTTGACTTCTTTGAGCATGTTCAAAATTGATTTGACTTTCTGATTTTTATTGACTGCCTTCCACTTGTCCAAATGAGATGAAAGTTGATGCTGTGGGTTGTGATTGATCATGAATTATTTGATGATTTTTGGAATTGTTTATGATTGGTTTTGAGTTAAGTCTTGCTGTTGACTTCTATGAGCTTTCATTTGCCATGCTTTAACTTCTTTTGCTTATGAAATGATGATAATGCATGATATGAACATGAAACCAATTGGGTTTGCTTCCTAAATGTTTGAATTTGATTTTGATTGGACATTGCTTGCTGTTTTGACTTTCTCATTCATTTTTGACCCTAGGCTTGTCCTAGTGGTCCTGTGACTTATGTTTGAGTTCTTGTTTTCAGGTGAAGCTACAAATGCTTCAAAGAGATCATTACAATTTGATTTGAGTTCATTTGATTATCATGAGCTAACCTCTTTGTTTTGTAGGTTGCTTGGCTCACATGCCTTAAGCCTTGTGCCTTGCACACCCATTTGCTTCTGATTAACCATTGATGTCTGTTTCCCTTTGTTTTGCTTTTGAATTGTGTACTGATCTGCTTGACTATTTCAGGTACCATTAGTTGCTTAGTTCTTTGAACTTGCTTTGCTTTGCTTTAATAGCAACTTGCTTTGAGGTATAATCCCTTAATCTTCATGTAGTCTGGAAGACCTGGCCTGTTACTTGGCCAGGCAACTGTCTGAAGTCCTCCTTAAGAGGCAATGTTTGTGTATGTTTAATTTGTCCTTGTACATAGTCAAAGACCTCCTAAGTGAAGAGGCAATTGGCAGAACCCAAGGGATAAGCAACCTATCCCCTGCTATCCTGTGTGTCATCTGCTTTGCTCACACCACTGTGTTGATGCATTGCAGATACAAACCCAAGATCTTGTACAATTGTACAGTTGAGTCAGTTTCACATGTGTAGAAGGGTTCCCACCTTCTGAACCCACACATTCTTGTTTTAAGCTCTCCCAGGCCAGGGATAAGAGCTGTGAAGTTTCATCTTCACTCACCTTTCATCTGCTTCACCTTAGCCCCTCAATGGCAAGGTTAAGAGCACATTCACCCAGTTCCAGAGGTTTGTTTGTTGAGGTTGATATGACCCTTCGACTAAAACCTAACCCTTGTTTGAGCCCCTTGCTTGTGTATAGTGTGTGTTACCTGTGCTTGTATGTTTGTTTGACTTGCTTCCTGTGCAAGTTAGGGTTAGTTTAGACTTGCTTCCTGTGCAAGTTAGGTTTTGCTTGGCTTGCTTCCTGTGCAAGTTAAGTGCGGGTTTGGCTTGCTTCCTGTGCAAGTCACGATTAGGATAGGCTGGCTCCCTGTGCCAGTTAGCTAGAAACCTTAACTTAGGGATGATTTTGCATGATAACATCTAGGCTCGAGTCGTAGTCTCCCTAGTTGTGTCTCCCTCTGTTATCTGGTTAGGCTAGTCCTGTATCCCTCCGTAGGGGAACTACGTCGCCCTGATCCTCATACCAGATGAGGTACGTAGGCAGGAGATGAGCAGATCTCTCCGGGCGCCTGTGTCTTTGTTTTGTCTTGTTGTGTGCTTGGAAGCTGATGTAAGTCCAGCGATTGGCAGTTGGTTTCCTGTGTTTGTTTTGGTTCGGATGCTGATGTAAGTCCAATGATTGGCATTCAGGCTCCATGTTTGCCTTCTTGTGGGTGTGTTTTGGTTCGGATGCTGATGTAAGTCCAGTGATTGGCATTCAGGCTCCACGTTTGCCTCTGCCTGTGTTTGTTTGTGTGCGTGTCAGCCGAGCTACGAATGCTCTGATTCTTCTTCGTCCAAGAAGATACGTATGCATAGGATGCGATATCCTAGCGAGCATGTGTCGTTTCCCCAGTCCGAACTACTTCGACTCTGATGTCTATGCCTGATAGACTAAGTAGGCCCAGGATATGATGTCCTGCCGAGTCAGTTTCAGTCTGTTTTCTTGTGTCTCTTTCAGCCAGTGTGTGTGTGTGTTTGAGCAGTGTTTAGCAACCAATTTTCCTTCCTTTTGTGCGTGGATCCCGTCGAGTACGACGGATGCGTAGGGGTGCTAATACCTTCCCTTCGCATAACTGACTCCCGATCCCATTCTCTTTGGTCGCGAGACCACGTCTTTTCCAGGTTTACTCTGAGCGTTTCCTTTCCCTCTTTTGGGATAAATAACGCACGGTGGCGGCTCTGTTGTTCTTGTCCTCCCGCCGGTTTTTCGCGTGATGCGACAGCTGGCGACTCTGCTGGGGATAATAGAGAAGTTGACCTGTGCTGGTCCATCTTCCCTAAGCGAGTCTCTCCTAGCGCTCTCTAGGTTAGGGCTTTGGTTGCTTTGTGCTGTTATTTATTGCATTCATTTGTATATGTTTGCATTTACTGTTTGCATTTATTGTTTGCATTAATGTTTGCATTCATTCATTATTCATCTGGCTGGTTGTCTGTTTCTCTCTGTTGGGGTGGGAGTTACATGAGGTAAAAGGCCCAATACCCAGGCCATGAGTGAAATCTAGGATACTTAGGAATAGAGTGATTCATGGGAAGCGGGTGGTATTGCGCCACTTAGCGGAACATTGATATCACGAGCAGTTCAGACCCTGGTGGGATATTATCGTTACATACTTCGGGTGTGTATATGATGATGTTCTGCGAAAGGTTATTTATGCTGCGTTTCTCTCGACCTTACCCTGGCCTAGATGACACCCGTGAGTGGGGAGGGAATGATCATTATTACAGGTACAGTTGGTGACTTGTTGGTGACTTGTTGGTGACTTGCGGTCCTGTTGGTGACTATTGGTTCAGAATTTTGGGGTCTCAGATGACTTTGGGTTTCAGATGAATTTGTGGTTCCGAGTTCAAGCCGAAGCTTTGATCCTGTGTTCTGAGAGACACAGCCAACCAGTCGTGTCTGCATCATTTGCATCATAGCATATTTATTTTTCAAAAGAAACGCAATAAAAAAAGATACAAAAAAAAAGGGGCTAATCCCTGCATGCATATCATTTCTCAGGTACATTCCAGAGCTTGTTCACTGATAGAGATGGCAACAGTCCCAGAGTTGAAGCGGAAGACTTGTTCCTACAGCTTTCACCGTGAACCTTTGACGTCTCTGATTGAGTTGAGCAACCTTATGACCAGTGGTAACCAGAAGGGGTTTGTTGACCAGTATGGAGATATTCTGACCCTGTTGAAGATGGTAGTCGATCCGGTACCGTTGCAGACTCTTCTACAGTTCTACGACCCAGAGCTTCATTGTTTCACCTTTCAAGATTATCAGTTGGTGCCTACTCTTGAGGAGTACTCCATTCTGCTGAGTGTCCCGGTCCGGTATCAGGTTCCTTTCTTGGATGTGCCCAAGGAGGTTGATTTCAGAGCTGTTGCCAGAGCTCTCCATTTGGGTATCAAAGAAGTCAGTGATAGTTGGAAGTCCAGTGGGGATATTGTAGGATTGCCTTTGAAGTTTCTGTTGAGGGTAGCTAGAGAAGAAGCAGAGAAGGGAAGTTGGGAAGCCTTTCATGCTCAGTTGGCCGTCATGATCTATGGGATCGTCCTGTTTCCGAGTATGCCCAATTTTGTTGACTATGCTGCAGTCAGTATTTTCATTGGAGGAAATCCAGTTCCTACTCTGTTAGCTGACACTTACTATGCTGTTCACAGTAGGCATGGTAAGGGTGGGGCTATCAGGTGTTGTCTCCCGCTTTTGCTCAGATGGTTCTTGTCTCTTCTGCCAGTCAGTGGACCTTTTGTGGATGCTCAGAGCACGCATAAGTGGACTCAGAGGGTTATGTCTCTTACTTCCTATGATATCAGATGGCAATCTTACCGGATGGATGTGCGTAACGTCATTATGAGCTGTGGAGGATTCCGTAATGTGCCACTCATAGGGACTAGGGGTTGCATCAATTACAACCCGGTTCTTTCTCTTCGCCAGTTGGGGTTTGTGATGAAGGGAAGGCCACTTGAGGCTGAGGTAGCTGAAAGTGTGTATTTTGAGAAGCAGAGTGACCCGGCTAGATTGGAGCAGATAGGGAGAGCTTGGAAGTCTATTGGTGTGAAGGATGGATCTGTCTTAGGGAAGAAGTTTGCCGTTGCTATGCCTGATTACACTGATTGGGTCAAGGAGAGAGTAGAAACTTTGTTGTTACCCTACGATAGGATGGAGCCGTTGCAGGAGCAACCACCTTTGATCCTTGCTGAGAGTGTGCCTGCGGAGCACTACAAGCAAGCCTTGATAGAGAATCGTCGTTTGAAAGAGAAGGAGCAAGATACCCAGATGGAGCTGTACAAGGCCAAAGCTGATAGTTTGAACTTGGCTCATCAACTCAGAGGAGTGCGAGAAGAAGATGCTAGCAGACTGAGAAGCAAGAAGAGATCCTACGAGGAGGTGGAGAGCATGTTAGATGCAGAACACCGGGAGTGCTTGAGGTTGCAGAGGGTTGAGGCCAGCTATCAGAAGAAGATCAGAGACTTGGAGAAGCAACTCAGAGATAAAGACATCCAGTTGAAGAAGGAAGTAGACTTGAGACGGGCATCAGAGAACCACCTTGGAGGAGAAGTGGTAGAGCTTAGACGACAACTGAAGGAGAAGATCACTCTTTTGCCAGAATGTTCAGAATGTGACCTGTTGATAGACCAGTGTCAGTACTTGAAGACTCTCATTCCGGGAGGCCGTTTGTCTTAGCTTGTATCTTTGATATGTATGTTGAGAATCACCTCCAGGCTTGTTGGATGGGATTCATTGTTGTACTCCGATTGTTTGGACTTTCTTTGTCGACTTTGTTGTATGATCCTGTTACTCATATAGATGAGGTTGTTGGTTTCACCTTGTACTCATCACTCTTGTGTATGTTGTTTCTGTGCTTCTATGTTGTTCTTGCTGCAGGTTGCCATCTTTTGAGGATGACTCAGGCTCTTTGAATGCCTGAGGAATGGACATATCATGTGCATCATACGCATCATTAGCACCATACTCATATCATTTTGCATAACAGGTGTTCTTGGTCGTGACTTCTCACTCTGGTTCCTGTTTTAGGCAGGATAGCTGATCAACGTCCGCACCGCTACTCAACAAGACTGAATCAACAGAGAGGTATGGATCAAGTTCAAGCTGAGTTGGCTGAGATGAAGGCTAACATGGCCCAGTTTATGAATATGATGCAAGGGGTTGCACAAGGTCAAGAAGAACTTCGAGCCATGGTTCAGAGACAAGAGGCTGCAATTCCACCGGTCAACCATGCTCCGCCGGAGGGAGGCCCAATCAATGATAACAATGTTGCTGCTGCTGTACCCATCAACAACTATGCTGTAGGTGATGAGTTGGGGGGTATTCGAATCAACGGTCAACCTATTGTTCCAGATGCCGCTAATGCCAGAACAGTCCGTGCCCCGGCCCGTAATCCTGCTCCGATTGTTGACAGACAAGAGGATATGTTCACTCTGCTCAGTGAAGACGAAGACGTTCTGGGAAGGGTTGATGAGAGGGATCGTAAAGTTGATGCCCTTGCTGAGAAAATTAGAGCTATGGAATGTCAAAATTCTCTCGGTTTTGATGTTACCAATATGGGGTTGGTGGAAGGTTTGAGAATCCCTTACAAGTTCAAGGCACCGTCCTTCGATAAATACAACGGTACTTCTTGCCCTCGCACCCATGTGCAGGCCTATTATCGAAAAATCTCTGCGTATACCGATGATGAAAAGATGTGGATGTATTTTTTCCAAGATAGTCTATCTGGGGCTTCTTTGGACTAGTACATGGAATTAAAGAGAGATTCGATCCGATGCTGGAGGGATCTGGGTGAGGCCTTCTTGAGGCAATACAAACACAACATGGACATGGCACCGAGTCGGACTCAGCTGCAGAGTCTATGTCAGAAATCCGGAGAGAACTTCAAGGAGTACGCCCAGAGGTGGCGTGAACTGGCTGCTAGAGTTCAACCCCCTATGCTGGAGAGGGAGTTGACAGATATGTTTATAGGTACTCTTCAAGGTGTGTTTATGGACCGGATGGGGAGCTGCCCATTCGGTAGTTTTTCTGATGTTGTCATTTGTGGAGAGAGGACTGAGAGCTTGATTAAAACTGGGAAGATCCAAGATGTTGGTTCCTCTTCTTCTAAGAAGCCGTTTGCTGGGGCACCTCGTCGAAGAGAGGGTGAAACTAATGATGTTCAATACCGCAGAGATCAGAACAGAAGTCAACGCTGTCAGGTTGCTGCAGTGACCATTCCGGCACCTCAACCTCGTCAACAACAACAACAAAGAGTTCAACAACCGCAACAACAACAACAACAGCAACGTCCGTATCAGCCCAGATAAAGGATGCCTGATCGACGTTTTGATTCGCTACCCATGTTGTACGCCGAACTGCTGCCCGAACTACTCAGGTTGGGGATGGTTGAGTTGCGTACAATGGCTCCGCCTACAGTATTGCCTCCTGGGTACGACGCCAACGTCCGTTGTGACTTTCACTCTGGGGCACCAGGGCATCATACTGAGAAGTGTCGGGCTCTCCAGCACAAGGTCCAAGATTTGATCGATGCCAAGGCGATCAACTTCGCTCCAGTGCCTAACGTCGTAAACAACCCTATGCCTCAGCATGGTGGGCATAGAGTGAACAATATTGAGGGGAAGGAAGCTGAAGATCTGGTTGTTAATGTTGATGATGTTCAGACTTCTCTGCTAGTTGTGAAGGGCCGTCTGCTGAATGGGGGTGTCTACTCGGGCTGTGATGAGGATTGTTTGGGCTGTGCAGAATCTGAGAATGGTTGCGACCAGCTAAAGGCCGGTATCCAGGGTATGATGGATGAGGGTTGTTTGCAATTCAGTAGGGCTGTAAAAGATCGTGGAACAGTGTCAACTATCACCATTTACTTTAAACCGTCTGAAGGACGTGGACAAAGGGTCGTTAGTGCACCTGCAACAAATGGTACCCCAGTTACCATCTCCGTGCCTGTAACCATCAGTGCTCCAACTACTATCGCCGCGTCTGGAAGAAGGGCTGTTGAGAATAGTAGAGCCGTGCCGTGGAAGTATGATAATGCTCACCGCAGTTACAGAAGGGCTGAAAGACCAGTGAATCAAGCTCCAGTGACAATTGGTTTACCGAATAGAGTTCCTGCAACTGTTGGTCCGGCTGTGGATAATGTAGGGGGTCCAGGAGGTTTTACCAGAAGCGGTCGTCTGTTCGCACCGCAGCCTTTGAGGGACAATAATGCTGAGACGCTCACCAAAGCAAAGGGTAAGCAAGCTGTGGTTGAGGAAGAACCTGTCCAGAAGGAAGCGCCCGAGGGGACATTTGAGAAGGACGTGGAGGAGTTTATGAAGATAATCAAGAAGAGTGACTACAAGATTGTAGATCAGTTGAATCAACCTCCGTCCAAGATCTCTATACTTTCACTGTTGTTGTGCTCTGAGGCACACCGTAATGCCTTGCTGAAGATGTTGAATCTGGCTTACGTGCCTCAGGAGATTTCTGTCAATCAACTGGAGGGTGTGATGGCCAATGTGAGCACCAGGCATGGTGTAGGATTCACCAACCTGGACTTACCGCCTGAAGGACGGGGACCATAACAAAGCCTTGCACATCACCATGGAGTGCAAGGGGGCAGTGTTGTCTCACGTATTGGTAGACACCGGGTCGTCGCTGAATGTGTTGCCTAAGCAGATTCTGAAGAAGATTGATGTGGAAGGGTTTGTGCTTACTCCCAGTGATCTGATCGTTCGTGCTTTCGACGGCTCCAAACGTTCTGTGTGTGGGGAAGTTACCTTGCCTGTGAAGATAGGTCCTGAGGTATTCGATATCATCTTCTATGTTATGGACATCCAGCCCGCCTATAGTTGTTTATTGGGGCGTCCATGGATTCATGCAGCAGGGGCAGTCTCGTCGACTCTCCATCAAAAGCTCAAGTATGTCTGGAACGGTCAGATTGTGACCGTGTGCGGTGAAGAAGAGATTCTGGTGAGTCATCTATCCTCGTTCAAATATGTTGAGGTGGATGGCGAGATCCACGAAACCTTATGTCAGGCGTTTGAGACTGTGGCTCTTGAGAAGGTGGCGTACGCTGAACAGAGGAAGCCAGGCGCTTCAATTACTTCTTACAAGCAGGCTAAGGAGGTTGTTGATTCTGGCAAAGCTGAAGGCTGGGGCAAGATGGTGGATTTGCCTGTCAAAGAAGACAAATTTGGCGTTGGTTACGAGCCTCTCCAAGCAGAGCAGAATGGTCAAGCGGGTCCGAGTACCTTTACCAGCGCTGGGCTGATGAATCATGGCGACGTCTCTGCAACCGGTAGTGAAGACTGTGACAGTGATTGTGATCTGGACAACTGGGTTCGCCCGTGTGCACCAGGGGGGTCTATCAACAACTGGACGGCTGAAGAAGTGGTTCAAGTTACTCTTCTGACAGAGTAATCTTCTGTTGTTTTGTCATTTTGCATGAAAATCCTACGATCTGCCCAAGGCGTAGTGATTCATTGTAGGGCCTCATCATGTTTTAATGATTATCATTAATGAAGGACATTTTTTGAAATCAAACTTTGTGATCCCTGTCTTTTTACTTTTTGTTTTCATCCTTTTCAAAAAACAATAAAAATGGCAATGTTTTTGTTTTTTGTGACTTTATTGAACTCTTTTTCTAAAACAAAGCATTAAACATGCAGAAGCGATCTTATGACATTCACTATGAACAGTTCTGTTATGGCTCAGTATGATTTCGACAATCCCATCTACCAAGCTGAAGAGGAGAGTGAGGAAGACTGTGAACTCCCTGCAGAATTGGTCAGATTGCTGAAGCAGGAGGAAAGGGTCATCCAACCTCATCAGGAGGAGTTGGAGGTTGTTAATTTGGGTACCGAGGACGCCAAAAGAGAAATCAAGATTGGGGCTGCTCTAGAGGACTCTGTCAAGAGGAGGCTGATTGAGATGCTGAGAGAATATGTGGAGGTATTCGCCTGGTCATATCAAGATATGCCTGGGTTAGATACAGACATTGTGGTGCATCGATTACCTCTTAGAGAAGGATGTCCTTCGGTCAAGCAGAAGCTTCGTAGAACGAGTCCTGATATGGCAACTAAGATCAAAGAAGAGGTTCAGAAGCAGTGGGATGCAGGTTTTTTGGCTGTTACAAGTTATCCCCCATGGGTGGCCAACATCGTTCCTGTGCCGAAGAAGGATGGTAAAGTCAGAATGTGTGTCGATTACCGGGATTTGAATAGAGCGAGTCCGAAAGATGATTTCCCATTACCTCACATTGATGTATTGGTTGATAATACGGCTCAATCCTCGGTATTCTCTTTCATGGATGGTTTCTCTGGATATAATCAGATCAAGATGGCGCCAGAGGACATGGAAAAGACGACATTCATTACACCTTGGGGCACGTTCTGCTATAAGGTGATGCCATTTGGGCTAAAGAATGCTGGTGCTACCTATCAGAGGGCAATGACGACTCTTTTTCATGACATGATGCACAAAGAAATTGAAGTGTACGTAGATGATATGATTGCGAAGTCGCAGACAGAAGAGGAGCACTTGGTTAATTTGCAGAAGCTGTTTGATCGGTTGAGAAAGTTCAAGCTGAGGTTGAATCCGAACAAGTGTACGTTTGGGGTGAGATCGGGGAAGCTTTTAGGCTTCATTGTCAGTGAGAAAGGGATTGAGGTTGATCCAGCGAAAGTCAAAGCTATTCAAGAGATGCCTGAACCGAAAACGGAGAAGCAAGTTCGTGGGTTTTTGGGGAGGTTGAACTACATTGCAAGGTTCATATCTCATCTAACAGCCACGTGCGAACCAATTTTCAAACTGCTTAGAAAGAATCAGGCGATCAAGTGGAATGATGATTGTCAGAAAGCTTTTGATAAGATAAAAGAGTACTTACAGAAACCTCCAGTCCTTATACCTCCAGTTCCAGGGAGACCTCTGATAATGTACCTGTCAGTGACTGAGAACTCGATGGGGTGTGTATTGGGACAGCATGACGAGTCTGGTCGAAAAGAGCATGCCATATACTACCTTAGCAAAAAGTTTACCGACTGTGAAACAAGATATTCACTGCTCGAGAAAACTTGCTGTGCTTTGGCCTGGGCTGCTCGCCGACTGAGGTAGTATATGTTGAACCATACTACCTTATTGATTTCTAAGATGGATCCAGTGAAGTACATCTTTGAGAAACCGGCTCTCACCGGACGCGTTGCTCGTTGGCAGATGATTCTAACAGAATATGATATTCAGTACACGTCACAAAAGGCCATCAAAGGTAGTATTCTGTCAGACTACCTCGCCGAGCAACCGATTGAAGATTATCAGCCTATGATGTTTGAGTTCCCTGATGAAGACATCATGTATCTGAAGATGAAAGATTGTGAAGAGCCTCTTGTCGAGGAAGGACCGGATCCAGATGACAAATGGACACTGATGTTTGATGGGGCTGTGAATATGAACGGTAACGGTGTTGGGGCAGTATTGATCAATCCTAAAGGTGCTCATATACCTTTTTCTGCCAGATTGACGTTTGACGTCACCAACAACGAAGCTGAGTATGAGGCTTGTATCATGGGGATAGAAGAAGCCATTGATCTGAGGATCAAAACTCTTGATATATTTGGAGATTCAGCTCTAGTGGTCAATCAAGTCAATGGAGATTGGAATACGAATCAGCCGCATTTGATTCCGTATAGAGATTACACCAGAAGAATACTGACGTTCTTCAAGAAGGTGAAGTTGTATCATGTCCCCCGGGATGAGAATCAAATGGCTGATGCCTTGGCTACTTTGTCGTCAATGATCAAAGTTCATTGGTGGAATCATGTGCCACATGTTGCGGTGAATCGACTTGAGAGGCCTGCGTATGTGTTTGCAGCCGAGTCTGTGGTGATTAATGAGAAGCCGTGGTATTATGACATCAAGAACTTCCTCAAGACTCAGGAGTATCCTGAAGGTGCGTCGAAGAATGACAAGAAAACCCTGAGAAGGCTAGCTGGAAGCTTCTATTTGAATCAGGATGATGTGTTGTATAAGAGAAACTTTGACATGGTCTTGCTCAGATGCGTGGACAGACCCGAGGCGGACATGTTAATGCAGGAAGTTCATGAAGGTTCCTTCGATACTCATGCCGGCGGACATGCAATGGCTAAGAAATTGCTGAGAGCGGGTTATTACTGGATGACTATGGAATCCGATTGTTTCAAGTATGCTCAGAAGTGCCATAAGTGTCAAATCTATGCTGATAAGGTGCATGTACCACCAAGCCCTCTGAATGTCATGAATTCGCCTTGGCCGTTTGCCATGTGGGGCATTGATATGATTGGGAAGATTGAGCCCACTGCTTCGAATGGACATCGCTTCATCTTGGTTGCGATTGACTATTTCACCAAATGGGTGGAAGCAGCTTCCTATGCTAACGTTACCAAACAAGTGGTTACCCGGTTCATCAAGAAAGAAATCATTTGTCGTTATGGAGTTCCTGAGAGAATCATCACTGACAATGGTTCGAATCTCAATAACAAGATGATGAAAGAGCTTTGTAAAGATTTCAAGATTGAACATCACAATTCTTCTCCTTACAGACCAAAGATGAATGGTGCTGTAGAAGCGGCGAACAAGAATATCAAGAAGATTGTGCAGAAGATGGTCGTCACGTACAAGGATTGGCATGAGATGCTGCCTTTCGCTTTGCATGGGTACCGTACCTCAGTACGTACGTCGACCGGGGCAACCCCTTACTCCCTTGTGTATGGTATGGAAGCTGTCCTACCTGTTGAAGTGGAGATTCCTTCTCTGAGAGTTTTACTGGATGTCAAGCTGGACGAAGCCGAGTGGATTTGAACAAGGTTTAACGAGTTGAGCCTTATCGAAGAGAGACGGTTAGCAGCTGTATGCCATGGACAGTTGTATCAGCGAAGGATGAAGCGAGCCTTTGATCAGAAAGTGCGTCCTCAAAGCTATCAGATCGGTGATCTAGTTTTGAAGAGGATCCTCCCTCCCGGTGCAGATAACAGGGGCAAGTGGACTCCTAATTATGAAGGTCCATATGTTGTGAAAAAGGTATTCTCCGGTGGAGCCTTGATGCTTACAACTATGGATGGTGAAGATTTTCCGTCTCCTGTTAACTCAGATGTAGTCAAAAAATACTTCGCATAAATTGACCCGCTGGACAAAAAGAAAAAAGAGTCCAGGCAAAAAAGGGGCATCCCGGCGAACCAAAAAACAGAAAGGAAAGGTTCGGGCAAAAATTAGGGATAAAATGAAAAGAATTTGTACACCCGGTAAGTCGAAAACCCGCAAGGGCGACTTAGGCAAAAATGGGTATCCCGGTGGATTGAAAACCCGAAAGGGCGATCCAGCCAAAAGAGGGATTAAAGCGAAGACTACAGTCTGAGTTGTCTGTACTTCATCAAGCTTTGTCATCTGCCATCTCGAAAGATGTGATCCGTCCAGTCATTCTTCTCAGAAAGCAAGGAGTTGGGAGGAAAACTGATGATCTGTGAGTTATAACAGAATTGGGAAATAGTGGATGCCGTGTTCACGTTGCCATTAGGATAGATTTTTCCTTTTGTGCGCAATTACCTCTTTCTAGGAATTGCCTCCCAATGTATTTGCCTTTTCAAGCACATTTTCAATCAATAAAAGTCGTTATTCAGATAAATGGCTCTTTTGTTTTTATTTTTACTGTTTTGTTTGCAAAAATGTCCGAATTTTTGATAAGCATTGCATATAAGAACATGAAGGCTACACAATAACGTGCAGAAAGATAAAACATTTGAAAATCATTTTGAATGTTGAGGACACTTGAGCGTATCTTGTCCATGTATCCCCTGGGGGCATTTTGTTGTGCTGTTTTTTCAAGAGTGGCATCTGTGAGGACGTTTCCTCAGCAGATATTTTCCCCAAGCAAGTTTGGAAGCTATCAGAGCTATGTTCCCTTGCGGAGACGTCTGTGGATAGTGCCTTCTATTCCCCAACAGATCTAAGGATTGCCTATCCCCAGCAGGCCTGTATTTGCCGATTTCCTCCCCGAGTGAGGCAGGCTCATTGAAATTTATCTCCAGCATTTATCCTATCTGTGGACTGAAGGATATCCCCAGCGGAGTTTACCTTCCCCCAACAGCAGTGCTATTCTCCAACATGAGTGAGAAGTCGTTGCTCTCCCTGCAGAGTCTCCCCGCATAGTTGGAGTACCTGATCAATTTTGGCTCCCCAGCCGGAGTTTTTCATCATTTTTGCATTGTTGCATGTTAGTAATCATTGCATCCTCAAACTGCGTAGCATTCCCATTCAATATGGAGCATTACGCCATAGAAAAATTCAAACATATGCATTCATGTGTTAACCCAATCAGACAATATCCCCGGCAGAGGCGGATCATTTTGTTCAACATCAGCACAGCAAGTCTGCTACAGTGGCTTTGACAGTTTTCAGGTTTGATATCCCCACAGAGGTTTATTACCTCACCCGTTGGTGACAGAAAGTTTGTTTCTCCCCAGTGAGATCCCCAGCAAGTGGTCAACCTTGCCTTGACACATCTAAAAAGTCGTTCTTGTGATACCGGTAAGTGTCATACTAGCACCCGCGTGTGTTTCTTTGTTTGGTGTCGGTAAACACCATTGCTTCGGTGTCTGTAAACATCGGTTATTCTCCCCAGTCATCAGTAAATGTCTGGTCATCATTTTTGGTGTCGGTAAACACCATTGTTTCGGTGTCTGTAAACATCGGGTTTTCTCCCCAGTCATCGGTAAATGTCTGGTCATTTTTTGATGTCGGTAAACATCATCTTTCGATGTCGGTAAACATCGAGTCTTTTCTGCAGTCATCGGTAAATGTCTGATAATCCCCAGCTAGAGATCCCCAGTAGAGTCATCGGTAAATGTCCTATCTGGTTTCCAGTTGCAAATATTTGTTTTTTCCCTTAGTGAAGTGTTCCCCAGTCATCGGTAAATGTCTGGTCGTTTTTGGATGTCGGTAAACATCATCTTTCGATGTCGGTAAACATCGAGTCTCATCCCAGCCACTGGTAAATGTTTGGTCATGCTTTGTTTCCTTGTTGATAAAATCAAGATCCCCAGAAGTCGTCGGTAAACGTCTTGTCTGATTACACCACAAAGATTTTGTTCCTCCCCAAGTGGAGACGCCATCGGTAAATGGCCCCGTATGCTTCGATATCGGTAAATATTGAATGCCCAGTTTTATCCGCCATCGGTAAATGGCCCCGTTTTCTTCGATATCGGTAAATATCGGATCCCCAGTTGCAGTAGCCATCGGTAAATGGTCTTGCTGAAGTTGATATCGGTAAATATCAAGTTTCCAGTTTCTAACCATCAGTAAATGGTTTCGCTTTTCTGAAGTTGTCAATGGCATGCGTCATCGGTAAATGACGTGGTTCTTCTTGTATCATATCCGGCAGAGTGCAAATTTCTACGGTTCTTTGGTATTCAATCCCTGTGTACCTTGAAGTCTGACAGCCGTTGCTCTCATCCGTTCAGGTTCCCAATTGATTGAATAGGGGCAGCTGTAGCACCTCAATTTTGCACCTATCATTGTACATACATTCTCATATTAGGTCATAACATAACGTGGTCCACTGCATAACATTGCATTGTCCCCTTTGCCTCAAGTGCAAGCCAATCAAGAGAATTAGGTCAAACTGGTCAGGAGATCAGTCAGTCAAGCAAGCAAATGTGTTTCTCATTGAGCCAAGGCCCTAGGGTTGGTCCAACATGTTCACATGACTTGGGGATCCATTTGAAGTGTTTTGGTCAAAGATTGGATGTTCAGAAGTCATCATTCAATGCACAGTCAGTCAGAAACCCTAAAAAGTCAAACTTGGTCAACTGTGTCTGATTTTTATGGTTTTGATGGTTGGATTTGGTTTGAGAGAGCTTATTCATGTCCATATAGGCCTCATATATCATGGCAAACATCATCATTGAAGAATTTGAAGCCAGATCAGAAATTTCCAAAAATAGAAATTGGACCTATAATTGAAACCTGCCAAAAATGGAAAGTCTTGATCCTCAAACTTACATCATGATACAAGCTTCAAATGAATTTTTGCCCAACATGAAAGTTGAAGATCTTGTTCTCCCATTTCCAAAAAGTCCAAGAACACCCAATTCCCATGTATGGTTGGCAAGTTATGATCAAATCATTTTCAGAAATTTTTGAACTTCAAAAGGCCATATCTCTCAAACCATTTGGCCAAATTTGGTGGGGTTTTTTCCAACAAGTCACATTTAACCTCCTCTTTCCAAATATACAACCATCATTCACCAAAACATTACCAATCAAAATGGCATTTTTGGACTTGCATGAATTGATTTCAAGTGTGGTACAAAAGTGAGTTTCAAAATTAACCATTTCTAATCAATTCTACCAATCAAATATGTTTAGAAATCATATTTTGGTCATGTTACAAAGCCCATTTCGTGCAGTACATACAGCCATTCCTAACTTGCTTGAAAATTGGCCAAAAGTACACTTTTTCACCAACTCCATTCCACCTTTTCATGGACTTTGATTTGTACCATTAAACAGAGTATTTAAACATCATTTTCTGCTAAATGAAACCCTAGCAGCCACACATTCAAGACAGAAAAATCTCATATTCTCTAAAATCCTCATTTTGCATTTTGGCATTTTTCTTGAGAAAACCTCAAAGAGCTCGAGCCACACTTGTTTGTGCCATCATTCACAATCATGTTGGAAGCCATTACAAGCATGGAGTTGCAGCTGTAACAACCATTTCACTACTGTTTTCTCCAAGCACTCATCCATGGCAGTCCTTGATTTAAGCCATCTCGGACATCCCTGAGCCAAGCTTCCTTCACTATTCAACTTTGGGAAGCTGATAGAGCATCTGTTTCACTTCAAAATAGCCAAACAACCCTTGAATCTCAACTGTTTTGCAGATTTGGTGAGTTTTCGACTTCCACTATTTACAAAACTATGATATGCTTTAGGTAGGCCTTGTTTTGCTGATTCTATTGAGCCTTGAATCCATAAAAATGGTTGAGTATTTGTGGAGTTATGTTGTTTTAAAGTTTGATGATGAAATGAGTTTTTATTCGATTCTTCTTGTTTAGCTTGATTTAATGAAAATGGAGTTTGGAATGTTGATGTACACTGTTTGCTGATTCGAATGATATATTCAATTCCAATTTCTGGGCACAAAATATTTTTCGATTTGGATGAAGATGATGAATGCACTGTACATTAAAGAACCCTAATTTGCCCAGAATTTGTCTTTTATACGTGTTGCATGGCACTGTTCCTGCGTGAGCCAATAATATTATTTCATTTCCGCGAGCAAAACGGCACCGTTTGATTAAGTGGAGTCCATAATTACAAGTTTGCCACTCGGGGCACATGACACATTGAATTAAATTGTTATTTTTCATTTTAATTCCATTTTTTGAACTCCAACTTTGAAAAATCATTGCGCATCCAATTTTAGTCCAAATTTCATGGGATTTTTTGCATCATGTTCATCACAATCTCTAGTTTTTTATCATATTTTTTCCAGATTTTTTTGATGAGTGGATTTTAATTGGTATTAGGGTTTGTGACATGTGCTCATATTTTGTACACTTTGCCAAAACATTTGTGAAATGGTGATACTTTATCCAATGGCCCTGAAAGTTTTTGTGATTAAACTAGACACATTCATGGTGATTTTGGTTTAGAGTTTGTGAATTTATCTTATCTGGTTGTTGAGTTATGAATTTTTGAATTAGGGTGTGACAATTTGTGTCACACCATTGATGTCTAACTTCATGATTTTTGTATCCATGCTTCTTGACCTCCAAATGAATTGATTTTTTGCATGATTGAGCTCTTATATGTCTAGTTGGCATGTGAATTTTCTTGGAATTATTTGAGGCATTTCCTAATTGTTTAAGATTTTCTCCCCTGCTTGACCAAAATATGGACTTCTTGTGATACATGTTGCCATTTCATTTGTGAAATTCTCATACTTTATTGAATGATCTTGAAATTTTACATGAGATAACTAGACATCTTAAGCTTTGCCATGGTTTTAGTCCCATTCATTTATCATATGCCATCACTGATTTATGATTTTTTCAAGTTGATGCATGTTTGGTTGACTTCTTTGAGCATGTTCAAAATTGATTTGACTTTCTGATTTTTATTGACTGCCTTCCACTTGTCCAAATGAGATGAAATTTGACATGCTTACCATGCTGTGGGTTGTGATTGATCATGAATTATTTGATGATTTTTGGAATTGTTTATGATTGGTTTTGAGTTAAGTCTTGCTGTTGACTTCTATGAGCTTTCATTTGCCATGCTTTGACTTCTTTTGCTTATGAAATGATGATAATGCATGATATGAACATGAAACCAATTGGGTTTGCTTCCTAAATGTTTGAATTTGATTTTGATTGGACATTGCTTGCTGTTTTGACTTTCTCATTCATTTTTGACCCTAGGCTTGTCCTAGTGGTCCTGTGACTTATGTTTGAGTTCTTGTTTTCAGGTGAAGCTACAAATGCTTCAAAGAGATCATTACAATTTGATTGAGTTCATTTGATTATCATGAGCTAACCTCTTTGTTTTGTAGGTTGCTTGGCTCACATGCCTTAAGCCTTGTGCCTTGCACACCCATTTGCTTCTGATTAACCATTGATGTCTGTTTCCCTTTGTTTTGCTTTTGAATTGTGTACTGATCTGCTTGACTATTTCAGGTACCATTAGTTGCTTAGTTCTTTGAACTTGCTTTGCTTTGCTTTAATAGCAACTTGCTTTGAGGTATAATCCCTTAATCTTCATGTAGTCTGGAAGACCTGGCCTATTACTTGGCCAGGCAACTGTCTGAAGTCCTCCTTAAGAGGCAATGTTTGTGTATGTTTAATTTGTCCTTGTACATAGTCAAAGACCTTCTAAGTGAAGAGGCAATTGGCAGAACCCAAGGGATAAGCAACCTATCCCCTGCTATCCTGTGTGTCATCTGCTTTGCTCACACCACTGTGTTGATGCATTGCAGATACAAACCCAAGATCTTGTACAATTGTACAGTTGAGTCAGTTTCACATGTGTAGAAGGGTTCCCACCTTCTGAACCCACACATTCTTGTCTTAAGCTCTCCCAGGCCAGGGATAAGAGCTGTGAAGTCTCATCTTCACTCACCTTTCATCTGCTTCACCTTAGCCCCTCAATGGCAAGGTTAAGAGCACATTCACCCAGTTCCAGAGGTTTGTTTGTTGAGGTTGATATGACCCCTCGACTAAAACCTAACCCTTGTTTGAGCCCCTTGCTTGTGTATAGTGTGTGCTACATGTGCTTGTATGTTTGTTTGACTTGCTTCCTGTGCAAGTTAGGGTTAGTTTAGACTTGCTTCCTGTGCAAGTTAGGTTTTGCTTGGCTTGCTTCCTGTGCAAGTTAAGTGCGGGTTTGGCTTGCTTCCTGTGCAAGTCACGATTAGGATAGGCTGGCTCCCTGTGCCAGTTAGCTAGAAACCTTAACTTAGGGATGATTTTGCATGATAACATCTAGGCTCGAGTCGTAGTCTCCCTAGTTGTGTCTCCCTCTGTTATCTGGTTAGGCTAGTCCTGTATCCCTCCGTAGGGGAACTACGTCGCCCTGATCCTCATACCAGATGAGGTACGTAGGCAGGAGATGAGCAGATCTCTCCGGGCGCCTGTGTCTTTGTTTTGTCTTGTTGTGTGCTTGGAAGCTGATGTAAGTCCAGCGATTGGCAGTTGGTTTCCTATGTTTGTTTTGGTTCGGATGCTGATGTAAGTCCAATGATTGGCATTCAGGCTCCATGTTTGCCTTCTTGTGGGTGTGTTTTGGTTCGGATGCTGATGTAAGTCCAGTGATTGGCATTCAGGCTCCACGTTTGCCTCTGCCTGTGTTTGTTTGTGTGCGTGTCAGCCGAGCTACGAATGCTCTGATTCTTCTTCGTCCAAGAAGATACGTATGCATAGGATGCGATATCCTAGCGAGCATGTGTCGTTTCCCCAGTCCGAACTACTTCGACTCTGATGTCTATGCCTGATAGACTAAGTAGGCCCAGGATATGATGTCCTGCCGAGTCAGTTTCAGTCTGTTTTCTTGTGTCTCTTTCAGCCAGTGTGTGTGTGTGTTTGAGCAGTGTTTAGCAACCAATTTTCCTTCCTTTTGTGCGTGGATCCCGTCGAGTACGACGGATGCGTAGGGGTGCTAATACCTTCCCTTCGCATAACCGACTCCCGATCCCATTCTCTTTGGTCGCGAGACCACGTCTTTTCCAGGTTTACTCTGAGCGTTTCCTTTCCCTCTTTTGGGATAAATAACGCACGGTGGCGGCTCTGTTGTTCTTGTCCTCCCGCCGGTTTTTCGCGTGATGCGACACCCGTCGAGTACGACGGATGCGTAGGGGTGCTAATACCTTCCCTTCGCATAACCGACTCCCGATCCCACTCTCTTTGGTCGCGAGACCATGTCTTTTCCAGGTTTACTTCGAGCGTTTCCTTTCCCTCCTTTGGGATAAATAACGCACGGTGGCGGCTCTGTTGTTTTGTTTTCCCGCCGGTTTTTCGCGTAATGCGACAGCTGGCGACTCTTCTGGGGACTAGAGAAGTTGACCTCTTGCTGGTCCATTTTCCCTAAGCGAGTCTCTCCTAGCGCTCTCTAGGTTAGGGTTTTGGTTGCTTTGGCTGTTTCATTTATTGCATTCATTCATTTATTGTTTGCATTTATGTTTGCATTCATTCATATTCATCTGTTCATCTGGTTGTGTTGTGTTGTCTCTCTGTTGGGGTGGGAGTTACTCGAGGTAAAAGGCTCAATACCCAGGCTATGAGTGAAATCTAGAAAACCTAGGAATAGAGTGATTCATGGGAAGCGGGTGGTATGCGCCACTTAGCGGAACATTGATATCACGAGCAGTTCAGACCCTGATGGGATATTATCGTTACATACTTCGGGTGTGTATATGATGATATTCTGTGAAAGGTTATTTATGATGCGTTTCTCTCGACCTTACCCTGGCCTAGATGACACCCGTGAGTGGGGAGGGAATGATCATTATTACAGGTACAGTTGGTGACTTGTTGGTGACTTGTGATCCTGTTGGTGACTTGGTTCCTCAGATTGGGTTCAGATGATAGTTTATCTGATGACTTTGGGTTTCAGATGAATTGTGGTTCCGAGTTCAAGCCGAAGCTTCGATCCTGTGTTCCGAGACGCACAGCCTGCCAGTCTTGTCTGCATCATTTGCATCATAGCATGTTTATTCTCAAAAAGATACGCAAAAAAAAATCGAAAAAGAAAGAAAAAAGAAAAAAGCTAATCTCTGCATGCATATCATTTCTCAGGCACATTCTAGAGTCTATTCACTAATAGAGATGGCAACAGTCCCCGAGCCGAAGCGGAAGACGTGTTCCTACAGCTTTCACCGTGAGCCTTTGACACCGCTGATAGAGTTGAGCAACCTTGTGACCAGTGGTAATCAGAAGGGGTTTGTTGGCCAGTATGGGGATATTCTGACACTGTTGAAGATGGTTGTTGATTCAGTGCCGTTGCAGACTCTTCTTCAGTTCTACGACCCAGAGCTTCGTTGCTTCACCTTTCAGGATTATCAGTTGGCGCCTACTCTTGAGGAGTACTCCATTCTGTTGAATGTTCCGATCTGGTATCAGGTTCCTTTCTTAGACGTGCCTAAGGAGGCTGATTTCAGAATTGTTTCCAGAGCTCTTCATTTAGGTATCAAGGACGTCAGGGATAATTGGAAGTGTCGTACCCCAAATTTTGACCATCCTTCATATGTTTTCTAGTGCCATTTTATAAAATGGAATATTGGATAAGAGAACATATGTAAGGAGCACGATCATTCGGTCTCAGACTCGAGTCTTGGCTTTCGTTTTTTTAGCATATTTTTATTTTTCACCTTTTTTTATAAAATAATAATAATAATAATAATAAATTCCATTTTAAAAAAAATCTGATTTAAATTAATTTTTTAGATAAATACTAAAAAAAATGTTAAAATCAAGCTCATTAAATTATTAACCTTTGGGTTCTATCTTATTGCAAATGAACATAATAGCTCATTTGTAAAAGAGTTTATCTAAAGATATATAAGGGAGATGTTATGAGTTCAAGACCTACATTTACCATTTCTTCATGCATTTTTCTTTTTTACCTTTTATTTCTCTTTCTGCACAAAATTTCTATCTTTTATTTATTATTTTAATTAATTTTTATTTTTATATAAATATGTATTTTTTAAATAATTTTTATTATGTTATGGATTTTTAGTCAAAAAAATTAAAATATACAATTTAATTTTAATTTTTGTTTTATATTTAAGGCATTTTTCAAATAATTTTTATCCAGCTTTTATATAAAATTAACACATTGATTTGAGTTTATGGCTAATAAATAGTAATGATTATATTTTATCAACCCATTTAAAATTTATTTTATTAAGTTGATTTTGTTCCTGTTTCTAAACATGATAAATAAAAGACAAGAGAGATAGACAGTTTAAGGCATTTTTCAAAGAATTTTTATTTAGCTTTTATATAAAATTAATACATTGATTTGAGTTTATGGCTAATAAATAGTAATAATTATATTTTATCGACCCATTTAAAATTTATTTTATTAAATTGATTTTGTTCCTGTTTCTAAACATGATAAATAAAGGAGAAGAGAAATAGACAGAGGGGCCAAAAAAATCCTAACCCTCTAACATTTCACACAATACAAAAAAGCCACAAAATGTATAGACCATATACCCTCGTATCACTCTCTCTGCTAATTTTCATTGACATTGAAAAGTGATAAAAAATATGAAGAGCAATATATTTTGGATGGAGTGCTTATCTTCATTTTTTATGTGATTGACCCAATCTACCCTCACCTTTTTCTTCTTCTTATACATAACAATGACAACAATCTCACTTCATCTTCTCATATCACCATTTCATACACCAAAACACAACACCATACAAATCTTTCAACCTTCATAATATTATCACATAACCAAACACTTGCTCATCTCTCTTTCATAACATGTGATAACCACCACCACCATGAACCATAAATCTTCATAAATCTCACAACCATAGCACAACTATAAACCTTGTCATTATTAACACATACACACATATTAAAGAAAAAACTCAATAAAATAACAACCACTCATAATTGAGAATGAACAGAAGGTGAGATCCGCACAACCGCCGTCGCGTAAACCACCGGAAAACGACCGTCAACCGCCTCTCCGGAACCCACGTAGAACTTTCATTCTCCGTGTCTAGCATCACCTTCTTCATACAGCTGCCACGAAACCACGAAATACATTGGAAGAGCCATCGTCACACGTCTTAGAAGTCATCGCAAAAGCCGGTTAAAACACATACAACCGCGGCGTTTCCGATTTCCGACCACTGTGTGTCTCAATTCCGATCGGTAACTCACTTTATCTCAATTCCGGTTTCTGCTATTGGATATGGAAAATGAATTTTGAAGAGTCAACATGTATGCTGTTATTTTTTCTCTTCAACTTTTATGGTTAGTTTTTATTTTATTTTATTTGTGTGTTATCTCTTTATGTTTATGTTCAGGTGGTTGTGAGTGTGTGTTTCATGTCTCCCATGTTCCATCTTTTTAATTTTATTTAATTATATTCTATTACTAGTTTTTTAATGTTAATTTAATTATTTATTCTCTTAATAAGTTGATTACTTGATTAATAAAAATAAATATAATAAAAAATATATTAGAACACGAAAAATTAACTTCTTTTATTAGATTTTAAAAAAAAGATTTAGTGGATAAAAAATATTAAACAATATTTTTTGTACTTTGTGTTAATTAGATCAAATTTATTGTTTCTAAATCCATTTAAAATAACCTTTTAAACAAAGTAAAAATTAAAATAATTAGAATTAAAAAATTAGGGTTAATTAATATTTTTACAATGATTATTAATTAGGGTTATAATATAAAATTGATTAAATTAATTTAGGGGTTTAACTTAATTAGAGATTAAGTAAAAAAATAATAATTAAATAATTGCTTAGATTATTATAATTAACCAAATATAATTAATGTTAGGGATTAATTTTAGTACAATTAGGTAGGTTGGAATGAGGGATTAATTCTTAAAAATAAGTTAATATAAGTAAAAAATATTATTGGGATTAATTATGGGAATATTATTAATCAATTTAGGATTAAACTTGGAATAATTTTAGGAATAATATGAGATAAAACTTAGGGATAATTTTTAGAGTTTTAAGGATGCAAATTAAGGATAAAATTGGGATAAGGGATATATTTTATTATATTTTATTTAATTAATTAATTAAATTATATTTTCAAATCAAATGGGACAAAGATGTGGGATAAAATTATGAGATAAATTTCTAGGGTTTTAGAGATAAAAAAAAAAGGGATAAGGAATATGTTATTAACCTTCTAATATTTTTATTAATTGAATATATAATATCATTATTAATTAAAGAATAATAATTAGAACACGATGGGGTATAATTAGGGATATTTTATGGGATAATCATGGGATAACTTTGGGATAATATGGGATAAAATTCTATGACAAATTCTAAGGGTTTTAAAGGGATAAAAATTAGGGTACGGAATATATTATCTAAGGGGTACATTATTCATTTTCTTAAATAAACTAGATGTTATATTTTTGAATCAAATAATTGGGATAAAATTGATCTCAACACACTTCAAATTATAAGTCCTCTACCCTGAGGTATTGAGGCATTTTAAAAATCAATCATTTCTCCGCCCTCGATGCGTGAGAGTTTTCAAGGGATAAAAATGACAAAACAAACAATTATTTTCTAGAAGAACTACGGTACTCTGATCCCTCGCCTAATGCGAAGGTACGTAGGCATAGAGTTGTAAACTCTAGCGAGTACAATTATGAAAAATATTTTTGGGTCTCTCGTCCATTTAAAAGTAATACCTTCGGTAAATAAATAAATAATTAATAATTAATAAGTATTAAAGCAAACACTCTAGAAACACACACTAGCCCTAGAATCGTAGGAGGATCCCATTGAGTACAATGGAGGTAAGGGGTGCCTAACACCTTCCCCTTACTTAACTGACTCCCGAACCTAATCTCTTACTCTTAACTTAGGTTTTATCATTATTTCCCTGTTCCTTAGGAACGAATAAAGGATGGTGGCGACTCTGTCATTTTTCCAGCCGCGACAGCTGGCGACTCTGCTGGGGAGTTCTTATACTTTCCCTAAAGAGAGTCCATCCTAACCTTGGGTTTTAGGGTTATGCTTGTTTCTATGTGTATTTGCTTTCCTTTATTTAGGTTTATTTATTTATTTATTCACTTTATTATTTATTATATTATTATGCCTGTCATATCATATTGATTGGGATTTTCAAAGGTGTGAAGCCAAAACTCAGGCTTGAGAAAAAATATTAGCTTAAGTATGGGGTCGTCCTGTCTCGGCCACCGGGGTTTTCATCCCGTAGGGTCTTTGATGACGATTCCGCCCAGAATAGATCAATTCAAAAGGGTTGTCATGAGAAGGCCAGCACTTCTTCGTGATAAAACTTTGAATTCGATCCATGACTCTGAGGACCTCTTCTAGAACCCTCTTAACTTAGGGTGACCTTATGTTATCAACCTGCAAGGGTTGTTACTAGGTCCCTCCTAGACGAGACTTATCCCGAAGGATTATCGTAGGAAGGCTTGCTCCTTCTCATGGTAAAACAAAGGTATAATCCATGACTCTAGGGCTATCATCCTACAAAAAACTGTATATCCTACAAGTGAGGGGATTGGGTAGTCTAAGCCTAGATCTGACATATCATAAGGAATCTACCCTTAACTAGGTCATGCTTGCATATTATCTTACATGTCTCAAAATTGTTTGGGTTTCCCATGCCAATTATTATCCCTATCAATAATGAACCTTCTTAAATAAGGCATCCTTATATTTTGCATTATCCTTAAACCCATATGGGGGTTCTATATCCATCATAATCCCTAAACTCGTGTGGGTTCTCTTATCTATCATTGTCCTAATGTGACACTTGCATTGCATCTAAAAAACAAAACTTTTAGCATACCTTCAAAATTTAAAATTAAAAAAAAAAATATTTTGCATACACATGCATTTGCATACATACACATATATTTGCATATCATTTCCGCTTCCTCCCTTATCCAACTATCACCCAGCTAGCAGACTTCCTGATACTCACGAACAAACTCGAAGGATGTCTCAATAAGGGAAATTACCATTGGAGAGAGAAGGTAACCCTTCGCCATGCAAGCTATGGCCTACCTAGAGCCTCAAATACAACATGGGATGATGATGCCTCAATAAAGTCTGCAACAATATCTACTTTAGCAACAACCTCATACGCTCTATCAATCACAACATAAGAGGCTTGGAAAGAACTTGGATCCTATACCAAAGTCTTATGGTAAATTGTTGAAGCCTTTGCTCAGAGGTGCCCTAGTGGAACTACAACCTCAAGACCCCCCTCCTCGTCTATACCATACAAGTCATGACGAAAATGCCCGATGTGAGTACAAAGTACAAGGCCTACAATTGACTTTCAAAGAAGGAGTCCCATTGATGAATGGTCACCCTTACTTTAACAATGTGCAAGGACGTCAAGAAAAGCATCCCCTAAAGATAATGGATCAACAATGAAGCTCATCCCTGGAATCAATAGACTTTATCGTTGCTAGTTGTAATTTCTTTTTTGCTAAGGGTTGTTTGTATTTAAAATTTGTACTCTTTGAAAAGTAATTTTAATAAAATGAGCATGCATATTTTTGAATCAATCCATTCGTTTACACTCTCTTATATGCCATCACTTGCTAAAAAATCAAAATTCTCCATTTCACTTTTACCTCTTAACAAACTTAAGAGGAGAATGATGCAATAAATAACCGAATTTGTTGAGTATGCTCTTAATAGTAAGACCTGGCTGATGATGTAAGGCATTGTTTCGCTTCCCCAAACACTGGAGAGATAAGGAGTTAATCTGTAGTCAACCCCCTTGAGCCAGAAGTTGGTGTTTCTTTTTTAATTTATAAAAACCCTTAATATTAACCAGGGGCAGGGTAGTTTCAATTAAGTCAATGATGCATTCTAGTCTCAAGAGAATTATTCCATGTAATCACAAGGATGATAGGTTCAAGCACATCTTATTCCCCACACCATTCAACATCGAGGAAGCAATGAAAATACAAAAGCTCACAATAGCTAACATGGCAGTCACAACTTTCAAAATATCAAAAACAAAAGCACACATGAATTATTCCAAAAAGAGCCCGCTAAGTCAAAAAAAAGGGAAATAACCAGAAATTTTTTGACTTAGGCAAAAGTTAGGGCATCATGTTTAAAAAAAAACCCGCTAAGTCAAAAACCAAAACGGAGTTGACTTAGGCAAAAGTTAGGGCATCTCGATGGACCACAATTCAAAATAATTGGTCCATGCAAAAATAGGGATTAAAAAGCAAAAAAAAAAAAAAAAAAAAACAGAAACAAGCTTGTAAGTGAAAGTAGGTGACTGCCACCTCAAGAATCTCATCGGTGCTTGAACCATTACCTCCATCATCATTACTATCAAAACTCTCTTGCAGATTGAAAGCATTTGTTGAGTTAATTGAATTTAGGAATGGAGAACATCAAGGAGAATGGGTGGGATAAAATTAAAATTTGAGCCTTATATCCTTTTTTGTTAAACCGTGAACCAGGCCACGTTACAACCTTCAAAAGTCCTAATTGAAGCTAGGTTCACTATGAAAGCATACTCGGAAAAATCGTTGTTAAGCTAACTCTGAATGTTTGTCATTAACCATCTTGTTCTATCACATCTTCCTTTGTACAAACCTCATGGACATATATCATCTGTATACACCATATCTGTTTTCCATAACAATTTTCAATTTCAAAAACTTGCATGAGCATGATGTTATAATTACTTTTCAAAAAGAACATTTTTCTCACAAATCAATACTTAGCACCAAGGAAATATAAACTATGGTCTGATCAGGGGCATACCACTTTGAGACATTCCTGACTAGGAGCAAGTCACCTAAGGATCCTCCCAATTAGGGGGGAAATCCTTATGATCCTAGGGGCACATCATTTGAAGATCGTACTGATTAGAGGTGAAACATTTCAATATTTGACACACGTATGTCAAATAACATCCATGACCCTCATGATCAGAGGCATGCCTTTCAAGACTCTCATACTGGGGCATACTAACTCAAGGTCATAATGAGGCCAATCACTCCAAAAAGTCATCTAATCCGGGGCATACTTTTCAAAAATTCAAATAATGGGGCAATTCATATAAAGGTCACATCGCAACATTGTATGATCTAAGTTCCTTTTCAAGACACTCTTCCAGACCCTAATAATCAGGGGCATACTTTTCAAGATTTAAATACTGGGCAGTTCATATCAAAGTCATACCATAGCATGGTGGGATCCAATTTTCTTTTTAGGAAACTCTTTCAATAAGGCCTACAAATAAGGGCAATACCCTCCAAGGCTCAATCACTATGGGACAGACCGCCGCAAGGCTTAATCAAAAGAAATTTCTCCAAAAAAATGGTTCATCGGGGGCATATCATTCTAAGGGTCGATTATTTAAGGACGAATCTCTCCAAGGCTAATATTACAACATGACGTCTCAAGTGCATGGTATGGCTAAGTCACTTCAAATTCATATTGACATGAATTTCTTCAAAGACCTAACAGACAGGGGCAACTATGGGATACTGCAGGGACAATCCCTCTCAATACTTTCAAGATGCATGTACAAGATCTATAATAGATCAACAATCGTCAAGTTTCAAATGGGTATCGGGAAGCCATGCTAGCGTAACATCCTACCACCTTTTGAAAAAATAACTTGGTTACACAAACAACCTCTCTAATCCCTAACAGTCTACGACCCATCACAGGGGAACTTGTGGAAACATTTAAATCATTGTCATGCATTAATCATGTCGCTACACTCTAGCATCAAATCATGCATATCATCTCATTCATTTAGCACATTCCCATAACATGAATCTAACATCTACAAAAGCCCAACCTCATTTGACATTCACCCTAAGAGCCCAACTTTGATTGGCATCTCACAAAAGCCCAACCTTGCTTGGCACTCAAGACCTACAAATGGCCCAATCTTCAGCGGTGCAACTCGAGACTAATACATCATGTGCATCAATCATTGCATTAATACATCATATCACGCGTAGCATATCCATTAATATGGACCATTATACCATACAAACACTAAACATGCATAAATGACACAGCATAACATGCATACATAACACAGACTGAGACTCAAGACTCATCGTGAGAGTCTGGATATCCCCAACTAAATCGATGATAAATTTCTATCCAAGCTTCTCCCGAGCTCTTTTTTCATTGTACACCCAGTGGGTTAGTCTTAAGGACAATTCCCCCGCAAGTATCCTTGGAACTCATTCTCCAAGCTGAAAATACTTAGCAGCATTGTCCCCAGTATGCCCTAATGGTATACAATTCCTTTACCAGATCCTTGCAAGGATTTCTTAGGGCTTTCTCCAACACCTGCGCTCCTTAGGGAACCTCGCCTAGAAGCATATTCCCTAGTAGACAGTCATCTTACGTGACACCAGTCTTCCCCATTAGGGACATCAAGTTCTTTTGTCAATCTCCTTTTATTCACGTCTTCTTAGAGAACTCCTCAATAAAAGTTCTATTACCATTGTCACTTTGGTTCTTACACCACTGTTCACTTTGGTTCTTACACTATTGCCACTCAGTCACTTCGGCTCTTACACCGTTGTCATTTACTCACTTTGGGTTTTACGTCGTTTTCATCCAGTCATTTTGGTTTTTACACTATTTATCAATTCATTTGTACGGTTTCTTATACCGTTTGTCATTTCAGTTTATGGTTCTTATACTGTTGTTACTTCTTTTAGTTCTTATACCACTATCACTACTCTCGGGGTTTTACAACAATGATAATTTATTTAGCATTGGTTCTTATATCAAGGATGATTGAATTCTCAATCCCCAACTATACAAGTACAATTCCCAAGCAAGAATGCTTATTGGGCTTCCCCAATAAGTAACCATCTCCATAGAGCCTTTTCAATAAAGGACTTTCCCAACAAACTCACTCACGGTGAGTCGTTAGAGGAATATATCCATTAGTCTGTAATCCTGAATGATCGTTATCAACTATTGAGCGGGTATTCACCTCTTACATGTCCAGCTTATTAACTTATCCCATACGAGGGATATGTTCCATCAAATGCACTAGGGTTTTATCAAAGGGTTACATCGGGATTTTTCAAGGGGTTCCACCAAGGGTTTCATCAAAGAGTTTTTACCAGGAGTTCCATTAGGGGTTTCATCAAAAGTATAAAGGATTTTCATCAAGGGGTTCTATCAAGGGATTTTACCAAGGTATTTTATTAAGGGAATTTTATCTAAGGGGTTCAATCAAAGGGTTTTTTATCAGAGCATTATCCACCGAGAGTTCACTAGGGTTTTACCAAGAAGTTGCAACAAAGTGTTAATATCAAGGGGTTTCATCATGGATTTATCAAAGGGTTTCACCGGAATTTTCTATCAAAGGGTTCCGCCAGAAATTTACCAAGGGGTTTCATCTAGAGTGATCGGGGTATTAATAGAGTACTACCCGATTCCCGTAAAATGATCGGATGATCATGGGAATCGTATGAAAGTTTCACCTGAAAGGGTTAAAATTGATCATAAAGGGTTTCATTAATAGGTTTCATCAAAGGTATTAAGGGTTTCATCATGGGTTTATAAAAGGGTTCCACCAGGATTCCACCAGGTTTACACTGTGGGTTTCACTAAGGATTTATCAGGGGTTTCATCAAAGGATTCTATCAGGAGTTTCATCAAGGGGTTCTATCAAAGGGTTTCACCAGACTTCTATCAAGGGTTTCATAAAAGGGATTTCATCAAAAGGGTTTTATAAAGGGTTTCATCTAGGGATTCTATTCAAAGTTTCATCAAAAGTTTCCATCAAGGGGGTCTACCAGAACTTTATCAAGGGGTTTCACCAGATTATCACGATAGGAGTCTCATCCAAAGTGATTGTGATATCACTAAAGTCATACTCAACTCCAGGGACATAATCAGATGATTATAGGCAAATATTACTCGGAGAGGTTGATACTGATCATCAGGGATTAATCAAGGGGTTCCATCAGGGATTTGTCAAAGGATTTCATTAGGGTTTTATCATCAGAGGTTCCAGTAGAAGTTGTATCAGTGGTTTCATCTAGAGTTTTGAAAAGGATTTTATTATGAGTTTTATTAGGGGTTCTACCAAGGTTTTATCAAATAACGACCGGAGGATCGTCAGAGTCCTACCCAATTTCAATAACATGATCGGGTGATCATAGGAATTGTTTGCAAATTTCACTCAATTGGACTGAAATTAATCGCCAGGGTATTATTGGGGTTCCATCAAAGGTTGGTCTTGATCCCATTAGAGCATCAAATATTGTTCAATCATTTCGTATTCCCAGAATCTACTGACTACGTGGTCAAAATTAGGGTCTCTCTCTATATTTAATCATCTTCCACCATGAGAAGATGAAGGCTCAACGTCATCATCCTCTCAGGGTGAAGTTGATTAAATAGGGGCAGCTGTCGTACCCCAAATTTTGACCATCCTTCATATGTTTTCTAGTGCCATTTTATAAAATGGAATATTGGATAAGAGAACATATGTAAGGAGCACGATCATTCGGTCTCAGACTCGAGTCTTGGCTTTCGTTTTTTTAGCATATTTTTATTTTTCACCTTTTTTTATAAAATAATAATAATAATAATAATAAATTCCATTTTAAAAAAAATCTGATTTAAATTAATTTTTTAGATAAATACTAAAAAAAATGTTAAAATCAAGCTCATTAAATTATTAACCTTTGGGTTCTATCTTATTGCAAATGAACATAATAGCTCATTTGTAAAAGAGTTTATCTAAAGATATATAAGGGAGATGTTATGAGTTCAAGACCTACATTTACCATTTCTTCATGCATTTTTCTTTTTTACCTTTTATTTCTCTTTCTGCACAAAATTTCTATCTTTTATTTATTATTTTAATTAATTTTTATTTTTATATAAATATGTATTTTTTAAATAATTTTTATTATGTTATGGATTTTTAGTCAAAAAAATTAAAATATACAATTTAATTTTAATTTTTGTTTTATATTTAAGGCATTTTTCAAATAATTTTTATCCAGCTTTTATATAAAATTAACACATTGATTTGAGTTTATGGCTAATAAATAGTAATGATTATATTTTATCGACCCATTTAAAATTTATTTTATTAAGTTGATTTTGTTCCTGTTTCTAAACATGATAAATAAAAGACAAGAGAGATAGACAGTTTAAGGCATTTTTCAAAGAATTTTTATTTAGCTTTTATATAAAATTAATACATTGATTTGAGTTTATGGCTAATAAATAGTAATAATTATATTTTATCGACCCATTTAAAATTTATTTTATTAAATTGATTTTGTTCCTGTTTCTAAACATGATAAATAAAGGAGAAGAGAAATAGACAGAGGGGCCAAAAAAATCCTAACCCTCTAACATTTCACACAATACAAAAAAGCCACAAAATGTATAGACCATATACCCTCGTATCACTCTCTCTGCTAATTTTCATTGACATTGAAAAGTGATAAAAAATATGAAGAGCAATATATTTTGGATGGAGTGCTTATCTTCATTTTTTATGTGATTGACCCAATCTACCCTCACCTTTTTCTTCTTCTTATACATAACAATGACAACAATCTCACTTCATCTTCTCATATCACCATTTCATACACCAAAACACAACACCATACAAATCTTTCAACCTTCATAATATTATCACATAACCAAACACTTGCTCATCTCTCTTTCATAACATGTGATAACCACCACCACCATGAACCATAAATCTTCATAAATCTCACAACCATAGCACAACTATAAACCTTGTCATTATTAACACATACACACATATTAAAGAAAAAACTCAATAAAATAACAACCACTCATAATTGAGAATGAACAGAAGGTGAGATCCGCACAACCGCCGTCGCGTAAACCACCGGAAAACGACCGCCAACCGCCTCTCCGGAACCCACGTAGAACTTCCATTCTCCGTGTCTAGCATCACCTTCTTCATACAGCTGCCACGAAACCACGAAATACATTGGAAGAGCCATCGTCACACGTCTTAGAAGTCATCGCAAAAGCCGGTTAAAACACATACAACCGCGGCGTTTCCGATTTCCGACCACTGTGTGTCTCAATTCCGATCGGTAACTCACTTTATCTCAATTCCGATTTCTGCTATTGGATATGGAAAATGAATTTTGAAGAGTCAACATGTATGCTGTTATTTTTTCTCTTCAACTTTTATGGTTAGTTTTTATTTTATTTTATTTGTGTGTTATCTCTTTATGTTTATGTTCAGGTGGTTGTGAGTGTGTGTTTCATGTCTCCCATGTTCCATCTTTTTAATTTTATTTAATTATATTCTATTACTAGTTTTTTAATGTTAATTTAATTATTTATTCTCTTAATAAGTTGATTACTTGATTAATAAAAATAAATATAATAAAAAATATATTAGAACACGAAAAATTAACTTCTTTTATTAGATTTTAAAAAAAAGATTTAGTGGATAAAAAATATTAAACAATATTTTTTGTACTTTGTGTTAATTAGATCAAATTTATTGTTTCTAAATCCATTTAAAATAACCTTTTAAACAAAGTAAAAATTAAAATAATTAGAATTAAAAAATTAGGGTTAATTAATATTTTTACAATGATTATTAATTAGGGTTATAATATAAAATTGATTAAATTAATTTAGGGGTTTAACTTAATTAGAGATTAAGTAAAAAAAATAATAATTAAATAATTGCTTAGATTATTATAATTAACCAAATATAATTAATGTTAGGGATTAATTTTAGTACAATTAGGTAGGTTGGAATGAGGGATTAATTCTTAAAAATAAGTTAATATAAGTAAAAAATATTATTGGGATTAATTATGGGAATATTATTAATCAATTTAGGATTAAACTTGGAATAATTTTAGGAATAATATGAGATAAAACTTAGGGATAATTTTTAGAGTTTTAAGGATGCAAATTAAGGATAAAATTGGGATAAGGGATATATTTTATTATATTTTATTTAATTAATTAATTAAATTATATTTTCAAATCAAATGGGACAAAGATGTGGGATAAAATTATGAGATAAATTTCTAGGGTTTTAGAGATAAAAAAAAAAGGGATAAGGAATATGTTATTAACCTTCTAATATTTTTATTAATTGAATATATAATATCATTATTAATTAAAGAATAATAATTAGAACACGATGGGGTATAATTAGGGATATTTTATGGGATAATCATGGGATAACTTTGGGATAATATGGGATAAAATTCTATGACAAATTCTAAGGGTTTTAAAGGGATAAAAATTGGGGTACGGAATATATTATCTAAGGGGTACATTATTCATTTTCTTAAATAAACTAGATGTTATATTTTTGAATCAAATAATTGGGATAAAATTGATCTCAACACACTTCAAATTATAAGTCCTCTACCCTGAGGTATTGAGGCATTTTAAAAATCAATCATTTCTCCGCCCTCGATGCGTGAGAGTTTTCAAGGGATAAAAATGACAAAACAAACAATTATTTTCTAGAAGAACTACGGTACTCTGATCCCTCGCCTAATGCGAAGGTACGTAGGCATAGAGTTGTAAACTCTAGCGAGTACAATTATGAAAAATATTTTTGGGTCTCTCGTCCATTTAAAAGTAATACCTTCGGTAAATAAATAAATAATTAATAATTAATAAGTATTAAAGCAAACACTCTAGAAACACACACTAGCCCTAGAATCGTAGGAGGATCCCATTGAGTACAATGGAGGTAAGGGGTGCCTAACACCTTCCCCTTACTTAACTGACTCCCGAACCTAATCTCTTACTCTTAACTTAGGTTTTATCATTATTTCCCTGTTCCTTAGGAACGAATAAAGGATGGTGGCGACTCTGTCATTTTTCCAGCCGCGACAGCTGGCGACTCTGCTGGGGAGTTCTTATACTTTCCCTAAAGAGAGTCCATCCTAACCTTGGGTTTTAGGGTTATGCTTGTTTCTATGTGTATTTGCTTTCCTTTATTTAGGTTTATTTATTTATTTATTCACTTTATTATTTATTATATTATTATGCCTGTCATATCATATTGATTGGGATTTTCAAAGGTGTGAAGCCAAAACTCAGGCTTGAGAAAAAATATTAGCTTAAGTATGGGGTCGTCCTGTCTCGGCCACCGGGGTTTTCATCCCGTAGGGTCTTTGATGACGATTCCGCCCAAAATAGATCAATTCAAAAGGGTTGTCATGAGAAGGCCAGCACTTCTTCGTGATAAAACTTTGAATTCGATCCATGACTCTGAGGACCTCTTCTAGAACCCTCTTAACTTAGGGTGACCTTATGTTATCAACCTGCAAGGGTTGTTACTAGGTCCCTCCTAGACGAGACTTATCCCGAAGGATTATCGTAGGAAGGCTTGCTCCTTCTCATGGTAAAACAAAGGTATAATCCATGACTCTAGGGCTATCATCCTACAAAAAACTGTATATCCTACAAGTGAGGGGATTGGGTAGTCTAAGCCTAGATCTGACATATCATAAGGAATCTACCCTTAACTAGGTCATGCTTGCATATTATCTTACATGTCTCAAAATTGTTTGGGTTTCCCATGCCAATTATTATCCCTATCAATAATGAACCTTCTTAAACAAGGCATCCTTATATTTTGCATTATCCTTAAACCCATATGGGGGTTCTATATCCATCATAATCCCTAAACTCGTGTGGGTTCTCTTATCTATCATTGTCCTAATGTGACACTTGCATTGCATCTAAAAAACAAAACTTTTAGCATACCTTCAAAATTTAAAATTAAAAAAAAAAATATTTTGCATACATACACATATATTTGCATATCATTTCCGCTTCCTCCCTTATCCAACTATCACCCAGCTAGCAGACTTCCTGATACTCACGAACAAACTCGAAGGATGTCTCAATAAGGGAAATTACCATTGGAGAGAGAAGGTAACCCTTCGCCATGCAAGCTATGGCCTACCTAGAGCCTCAAATACAACATGGGATGATGATGCCTCAATAAAGTCTGCAACAATATCTACTTTAGCAACAACCTCATACGCTCTATCAATCACAACATAAGAGGCTTGGAAAGAACTTGGATCCTATACCAAAGTCTTATGGTAAATTGTTGAAGCCTTTGCTCAGAGGTGCCCTAGTGGAACTACAACCTCAAGACCCCCCTCCTCGTCTATACCATACAAGTCATGACGAAAATGCCCGATGTGAGTACAAAGTACAAGGCCTACAATTGACTTTCAAAGAAGGAGTCCCATTGATGAATGGTCACCCTTACTTTAACAATGTGCAAGGACGTCAAGAAAAGCATCCCCTAAAGATAATGGATCAACAATGAAGCTCATCCCTGGAATCAATAGACTTTATCGTTGCTAGTTGTAATTTCTTTTTTGCTAAGGGTTGTTTGTATTTAAAATTTGTACTCTTTGAAAAGTAATTTTAATAAAATGAGCATGCATATTTTTGAATCAATCCATTCGTTTACACTCTCTTATATGCCATCACTTGCTAAAAAATCAAAATTCTCCATTTCACTTTTACCTCTTAACAAACTTAAGAGGAGAATGATGCAATAAATAACCGAATTTGTTGAGTATGCTTTTAATAGTAAGACCTGGCTGATGATGTAAGGCATTGTTTCGCTTCCCCAAACACTGGAGAGATAAGGAGTTAATCTGTAGTCAACCCCCTTGAGCCAGAAGTTGGTGTTTCTTTTTTAATTTATAAAAACCCTTAATATTAACCAGGGGCAGGGTAGTTTCAATTAAGTCAATGATGCATTCTAGTCTCAAGAGAATTATTCCATGTAATCACAAGGATGATAGGTTCAAGCACATCTTATTCCCCACACCATTCAACATCGAGGAAGCAATGAAAATACAAAAGCTCACAATAGCTAACATGGCAGTCACAACTTTCAAAATATCAAAAACAAAAGCACACATGAATTATTCCAAAAAGAGCCCGCTAAGTCAAAAAAAAGGGAAATAACCAGAAATTTTTTGACTTAGGCAAAAGTTAGGGCATCATGTTTAAAAAAAAACCCGCTAAGTCAAAAACCAAAACGGAGTTGACTTAGGCAAAAGTTAGGGCATCTCGATGGACCACAATTCAAAATAATTGGTCCATGCAAAAATAGGGATTAAAAAGCAAAAAAAAAAAAAAAAAAAAAACAGAAACAAGCTTGTAAGTGAAAGTAGGTGACTGCCACCTCAAGAATCTCATCGGTGCTTGAACCATTACCTCCATCATCATTACTATCAAAACTCTCTTGCAGATTGAAAGCATTTGTTGAGTTAATTGAATTTAGGAATGGAGAACATCAAGGAGAATGGGTGGGATAAAATTAAAATTTGAGCCTTATATCCTTTTTTGTTAAACCGTGAACCAGGCCACGTTACAACCTTCAAAAGTCCTAATTGAAGCTAGGTTCACTATGAAAGCATACTCGGAAAAATCGTTGTTAAGCTAACTCTGAATGTTTGTCATTAACCATCTTGTTCTATCACATCTTCCTTTGTGCAAACCTCATGGACATATATCATCTGTATACACCATATCTGTTTTCCATAACAATTTTCAATTTCAAAAACTTGCATGAGCATGATGTTATAATTACTTTTCAAAAAGAACATTTTTCTCACAAATCAATACTTAGCACCAAGGAAATATAAACTATGGTCTGATCAGGGGCATACCACTTTGAGACATTCCTGACTAGGAGCAAGTCACCTAAGGATCCTCCCAATTAGGGGGGAAATCCTTATGATCCTAGGGGCACATCATTTGAAGATCGTACTGATTAGAGGTGAAACATTTCAATATTTGACACACGTATGTCAAATAACATCCATGACCCTCATGATCAGAGGCATGCCTTTCAAGACTCTCATACTGGGGCATACTAACTCAAGGTCATAATGAGGCCAATCACTCCAAAAAGTCATCTAATCCGGGGCATACTTTTCAAAAATTCAAATAATGGGGCAATTCATATAAAGGTCACATCGCAACATTGTATGATCTAAGTTCCTTTTCAAGACACTCTTCCAGACCCTAATAATCAGGGGCATACTTTTCAAGATTTAAATACTGGGCAGTTCATATCAAAGTCATACCATAGCATGGTGGGATCCAATTTTCTTTTTAGGAAACTCTTTCAATAAGGCCTACAAATAAGGGCAATACCCTCCAAGGCTCAATCACTATGGGACAGACCGCCGCAAGGCTTAATCAAAAGAAATTTCTCCAAAAAAATGGTTCATCGGGGGCATATCATTCTAAGGGTCGATTATTTAAGGACGAATCTCTCCAAGGCTAATATTACAACATGACGTCTCAAGTGCATGGTATGGCTAAGTCACTTCAAATTCATATTGACATGAATTTCTTCAAAGACCTAACAGACAGGGGCAACTATGGGATACTGCAGGGACAATCCCTCTCAATACTTTCAAGATGCATGTACAAGATCTATAATAGATCAACAATCGTCAAGTTTCAAATGGGTATCGGGAAGCCATGCTAGCGTAACATCCTACCACCTTTTGAAAAAATAACTTGGTTACACAAACAACCTCTCTAATCCCTAACAGTCTACGACCCATCACAGGGGAACTTGTGGAAACATTTAAATCATTGTCATGCATTAATCATGTCGCTACACTCTAGCATCAAATCATGCATATCATCTCATTCATTTAGCACATTCCCATAACATGAATCTAACATCTACAAAAGCCCAACCTCATTTGACATTCACCCTAAGAGCCCAACTTTGATTGGCATCTCACAAAAGCCCAACCTTGCTTGGCACTCAAGACCTACAAATGGCCCAATCTTCAGCGGTGCAACTCGAGACTAATACATCATGTGCATCAATCATTGCATTAATACATCATATCACGCGTAGCATATCCATTAATATGGACCATTATACCATACAAACACTAAACATGCATAAATGACACAGCATAACATGCATACATAACACAGACTGAGACTCAAGACTCATCGTGAGAGTCTGGATATCCCCAACTAAATCGATGATAAATTTCTATCCAAGCTTCTCCCGAGCTCTTTTTTCATTGTACACCCAGTGGGTTAGTCTTAAGGACAATTCCCCCGCAAGTATCCTTGGAACTCATTCTCCAAGCTGAAAATACTTAGCAGCATTGTCCCCAGTATGCCCTAATGGTATACAATTCCTTTACCAGATCCTTGCAAGGATTTCTTAGGGCTTTCTCCAACACCTGCGCTCCTTAGGGAACCTCGCCTAGAAGCATATTCCCTAGTAGACAGTCATCTTACGTGACACCAGTCTTCCCCATTAGGGACATCAAGTTCTTTTGTCAATCTCCTTTTATTCACGTCTTCTTAGAGAACTCCTCAATAAAAGTTCTATTACCATTGTCACTTTGGTTCTTACACCACTGTTCACTTTGGTTCTTACACTATTGCCACTCAGTCACTTCGGCTCTTACACCGTTGTCATTTACTCACTTTGGGTTTTACGTCGTTTTCATCCAGTCATTTTGGTTTTTACACTATTTATCAATTCATTTGTACGGTTTCTTATACCGTTTGTCATTTCAGTTTATGGTTCTTATACTGTTGTTACTTCTTTTAGTTCTTATACCACTATCACTACTCTCGGGGTTTTACAACAATGATAATTTATTTAGCATTGGTTCTTATATCAAGGATGATTGAATTCTCAATCCCCAACTATACAAGTACAATTCCCAAGCAAGAATGCTTATTGGGCTTCCCCAATAAGTAACCATCTCCATAGAGCCTTTTCAATAAAGGACTTTCCCAACAAACTCACTCACGGTGAGTCGTTAGAGGAATATATCCATTAGTCTGTAATCCTGAATGATCGTTATCAACTATTGAGCGGGTATTCACCTCTTACATGTCCAGCTTATTAACTTATCCCATACGAGGGATATGTTCCATCAAATGCACTAGGGTTTTATCAAAGGGTTACATCGGGATTTTTCAAGGGGTTCCACCAAGGGTTTCATCAAAGAGTTTTTACCAGGAGTTCCATTAGGGGTTTCATCAAAAGTATAAAGGATTTTCATCAAGGGGTTCTATCAAGGGATTTTACCAAGGTATTTTATTAAGGGAATTTTATCTAAGGGGTTCAATCAAAGGGTTTTTTATCAGAGCATTATCCACCGAGAGTTCACTAGGGTTTTACCAAGAAGTTGCAACAAAGTGTTAATATCAAGGGGTTTCATCATGGATTTATCAAAGGGTTTCACCGGAATTTTCTATCAAAGGGTTCCGCCAGAAATTTACCAAGGGGTTTCATCTAGAGTGATCGGGGTATTAATAGAGTACTACCCGATTCCCGTAAAATGATCGGATGATCATGGGAATCGTATGAAAGTTTCACCTGAAAGGGTTAAAATTGATCATAAAGGGTTTCATTAATAGGTTTCATCAAAGGTATTAAGGGTTTCATCATGGGTTTATAAAAGGGTTCCACCAGGATTCCACCAGGTTTACACTGTGGGTTTCACTAAGGATTTATCAGGGGTTTCATCAAAGGATTCTATCAGGAGTTTCATCAAGGGGTTCTATCAAAGGGTTTCACCAGACTTCTATCAAGGGGTTTCATAAAAGGGATTTCATCAAAAGGGTTTTATAAAGGGTTTCATCTAGGGATTCTATTCAAAGTTTCATCAAAAGTTTCCATCAAGGGGGTCTACCAGAACTTTATCAAGGGGTTTCACCAGATTATCACGATAGGAGTCTCATCCAAAGTGATTGTGATATCACTAAAGTCATACTCAACTCCAGGGACATAATCAGATGATTATAGGCAAATATTACTCGGAGAGGTTGATACTGATCATCAGGGATTAATCAAGGGGTTCCATCAGGGATTTGTCAAAGGATTTCATTAGGGTTTTATCATCAGAGGTTCCAGTAGAAGTTGTATCAGTGGTTTCATCTAGAGTTTTGAAAAGGATTTTATTATGAGTTTTATTAGGGGTTCTACCAAGGTTTTATCAAATAACGACCGGAGGATCGTCAGAGTCCTACCCAATTTCAATAACATGATCGGGTGATCATAGGAATTGTTTGCAAATTTCACTCAATTGGACTGAAATTAATCGCCAGGGTATTATTGGGGTTCCATCAAAGGTTGGTCTTGATCCCATTAGAGCATCAAATATTGTTCAATCATTTCGTATTCCCAGAATCTACTGACTACGTGGTCAAAATTAGGGTCTCTCTCTATATTTAATCATCTTCCACCATGAGAAGATGAAGGCTCAACGTCATCATCCTCTCAGGGTGAAGTTGATTAAATAGGGGCAGCTGTCGTACCCCAAATTTTGACCATCCTTCATATGTTTTCTAGTGCCATTTTATAAAATGGAATATTGGATAAGAGAACATATGTAAGGAGCACGATCATTCGGTCTCAGACTCGAGTCTTGGCTTTCGTTTTTTTAGCATATTTTTATTTTTCACCTTTTTTTATAAAATAATAATAATAATAATAATAAATTCCATTTTAAAAAAAATCTGATTTAAATTAATTTTTTAGATAAATACTAAAAAAAATGTTAAAATCAAGCTCATTAAATTATTAACCTTTGGGTTCTATCTTATTGCAAATGAACATAATAGCTCATTTGTAAAAGAGTTTACCATTTCTTCATGCATTTTTCTTTTTTACCTTTTATTTCTCTTTCTGCACAAAATTTCTATCTTTTATTTATTATTTTAATTAATTTTTATTTTTATATAAATATGTATTTTTTAAATAATTTTTATTATGTTATGGATTTTTAGTCAAAAAAATTAAAATATACAATTTAATTTTAATTTTTGTTTTATATTTAAGGCATTTTTCAAATAATTTTTATCCAGCTTTTATATAAAATTAACACATTGATTTGAGTTTATGGCTAATAAATAGTAATGATTATATTTTATCGACCCATTTAAAATTTATTTTATTAAGTTGATTTTGTTCCTGTTTCTAAACATGATAAATAAAAGACAAGAGAGATAGACAGTTTAAGGCATTTTTCAAAGAATTTTTATTTAGCTTTTATATAAAATTAATACATTGATTTGAGTTTATGGCTAATAAATAGTAATAATTATATTTTATCGACCCATTTAAAATTTATTTTATTAAATTGATTTTGTTCCTGTTTCTAAACATGATAAATAAAGGAGAAGAGAAATAGACAGAGGGGCCAAAAAAATCCTAACCCTCTAACATTTCACACAATACAAAAAAGCCACAAAATGTATAGACCATATACCCTCGTATCACTCTCTCTGCTAATTTTCATTGACATTGAAAAGTGATAAAAAATATGAAGAGCAATATATTTTGGATGGAGTGCTTATCTTCATTTTTTATGTGATTGACCCAATCTACCCTCACCTTTTTCTTCTTCTTATACATAACAATGACAACAATCTCACTTCATCTTCTCATATCACCATTTCATACACCAAAACACAACACCATACAAATCTTTCAACCTTCATAATATTATCACATAACCAAACACTTGCTCATCTCTCTTTCATAACATGTGATAACCACCACCACCATGAACCATAAATCTTCATAAATCTCACAACCATAGCACAACTATAAACCTTGTCATTATTAACACATACACACATATTAAAGAAAAAACTCAATAAAATAACAACCACTCATAATTGAGAATGAACAGAAGGTGAGATCCGCACAACCGCCGTCGCGTAAACCACCGGAAAACGACCGCCAACCGCCTCTCCGGAACCCACGTAGAACTTCCATTCTCCGTGTCTAGCATCACCTTCTTCATACAGCTGCCACGAAACCACGAAATACATTGGAAGAGCCATCGTCACACGTCTTAGAAGTCATCGCAAAAGCCGGTTAAAACACATACAACCGCGGCGTTTCCGATTTCCGACCACTGTGTGTCTCAATTCCGATCGGTAACTCACTTTATCTCAATTCCGATTTCTGCTATTGGATATGGAAAATGAATTTTGAAGAGTCAACATGTATGCTGTTATTTTTTCTCTTCAACTTTTATGGTTAGTTTTTATTTTATTTTATTTGTGTGTTATCTCTTTATGTTTATGTTCAGGTGGTTGTGAGTGTGTGTTTCATGTCTCCCATGTTCCATCTTTTTAATTTTATTTAATTATATTCTATTACTAGTTTTTTAATGTTAATTTAATTATTTATTCTCTTAATAAGTTGATTACTTGATTAATAAAAATAAATATAATAAAAAATATATTAGAACACGAAAAATTAACTTCTTTTATTAGATTTTAAAAAAAAAGATTTAGTGGATAAAAAATATTAAACAATATTTTTTGTACTTTGTGTTAATTAGATCAAATTTATTGTTTCTAAATCCATTTAAAATAACCTTTTAAACAAAGTAAAAATTAAAATAATTAGAATTAAAAAATTAGGGTTAATTAATATTTTTACAATGATTATTAATTAGGGTTATAATATAAAATTGATTAAATTAATTTAGGGGTTTAACTTAATTAGAGATTAAGTAAAAAAAATAATAATTAAATAATTGCTTAGATTATTATAATTAACCAAATATAATTAATGTTAGGGATTAATTTTAGTACAATTAGGTAGGTTGGAATGAGGGATTAATTCTTAAAAATAAGTTAATATAAGTAAAAAATATTATTGGGATTAATTATGGGAATATTATTAATCAATTTAGGATTAAACTTGGAATAATTTTAGGAATAATATGAGATAAAACTTAGGGATAATTTTTAGAGTTTTAAGGATGCAAATTAAGGATAAAATTGGGATAAGGGATATATTTTATTATATTTTATTTAATTAATTAATTAAATTATATTTTCAAATCAAATGGGACAAAGATGTGGGATAAAATTATGAGATAAATTTCTAGGGTTTTAGAGATAAAAAAAAAAGGGATAAGGAATATGTTATTAACCTTCTAATATTTTTATTAATTGAATATATAATATCATTATTAATTAAAGAATAATAATTAGAACACGATGGGGTATAATTAGGGATATTTTATGGGATAATCATGGGATAACTTTGGGATAATATGGAATAAAATTCTATGACAAATTCTAAGGGTTTTAAAGGGATAAAAATTGGGGTACGGAATATATTATCTAAGGGGTACATTATTCATTTTCTTAAATAAACTAGATGTTATATTTTTGAATCAAATAATTGGGATAAAATTGATCTCAACACACTTCAAATTATAAGTCCTCTACCCTGAGGTATTGAGGCATTTTAAAAATCAATCATTTCTCCGCCCTCGATGCGTGAGAGTTTTCAAGGGATAAAAATGACAAAACAAACAATTATTTTCTAGAAGAACTACGGTACTCTGATCCCTCGCCTAATGCGAAGGTACGTAGGCATAGAGTTGTAAACTCTAGCGAGTACAATTATGAAAAATATTTTTGGGTCTCTCGTCCATTTAAAAGTAATACCTTCGGTAAATAAATAAATAATTAATAATTAATAAGTATTAAAGCAAACACTCTAGAAACACACACTAGCCCTAGAATCGTAGGAGGATCCCATTGAGTACAATGGAGGTAAGGGGTGCCTAACACCTTCCCCTTACTTAACTGACTCCCGAACCTAATCTCTTACTCTTAACTTAGGTTTTATCATTATTTCCCTGTTCCTTAGGAACGAATAAAGGATGGTGGCGACTCTGTCATTTTTCCAGCCGCGACAGCTGGCGACTCTGCTGGGGAGTTCTTATACTTTCCCTAAAGAGAGTCCATCCTAACCTTGGGTTTTAGGGTTATGCTTGTTTCTATGTGTATTTGCTTTCCTTTATTTAGGTTTATTTATTTATTTATTCACTTTATTATTTATTATATTATTATGCCTGTCATATCATATTCATTGGGATTTTCAAAGGTGTGAAGCCAAAACTCAGGCTTGAGAAAAAATATTAGCTTAAGTATGGGGTCGTCCTGTCTCGGCCACCGGGGTTTTCATCCCGTAGGGTCTTTGATGACGATTCCGCCCAAAATAGATCAATTCAAAAGGGTTGTCATGAGAAGGCCAGCACTTCTTCGTGATAAAACTTTGAATTCGATCCATGACTCTGAGGACCTCTTCTAGAACCCTCTTAACTTAGGGTGACCTTATGTTATCAACCTGCAAGGGTTGTTACTAGGTCCCTCCTAGACGAGACTTATCCCGAAGGATTATCGTAGGAAGGCTTGCTCCTTCTCATGGTAAAACAAAGGTATAATCCATGACTCTAGGGCTATCATCCTACAAAAAACTGTATATCCTACAAGTGAGGGGATTGGGTAGTCTAAGCCTAGATCTGACATATCATAAGGAATCTACCCTTAACTAGGTCATGCTTGCATATTATCTTACATGTCTCAAAATTGTTTGGGTTTCCCATGCCAATTATTATCCCTATCAATAATGAACCTTCTTAAACAAGGCATCCTTATATTTTGCATTATCCTTAAACCCATATGGGGGTTCTATATCCATCATAATCCCTAAACTCGTGTGGGTTCTCTTATCTATCATTGTCCTAATGTGACACTTGCATTGCATCTAAAAAACAAAACTTTTAGCATACCTTCAAAATTTAAAATTAAAAAAAAAAATATTTTGCATACACATGCATTTGCATACATACACATATATTTGCATATCATTTCCGCTTCCTCCCTTATCCAACTATCACCCAGCTAGCAGACTTCCTGATACTCACGAACAAACTCGAAGGATGTCTCAATAAGGGAAATTACCATTGGAGAGAGAAGGTAACCCTTCGCCATGCAAGCTATGGCCTACCTAGAGCCTCAAATACAACATGGGATGATGATGCCTCAATAAAGTCTGCAACAATATCTACTTTAGCAACAACCTCATACGCTCTATCAATCACAACATAAGAGGCTTGGAAAGAACTTGGATCCTATACCAAAGTCTTATGGTAAATTGTTGAAGCCTTTGCTCAGAGGTGCCCTAGTGGAACTACAACCTCAAGACCCCCCTCCTCGTCTATACCATACAAGTCATGACGAAAATGCCCGATGTGAGTACAAAGTACAAGGCCTACAATTGACTTTCAAAGAAGGAGTCCCATTGATGAATGGTCACCCTTACTTTAACAATGTGCAAGGACGTCAAGAAAAGCATCCCCTAAAGATAATGGATCAACAATGAAGCTCATCCCTGGAATCAATAGACTTTATCATTGCTAGTTGTAATTTCTTTTTTGCTAAGGGTTGTTTGTATTTAAAATTTGTACTCTTTGAAAAGTAATTTTAATAAAATGAGCATGCATATTTTTGAATCAATCCATTCGTTTACACTCTCTTATATGCCATCACTTGCTAAAAAATCAAAATTCTCCATTTCACTTTTACCTCTTAACAAACTTAAGAGGAGAATGATGCAATAAATAACCGAATTTGTTGAGTATGCTTTTAATAGTAAGACCTGGCTGATGATGTAAGGCATTGTTTCGCTTCCCCAAACACTGGAGAGATAAGGAGTTAATCTGTAGTCAACCCCCTTGAGCCAGAAGTTGGTGTTTCTTTTTTAATTTATAAAAACCCTTAATATTAACCAGGGGCAGGGTAGTTTCAATTAAGTCAATGATGCATTCTAGTCTCAAGAGAATTATTCCATGTAATCACAAGGATGATAGGTTCAAGCACATCTTATTCCCCACACCATTCAACATCGAGGAAGCAATGAAAATACAAAAGCTCACAATAGGTAACATGGCAGTCACAACTTTCAAAATATCAAAAACAAAAGCACACATGAATTATTCCAAAAAGAGCCCGCTAAGTCAAAAAAAAGGGAAATAACCAGAAATTTTTTGACTTAGGCAAAAGTTAGGGCATCATGTTTAAAAAAAACCCGCTAAGTCAAAAACCAAAACGGAGTTGACTTAGGCAAAAGTTAGGGCATCTCGATGGACCACAATTCAAAATAATTGGTCCATGCAAAAATAGGGATTAAAAAGCAAAAAAAAAAAAAAAAAACAGAAACAAGCTTGTAAGTGAAAGTAGGTGACTGCCACCTCAAGAATCTCATCGGTGCTTGAACCATTACCTCCATCATCATTACTATCAAAACTCTCTTGCAGATTGAAAGCATTTGTTGAGTTAATTGAATTTAGGAATGGAGAACATCAAGGAGAATGGGTGGGATAAAATTAAAATTTGAGCCTTATATCCTTTTTTGTTAAACCGTGAACCAGGCCACGTTACAACCTTCAAAAGTCCTAATTGAAGCTAGGTTCACTATGAAAGCATACTCGGAAAAATCGTTGTTAAGCTAACTCTGAATGTTTGTCATTAACCATCTTGTTCTATCACATCTTCCTTTGTGCAAACCTCATGGACATATATCATCTGTATACACCATATCTGTTTTCCATAACAATTTTCAATTTCAAAAACTTGCATGAGCATGATGTTATAATTACTTTTCAAAAAGAACATTTTTCTCACAAATCAATACTTAGCACCAAGGAAATATAAACTATGGTCTGATCAGGGGCATACCACTTTGAGACATTCCTGACTAGGAGCAAGTCACCTAAGGATCCTCCCAATTAGGGGGGAAATCCTTATGATCCTAGGGGCACATCATTTGAAGATCGTACTGATTAGAGGTGAAACATTTCAATATTTGACACACGTATGTCAAATAACATCCATGACCCTCATGATCAGAGGCATGCCTTTCAAGACTCTCATACTGGGGCATACTAACTCAAGGTCATAATGAGGCCAATCACTCCAAAAAGTCATCTAATCCGGGGCATACTTTTCAAAAATTCAAATAATGGGGCAATTCATATAAAGGTCACATCGCAACATTGTATGATCTAAGTTCCTTTTCAAGACACTCTTCCAGACCCTAATAATCAGGGGCATACTTTTCAAGATTTAAATACTGGGCAGTTCATATCAAAGTCATACCATAGCATGGTGGGATCCAATTTTCTTTTTAGGAAACTCTTTCAATAAGGCCTACAAATAAGGGCAATACCCTCCAAGGCTCAATCACTATGGGACAGACCGCCGCAAGGCTTAATCAAAAGAAATTTCTCCAAAAAAATGGTTCATCGGGGGCATATCATTCTAAGGGTCGATTATTTAAGGACGAATCTCTCCAAGGCTAATATTACAACATGACGTCTCAAGTGCATGGTATGGCTAAGTCACTTCAAATTCATATTGACATGAATTTCTTCAAAGACCTAACAGACAGGGGCAACTATGGGATACTGCAGGGACAATCCCTCTCAATACTTTCAAGATGCATGTACAAGATCTATAATAGATCAACAATCGTCAAGTTTCAAATGGGTATCGGGAAGCCATGCTAGCGTAACATCCTACCACCTTTTGAAAAAATAACTTGGTTACACAAACAACCTCTCTAATCCCTAACAGTCTACGACCCATCACAGGGGAACTTGTGGAAACATTTAAATCATTGTCATGCATTAATCATGTCGCTACACTCTAGCATCAAATCATGCATATCATCTCATTCATTTAGCACATTCCCATAACATGAATCTAACATCTACAAAAGCCCAACCTCATTTGACATTCACCCTAAGAGCCCAACTTTGATTGGCATCTCACAAAAGCCCAACCTTGCTTGGCACTCAAGACCTACAAATGGCCCAATCTTCAGCGGTGCAACTCGAGACTAATACATCATGTGCATCAATCATTGCATTAATACATCATATCACGCGTAGCATATCCATTAATATGGACCATTATACCATACAAACACTAAACATGCATAAATGACACAGCATAACATGCATACATAACACAGACTGAGACTCAAGACTCATCGTGAGAGTCTGGATATCCCCAACTAAATCGATGATAAATTTCTATCCAAGCTTCTCCCGAGCTCTTTTTTCATTGTACACCCAGTGGGTTAGTCTTAAGGACAATTCCCCCGCAAGTATCCTTGGAACTCATTCTCCAAGCTGAAAATACTTAGCAGCATTGTCCCCAGTATGCCCTAATGGTATACAATTCCTTTACCAGATCCTTGCAAGGATTTCTTAGGGCTTTCTCCAACACCTGCGCTCCTTAGGGAACCTCGCCTAGAAGCATATTCCCTAGTAGACAGTCATCTTACGTGACACCAGTCTTCCCCATTAGGGACATCAAGTTCTTTTGTCAATCTCCTTTTATTCACGTCTTCTTAGAGAACTCCTCAATAAAAGTTCTATTACCATTGTCACTTTGGTTCTTACACCACTGTTCACTTTGGTTCTTACACTATTGCCACTCAGTCACTTCGGCTCTTACACCGTTGTCATTTACTCACTTTGGGTTTTACGTCGTTTTCATCCAGTCATTTTGGTTTTTACACTATTTATCAATTCATTTGTACGGTTTCTTATACCGTTTGTCATTTCAGTTTATGGTTCTTATACTGTTGTTACTTCTTTTAGTTCTTATACCACTATCACTACTCTCGGGGTTTTACAACAATGATAATTTATTTAGCATTGGTTCTTATATCAAGGATGATTGAATTCTCAATCCCCAACTATACAAGTACAATTCCCAAGCAAGAATGCTTATTGGGCTTCCCCAATAAGTAACCATCTCCATAGAGCCTTTTCAATAAAGGACTTTCCCAACAAACTCACTCACGGTGAGTCGTTAGAGGAATATATCCATTAGTCTGTAATCCTGAATGATCGTTATCAACTATTGAGCGGGTATTCACCTCTTACATGTCCAGCTTATTAACTTATCCCATACGAGGGATATGTTCCATCAAATGCACTAGGGTTTTATCAAAGGGTTACATCGGGATTTTTCAAGGGGTTCCACCAAGGGTTTCATCAAAGAGTTTTTACCAGGAGTTCCATTAGGGGTTTCATCAAAAGTATAAAGGATTTTCATCAAGGGGTTCTATCAAGGGATTTTACCAAGGTATTTTATTAAGGGAATTTTATCTAAGGGGTTCAATCAAAGGGTTTTTTATCAGAGCATTATCCACCGAGAGTTCACTAGGGTTTTACCAAGAAGTTGCAACAAAGTGTTAATATCAAGGGGTTTCATCATGGATTTATCAAAGGGTTTCACCGGAATTTTCTATCAAAGGGTTCCGCCAGAAATTTACCAAGGGGTTTCATCTAGAGTGATCGGGGTATTAATAGAGTACTACCCGATTCCCGTAAAATGATCGGATGATCATGGGAATCGTATGAAAGTTTCACCTGAAAGGGTTAAAATTGATCATAAAGGGTTTCATTAATAGGTTTCATCAAAGGTATTAAGGGTTTCATCATGGGTTTATAAAAGGGTTCCACCAGGATTCCACCAGGTTTACACTGTGGGTTTCACTAAGGATTTATCAGGGGTTTCATCAAAGGATTCTATCAGGAGTTTCATCAAGGGGTTCTATCAAAGGGTTTCACCAGACTTCTATCAAGGGGTTTCATAAAAGGGATTTCATCAAAAGGGTTTTATAAAGGGTTTCATCTAGGGATTCTATTCAAAGTTTCATCAAAAGTTTCCATCAAGGGGGTCTACCAGAACTTTATCAAGGGGTTTCACCAGATTATCACGATAGGAGTCTCATCCAAAGTGATTGTGATATCACTAAAGTCATACTCAACTCCAGGGACATAATCAGATGATTATAGGCAAATATTACTCGGAGAGGTTGATACTGATCATCAGGGATTAATCAAGGGGTTCCATCAGGGATTTGTCAAAGGATTTCATTAGGGTTTTATCATCAGAGGTTCCAGTAGAAGTTGTATCAGTGGTTTCATCTAGAGTTTTGAAAAGGATTTTATTATGAGTTTTATTAGGGGTTCTACCAAGGTTTTATCAAATAACGACCGGAGGATCGTCAGAGTCCTACCCAATTTCAATAACATGATCGGGTGATCATAGGAATTGTTTGCAAATTTCACTCAATTGGACTGAAATTAATCGCCAGGGTATTATTGGGGTTCCATCAAAGGTTGGTCTTGATCCCATTAGAGCATCAAATATTGTTCAATCATTTCGTATTCCCAGAATCTACTGACTACGTGGTCAAAATTAGGGTCTCTCTCTATATTTAATCATCTTCCACCATGAGAAGATGAAGGCTCAACGTCATCATCCTCTCAGGGTGAAGTTGATTAAATAGGGGCAGCTGTCGTACCCCAAATTTTGACCATCCTTCATATGTTTTCTAGTGCCATTTTATAAAATGGAATATTGGATAAGAGAACATATGTAAGGAGCACGATCATTCGGTCTCAGACTCGAGTCTTGGCTTTCGTTTTTTTTTAGCATATTTTTATTTTTCACCTTTTTTTATAAAATAATAATAATAATAATAATAAATTCCATTTTAAAAAAAATCTGATTTAAATTAATTTTTTAGATAAATACTAAAAAAAATGTTAAAATCAAGCTCATTAAATTATTAACCTTTGGGTTCTATCTTATTGCAAATGAACATAATAGCTCATTTGTAAAAGAGTTTACCATTTCTTCATGCATTTTTCTTTTTTACCTTTTATTTCTCTTTCTGCACAAAATTTCTATCTTTTATTTATTATTTTAATTAATTTTTATTTTTATATAAATATGTATTTTTTAAATAATTTTTATTATGTTATGGATTTTTAGTCAAAAAAATTAAAATATACAATTTAATTTTAATTTTTGTTTTATATTTAAGGCATTTTTCAAATAATTTTTATCCAGCTTTTATATAAAATTAACACATTGATTTGAGTTTATGGCTAATAAATAGTAATGATTATATTTTATCGACCCATTTAAAATTTATTTTATTAAGTTGATTTTGTTCCTGTTTCTAAACATGATAAATAAAAGACAAGAGAGATAGACAGTTTAAGGCATTTTTCAAAGAATTTTTATTTAGCTTTTATATAAAATTAATACATTGATTTGAGTTTATGGCTAATAAATAGTAATAATTATATTTTATCGACCCATTTAAAATTTATTTTATTAAATTGATTTTGTTCCTGTTTCTAAACATGATAAATAAAGGAGAAGAGAAATAGACAGAGGGGCCAAAAAAATCCTAACCCTCTAACATTTCACACAATACAAAAAAGCCACAAAATGTATAGACCATATACCCTCGTATCACTCTCTCTGCTAATTTTCATTGACATTGAAAAGTGATAAAAAATATGAAGAGCAATATATTTTGGATGGAGTGCTTATCTTCATTTTTTATGTGATTGACCCAATCTACCCTCACTTTTTCTTCTTCTTATACATAACAATGACAACAATCTCACTTCATCTTCTCATATCACCATTTCATACACCAAAACACAACACCATACAAATCTTTCAACCTTCATAATATTATCACATAACCAAACACTTGCTCATCTCTCTTTCATAACATGTGATAACCACCACCACCATGAACCATAAATCTTCATAAATCTCACAACCATAGCACAACTATAAACCTTGTCATTATTAACACATACACACATATTAAAGAAAAAACTCAATAAAATAACAACCACTCATAATTGAGAATGAACAGAAGGTGAGATCCGCACAACCGCCGTCGCGTAAACCACCGGAAAACGACCGCCAACCGCCTCTCCGGAACCCACGTAGAACTTCCATTCTCCGTGTCTAGCATCACCTTCTTCATACAGCTGCCACGAAACCACGAAATACATTGGAAGAGCCATCGTCACACGTCTTAGAAGTCATCGCAAAAGCCGGTTAAAACACATACAACCGCGGCGTTTCCGATTTCCGACCACTGTGTGTCTCAATTCCGATCGGTAACTCACTTTATCTCAATTCCGATTTCTGCTATTGGATATGGAAAATGAATTTTGAAGAGTCAACATGTATGCTGTTATTTTTTCTCTTCAACTTTTATGGTTAGTTTTTATTTTATTTTATTTGTGTGTTATCTCTTTATGTTTATGTTCAGGTGGTTGTGAGTGTGTGTTTCATGTCTCCCATGTTCCATCTTTTTAATTTTATTTAATTATATTCTATTACTAGTTTTTAATGTTAATTTAATTATTTATTCTCTTAATAAGTTGATTACTTGATTAATAAAAATAAATATAATAAAAAATATATTAGAACACGAAAAATTAACTTCTTTTATTAGATTTTAAAAAAAAGATTTAGTGGATAAAAAATATTAAACAATATTTTTTGTACTTTGTGTTAATTAGATCAAATTTATTGTTTCTAAATCCATTTAAAATAACCTTTTAAACAAAGTAAAAATTAAAATAATTAGAATTAAAAAATTAGGGTTAATTAATATTTTTACAATGATTATTAATTAGGGTTATAATATAAAATTGATTAAATTAATTTAGGGGTTTAACTTAATTAGAGATTAAGTAAAAAAAATAATAATTAAATAATTGCTTAGATTATTATAATTAACCAAATATAATTAATGTTAGGGATTAATTTTAGTACAATTAGGTAGGTTGGAATGAGGGATTAATTCTTAAAAATAAGTTAATATAAGTAAAAAATATTATTGGGATTAATTATGGGAATATTATTAATCAATTTAGGATTAAACTTGGAATAATTTTAGGAATAATATGAGATAAAACTTAGGGATAATTTTTAGAGTTTTAAGGATGCAAATTAAGGATAAAATTGGGATAAGGGATATATTTTATTATATTTTATTTAATTAATTAATTAAATTATATTTTCAAATCAAATGGGACAAAGATGTGGGATAAAATTATGAGATAAATTTCTAGGGTTTTAGAGATAAAAAAAAAAGGGATAAGGAATATGTTATTAACCTTCTAATATTTTTATTAATTGAATATATAATATCATTATTAATTAAAGAATAATAATTAGAACACGATGGGGTATAATTAGGGATATTTTATGGGATAATCATGAGATAACTTTGGGATAATATGTGATAAAATTCTATGACAAATTCTAAGGGTTTTAAAGGGATAAAAATTGGGGTACGGAATATATTATCTAAGGGGTACATTATTCATTTTCTTAAATAAACTAGATGTTATATTTTTGAATCAAATAATTGGGATAAAATTGATCTCAACACACTTCAAATTATAAGTCCTCTACCCTGAGGTATTGAGGCATTTTAAAAATCAATCATTTCTCCGCCCTCGATGCGTGAGAGTTTTCAAGGGATAAAAATGACAAAACAAACAATTATTTTCTAGAAGAACTACGGTACTCTGATCCCTCGCCTAATGCGAAGGTACGTAGGCATAGAGTTGTAAACTCTAGCGAGTACAATTATGAAAAATATTTTTGGGTCTCTCGTCCATTTAAAAGTAATACCTTCGGTAAATAAATAAATAATTAATAATTAATAAGTATTAAAGCAAACACTCTAGAAACACACACTAGCCCTAGAATCGTAGGAGGATCCCATTGAGTACAATGGAGGTAAGGGGTGCCTAACACCTTCCCCTTACTTAACTGACTCCCGAACCTAATCTCTTACTCTTAACTTAGGTTTTATCATTATTTCCCTGTTCCTTAGGAACGAATAAAGGATGGTGGCGACTCTGTCATTTTTCCAGCCGCGACAGGAAGTCCAGTGGGGATGTTGTGGGTTTGCCTTTGAAGTTTCTGTTGAGGATTTCCATAGAAGAAGCAGAGAAGGGGAATTGGGAAGCTTTTCATGCCCAGTTAGCTGTTATGATCTATGGGATTGTCTTGTTCCCGAGTATGCCCAACTTTGTGGACTATGCTGCAGTCATCATATTCGTTGGAGGAAACCCGGTTCCTACTTTGTTAGCTGACACTTACTATGCTATTCACAGTAGGCATGGTAAGGGTGGAGCTATCAGATGCTGTCTCCCACTTCTGCTCAGATGGTTCTTGTCTCTCCTGCCAGTCAGTGGTCCTTTTGTGGATGGTCAGAGCACTCATAGGTGGACTCAGAGGGTTATGTCTCTTACTTCATATGATATCAGATGGCAATCTTACCGGATGGATGTGCGGAATGTTATTATGAGTTGTGGAGAGTTCCGGAATGTGCCACTTGTGGGGACTAGGGGTTGCATCAATTACAACCCGATTCTTTCTCTTCGCCAGTTGGGGTTCGTGATGAGCGGAAGACCACTTGAAGCTGAGATAGCTGAGAGTGTGTATTTTGAGAAGCGAAGTGACCCTGTTAGATTGGAGCAGATAGGAAGCGCTTGGAAGTTTATTGGTGTTAAGGATGGAGCAGTCTTAGGGAAGAAGTTTGCCATTGCTATGCCTGACTACACTGATTGGGTGAAAAAGAGAGTGGAAACTTTGTTGTTGCCTTATGATAGGATGAATACTTTACAAGTGCAACCACCTTTGATCCTTGCTGAGAGTGTACCTGCTGAGCAGTACAAGCAAGCTCTGATGGAGAATCGCCGATTGAAGGAGAAAGAACAAGATGCCCAGATGGAGTTGTACCAAGCCAAAGCTGATAGGTTGAACCTGACTCATCAACTCAGAGACATCCAGAGTGTAGATATGGGTGGAGTAAGGAGCAAGAAGAGATCTTATGAAGAGATGGAGAACTTGCTGAACGCAGAACACCGAGAGTGTTTGAGATTGCAGAGAGCTGAGGCCAGTTATCAGAAGAAGATCAGAGACTTGGAGAAGCAACTCAGAGACAAAGATATCCAGTTGAAGAGGGAAGTCGACTTGAGACATGCATCAGAGGACCAATTTGGGGCAGAAGTTGTAGAGCTCAGAAGACAGTTGAAGGAGAAGATCACTCCCTTGCCAGAATGTTCAGAGTGTGACCTGTTGATAGACCATTGTCAGTACTTAAAGACGCTCATTCCTGGAAGTCGTTTGTCTTAGCTTGTATTTCTGATGTTATGTTGAGAATCACCCCCAGGCTTGTTGGGTGGGATTCATTGATGTACTTTGATTTTATGGATCTTTGTTGACTTTGTTGTATGATCCGGTGGCTCATTTATAGATGAGGTTGTTGGTTTTACTCTGTACTCATTGCTCTCATGAATGTTGTTTCTGTGCTTCCTGTGTTGTTCTTGCCGCAGGTTGCCATCTTTTGAAGATGAATCAGGCTCTTTGAATGCCTGAGAAATGAACATCTCATGTGCATCATATGCATTAGCATCATACTCATATCATGTTGCATAACAGGTGTTCTTGCTCGCGACTTCTCACTCTGGTTCCTGTGTCAGTCAGGATAGCTGATCGAAGACCGCATCGGTATTCAACCAGACTCAATCAACAGAGAAGTATGGATCAAGTTCAGACAGAGTTGGCTGAAATGAGGGCAAACATGGCCCAGTTTATGACGATGATGCAAGGGGTTGCGCAAGGTCAGGAAGAACTTAGAGCCCTGGTTCAAAGACAAGAGACCGTGATTCCGTAGTCCAACCGAGCGTCGCCGGTGGGCGTGCCCGTTCATGAGAATGTTAATGTTGCTGCTCTCGCCAATGACTATGTTGTGGGTGAAGAGTTAAGGGGGATCAGAATCAACGGACAGCCTCTTACTGCAGAGACTGTCAATGCCAGAGCTACCCGGGCTCCAGTTTGTCATCCGGCTCCGATTGTTGATAGACAAGAGGACATGTTCACACTACTGAGTGAAGATGATGAAGTTGCTGGAAGAGTTGAGGATAGGGACCGTAAAGTTGACGCCCTTGCTGAGAAGATAAGAGCCATGGAATGCCAGAATTCCTTGGGTTTTGATGTGACCAACATGGGTCTGGTGGAAGGGTTGAGAATCCCGTATAAATTCAAAGCACCCTCTTTTGACAAGTATAACGGTACTTCTTGCCCTCGCACCCATGTGCAGGCTTATTATCGGAAAATCTCTACTTACACCGATGATGAAAAGATGTGGATGTATTTCTTCCAGGATAGCTTATCTGGGGCTTCCTTGGATTAGTACATGGAACTGAAGAGAGATTCTATCCGCTGCTGGAGGGATTTGGGTGAGGCCTTCTTGAGGCAATACAAGCACAATATGGACATGGCGCCTAGCCGGACTCAGCTGCAGAGTCTTTGTCAAAAATCTGGAGAAAGCTTCAAGGAGTACGCCCAGAGGTGGCGTGAGCTGGCTGCTAGAGTTCAACCCCCTATGCTGGAAAGGGAGTTAACTGATATGTTTATTGGCACACTTCAAGGTGTTTTTATGGACCGGATGGGAAGTTGCCCATTCGGTAGTTTTTCAGACGTCGTGATCTGCGGAGAGAGGACTGAAAGCCTGATCAAAGCTGGTAAAATTCAGGATGTGGGGTCCTCGTCTTCCAAAAAGCCGTTTGCTGGGGAACCTCGTCGGAGAGAGAGTGAAACTAATGCTGTTCAACACCGCCGAAATCCGAACAGAAATCAGTATCGTCAGGTTGCTGCAGTAACAATTCTGGCACCTCAACAACGTCAACAACCGCAACAACAGAGGGTTCAACCACCACAACAACAACAACAATAGCAACGTCCGTATCAGCCGAGGCAGAGGATGCCTGATCGACGTTTCGACCCACTGCCAATGACCTATGCTGAGTTACTACCTGAGTTGCTCAGACTAGGATTTGTCGAATTGAGGACTATGGCGCCGTTGACAAAAATACCACCTGGGTATGATGCCAACGTGCGTTGTGACTTTCACTCTGGTGCTCCGGGGCACCATATTGAAAACTGCAAGGCTTTCCATCATAAAGTCCAGGACTTAATTGATGCCAAAACTATCAATTTTGCTCCTGTACCGAATGTTGTAAATAACCCAATGCCTCCGCATGGTGCGCACAGAGTAAACAACATTGAAGGGGAAGAAGCTGAGGATTTGGTTGTCAATGTGGAGGATGTTCAGACTTCTCTGTCAGTTGTAAAGGGTCGTTTGTTGAATGGTGGTGTCTACCTGGGCTGTGATCGGGATTGTGTTGATTGTGCTGAGTCTGGAAATGGTTGTGAACGGTTGAGGGCCGGTATCCAGGGTTTGATGGATGAGGGTTGTTTGCAATTCAGTCGGGCTGTTAGAGATCGTGGGTCAGTGTCAACTGTCACTATCTACTTCAAACCGTCTGAAGGACGTGGTCAGAGGGTTGTGAATGCGCCTACAACTAGTGGTACGCCTGTTACCATCTCTGCACCAGTAACCGCCAGTAATCCAACTACAGTTGTCGCTCCAGTCAGAAGGGCTGTTGACAGTAGGGTCATGCCTTGGAAGTATGACAACGCCTATCGCAGCAACAGAAGGCTGAGAACCAGGTCAGACCGGTTAATCAAGCTCCCGTGACAATCATTGTGCCCAGTAAAACTCCTGTGGTTGTAAGTCCAGTTGTGGACAATGTCGGTGGACCAGGAGGTTTTACCCGAAGTGGACGGCTGTTTGCTCCACAACCGTTAAGAGACAACAATGTCGAGGCTCTTGCCAAGGCTAAGGGCAAACAGGTGGTGGTTGACGAAGAACCTGCTCAGAAGGAAGAGCCTGAGGGTTCATTCGAGAAGGATGTGGAGGAGTTCATGAAAATTATCAAGAAAAGTGACTACAAGATTGTAGATCAGCTTAATCAGACTCCGTCCAAAATTTCGATACTCTCTTTGCTTCTGTGCTCTGAGGCACATCGTAATGCCTTGTTGAAGATGCTGAATATGGCTTACGTGCCTCAAGAGATTTCCGTCAACCAACTGGAGGGTGTGATTGCCAACGTGAGTACCAGGCATGGTTTAGGGTTCACTGACCTAGACTTAACGCTAGAAGGGCGTAATCATAATAAGGCCTTGCATATCACCATGGAATGCAAGGGTGCTGTTTTGTCTCACGTGCTGGTAGACACCGGCTCGTCGTTGAATGTGCTGCCTAAGCAAATTCTGAAGAAGATATTTGTTGAAGGGGTTGTGCTTACTCCGAGTGACCTGATAGTTCGTGCATTCGACGGATCCAAACATTCTGTTTTTGGTGAAGTTACCTTGCCAGTAAAGATAGGTATGGATGTCTTCGATATCATCTTTTATGTTATGGACATTCAGCCCACCTACAGTTGTCTGTTGGGGCGTCCATGGATTCATGCAGCAGGGGCAGTCTCGTCGACTCTCCACCAAAAGCTTAAGTATGTTTGGAACGGTCAGATCGTGACCGTATGCGGTGAAGAGGATATTCTGGTGAGTCACCTGTCCTCGTTCAAGTATGTAGAGGTGGATGGTGAGATCCATGAAACCTTATGCCAGGCATTCGAGACTGTTGCTCTCGAGAGGGTGGCGTTCGCTGATCAGAGAAAGCCGGGTGCATCGATTGCGTCCTATAAGCAGGCCAAGGAGGTTGTGGACTCTGGAAAGTCTGAGAGCTGGGGCAAGATGGTGGATTTGCCTGTCAAAGAGGATAAGTTTGGAATTGGATATCAACCCTCGCAAGCGGAGCAGGGTGTGCAAGCAGGTCTGAGTACCTTTACCAGCGCTGGGCTGATGAATCACGGTGACATCTTTGCAGTCAGTAGTGAAGATGGTGACAGTGATTGTGATCTCGACAACTGGGTTCGCCCGCGTGCGCCAGGGGAGATGATCAGCAATTGGACAGTAGAGGATATAGTCCAAGTTACTCTTCAAACAGAGTAATTTTTTTTGTTTTTTCATTCTGCACAAAACCCTACGTTCTGCCCAAGACGTAGTGGTTCATTGTAGGGCCTCAGCATGTTTTACAATGATTATCATTAATAAAGGACATTTTGCAAACAATTTTGTGATCCCTGTCTTTCTATTTTTGTTTTTCATTTTTCAAAAATAATAAAAATGGCAATGTTTTTGTTTTTGTGACTTTATTGAACTCTTTTTCTAAAACAAAGCATTAAACATGCAGAAGTGATCTCACGGCATCTACTATGAACAGTTCTGTTATGGTTCAGTATGATTTCAATAATCCCATCTACCAAGCTGAAGAGGAGAGTGAGGAAGACTGTGAACTCCCTAAAGAATTGGTCAGATTGTTGAAGCAAGAGGAAAGGGTCATCTAACCTCATCAGGAGGAGTTGGAGATTGTGAATCTTGGTACTGAGGACGCCAGAAGAGATATTAAGATCGGGGTTGCTTTGAAGACAGAGGTCAAGAGCAGGTTGATTGAGATGCTGAGAGAGTATGTGGAGATATTCGCCTGGTCTTATCAAGATATGCCTGGGTTGGATACCGATATTGTGGTGCATAGGCTACCTCTCAGGGAAGAGTGTCCTTCAGTCAAGCAGAAGCTGCGCAGAACGAGTCCTGATATGGCAGTAAAGATCAAGGAAGAGGTTCAGAAGCAGTTCAATGCGGGTTTCTTGTCAGTGACAACTTATCCCCCGTGGGTGGCCAACATCGTTCCTGTACCGAAGAAGGATGGCAAAGTCAGGATGTGTGTCGATTACCGGGATCTGAATAGAGCGAGTCCGAAAGATGATTTCCCATTACCTCACATTGATGTATTGGTTGATAATACGGCTCAATTCTTGGTATTGTCTTTCATGGATGGTTTCTACACAATAACTTGCGGAAAGATAAAACATTTGAAAATCATTTTGAATGTCGAGGACACTTGAGTGTATCTTGTCCATGCAAACCCCTGGGGCATGTTGTTGTGCTGTTTTGCAGGTCGTCATCTGTGAGGACGATTCCACAGCAGATATTTCCCAAGCAAGTATGAGAGCTTTCAGAGCTATTCTCCCCTGCAGAGACATAGGTGGATAGTGCCTTCTATCCCAGCAGATCTAAGAATTGCCCATCCCCAGCAGGCCTGGAAGTGGATTTATTCCCTAGTGAATATTTCCCCAATTGAGTTCCCCACTGAGTTGGAAGGATGTGGTATCCCTAGCGGAGGTATCAGTGGGAATGGTGTGGATTCCCCAGCAGTCTGTTTGAAGTACTGCTATCCCCAGCGTGGTCGTGAGCGTTTATCCCAACAGGTTTGCGGATGTATTTCTCCAGCATGGTCTGGTATATTACTTTCCCCACCAGAGTTATGCTCCTCCTCAACATGATCTGGTGTGTTATCCCCAAAAGAGTTGCTTTCCCTAGCAGATCTCCCGAGTAGAGGTTTGTGTTGATGGTTTTCCCCAGCAGGTTCCCCGAGTGGATCAGGTCAGGTGAAGATTATCTCCAGCAGAGTTTATCCTACCTGTGGATTGGTTGAGTTTTCCCCAGCGGAGTAGCATTTATTTCCCAAAGCAGAGTTTATCCTACCTGTTGGTAACTCTCCCTAATGAAGTCGCCTTATTTTTCCCCCAGTGGAGTCGTATTGATGGTTCCTCAGCGCAGTCACCTTGTTTATTCCCCAGCTAGTTGTATTGATTGTTTCCCCAAGCGGAGTCCCCGAGTGGATTGGGTCTTATGAAGGATGTCCCCAGCAAAGTATATCCTTTCTCCAACAACTGTGTTATTTCTCCAGCACGAGTGAGAAGTCAGTGCTCTCCCCGCAGAGTATTCCTCAAGCAGAGTCTCCCCACAGAGTTGGAGTATCTGATCAGTTTGGCTCCCCGGCGGAGTTCATCATTTTGCATTTGGCATGTAGTAATCATTGCATCCTCAAAAATGCGTAGCATTTCCATTCAATATGAAGCATTACGCCATAGAAAAATTCAAACATATGCATTCATGTGGTGAAACCTAATCAGACCATATCCCCGGCAGAGGCGGATCATTGTTCAACATCTGTCAGCACGTTTGCTACAGTTGCTCCTGACAGCATTCAGGATTGATACTTCCCCAAAGAGGTTTATTTCCTCATCCGTTGGTGAAAGGAAAGCCTGCCTCTCCCCAGTGAGATCCCCAGCAAGTGTTTAGCCTTGCCCTGACATATGTAGATGTCATCCTGTCATGTCAGCACCCGCGTGAGTTATTTCTTTGGTGTCGGTAAACACCATCTTTCGGTGTCGGTAAACATCGAGTCCTTCCCAGTCATTCGTTAATGTCTGGTCGTCTTTCTTTGGTGTCGGTCAACACCATTCTTTCGGTGTCGGTAAACATCGAGTCTCGCACAGTCATCCGTTGATGTCTGGTCTTCTTTTGATGTCGGTAAACATCATCTTTCGATATTTGTAATACCCTTAACCCTCCCCAGAGGTCACCTCTCCGTTGGTTTCGATAAACGTTGAGTTTTTTCTATTCGTCCGTGATCGTCTAGTTGAATTATCCCCAATAAGAGTCACCTCTCCGTTGGTGTCGATAAACGTTGAGTTTTTTTCCTATTTGTCTGATGATGTATAGTTGCATATTCCCCACAGATCATTTGTTAATGCCTGTTGACTCCCCAAGCAGTTCACCTCTCCGTTGGTTTCGATAAACGTTGAGTTTTTCCCAGTCGTCCGTTGACGTTTGGTTGAGTTATATTTTCTCTCCCCAGAAGAGGTCACCTCTCCGTTGGTTTCGATAAACGTTGAGTTTTTCCCAGCCGTCCGTTGACGTTTGGTTGAGTTATATTTTCTCTCCCCAGAAGAGGTCACCTCTCCGTTGGTTTTGGTAAACGTTGAGTTTTTCCTATTCGTCCGTCGATGTATAGTTGTACCCTTCCCCTCAGAGTGACCTCTCCGTTGGTTTCGATAAACGTTGAGTTTTTCCTATTCGTCCGTCGACGTATAGTTGTACCCTTCCCCAAAAGAGGTCACCTCTCCGTTGGTTTCGATAAACATCGAGTTTTTCTCATTCGTCCGTTGACGTCTGATTGTATATCTTATTCCCCAGTCATTCATTAATGTCTGGTCGATCCCCGGTCAGAGTTCCCCAGTAGAGTCGTCGGTAAACGTCCTGTCTGGTCACCTTTCTCCGTTGGTGTCGATAAACGTCGAGCTTCTCCTTCTCCGTTGGTGTCGATAAACGTCGAGCTTCTCCCGTTCGTCCGTTGACGTCTGGTCGAGTATTTCCCAGTCATCTATTGATGTCTGGTTACCTCTCCGTTGGTTTCGATAAACGTCGAGTTTTTCCTAGTTGTCCGTTGACATCTAGAGGTATTTCTTCCCCAGTAGGGTTACCTCTCCGTTGGTTTCGATAAACGATGAGTTTTCCCTATTCGTCCATTGGCGTCTAGTGGTAATTTGCTTCTCCTTCTCCGTTGGTGTCGATAAACGACGAGCTTCTCCCGTTCGTCCGTTGACGTCTGGTCGAGTCTTTCCCAGTCATCCGTTGATGTCTGGTTACCTCTCTGTTGGTTTCGATAAACGTCGAGTTTTTCCTAGTTGTCCGTTGACATCTAGAGGTATTTCTTCCCCAGTAGGGTTACCTCTCCGTTGGTTTCGATAAACGATGAGTTTTCCCTAGTCGTCCATTGGCGTCTAATGGTAATTTCCTTCTCCTTCTCCGTTGGTGTCGATAAACGTCGAGCTTCTCCCATTTCGTCCGTTGACGTCTGGTCAAGTCTTCCCATTCATCCGTTGATGTCTGGTTACCTCCCCGTTGGTTTCGATAAACGTTGAGTTTTTCCTGGTCGTCCGTTGACGTCTAGTTGTGATTTCTATTCCCATTCATCGTCTTTCGATGTCTGGATGCGGATGTACCTTTGAGAAAAAGAATCAAAGTCCCCAGTAATAAGTATCGGATCCCAGTTGAAGTTACTGTTGGATCCCCGCAGAGTGCAAATTTCTACGGTTCTTCGGTATTCAATCCCTGTTTACCCTGAAAGTCTGACAGCCGATGCTCTCATCCGTTCGGGTTCCCAGCTGATTGAATAGGGGCAGCTGTAGCACCTCAAATTTGCACCTCCCATTTTGTACATGCATTTCATTTTAAGTCATTAGCATTGCATTGTCCACTGCATAGCATTGCATTGTCCATTGCCAAGTCATCAGTCCATCAGTCAAGACTAGTCAGGAGATCCAGTTGTGCAAGCAAGCAAGTGCATTTCCTATTGAAGCAAAGACCTAGGATTGGTTCATTGAGTTCATATGACCTAAGGATCATTTTGAAGTGGTTTGGTCAAGCATTGGATGTTCAGAAGTCATCAGTCATTGCACAATGCATCTGAAACCCTAGAAAGTCAACCAAAGTCAATTGTGCATTCAATCATGGATTTGAAGGTGGGAGATGGTTAGAGAGGCCTCATTCATGTCCATACAAGTCTCATTTGACATTTCAAACATCAACAATGAAGAATTTGAGGTCAAATGAAAAGTTTCCAAAAATAGTAAGTGACCTGTAATTTGAAATTGCCAAAAATGGAAAGGTTTTCTCCTCAAGTTTACATCATCAAGCAAGCTTCAAATGAAATTTTGTCCAACATGAAAGTTGAAGATCTTGCTCTCACCTTTCCAAAAAGTCCAAGAACATGAATTTCTCATGTATGGTTGAGAAGATATGGATCAATCCTTGTCAAATGAATTTGAACTTCACAAGTGCATAACTTTTGAACCAAAAGGCCAAATGGAATGGTTCTTTTTGCAACATTCTTGTTTTAACATGAACTATCCAATTCATGCATCACATATCATGCATTTCCATCACAAAATTTTTGGCATTTTCATTTGAATTTTGGAGGGAAATTCCAAATTCAAAAATTATGCATTGCCTTTACATTTTTCCACTTGCACTTGGTCTTAAACAGCATTTGGAGTGAATTGAGCACAAAAATCGTGCACTGTAGCATTCATTTCATGCATGAGGGTGCATTGGACAATTTGCACTTACACCTTGGATTTCACTAATTCCAATTGCATTTTCCTAATTATGATTAGGAGCATCATTAGCAGCTCATATATAAACATAATCATAACAGAAAACAGGGTTAACATTTCATTTTGCTCAGATCTAGATCTCATTCACCCATCTTCACATTTTTTTCTCTCAACTTTTCTTCAATTTTCTTCACAAACATTGCTTTGATCTTCATTAATCTATGATCCACAAGCATTTTTGAGCTGGATTGAAGCAAGATTCGAAGGATTACATGCATATTTGAGGACTGTTGAAGATAACCTCCATCAATGGCAGTTGGAAATTCTAGCTAGATCGTGCAAGATCAACCTCCAAACCTTCATCCAAATCATCGTCCAAGAGCTAAAGAAGGACTGTTTGGACATTACAAGGCTTGAAAGCAGCAAATCCAGTTCTGCACTTCAATTAAGGTCAGAAATCGATTCTCATAATTCGTGAAATTGATGTATGCATGTTGTAGATCTTTCTTAGGTGATTAATCTGAGCTTTGTTCCATGAAATTCCATGAAGAAATGACTTAGTTCTGTTGATTTTAAGTTTGATACACAAAACTTATCTTGCTCGATCCAGGCATGTTGGTGAGAGTTAGGTCAAATTGAGTTTAGATTAGTAATGTGCGTGGAAAGACGAAGCCAATGATGTATTCAGTTTTAATTTCTGTGCATGAGTGTTCTTGAGCATATGAACGCGTATGAACATGTTGAAGGAGCTAGGGTTTCTGTCCAGAAACCTGTTTGATCTTGCTAGCTCGTGTTTTGCATGCGTTTTGTTGTTTGCCGCCATGTACTGGTCCACGTGTGACTGGCGTGGCAAGTTGGTTGGACGAGATTGATTCCCAGCGCCACATGTGCTTAAGTGAAACGGCGTGTTTCACTTAAGAAGCGCCACTTTCAAATTGCAACACGGTTCGAACCTTGCCGTGTGCATTTCCAAACCAGGCCTTTGCATTTTATTCCTTTGTTCACCATGCCGTTCATGTACATGCTTCCATGTTTTTTATTTTTTTCATTCATTCAAAAATTCATATCTCCATGAATAATGATCCAATTGAGATGAGATTTTTTTCACTTTGTTCCTTATGATGTCTACTATTTTATGAGATTTTTTCCAAAAATTGTGCACGGTTGGAATTTAATTTTGCTTAGGGAATGTTCACATGTGTGCTAGCTTGTACCTTGCTTGCCATTTGCTTCATGAAATGATGGATATTGGTCCAATGCTCTTGAAACTTTGCATGCTTAAAATAGACATCTTGCTGGTCATTTTGGTGTAGAGTTTGTATTTTTCTCATTTCTGGTTGTTGAGATATGATCTGCTTAATGTAGGTGTGACAAAGTGTGTCACACCATTGCTTGCTCAACTTGAGGATTTTCTTTACCACGCCTATTAAATGCCAATTGATGAGATTTCTTTCATGATGCTTCTTCTGGATGTTAGGATTGATCATGAATTTTCCTAGATTTTTTGGATTGATTTCTGATTTGTTTGGTATTTTTCTTGCTGGTTGACCATTTGTGGACTTTTTGATAGTCATGAACTTCAATGATTTGTGAAAGGCTTGATGATTATCATATGAACTTGAAATTTGGTACATGGATTCTAGACACTTTGAAGTTTGTTTTGGCTTTGGTTTGAGACATTTATCATGTTTGGATTCTGTTTTAGGCTTGTGTGAAGTTGAGGAAGCATTTTGTGCCCTAATTGAGCTTGTTTATGCTTACCTTGCCTTATGGAATTTATTTGCCATGTTTAGACTTGTCCAAATGCCTTGATTTTTGGTGTGTTGATCATTTGATGTGTGCTGTTTAGCCATGATTTTTCTTGGGTTATTGAATTATGTTTGAGTTGATGTGGATTGGTTTATTCTGTTTCCTTCTATGAGCTTTGAACTTGCATGCTTTGCGTTATATGCTTTGTGAAATGTAATTGGTTGATGCTATTGATATGAGACCACTTGGATATTGTTCTTAATTGATTAAGCTTGATTCTTGCCAATTTTCATGTTCTGTTTTGAATTATTTCTCCCTCTTTGACCCTAGGCCTTGCCCTAGTGGTTTGCTTCTCATGTTTGAGCTTGGTTTGCAGGTTAAGAAGCATATGGCTATGAGGGAATTGATTCACATTGCTTGAGTTGACCATTTGGTTTATCTTGACTAACCATGACTTGTTTTATAGGTTGCTTTTAGCTCATTTGAATTGAGCTTGTGGCTTGCACATTGGTGCTTGATGCATTGCTTTGCTTGTTTGTCAGAGTTGTCTGTTGACTGTTGACCATTAACTGTTTGACTTTTGGATTGTATACTGATTGTGTTGGATTGTTTTCAGGTACCTTAGTTGCTATAGTTCATTGTGAACTTGCTTTTGCTTTGCTTGATAGCTTGAGCATTGAGGTATAATGCCACTAACTCCATGTAGTCTGGAAGACCTGTCCTGTTACTTGGGCAGGCACCTGTCTGAAGTCCTCCTTAAGAGGCAATGCTTGTGATTATTTATATTTGTGCCAAGCAGGAAAAGACCTTTGATAAGGCAATTGGCAGATAAAAGAGATGTGTAGTCCATCTCCTGCTATTCAGTTGAGTCATCCCTTTGCTCACACACCTTGTGTTGATGCATTGTGGATAATAGCCCAAGATCTTTGTTGTGTCAGTCATGTGGATAGAAGAGTTCATGCTTTATGAACTCCCACACCTTCTATTTGAGTCAAGCTCTCCCAGGCCAAGGATAAGAGCTGTGAGGCACACCCCTCACTTCCCATTTCATCTGCTTCACCCTAACTCTCAATGTTAGGTTTAAGAGCTAACATCACCCTGTTACAGTGGCTTGTTTGTCGAGGTTGACATGACCCCTCGACTAAAGCTTAACCTTGTGTGAGCCCACTTTGTTTGTATATAGTGTGTGCTATTTGTGTGTATGCTTGCTCTTGTGCTTTGCCTGTGCTGTTTAGGATAGCTTGCTCCCTGTGCAAGTTAGATAGAAACTTCAACCTAGGACCATGGTGAATTTGCATGATAACTATTAGGCTCGAGTTAGTCTCCCTTATAGTTTGTCATTTCCCAGTCTCTGGTTAGGTTAGAAGTCCTTTGTCCCTGGGTAGGGGAACTACGTCGCCCTGATCCTCATACCAGATGAGGTACGTAGGCAGGAGATGAGCTGATCTCTCCGGGCGCCCTTTTTGTTTTGTCCCTTGTGTGAGTTGGAGTTTGACATAAGTCCAGCGATTGGCAGTCGGCTTCCTTTGTGTTTGTTGGTTGTAGGGGTGTTCGCGGTGCGGTTTTGGCGATAAAAATCATCCGAACCGCAAGAGAAAAAAGCATGCGGTTTGGTTTGGTTCGGTTGGCTTTTAGAAATAAAACCAAACCAAACCAAACCAAACCAATGCGGGTTGGTTTGGTTTTTTATAATATTTTTATTATGCCATACATACACCTATAGAGAACAACATACATAACTTTGTATTTAGTCATTCATACATGACTAAATAACATCAAAACTCATCATATTTAGACAAAAATGTTTCATTCAATATACAAAAAATTAGATTAGACAAAAGTGAAATAAAAAACAAATATAAATAGTAGCATAAAATAATATCGAAGACATTATAATAAAACATAAAAAATATATGAGATTAGAGATTAGAGAAGATGAAAAAAAGAACATAAGAGATGCGAGATTGAGAAGAAAGGTGCGATAAAAATATAATTAAAAGAGAAAATAGTAACATAAAAGATGAAAAATAAAGAACATAAGAGATGACTTATTATAGTAGAATAGGCGAAACCTACATGGAAAAGAAGACAAGAAGAATGTGTGATACTACTATGAGAGATTTAAGAAGGTTGAAATTGAAACCCTAAACGTGAGTAAGAGAAAATCGTTTGTAATTGTAAGGTTAAGGCATACTAGGTTTGATGTTTTGGTTGGATGTGGGATAAGTAAAATTTGAGTTGTAACATAATGCAGTTTGGTTTGGTTTAGTTCGGTTTGTAAAATACAAACCGCAAACCAAACCAAACCGTGCGGTTTTATTAAAAAATGACCCAAACGAATCCGAACCAAATGCGGTTTTTTGCGGTTTCGGTTTGGTTTGGTTTGGTTTGCGGTTTTCTATTGGGTTGGTTTGGTTTTAAACACCCCTAGTTGGTTGTGTTGTTGGAGTCTGACATAAGTCCAGCGATTGGCAGTTGGTTTCCAGTGTGTGTGTGTTTGTTTCGGAGTCTGATGTAAGTCCAGCGATTGGCATTCGGTTTCCATGTTTGCCTCTTTGTGTGGAGTCTGACATAAGTCCAGCGATTGGCAGTCGGTTTCCTGTTTGTGGTTTTGTTTGGCGTCCGTTAGCCGAGCTACGAGTGCTCTGATTCTTCTTTAGTCCGAGAAGATACGTATGCATAGGACGCGACATCCTAGCGAGCACGTTTCCCCTTGTCCCGAACTACGTCGACTCTGATGTCTGTGCCTCACAGACTACGTAGGCCCAGGATGCGATATCCTGCCGAGTTAGTTTCTTTTGTTTTCCGTGTCTCTTTCAGCCAGTGTTTGATGTTTGTTTGAGCAGCGTTTAGCAACCTTTATCCTTCCTTTTGTGCGTGGATCCCGTCGAGTACGACGGATGCGTAGGGGTGTTAATACCTTCCCTTCGCATAACCGACTCCCGATCCCACTCTCTTTGGTCGCGAGACCATGTCTTTTCCAGGTTTACTTCGAGCGTTTCCTTTCCCTCCTTTGGGATAAATAACGCACGGTGGCGGCTCTGTTGTTTTGTTTTCCCGCCGGTTTTTCGCGTAATGCGACAAAGACTCATTGTCCATCACTAAGGATATAGGAGAGTATTACATCTACCTCAAGGATAACTCAAACCTAATAGCTAAAGGTTATGAAAAAGTGATTTAAGAAAGTGGCCATTGAAACCACAAAAGCATTTGAATGGGTTATATTTACTAATGAAAAGTATTTACAAAAATGGTCAAACTTGACTTAGAAGTTCAATTCAAAATAAATGTTATGAAAAGAAAGTTCGAAAATCAAAAGCATAAGGCTTAGGTTTCTAATGTTGAAAACAAGTATTAGATGCTTGCACAAAAGTTTGGCTTGGGTTAGAGTGGGGAGAAGAAGAAGAATGGCTAAGATCCTAAGCATACAAGAGGTAAGGGACAAGAAGTGAAACCACAAATGGAGTTCCTCTCTTGAGATCATATTGATGATCCAAGTAGCTCCCATCCTTTGGAATAAGCAAACACATAAGCATAAACTCAAGCAATCAACAATCAAATGAACTCTTGGAAGATCCCTCTCTCTTAGAAGCTCATGGCAATGGTTCCTCAATTTGGCTCAATGTTGGAATCCCTAGCACAAAAACACACACATCAAAAGGTTCTATTAACAATCAAAGAATGGACAAGAGGGAGTTTAGAATATGGTCCTTTCAATGTTCATCCTTAAGCTTTAAGCATTCTAAAGGCATGAGGCCTAGTTTCTCTTTGACATTTAAGCACTCTAAAGGCATGAGGCCTAGTTGCTCTTCAAACTCCATTTGCTTGGGTAAAGTCCTAAAGTCTAAGTCCATTTTGTCCAATTCTTCACATTTGGTTCACAACAAACAGACAAACACAAGCACACAAGATATATGTATACACAATTATATGCTCAAGTAAGCAAAAGGCAAATGGCATTAACATAAACATGTGCTCCAATGAACAAAGGAAAAAGCAAATGAATAATATGTACAAGAATGATAAATTGCATAAATGTAAAGTGCAAAAAGTAAATGTTAATGGTTAATGGTTAGTGTTAGTAGTTAGTGTGCCATAAGGCAAATTTAGCGCTATGTTAAGCAATCGTAATTGGACTTATGTAGAAGTCACAACTATCTGAGGTCGGTCAATAATAATGTAGGCAACAACACAAGTTAGAAATCTTGATTAGTGAACCAAGTTCCAACAACTTGCCATGCCAAAAAGAAAAAAGAGAATTGATCTTGTATTGGTTTAAGTCCTTTGCATGATTTAGGAAGCAACCTATCCTTAATGCAAAGCCATTCACTTGATCCTTTGGTCAAGATGAATTAGATTTGAATCAAGGAAGATTAAACCTCCCTAATCAATGCTAACTTATCAACCTTCAACTCATTGATCAAAAAGAAGAAAGAAGAAGAAGAAGATGAATAATGGATTATGAAATGGAAGGATTAAAATGCATAAGGTGAAATAAAATGTACCAATCCATGTGTGTTGACCAAATGACATTGAAAGTCAAAGTCAAACAATGAGAAACCAGAAATGGGATGAAGATTGGAGGTCAAACAATAGCAAAATATTTTTGGCATTTTTAATATCAAAAATACACTTGAATTAAAAATAAAAGAAAGGTCAAACTTCAAAATCACTTCAAATCAACCTTGAAAGGTCCAAGTGATTTATCCCAAGTTCAACAAGGTCAAACAAAGTTTGACAAAAAATTTCAGCATTTTTAAAAGTCAGAAACTATTTTTAGTCAATTAAAAATGAATAAGAATAATCTAATTGAACTAAAATCTCAAATCAATTAAAAAATTGATGAGAATATTTTTCATAGATCCATCATCATTCAAATAGGTTAGGAAAATATTTTTGATTTTTTGAATATCAAAAACTATTTAAAATGAATTAAAAATAACCAGAAAAGAGAAAATTCACAAAAAATATCAAATGACAAAATAAAAAATATTAAAAATCATTTTTAGAAACTAGAATTTATTTGGAGAAGAATGCAATTGGTCCCATATTTTTTGGATTTAAAATGAAGAAGATATGAATTTTTGAAATAAAAGAAATAAAATCAGAAAATAGGAAAATCAAAAAAACAAGGAGCGTCTGATCAAGCCTCATTAATTGACGTGGCTGATCAAACGCTCCAGATGCGCGCTTCCATGGTAGGCTTCAATCCACGCGTAACACAATGAATTATTAAAAGTCATAAGATCCAAAGGCTGGGATACAAACTGGAGATCAGATCCAATGGTCCACAATCCATCTGGCAAAGGGACGGTGACCGGAGCCACCGTCTTCTCCGGTGAGCATGAAGATTCCGGCCAAAATTGCAGACAATAAAAACTTAACCAAATGAAGCGATCCTCATATCATTGGAAAGCTGGAATGATGTACATCATCCCTGTACCACTGGTTTCTCCTCTAGATCCTCATAGAGAGAGAAAGTCATGGTGTTCATACTGAACTTCATGGATTTTTAACAATTGAGCACTCAAAACAATTGCCTCTATGAAGAGGACTTCAGCCAACACAATATCCAAGCAAATAGATCAAGAAATAGTGAGTTTCGAAGAAAAAATCAGTTAGAGAGAACCTTTGAATGGTGGTGATCTGAGCTTGCTTCCTTGCTTCCTTTGGCCAAACAGAGCTTCAATGGATTATGAGAGAGAGGTCTAGGAACTTTAGATCTAGTGTAGGTGTTTAATTGGCTGTATTGTATGGTAAAACACTAGCTGGATTCTAATGTCTTGACTGATGTCATGACATGCTGTGGAGATGTTTGTTTGACTGCATTGTATGTTAGAATATCTAGTTGTACTCTGATGTCTTGGTTGATGTCATGACATTTTGAGTAGTGTACTGCAGGATTAGCTAATACAGGATTTATTGAATATCAAACTGGATGTTATGACATTCGTCCCTGTCAGTAGATACTGAGGAATAGAACAGGTGGTGTTCTACTATAACTCAGTATTTATTATCAGTCTGCCTATCAAGAGGATAACAGACCTGATGTAAATCTCTATGTGTGAATGTCAAATTGGACGTTTTGACATTTATTATTGTACGCTGATACTGAAGCATGGACAGATTGATTCTGTACAGTACAACAAATTGTACAGTCTGTTTTCAGGAAAAACAGACTTAGCATATGGTCCTTGATTTGGATGTCAAACTGAATGTTGTGACATTCATTCCTGACAGCGTATGCTATATTGTAGGTTGTTTAGTTTTTCTGTTTCAGCATTTTTCTCAGGCTATTCTTCAGGGATTCAACAGCTAAGAGAAAATTCAGGAAACCAACAACCAAGCTACAATTAATGAACCTAACAAATAGCCTATTTGTTAGTAACCTAGATGTGGAATTTAGGGGAACTCGCGTGACCTTAATTTCAGGAAAATACAAGTACAAGGCCCAAGTGCTGCAATATAAAAGGATGGCAATCCTTCATTCAGAACTGGGGATTTGAGGCGTGAAGATTTAGTGTGTTCATCATACTTCACTGCTGTATTTTTGTGTCTTGTATTAGACGTATCTTGTAAGCCAAGCCATTATCACGTAGATGATTGCTTTGGTATAGGGTGTTCATTGAGTTGTAAGTGTTGTGTCACTCTAAGCTTTTAAGCGTGAGTGCTGTGTATCTTGATTAAAGCTGTTAAGCACAATCAAGAGTTGTTTGAAGTGTGACTTCATAATTGTCTTTAATATTGATTAAAGGTAGTAATCACTGAGGTGATTGAGGGGGAGTGAGTAGGAACTCTGATCTTAGTGTAAGATTGAAATTGCATTGGGTAGGGATTAAGTGAAGAGTTGTAAACGGGGGAGTTTAGCTTTGAATTAATACTACTAATAGTGGATTTCCTCCCTGGCTTGGTAGCCCCCAGACGTAGGTCATATTGGACTGAACTGGGTAAACAATTACTTGTGTTATTTACTGCACTTACTTTTAAGTTCTGCATAATTCTTGTCTGTGCTGAATTGGATGTCATAACAACCCGTGTGACATCGAAAGTCTGATAACTAGAATTTCATCTAGAAATTCAACCTGATTTAGTTGAATTTCATATCTGAGAAATTTGAATGAAAATGAAATAGTTCCTTTGGTGAGAGGTTTGGTTTTTAATTCAGCAGCATTTCAGGTTGATTCATGGATCCCAATTGCATGGAATGGTGCTTCTATTTATAGCCAAGCATGGTGCAAGCAATGAGAAATCTGTGTGTGCATGGCAAGTGGATACTCTTTGCATGGGCTTGCATGATCATGTAGAAGGCCCAAATTCAATACCAAATGCAATCTGAAGTATAATTGAGCTGAAATAGACGTGTAGTTGGCAATGCATAGGCTTGTATAATGAGTTCCAACATGTTATGCACAATTATGCCTAAAACTTCTCCTCTTTGAAAATGCCATTTGCTAAATCCAAACATGAGCATGTGAGTAATGGTTGGAAAGGTCTTGATGTAAGGAACAAATGTTATGTTGGGAAAAAATCCATTTGAAGTGTGGAAATTAGTGAATTTTGAGTTTAAAGTGTAAGGTGCAAAACATGCAAAGGTGAGGTTTCCAAATTTGGCCAATGTTCAAGCCCCTTTATTTTGATGATGCAAGCCTCAAATGAAAATACCTTCAATATAAAAGTTGTATATATTCTCAAGACAATCAAAATTGACTTAAATTTTGCATCATTTCGATTTTTGATGAAAGAGTTATGGGCACTTGAAGTTGGATTTTTTTGCCTTTCAATGCATTTGGTCCAAAGTGACCTATAATAGTTTGCATTATCACATGTATTTCCTTTGAGATTTTGAAATTTTGTTCAACATAACATTTGACGAAGACATCTTAAGCTTTCCAATGAATTTGATCCCACCTCAAAATCATAAAAAATGAATGAGCTATGTTCTTGGGAAGTTGACCCAAAATTAGGGTTTCAGTCAAAATGACCTATAATGTCTTGGAATGGATGATAACCTTCCAAGATTCAAATAAATTTTTGATGAACATGAAAGTTGTTCATATTGTCCTTAGTAACATTGTTTCTTTTAGGATCATCTCCATTTGATCAACACATGAAAAGTTAGGTCTCAGTGCATTTCAAAATAGTCAGATGAATTGACTGATCAACTTCTCAAGTCCATGACTCATATCTTGATGAATTGATGATTGAGGACACTCAAATAAGTTCAAATATGCATGAAATGATGAATTAAGTAACTTCCCTTGATTATATTTGATCATGGGCTGAGGTTGCTTCATGAGCAAGGCATTGTGGTACACAGATGAATTAGGGTTTCTTTGAGAAACAAAACCTCAAAACCTTTGACTTGCTTTGATCAAAAATGATGAATTGAGATACTAGGGAGGCATATTTGATGAATGAGAGCTTTGGGAACCATTACCATGCTTGCTTTCATCTTCTCTTGGCCATATCTCTGCACAAAAGATCTCCTTGAAGCTCTTGACCTTGTGATTGCTCAAGCTATAAACAAAGGATGTTAGTGACATATTTTTGTGCTTTTGGTTAGCAAAAATGAGAAACGCAATAATATACAATTCAAGCATGCTTGGTGATCTCAAACCACTCACAAGGAGGTCCCACCCAAAGGCAAAGGGAACCAAGATGCTCATGATCCTTGAGGCTTTGCAAATGCAATCTAATGATGCCATGAGGGATCTTAGGGCCAAAATTGGGGTCTTACACTTACTCTTCATCTCGCTATTTGTATATTGATATTGCTTGATTCTAAAGTCCAAGGGAAATTTGGGTTTCTATATGATATTCTTGTCTATTGGATTGTCGCCCATTAGTCAGATCTTTTCAACTCGTAACTTTTAAATTTATGCTTAGGATTAGTCTCTTCATCTCCTTCCCAATTCTTTAATTTCAAAATCTCTCCCCCTTTTTTCAAATTTTCTTTGCTTGTGTCTTTTTCTAAACTTTGACCATATTGCAAATTAGAAACTTTGGCCTTATGCCATTGCATTTTAAACCCATTTTGTTAATCAAACTTGTAAATGAACTTAACTATACTTGACTTAAAATTTCAAAAGACAAAAATAACTAATACTCATTCAAACCTTTTTAGGCCTTTTGTGCCTTGGTTAAACTCAATTTTTTGTTAAAAGCTCCTCATTCACTTTGAAATTGATACCACGAACTACGAGGTTTTGATCCCTCATTTTTATGTTGGTACGTAGGTACAAGTCCAAAGGTCTTGTCAAACACAAAAATATAATTAATGAATTCTTTCCTCATCCCTCCACTCTATTTATTGCAAATATCATTTTGTACAAAAACACATATGCACACAAGAAAGGGCTCCCTAGGAGTACCTAGGACACTTTGGGTGCTAACATCTTCCCTCTGTGTAACCAACCCCCTTACCTGTAATCTCTGTCATTTTATTAGTTTTGATTTGAAAACTTCTTATCTTTTGGGCTTTGTTCGTACTTTTCCCTTTACCCTTGGAAACAATAAAAGTGCGGTGGAGACTCTGGTTTTATTGACGTCTAGCTTATCCATAGCTTGATGGTTATGAATTTACCACTACAGTTATGAATTGAGCTAAACCTCTTGCCTTCAAGATTATTCATACATTCATATAATCAACATCAACAACAACAATTTAATTCAGAATTTTCAGAGTCGATTCTTGAAGAGGAGGAGTTCGTAGTAGAAGTAGAAGATTAAAGGTTCGACGTAGCATACCTCTAGTTTTCACATCATCTTTTTCATCTCCAACGCCAAATTCCAAGAACAAAGCTCCGTTCTTGCAGGTCGGTGAAATTTTATCCTTGTTTGTTTGCTGAATTTTTGATACCACAATGTAGCTTATGTAGTGGAAAACCAAAACCCCAAGGTTTGGTGGTTTGATTCTCCTCCATCCCTATTTAATTTTAGATTTTGCGCTTAGTGTTCTTGACTTTATTGACTCAATTTCCAGAATTTATTAACTTGTAGTTAGAATAGATGAGAGATTAGGATAGAAGAGGTTGAGAGGAGTAGGAAGTTAGTGTTTTTTCTTGATTTCGGCCAACTCCGCCGCCTCCAGCGCGGTGGTGCCGGAGTTTCGGTGATGGTTCCTTTTTGACATGAAAATTGGAAGTCGATGTGTAGAGAAGACAAAATGGATTGCCGAATTTTTTACATTCCCCTTTGCAAATTCTGTTGGGCTTAGCCATTAAGCCCAATATTTTGCTTTCCACACCCTTGTTTCAATAGATGCTAACCATATTGAATCCAACAACATTTCTTTGTATTTTAGGATTATTTTGTTGGGCCCAAAGCCCCTATTGCTGAATTCGGGACTCTATGTTCAGGTTCTGCACCTCTTTCCTTGGGCTTGTTTATGACCTTAGGATTATTAGATTAAAATTTTTAGAAATTTTGAGTTTTGATTAATATTAGAATGTTGACAATTAGTTTTAATTATATTTTTTAGGAAATTAGAACTAATTAGATTTAATTGATTTTCATTAGGATTGCATGATTGAAATCTAATTCAATATCAATATTATTGTGAAATGACCTTTTTCCCTTAAGGGTTTATTTTGTTATTTTTACCATAACAAATGCATGCTCCCTTAGGATAAATTTTGACTTAGGATTCTAATTAGTTTTAAATTAAGTTTTAACAATTGCATGCTCCCTTAGGAATAGCCTTTGAATTCAATTCTAACCCTTAGAGTAGGATAAATCATAGCTTTAAAATTAATTCAAACCTTTCAATTCAAGTTGATCAAAAGAAATTTTGATCAACTAAATCCTTTGATCTTGTATAATTGCACAGTCTAATTCAAGTGATCAAAAGACCCTTGATCACTTGATAAGACTTCTTCTATAAGTTATGGAGCTCGAAGCCTCAAGTCATACTCTCAATCAAGGCATCCCCGGTCATACCAAGCAGTGGGTTATACAAGGCACATCAAAGGTGGTTCTTCAAGAGCTTGTTAAATCTAAGTTAGAATTGTGTGGCATGAGCCTTAAGAAATAGAGAACGAATGAGAGTGGAGAATTCCAATAACTCATTCTGAATAGCTTTAGGTATGGGACACTTGACCCAGTTGCTCATCGTATTCACCTTTATTCATAGACTTTAGCACAATACAAATCATATGATTGGCAAGTCTCTCCCTTCATAAAGCAGCAGTGCAACAAACAAAAGGATATCACCAACGACTTATCAATCACAATTCAAGTCGTACGGCATGAGCCTTAAGCAATAGAGAATAAATGAGAGTGGATAATTCTATTAACTCATTCTGAGTATCTTTGGGTACGGGACGCTTGACCTAGTTACTCATCGTATGCACCTCTATTCATAGACTTTAGTGCAATTCGAATCAAACGATTGATAAGGTCTTCATCATTACAAGAAACAACAAAGATTCTTCTCCAGCAACTTGGAAGTTAGGATGATAATTACACATTACGAGCCTTAAGTAGTAAAGAAGGGATAAGAATGGAGAATTCATACCCTCATTCTGGATATCCTTGGGTACGGGACGCTTGACCCAGTTGCTCATCGTATACACCTTTACTCATAGACTTTAGTGTGGTTCTTATCAAGTAACTATCAAGTCTCTTCATATTCAATCAATCACTTCTTTTGCCTCAATCATCTTGTTGTCAGTCCTAGTGGGCTGAACTATGAAAGCTCTGATTTTCTCATTGCACGATGAGAATACGTAGGTAGGAGAAGCCAGATTCTTCGTGAACTACCCTATTTATCTAATCCTTCATTCTTCATTCATAAATCAAGACCATCTTTTTGGGATCAAATATACTTCTCCTTGGACTCCTTGTACATCCTTTTAGGCCGATATAACACAGTCCACCTCATAAATCAAGAGCTGTTTGGATCGTCCCCAAACATTTAATTCATTCTTTTTTGGCTAAGGCGTTGATTTTCTCTTTGGTTCAGAGTTTATCTCTTTCATGGATCCAAGATACCATTCATCTTTGATCTCAAACTGTTTATTCTCCAGCCAGTGATACATTGTTCCCTATACCATATAGTAGTGCAATCATTCCTTGAAGTGGTGTTTGTCTTGTGAGACCCCGTTGCTTAGACAAATATCTCTCTCTTTGTTCCGTGGCAGTTAACCTCTGAAATTGGGTTTGTCTTGTGAGTCCTCGTTGGTTAGACAAATACCTTGTGTTACCCTTTTGTTGGTGCAAGTCATACTTTTCATCACTTTCAATCTTTTTCCTTTGTTCTCGTGGTTCGACGAACTACAAATGCTCTGACTTTCTCATTGTACCATGAGAATACGTAGGCACGAGGATGCGAACCCTTGGCGATCATACTCCTAATTATTCCTCCCGCCTTAGGGCACCATTCATATCTTTCATGATTTATCATCTACTTTCAATCATTAAATTGTTCACCCTAGTGACATATTGTTTATTTGAAACCGAATATAGTTTTCTGTGGAATTCCATATATACCCTTTTAGGACGATATAGCGGCAGTCCGCATTTGTACTTAGAGTTGTTTGGACTGTACCTAGACATTTTATTCCTTCTTTTTTGGCTAAGACGTTGTTTCCCTCTATGGTGAAAATTCCATTTCTCTTATGGATTCTAATACACCTTTACCTTTGGTTTCAAAGTATACATTTCCAGTCACTTGTTAACAAACTCTTCATTTCTGTGACTTTGGTCATTCATTCCATTCATCTCTATGATGCATCCATATTACCTTCATTCACTCCATATGATATAATCTTGCTTCGAGCCAAATACACTACCTCTTTGAGCTCCACTTTGTGTCACCTTGTGAACCAAGAGATGTTTTCCTCATACCCAAACATTTAATCCTCCTTGTTTTTATCTATACCATTTAGTGGCAGACACTACTGGCTAGTCCACATATTAGTCAACGCCAATTTTACTCTTGGATTCATATTTCACCCCTTTTGGAGTTCAAATCATACAAACCTTTGGTTTAGACCATACTTGTTATCATAATTCCTTTTCATCTCCCACTACTAGTTTTATGAACTACGGAGCTCTGAATTCATTATTGCACTATGAAGATACGTAGGCATGAGGTCCCCAATCCTCATCGAGCACTTTATCTATTTCTTTATTTTTTCCCTCATTCTTTTGCGAGTAATATTTTGATATAACACCTATTCGAGCAAGAACAATTAAAAAGGTTCCCATGGAGTACCATGGATGTTAGGGGTGCTAATACCTTCCCCTTGCACAACCGACTTCCTTACCTAGCATATCTCTTTCCCTTGGGTTTTATCGATGTTTTCCCTTTCCTTCGGGAATAAATAAAGTTCAATGGCGACTTTGTTGTATGTTCGAGCGCGCGACGCGTTCGGGTATATTTCCTCTAGCGTCACACATGGACTGCTATTTAACATGACAAATTTGTGCAATGTGTATAAAGTAGTAAATTGGGGGGGGGGGGGTGAGTGTTAAGTTTCAATGCGAAAAGAAAATAAAGGTGTTTGACAATAAGAAGAAAGTGGCCAGGTGGTGTTTAGAATCCCTATTTATCTATTGTTGATGTTCGATGCATTACATGAATGATATTGGCAATATAATCCAATGACAAACTAACAAAATCGTTATACCCAATCCCTTGCAGTAAAGCTCATTAATCAATACTCGGAGTTTTCTATCCCTAGTCCACTAGCGTAAGCAAGATTAGGCAATGCAACAGAGCATTAGTTCCTAAGCCACTACTCGGGATCTCCTATCCCTAGTCAACCATCGTAAACACAACAATTTACCTAGGTCTAACACAAAGACTAATGGTCAGTATTCTATATGTGCCCAAAATCAGATTAAAAAAGCATCTCACATAAAAAGCATTAAGAACAAGGTGCAATTGAATAGAATTATAGATTAAATTACTCATGCAATTTCAAATCAAACATATGTTCCAATGATATTAAAATAGGTTCATCAAACACAACCTAACTGTAGCGGGGTATTCGTTACCATTAGAGATATTGACTAAATCTAAGGTAAATCATACAAGTCGAGTCGCCACCGCACTTCTATTTATCCAAAGGAATGGTTAGAAAGCGAACAAAAACCTAAAAGTTTTATTGAATCAAAAACTAGTAAAAACGTCAGAGATCTGGGTAAGGGGGTTGGTTATGCAATGGGAAGGTGTTAGGCACCCAAAACATCATAGGTACTCCTAGGGAGCCCTTTTCACATTTGTTGTAAGGTTGGTATTTTTGTGAAAATTTGTTTGTGCAAACATGATTGAAGAGATGAGAAGAGAATATACCAGTTATTTACATTTTATGTTTGGATGGATAAACCCATTGCCTACGTACCATCTTTTAAAAAAGATTAGGATCAAAACCTCGTAGTTCGGGGTAAAAATCTCGAGATGAGTTGGTGGATTGATTGGTCCAAAAGCCTTAAGGTCTTTTGTTATCCAAGGGAGAAAACTCAACCTAAAACCACAAATCCACCATGTGAGGATAGCTTCAACATGCTAGTGAGGGGTTAACCCTATAATAAGCATGGAAGACTTATTGTCAATCACTAAGGATATAGGTGAGTATTACATCTACCTCAAGGATAACTCAAACCTAATAGCTAAAGGTTATGAAAAAGTTTTGATTAAGAAAATGGCCATTGAAACCACAAAAGTATTTGAATGAGTTATATTTACCAATGAAAAGTATTTACAAAATATGGTCAAAGTTGACTTAAAGATTCAATTCAAAATAAGTGTTATCAAAAGAAAGTTTGAAAATCAAAAGCATAAGGCTTAGGTTTCTAATGTTGAAAACAATTGTTATATGTTTGCACAAAAGTTTTAGCTAGGGTTAGAGTGGAGAGAAGAAGAAGAAAGGCTAAAGTCCTAAACATACAAGAGGTAAGGGATAAAAAATAAGACCACAATGGAGTTCCTTTCTTGAGATCATATTGATGATCCAAGTAGCTCCCATCCTTTGGAATAAGCAATCACATAACCATAAACTCAAGCAATCAACAATCAAGTGAACCCTTGGAAAGCTCCTCAATGCATTAGGGGTCCCTCTCTCTTAGAAGCTCATGGCAATGGTTCCTCAATTTGGATCAAGTTGGAATCCCTAGCACAAGAACACACACATCAAAAGATTATAGCAAAAACAAACAAGGAATGGATAAGAAGAGTTTAGAAGTTGGTCCTTTCAAGGTCATCTTTCAATATTAAGCATTCTAAAGGCATGAGGCCTAGTTGCTCTTTGACTTTTATAGCACTCTAAAGGCAAGAGGCCTAGTTGCTCTTTGACTTTTATAGCACTCTAAAGGCATGAGGCCTAGTTGCTTTTTGACTCCAAATTTGCATAGGGAAAGTCCTAAAGTCTAAGTCCATTTGTCCATTTCTTTGCATTTGGTCCACAACAATCAAAACAGAACACAAGCACAATAGTATATACACAATTATGTGCTCAAGTGAGCAAAAGGCAAATTACATTAACATAAACACGTGCTCAAGTGAGCAAAGGGAAAAGCAAATGAATAATATGTACAAGAATAGTAAATTGCATAAATGTAAAGTGCAAAAAGTAAATGTTAATGGTTAATAGTTAATGTTAGTAGTTAGTGTGCCATAAGGCAAATTTAGCGCTATGTTAAGCAATCGTAATTGGACTTATGTAGAAGTCACAACTATCTGAGGCCGGTCAATAATAATGTAGGCAACAACACAAGTTAGAAGTCTTGATTAGTGAACCAAGTTCCAACAACTTGCCATGCCAAAAAAAAAAGAGAATTGATCTTGTATTGGTTTAAGTCCTTTGCATGGTTTAGGAAACAACCTATCCTTAATGCAAAGCCATTCACTTGATCAATTGATCAAGATGAATTAGATTTGAATCAAGGAAGATTAAGTCTCCCTAATCAATGCTAACTTATCAACCTTCAACTCATTGATCAAAAAGAAGAAAGAAGAAGAAGAAGGAGATCAATAAGATGGATAATGAAAAGAAATAAGTGCATTAAATGAAATAGCATGTACCAATCAACAAGTGTTGACCAATGACATTGAGGATCATGGCCAAACAATCAAAAACAGAAGTGAGATGGAGATTGGAGGTCAAGAAATGAACAAAATATTTTTGGCATTTTTAATATTTGAAAATAAACTTGAATTAAAATATTAAAGAAAGGTCAAACTTCAAAATCACTTCAAATCAACTTTGAAAGGTCCGAGTGATTTATCCCAAGTTTAACAAGGTCAAACAAAGTTTGACAAAAAATTTCAGCATTTTTAAAAGTCAGAAACTAATTTTAATCAATTAAAAATAAACAAAAATAACCTAATTGAACTAAAATCTCAAATAAGTTTCAAATCAATTAATAAATTGATGAGAATATTTTTCATAGATCCATCATCATTCAAATAGGTTGAGAAAATATTTTAGTATTTTTTGAATATTAAAAACTGCTTAAAATGAATTAAAAATAACCAGAAAAGAGAAAATTCACAAAAAATATCAAATGACAAAATAAAAAATATTAAAAATCATTTTTAGAAACTAGAATTTAAATGGAGAAAAATGCAATTGGTCCCATATTTTTTGGAATTAAAATGAAGAAGTTATGAATTTTTGAAAATAAATGGAATAAAAGAAATTAAAACAGAAATTAGAAAATAGCAAAAATCAGGGAGCGTTGGATGGAACTCATTAATTGACGTGGCAACATCTAATGGTCCAGAAGCGCGTTTCCATGATAGGCAAGAGTCAAGCGCGAAACATCCAGCATTATTAAAAGTAATCCAAACGCATGGCTGAGATTAAAACGTGGGAGATGCATCCAATGGTCCATATTCAATCTGGCATGGTGGGCGGTGGCCAGCGCCACCGTCTTCTCCGGCGAGCACTAAAGCTCCGGCCAGAGTTGCAGGTCCCCCAAACTCAACCAAATCTCACGATCTAGGTACCAAATTAAAGCTGGGGTGATGTACATCACCCCTGTGCCATCTATTTCTGCTCTAGATCTCCATAGTGAAAGAAACCAGAGGTTGAAACTTGATGGTGTTCATCATGAACTTGCTCGATTTTGAAAATTGAGCATACAACAATGATGCCTCTATAGAGAGGACTTCAGACAACACAATAGTCAGGCAAATAGATCAAAGATTAAGGAGTTTCGAAGAGAAAACCAGTTGATGAAAACCTTTGAACTGTGGAGCTTTGAGTCACTTTCCTTGCTTCCTCTTGCTAAACAGAACTTCTATGGACTGGATGATGAAGGTTTAGGAACTTTAGATCTAAAGATTCAACCCAATTCAGTTGAATTTCAGATCTGAAATTTTGAAGAAATGTGAACTAGTTCCTTTAGGTATGGCTAGGGATTCGATTGTGCAGCATATCAGGCGCCTTCATGTTGAGATTTGAAGTGAGCAAGCATATCTATTTATAGCTGAATTGGAGGCAAGGCAAGGAAATACTCGTGTGCATGAAAGTTGAAGGCCTCCATGCATGGGCCTGTAAAGGCGCATGGAGAGCCCAAATCCAATGCCAAATGCAAACTGAAGTATAATTGAGCTGAAATGGACGTGTACATGCAATTGGTTTGGAGTGTGCAATGAGTTTCAAACAAGTTTCCATAATTGCACCAAAATCTTCCCCTCTTCGAAAATGCCACTTGAAAAATTGAAACATAGGCATGTGGGTAATGGTTGGAAAGGTCTTGACATGAGGAACAAATGTTATGTTGGACCAAAACTCATTTGGAGTGTGGAAATTTATGAAAACGGGCCATGAAGTTCATAGTGCAAAACATGCCTTTGAGAATTTTGTCAAAATGGTCCAACTTCAAGCCCTTCTGTTTTGATGATGCAAGCCTCAAATGGAAACACATCCAACATCAAAGTTGTAGGTCTTTTCAAGACAATCAAAATGGACTTATATTTTTCATCATTTGTATTTTGGATGAAGGCGTTATGGGCACTTGAAGTTGGACTTGTTTGCCTTTCAATGCATTTGGTCCAAAGTGACCTATAATGTTTTGCATTATCACATGTATTTATTTTGAGATTTTGAAATTTTGTTCAACATAACATTTGAAGTATACATCTTAAGATTTCCAATTCATTTGATCCCATCTCGAAATCATAAAAAATGAATGAGTTATGTTCTTGGGAAGTTGACCCAAAATTAGGGTTTCAGTCAAAATGACCTATAATGTCTTGGAATGGTAGATGACCTTCCAAGCTTCAAATAAATTTTTTATGAACATTAAAGTTGTTCATATTGTCCTTAAGAACATTTTTTCTTTTGGGATCATATCCATTTGACCAACCCATAAAACGTTAGGTCTCAGTGCACTTCAAAATAGTCAAATGGATTGACTGATCAACTTCTCAAGTCCACAACTCATACCTTGATGAATTGATGATTGAGGACACTCAAATAAGTTCAAATATGCATGAAATGATGAATTAAATAACTTCCCTTTTATTTTATTTGATCATGGGCTGAGATTGCTTCATGGGCAAGGCACACTCGATACACAGATGAATTAGGGTTTCCTTGGGAGACAAACCTCAAACCTTTTGACTTGCTTTGATCAAAATGATGAATTGAGATGCTTGGGAGGCATATTTTATGGATTAGAGCTCTGGGAACCATTACCATGCTTGCTTTCATCTTCTCTTGGCCATATCTTTGCACAAAGGACCTTCTTGAAGCTCTTGACCTTGTGATTGCTCAAGCTACAAACAAAAGATGTTAGTGACATGTTTTTGTGCTTTTGGTTAGTGAATAAAGATGAGAAAAGCAATAATATACAATTCAAGCATGCTTGGTGATCTCAAACCACTCACAAGAGATCCCACCCCAAAGGCAAAGGGAACCAAGATGCTTATGATCCTTGAGGCTTTGCAAATGCAATGTTATGATGCCATGAGGGATCTTAGGGACAAAATTGGGGTCTTACACTAACCTAGAGAGAATTATCTACTCATGATTCAAATTACAATACCAAAATAAGAATAAGATGTTTGCATAAGAATCCCCTTGAAGAATTGGCCTCAAATGGCTTCAAATGCTCTCCAAATATGCCTTTTAGTGCTGCAAATCGTCACTTTTGGTGTAGAAAATCTTAACGCTTAAAAAACTCTCAAACTTCCCCTTAAAAATCCTTCAGGATGGATCAGAATGCGTCAGAAAAGCCAAAATCATCGCGCGCATGATTACATACATCGCTCGCGATGCAACTTTTACTTTCATATCGTGCATGATGTTGCACGTGATTATTCCAGTAGAAACACATTTTTGCTCCCTTTTTCACCTAATTTTCACGAAGTCTCTATTTCTATACACATGGCTATTTTTTCCTCTTTCTTTGGCCTTTATTCTTCATTTTTGCTCCGCTTTCACTTGTTTTGATTTGTTTCTTTGATCGAATTCATGCAATGATGGAGTGTCATCACAACCCCAAACTTGAATTGTTGTTTGTTCTCAAGTAACTTACCTGCATTGCAAATTCCAAACAAGAAAACCAGTTGCACAATAACAATTTAACATCACCATATAACTTTTTCTTTACCTGACCATCGTTCAAGCTTCCCATTTCCATCCGGAAAATTCAGACAAATTCTTTGAACTTTGACAAGTATTTAACATGTCTCTCATCTCACCTTAATACACTCACTTGACAGGGTAGTCTCTCAACCAACATGCAAAATAGTCTATACTAAGTTTGATCATGTTCTAATATAATTCGTCACAGAAATTAAAACACACACATTTGAGGTCTTTTCGGTTGTATTTTGGCTTATGTTTGGGTAGGATATTTTTGGAAAAAGTAGGTTTAAACCTTTGGAATTAGGTGTCTAGTTCTCCTTCTATTATCAACCCTTTATTTGTAATTTCTGGTTTTCACTCTTTCCATGTCTGAATAGTTCCATTTGGAAGACCACGTAACCAATCTTTATCCCTTCCAATTAACTATAAACCAAATAACCTCAGCTTGACTTGGTCTTCTGTGACATCAGCTGGTCTGCACATCGAAGTTGTTTCGTAGAAGCGAGCAAGATGCTCCCACGAATCTCTAATTTCGTTTCCATCAAACGGATAGTCTCTTAGACCTAAAACACATAATTTTGTATATAAAAGTTAGCTGGGTTTGTTGGTACAAACCCTTTAGAAACCTGTCCTTCGTCGGTCCTTTTGCAATAGTCCCCTATAGTGGGTGGTGGTATGACTGCCATGGTGATCTCTTCTTCAGCTACCAAAGAGATTAGTGGATTGTCTTCTACTAAGATCATTTGAGATAGAGTTACTTCTCTAACTTCTCTCTTGTTAGCACGTGCAATTCTTTCAATTTCTGGATCAAACGCTGTCAATGTCGATTTTGAGTTGCACAAAAAAAAAATACCTCTATTATATGGTAATTAATGAATATAAAAACAAAAACTAAATAAACAAACATTGCACAAGTGTTGCCTTGTTGAAATGATCAACATTCCCTAACAACGACGTCAAAAACTTGATGACTTCTCGACAAGTATATCGATAATGTCACATTATAAAATAAGATCGAGTCCATAGGGATTGTATTTAACAAGACAAATTTGTGCAATGCGTATAAAGTAGTAAATTGGGGGGGTGATTTTAAATGCGAAAATAAAATAAATGTGTTTGACAATAAGAAGAAAGCGCTCAGGTTGTGTATAAAAGCTCATATTTATCTATTGTTGATGTTCGATGCATTACATGAATGATATTGGCACTATAATCCCACGACAAACTAACAAAACCGTTATACCCAATCCCTTGAGGTATAGCTCACTAATCAATACTCGGATTTTTCTATCCCTAGTTCACCAACATAAGCAAGATTAGGCAATTCAACAGAGCATTAGTTCCTAAGCCACTACTCGGGGTCTCCTATCCCTATTCAACCAACGTAAGCACAACAATTTCCCTAGGTCCAACACTTAGACTAATGGTCAGTATTCATATGTGCCCAAAATCAGATTAAAAGAGTATCTCGCATAAAAAGTATTAAGAATAATATGCAATTGAATACAATTATAGATTAAATTACTCATGCAATATCAAATCAAACATATGTCCCAACAATATTAAAATAGGTTCATCAAACACAACCTAACCTGGAGAGAATTAGCTACTCATGATTCAAATTACAATAATAAAATAAGAATAAGAGGTTTGCATAAGAATTCCCTTGAAGAATTGACCTCCAATGGCTTCAAATGCTCTCAAAATATGCCTTATAGTGCTGCAAATCATCACTTCTGGTGTAGAAAATCATAACCCTTGAGAAAGTATCAAACTTCCCCTTAAAAGCCTTCAGAATGTGTCAGAAAAGCCTAAAAAATGGGTCATCAAGCGCGTGATGACATGCATCGTGCGCGTGAATGCGTCAGAAGATTAAGTCAGTTTACGCAACCTTGAAATTCAATAAAATATACCATCAAAAACAAATTTGACAATGCATCATGCAATGGACAAATGTGCCTTGAACTCATGAATCAAGAAATGACCTAATTGACTATAACTATAATGTATGCAATGCCTTATGACTAGACAAATGTGCATGATAATCAACGGATTAATAAATGACCTAATTGGCTAAATTAAGGGATGCAGATGGATTAACATGAACTAGTGAATACACACTATGGACAATGCATGATGAATGATCCAATGAACTTGCACTACAAGCAATGGATCAAGACCAACTTAGATAAACTAAAACCCTATAATCATGAAATGACCTAATTAAATGATTGATGGCAAATGCAAGGCAACATGATCTAATGCACTCCCAATGAATTAGGGTTTCAAACACCAAGTCAATGCACCACAACTAGGGTTTTATGCACAAGCAAATATTACCAGATGAATCCAATTAGGGTTTCATACTTGAACAAAGATCAACAGATGAACTATTATGTTGAGCTTCCCCAATTAGGGTTTCATGGATTAATAGGTCCATCAAGGACAAAAACCAAGTCTACTAGGGCTTATGCATGAATAAAATGACATGATACAATCCCACAATGTCAATGAATGCCCAAGGTGAAGTACCTAGGGTTTGGGTATGATTGAGATATCATGGTACAATCCCAAGGCCTCAAGCAATAAGAGTTTAAGGTTTCATACCTTTGATCTACATTAGATGTCATACCATCATCTAGAGCTTGATTCTCAAGCAAAAGTGATAGTACTTTGAATCCATGAAGCTTATCCTCTTGTCTTGAACATGCTAATGCAAATGAAATGATGACATGATGTATGCATGTGCATTAGGGTCATGGACCAGATGAAAACTTTATATAAGGTAGAGTGAATTTTGGGGTATGACTGTTATCAAACACTTAGAGTGCAGTTTGCACAACAACATTACATTCTTCTTCTTCCTCCAGAATTTATGTTTCCTCTCACTTTCAATTACATTGTTTTCTTCTTTCAATTCTCTATGTAGTGTAGAATCATCTTGCAACCAAGGAGTGATTGTTTCACCTGAGTAAAGGGTGAAGAACAAGAGATGTGATCAATCGGAGAGATTGATTCTTATTCATCAAGATTGATTCGGTTAAATTCCAGATTTGAGTTTTCCCAACTTCAAACATACTCGATTGTGTGTCCTTAAGGAACTTATTCATATCCGCAATCTTCCTCAAAACTTTGTACTTACCCATCGACTAACAAACATGATAGTAGATTTACTCATTTCCATTCTTCACTTTGATTCATCATACTTACTTACATGATTTTTCTCCGACTTTCTGTGTACTTAATCTCCTCTCAATCTCATCGTTCACTCGTGTTGAAATAATATGGTAAACATTAATTCACAAACAATCATCATCAAACATATGAATTCATAGAACTTCTAAAAATTATCACTTACTATTCGAAAACACGCTTTTGAGGTCTTTTATCCGTTGTAACTTAATTTATGTCAAAGTGGAGTATATTTTGTCAGTAGGTTCAAATCCGTGGAGTTAAGCACCAGCTTATTCTTACACCCTTTACACAAGTTCTTCGTTTCTTTTCACTTTTGGGTACTAGACTTTCGACTTTCTTTTTTTTTCTTTCACAATTTTTTTTGCGGAAGCTTTAAATTTTTATCTTTCTAACCAATTTTCTAGCTTCTTTTCATTGACTTTTTTGTCAACGTGTTCTCGATTTTTAGATTCTAGTACCCCAACCCCAAACTTAAAATGTTGCTCATTCCGTAAGCAAACCCAAACTTAGGTTTTTGCGATCATCAAAATTACACAAAGAGAAATACCAACAAGCTAACTCCAAGGAAGGGTGGAAAGATTTTTCTTTCAAGTTAATTGGCTAAGTATGCAACTGAAGTGAACATTCGACTACCTCCATGTCAGATTCATCTTCAACTACTTCGATTGTATTCAAAATGATTCGGTCCAGTGGTGGTGATGTTGACTTTTCTATTGCTACTTCTTGCATAATCTCTTCGATTATATCAATTTTATAGCAATGAGGATTCTCTTTTTGATGTTTCATTACTTCAAACACATTAAAGACAACATTTTTTTTGTTAAATCTTAAAATCAACTCTCTCATTTCCACATCAATTAAAGCTCAACATGTTGCTAAGAACGGTCTTCTTAAGAATAGTTGCGTTTCAGAGTCTTCTAGAATATCAAGAATCACAAAATCTATTGGGAACAACATATCATTTACTCTCACGAGTACATCCTCGAGAACTCTGTACGAATAAATGATAGATTGATCAACTAATGTAAGAGTCATCTAAGTTGGCTTTGATTCCCCACACTTCAACTTCCTCATTATAGCCAACGACATCAGATTTATGTCTGCTCCTAAATCACACAATGTCTAACCAATTGTTACGGAACCAATAGAACATAAAATATTAAATATGCATGAATCAATAACTTTGGGTGAAAGTTTGTGTTAGATTATAGTGTTGCATTCTTCTGCCAAAGAAATATTCTCATCATATTTCAATTTGTCATTTTCTGACAAGAAATCCTTCCTAAATTTTGCTTAAATTGGCATCTACTTAAGAGTTTCACAAGATGAAATGTTAACCTTTATTTTTGTAAACATCTCCTAACTTTTTGAATTGTCCCACTTCCATTTTCTTCTTTGATGTCTTTTTTCAAGATCGAGTAAGATGGTTTGACATAGTAAGATAGTTATGAGTTTGGTTCATTTAGGATATATTTCTTGATCCTTTTCAAATGTGAATTTCAGTCTAAGAGTTTGTCAAGAATATCCTCCCTTGAGTATTAGCTCGTTTCTTCCCTTTCTTCTCCCTCTGATTTTTTTTTTCAACCACTTTTCAACTTCTACCTTATCTTCAATATTTTTCTCGCCCTCATTTCCTTTCTCTCACCATTAGCATTAGGGTCCAAAGATACCACTCTCTTTTTCAACTCAATGGCTTTGCTACTCTCATTTTTCAGATTGTCTACCGTATTCCCAACGAGGCAACGAGGCGGAAGAACTTAAATGCAATAGAAAAAAGGTTGCGTGATGAACCAACCCAAACCCACCGTAGAACTCACCAATAGAACATAGAACAGATTGGATTTAAGAACTTACTTTTATTAATGATTACATATGGTACACGTCAAAATTGTAATTTCTATGTTTTAATGTTTCTCCTGGTTTTTTTTTCTATGAAAGTAAATGCAGTATTATCAAATGCTAAACTGTTATACTCTCTGAATAGAAATTCCTGTTCATGAAACATATACATAATACTTGTTTATATTCTATCTATTACATACACCACCACAACGTTACAGGTTACATATACACAGAATTTAACAAAGTCTGTAACTTGCACTCGTTTAAGCACCTTTCTGCGGGAGAGTTTCAAACGCTGAAACTGTGTTTTCAAATCTTATACGATGTAATGGAGCACCACTTTGCTTAATAGCACATGCTGTCTTTTCTTCAAGGGGGCATCGAGCTTTAAGCATTGAGAATACATGGTTATTTAATCGTCGTGCTTTTTTCATTGCCTCTAATATGGCTTCCCATCCCTGTTAAAAGAAAAGTAAATGCAATCAATAACAGCATAAATGATACTTAATCAAAGAATTCTAGAGATGGTAGAAAAATGAAACATTTGTATAGCAATGAAAGATTATTTGGTTTGAACCGGAGAAGCAATATAAACCTGAACAGCAAAGTGGGAGTTCTTGTGTGTTTGCACAACAGATGCAGCTTCCACTTCTGCGATATTGAGGATCTGATACGAGAAGTCAAAAAGCTCAAAATGCAGCTGTTGCCCAAGCAAATAAATTATGGTGCAGCCTCCCCAAGCGACTGAATCCCCCAGCCTTTCAGGACTACTTGATGGTACTTGGACAGACTCTTCCAAATATCCCTATGTAGCTCAAGCAAAAGCACATGTTAAGAAAATTAAGAAACAAAGAAAGAAAAGGACACTAGCAAATTCATTAATGAATTGACCAAATCTTACAAAGTGGTTCAGGTTACTATTTGGTTTACACATGAAGCCAAATAGAGACGGGATCGGTAATTGATGTTTATCCAATGACATTATAGTGTAAATAGTGAAATGTAATAGCTGTAGAAGGTTGTTACTTACAATTTGGAGACCACTATATATTCTGTAGAAATCTTTTGAAATTGCAATGTCAATGAAGCCTGTCTTTGGCGCAGCACTCCATTTACTACAATATTTATCTAATGCAGCACTTGTGAAAGCAAGTGCATACTCCAGAACACTTCCGGTATTCAAGTTAGCCTTGTATAAAAGATCTGTAATGAAAGAGACAATGTCTGAACCATCAATAAACCTATAAAATATCATAAAAGTAAATGTATAAAAAACATAACACAGAGATCTCTAGAAGTAGTGACAAATAAAATGGGGGAACAGATCTAAATAAATCACAAACCCAGTACAAAAATCGATGGACCATGAATGATGCAAACAAAAATGAAACAAACTTTTCAAAAAAAAAAAAGTATATTTAGCATGATAATTTTAAGACTTCTCATCAAGATCATCAATCAGCTTCCTCAGTGGCTAATAATTTTTCATTTCGTCTGAGAAAATAACATAAAAGGAGTGAACGTTGAAGCTGTAGTGTTGTACTCATAATGTACACAACAAATTGTATCACTGTCACTAGACAGGAAATTAGAAGACAAGAAATTCTTGCTAATATTTCTAAATGCTCCATGTGATGACCATTGGAACATTGTGATTCGCATTAAGTATATAAAGAGTGTGTTGGGTAAAGGATTACTTTATGAAAACAAGGGTAACACCCAAGTCGTGGGTTATTCTGATGCTGATTGGGCAGACTCACCATCAGATAGAAGGTCCACTCCAGGGTATTGTGCTATGGAAGCAACATGTGAACTCACGTGGCTAAAACAATTACTCCAACAACTCAAATTAGGAGACATCAAGGCAATGAAACTAATTTGCGATAACTTCACATTGCCTCCAATCTGGTTTTTCATGAAAGGACTAAGCACATACAGATCGATTGCCACTTTGTAAGAGACAAGGTTCTTTTAGGAGAAATCATAATTGATTTTGTTGGTTCAAATGATCAATTGGCTAACATATTTACTAAATCCTTTAGAGGACCTCGGGTTGAATCTATTTGTAACAAGCTTGGTTCATAGGACATGTATGCTCCAACTTGAGGAGGAGTGTTAGAATTAATTAAGATTGCAGATATTCTAACTTTGATTGTTAGTATTCCTAGACTATACAACTTCCTAGGTTAGTGCTTATTCATTAATATCCATGTATTTATTGTAAGACTATAAATACAAGTAGTGTGATCTAACTAAAGACACGCAGAATTTACAAAATTTCTATAAGAGGAAAGAAGAAACAAAGACCTGGAAAACATGTGAAAGTCAAACTGACATGCTTTGCCTAAAACATATATAGTCATTTTCATGATGGGAAGGGAGGGTACTATTAGAGCAACCAAGAAGTTTTGGCAATTCATTGTTTGAGCGTATAGCTGATAGCTACATTTTGACAAAGTGGTTCAACTTTCAAAGCAGCTATGTCTAATGTACAATGCTAATATTCTACTAATTTCAATTATAAATATTTTCCTTACATTTATTTCAACTCCCCCATGACTCTATCATTTTGAAATATCTGAATGCCATTAATTTCCTATTGTTACAATATAAGATTGTTCTCAACTATATTTTAACATCAAAGATCTGCCCTTTTATTTTGCCAGCAAACAAGCCAAACTAACAAAGAAAATTAGAACACATAAAATAACACACCTGCAGCTTCTGCTTGTTTTGACATGATGTGGAAAGAATTAGGAGATGGGCAACCAGGATATGAAACCATTGCAGCAGCCGTAGATTTAAAGAGACTGACAATAGGGCTATCCCCACCATCTTGAGAAGGTAATATTTGTCCATCTGGTCCCGGAATCAAGCCCAGCCAGGGAGCAGTTTGCATGAAATTTGTTGTATCTGTTTCTCTCTGTCAAGAATGCAACATTTGCTAACTATTACTCACAAACTAAAGTAATGTACAGGAAAATATCGATAAACTACAGCTAAGGGAAGTGAGGCTATCCTCCCCCTTTCTTAAGTAACAAAATCACCATTGTGTGAAATTTATTTTGCCATATTCAATATCTTTGTAAAATTCATTTTAGGAGTTTGATTATAATTAGTTACCATTTGTTGACTGACATTAGATCTCCTTTAGCTAAAACTCATTAAAAGAAGATTGTCAATCAAGGTTGTCAGGTCCAAGTCTTCCTACAACTAACCTTTTGTCTCCCTAGGGGGAGCCAGCTTGAACCAAATATCTTCAGTGTCTTGTCATAAATCATTCTAATAATAGACCATTTTACCTTCATATGCTACAAGTGGCTAAATTTAATGTTTAAAATTCGTTTAGTTTGTTTTGACCTGTCAGATTTCTTTTTAGACTTAGTTTATTACAAAAAAACATCAAATTATTTTGATAAGAGCACTAGATTACCCACCAACACAATATCTAGAAGCCCCATCCAGTATAATACACTTCCAATCTCTTTAATACCATGAAGAACCTCAACTTTCAGCTCTGGTTTTGCCTCCCAGTTAAGATGTTCTTTAACAAGCCTTACACAACCTGTGTAGAAATAATCAAATAATTAATTTCTTGGATTTGACCATGCATCTATGTGCCTGATTCGTTAGTACTTATAATTTGTTAGACCTTAGGAATTACTAGAAATCAAAACAGAATTTTCTTTCACCTTGAGGACAAGGTGATAGTTTAGGGGGAAGTATTGTTAGACCTTAGGAATTACTAGGAATCAAAACAGAATGTGACTATTCTATTCTGTTAGTTACAAGTATATGAACAGCCTTATTAAATATTATCTGTAGCAGTTAGAGAGTCTAAGAGCAGCCATTAGTATTATTAGAGTAATAATTATTATTATTATTAGGAGCAGTTACAAAACTTAGGCTAAATAAGTAGGGATCAGAACCATGTTTTAGGGAGGCTGAAAATTAGGAAGAGGTTATATTTGGGAGGGAGAGACCAAGTTCTTGAATTTCTTGGAAACTCATTGTAATTACTATTATATTTTATTATTTGAAACCAGTTTCTATCAAGAGCACTTCTGATCCGAGAGAGGAAATATAAAAAAAAACAGAGAAAAAATGGAGTTGTCATCAAGAATGGAAGGAATGTTTGACCTTGTTGATGAAGTGTTTAAAGAAATTAGAGATTGGAGAAGAGAACTCAAAGAGTTACGATTAGAAATACCAATCTTTGAGGGAAGGGATGTTGTTGGATGGATGATCAAGGTTGAAAAATATTTTGATGCAGGAGGTGTATGTAAAGAAGAAGATCAAATACCAAAACTTGCGCAGTGGATGAGTGGTAAAGTCCTCACATGGTACCAATTATGGATTTCGGTCAATCCAAGTTCTACTTGGGGAAATTTTAAAGACGCAATTCTCAAGAAATTTGGGTCAAAAACTGAATCAATAGAGGATGAAGAACCAAATGAGAGGACACTACCGGAATGGTTAGATCAACAACCTCCATTGTTAAAATCACCAGACATCGGCACAGTGGTGTTTACTGATATTCCTAAGATGAAGTCTGGTAACGACAAAGTTCCACTGCCGATAACGCCATCGTCCCAGCAACTGTTCACTGGAGGGCTGCTGGTAGCAAGACAATCTGATCCAGGAAGAATTTTTTATATTTCATGTACAACTCAATCCTTCTGCTTCAAGTTATGGGATTCGGGAGGATATATTTTTTCTCCAGTGTATTTTCTTTCACCTTGAGGACAAGGTGATAATTTAGGGGGGAGTATTGTTAGACCTTAGGAATTACTAGAAATCAAAACAGAATTTTCTTTCATCTTGAGGACAAGGTGATAGTTTAGGGGGAAGTATTGTTAGACCTTAGGAATTTCTAGGAATCAAAACAGAATGTGACTATTCTATTCTGTTAGTTACAAGCATATGAACAGCCTTATTAAATATCATCTGTAGCAGTTAGAGAGTCTAAGAGCAGCCATTAGTATTATTAGAGAAATTATTATTATTATCAGGAGCAGTTACAAAACTTAGGCTAAATAAGTAGGGATCAGAACCATGTTTTAGGGAGGCTGAAAATTAGAAAGAGGTTATATTTGGGAGGGAGAGACCAAGTTCTCGAATTCTTGGAAGGGAGAGAACCAAGACTCTCGAATCTCTTGGAAACTCATTGTAATTACTATTATATTTTATTATTTGAAACCAGTTTTTCTATCATAATTTTTCCGCAAACACTATTTGTGACGAACATGAAATATATGTGTCTTAATAAATTTCCAGCAAAATGTCACAGTACTTACACGACGACAACAAGACTTTATCCCATTAGGTGGTTTCAGTGCTGAGATATTGAAGTGTCCCCAATCAATGACACTAGCATTTTTTAACTCGGAAAGCAGGGCGAGGTAAAACATGCTACTAATGATTAGTACTCCGTCTCATATTCACTTTTGTCTAAGGTTATAACACATCTTAAGAAAATGATTACAAGTACTATTTTCCAATGAAAAATAATGCGCTAGAACTAAATATCCTTGTAATCTTATTTATAATCAAGTTACCTTATACTTGTAAGCATTTAAACATATGTAAATTTCAGAATAAAGGTTAAAAAACGGTGAAAAGAAAAATGTCATGTACCTGTCACACCTCCATCAAAAGGAAGAAGACCAATTGATTTTGGCATGGATTCTTGTAATCCTGTTATCATTGGTTCAAGCAAAGTAATCTGGAATAACATGCCTTATATTGTCAGAAAGCACAGCTAAATTTATATTATAAAATCAATAAATATAGACATGGGGAAACTATACACGTCCAGTATGGCTATCATTCTCTAAATGAAAATTAGTTGCCCAATATTGTTAAAAAAGGTAGAACTTTTAGCGAACGTCATTGTGGAGTCTATAATTAGAGAAAATATGTGTAGTGTATCCTCACACATTTCTCATATTCTTAGCATATATGTGTGAATTGACCAACATTACTTCGCAGTATGGTTAAACTTTTCACATTCATCCATATCATGAAAGTTTTGGCACTTAATCACTATTCAATATAAACTTACCACAATCTTATTGCTTCTGATTTATTTTCATATGTGTAGAAATATATTGTATATTTCCTTCTGTTTTATGAGAATTACATATGCTGTATTTATAGAGTGCATAAGGCAGGATTTGAAAGAGAAATCTGACCTAAGAATCAGGGGAATTAATTTCCCATGAATGCTAATTCTAATTACAGAAAAAAACAGGAAATAATAGCTAATTAATTACATTAATCCTAATCCTTAATGAGTTGTACAAACAGAATCATTTGATTCTGTATTGATTATTCCATACTCCCCCTCAATCTGGGTGGTAGATGTCTATCATACCCAGATTGGATCTGATATTCTCGTATATGTTCCTTGGAAGGGTTTTTGTTAGAATGTCTGCAGTTTGCTGGCATGATGGAATATGATTAACACTTATAATTTCATGATCAATTTTCTCCTTGATGAAGTGTCGGTCTATCTCCACATGCTTTGTTCTATCATGTTGTACCGGGTTCTTAGCAATGCTAATAGCAGCCTTGTTATCACATAATATCTTCATGGGGTGATTGGTAGGAATTTTGATCTCATCTAGCATTCGCTTAAGCCAAATTCCTTCACAAATACCTTGTGACATAGCTCTGAATTATGCTTCTGCGCTACTCCTAGCCACAACAGATTGTTTCTTGCTTCTCCAAGTTACCATATTACCCCATACAAATGTGCAGTAGCCTGTAGTTGATTTCCTGTCAGATAAACATCCTGCCCAATCAGAATCGGTGTAGACTTTAATGCCTCTGTTTGAGTTCTTTTGAAAATAAAGTCCTCGGCCTGGCGTACCTTTCAGGTACTGGAGAATTCTGTTCACATTTCTCATGTCAGTTTCAGTTGGATTTGACATATAACGACTAGCCATGCTTACAGCAAAACCAATGTCTGGTCTGGTGTGAGTTAGATAGATTAGTTTTCCGACTAGACTTTGATATCTATCTTTATTAGCTGGTACATTCTCATCTTCACTCCTTTTTACTTGTTCTATGGGAGTATTGGCAGCTTTGCATCCAAGCATGCCTGTTTCTTGAAGTAAATCCAGAGCGTACTTCCTTTGAGAAACTGAAATACCATTCTTTGTTCGTGCAATTTCCATCCCTAGAAAATACTTGAGTTGTCCCAAGTCTTTGACTTCAAATTCTTTTGCTAGAAGTTTCTTTAACTGGTTGACTTGTTCATCATCGTCTCCCGTAATTACGATATCATCAACATAGACAATAAACAAAGCTATCTTCCCATCCAAAGAGTGCTTGACAAACATGGTATGGTCTGTTTGACATTGAAGAAAACCATCTTGCTTGACAACTTTTGTTAGTCTATCAAACCATGCCCTTGGTGATTGTTTGAGGCCATATAGAGATTTGCGAAGTCGACACACCATGTTGGCGGTTCCAGGTGATTCAAGTCACGGAGGAATTTGCATATATACCTCTTCTTCTAACTCTCCATTTAGAAATGCATTCTTTATGTCTAGTTGGTGTAGGGGCCAATCTGGATTTGCTGCCAAAGATAGTAGAACCCGGACAGAATTGAGCTTCGCAACAGGTGCAAAAGTCTCCTCATAATCCACCCCATATGATTGTGTGAACCCCTTTGCAACCAACCGAGCTTTGTACCTGTTTATACTCCCATCAGCATTGTGTTTAATTGAAAATATCCACTTGCATCCTACTGCTTTCTTCCCTTCTGGTATAGCAGTGATCTCCCATGTGCCATTTCTTACAAGTGCTTGAACTTCTTCTGCTACAGCTGCTGCCCGTTCAGGTTTCTGCAATGCTTCTTGAATATTATTTGGAATTTCTATGTTGTCAACAGCTGCTACAAAGGACCTGTAACTTTGTGATAGTTTTCCATAGGAGACATATTTTTCAATAGGGTGTTTAGTGCAAGTTCTAATCCCTTTTCTCGTAGCAATAGGAATATCAATATCTATTGTATCAACATGTTTAGAGTTAGGAAGAATATTACCTGTGGGAACTTCATTTTCTATGGTTTGACTCATGGCCTTGCATTGAAGCTTTGCTTGACTCTACCTCCTTCCTTTTATAACAAAAACCCTTCCACTTGCCTGTTTTTGGATCACAATCCTGTTGAGATGTGGTTGAAACTATAATTGGTTCTGTTTCCATCACAACTTCTGTTGTCCTTTCACTCGGCTGAATGTTTGAGGTCTGGTCTGGTAATTTTTCAGCTGGTTTAGGCATAGGTTCGGCTGATTGAGTGTTGCCGGTTTGGTTTGGTAAGATTTTGTCATGTTCGGTTAGTTCAAGAGGCAAAAGTTGGTATTCTGAATTTTCTATATGCTCCCCCTGAATACCAGTTTTGGTGTAATAGGGTTGATTTTCAAAGAAGGTTACATCCATAGTGTGGTAAAAAAATTTGGTATGGGGTGAGTAATGGTTTCGAGTATGTTTAGACAATTGGCAAATTTCACACTGAATATGTTCCTTGTTTTTATTGAATAAAGAGGGAAATATTTTTTCCAAGTATATGTAATTTGGGTGGCCTAATCTATAGTGCCACATCATTACAGGATTATTATCACTTGAAACTGCAGCTGCAACATGACAATTATTCTTGAGTTTTTCTTCTGATTTTTCCACTTGAAGGAGGTAGAGTCCAGCACAGTCTTCAGCATTGCCAATCGTCTTCCCCAACTCCAAAGTCTAAAATTCACACAAGTTAGGGAAGAATTTAGTAACACATTTCAAATCTCTTGTAATCTTGCTAATAGACAGCAAGTTACAATCCAGTTTAGGCACATACAAAACAGAGTCAAGTGTAATATTTGGTGAAATGATAATTGATCCTTTACCCATGACCTTAGAATGTGTACCATCAGCTATTCGAACATTATAGTTATAGGGACATGGAGAATAACTACTAAACAAAGTAAAATCTCCAGTCATGTGATCTGAAGCCCCTGAGTCAACAATCCATGATTTTATTTTTTCCTTACTAGTGTTTAGAGCATGTAAGTAATTACCTCTTTGAGCCACTACAACAGTACCACCTTTTTCTGCAGTTAACATGGTTTGCTGAAGGAGTTTTTGAAGAGCCTCCATTTGTTCTTTGCTAAAAAGAGATGAGTTAGAGTATACCTCAGCTTCTTAATTGTTAAATGTTGTGTTACCTCTTCCCTCCTTGCCTTTGAAAAATTTGGTCTCTGAAGGTTTTCCATGTATGATCCAACATGTTTCCTTCGTGTGGCCTGGTCTCTTGCAGTGTTCACACCAGGGGCGGGTTTTCTTTTGTGGTGGCCGAGGCTGATTCCCTCTTGCTGCCATTGCAGAGCTCTCGCTGTACGGAACTGAGCTAGGTGTTCCCAACATGATTTTCTTCATGCTTTCTTCCCTTCTCCCTTCTGAAAAGGCTTCTCGAATTTTGAGAAGTGGTTTGGTTCCAAGGATCCTTCCACGAACTTCATCTAGGTCCTTGTTTAGCCCCAATAGGAACTTGTAAATCCTATCTTTTTCCACCAGCTCCTTATATTTCTTTTGATCTTCTGTACAACACCATGTAACCTCTTCATATATGTCGAGTTGCTGCCAGTGTTTGTTAAGTATATTAAAATACTCAGTAACAGAAGATTCTCCCTGTCGAAGGTCATGAAGAATGCTTTTAATCTCAAATATGACAGATGTATTGTCAACATTTGAGTATGTTTCCTTCACTGCATCCCATATCTCTTTTGCAGTGTCATAGAACATGAAATTTTCACCAATTTCGTTTGTCATGGTATTGAGCAGCCATGACATTACTTGGCTGTTCTCAAGTTTCCATTTCTGAAAGTTTTTGTCTCCTTTTTCGAGACATTTAGAATCCCCCGTTGTGTAGCCTTCCCTTCCTTTTCCTTCGAGGAAGATCTTGACTAACCTTACCCATTGGGTATAGTTTTGACCATTTAATTTATGGCCTGTGATGAGGTGAGTGAGCCCTTCGTGTGAACTGGTCGGAAATGATCCAGTCTCCACTTTGAGCGATTCATCAGATTTGGGATCCTCCATAGTTTGGCGGCGCTAGGTTAGGGATGGTTCAGATCGTGCTCTGATACCATGTAGAAATATATTGTATATTTCCTTCTGTTTTATGAGAATTACATATGCTGTATTTATAGACTGCATAAGGCAGGATTTGAAAGAGAAATCTGACCTAAGAATCAGGGGAATTAATTTCCCATGAATGCTAATTCTAATTACAGAAAAAAACAGGAAATAATAGCTAATTAATTACATTAATCCTAATCCTTAATGAGCTGTACAAACAGAATCATTTGATTTTGTATTGATTATTCCATAATATGTTTATATTCATAAGTTTTCCTAAGATCAAACAACTTTGCACTAAGGTATCTGTTAATCTACTTGTAATTATTAACGCTCCAAATGGTATCTGTTAATCTACTTGTAATTATTAACGCTCCAAATGTCTAGTCCCAAGTGTGAGGGGGTGTTGAGATCTTTATTACTCCACCTACATTAGTTCATGCTTCAGATACCGCCCAATCTTGATTGTGATGGAAAAATTGACAGTCCCACATCAATGAAAGATATGACCTAGGTAGTGCTTATAAGGTTTAGGCAATCTATACCCTTTAAGTTGATTTTGGGAGTATGAGTTAGACTTAAGCCCAAATTCAAATAATATTGATACCGACAAAAAAGATATGTTGGATGCTACTAAAGATGATAATATATCAATCCTTTAACAAAGAAATAAATCCTTATATATAAAGAAATGAGGAAAACAATATTGATATTATCTACATTACTCTAAAATAAAATCAATATATTATCACATATCTTATACCTTGTTTGATATATGGTCAAGAAGGGCTCTAATAAGCCAAGGTAATGATCGGGATCCCAAAAGTCGAACAATAGAAAACATGTGAGGTATTCCAAAGAATCCGCTATGCAGTCGAGCAAAACTTTGATGAGCCGAATTTAAATCCTATTATTGCATAGAGTGAGCTTATGAGATTTGAGAAATTCGTATTTACATAAAAAAAAAAACAATAACACATACATACAAAACAACTATGCATCTCTTTTCAATTCTCTCTCACTACACATTTCCTCAATAGGTGAAAAAAACAGAACCACACATATTAAAGACAAAAAATATAGTTAAAAAGAATAGGGCAAAAGCTGAAAACGTCTTCAATTCTGCACAGCAACCATTGCCACCCTGAGAAAGCACATGGCATGACCATGCTAGCAGTGGCTAGATAGATTCACTATAAATAGCTTCAGTCAGTCAGAACTTGTGACTTTAGGATGGAGATTCAATCTATCTATTTCCTCCCTACACCACTAGAGTTTGGGAAGCTTCAATCTTTAAATCACAAGATTCGTCATATGCTAATGGAGTTCCTTCTAATCTCATCTTCTCTTGTTGTTATTATCTTTTCTTTTAGCATTTGTAACTAAATCTCTAGTTAGAGAAGTATGAATCTCATTCCAATTTCTATGTAATTTGCATTCTTTCATCTCAATTCAAGTTTACCTTTCCAAATTGAGTGTCTATTTTATGCTTAATTCTTTTCTTGAGTTGGCCACCTAAGAATTGATCTTATACTCAATTGCACCAATTGGAAAATGGCTACTTGAGGTAAATCACCATAATTGTTGAGATATCCTAGAAATAGGATTGTGTGATCTTATAAATTCCCAAGCTTAATGCTTGTTTGAGTTGAAATGCCTCAGGAATAAGGGTTCTTGATTTTAAAAAGATTAATAATAGAGGGATTGGTGTTAGCCTGAATTTGTGAATTTGATCTTCAATTAATGAATTTCTCTTGATTAAATAGTTGAATTGAAATGTAAATGAAGAAGATTGAGAGGATTCTATCCTTAACCACTGTGTATGTTGGTTCTTTGAATTCCTATTGTTTTTTACCTTAATTCTTCAAAATACAAATTCATTCTTTCCAGGTTCCAAATCAGAGTTCAGTTTCAGTTCAGACAGCAACTACTTTGTAAGTTGGTAACTGAAATACAACCCTTTCAGGACAATACTTTTATTCACCACTTAATGACTTGGTACACTTGCCAATTCCTTTCACTGACTGGCCTGGGCCCAAACAGTATAAATATGCATATGGTCTAAAATTGGAATATTTGTATGTTATATGTTTATGACCACACATATATGACTACATAAGCCATAAACACTATTCGCAATTCATTTTATAACAATAGGAAATTGACAGTAAGAGGATGCTTACTTGAGTACCACAATAGAAACTAGGCTTAGCAGAGGGTATGGATGGCTTTTGAACAGGAATTGTCTTTGATGATCTGATAAATCGTTGAGTAGTATTGCAGAGGATGAAACTTGGCAAAAAATCACTTTGCATCTCAGACCATATCTAGCATACACAGAAATTGATCAATGAAATAGCAGGAAATGGATCAAGTCGTATTATTATCGATTACCATTCAAATAGTGGTTTTAATACGAGCACATAATAAAAAATAACATAAATCTAATTGTCAATACAAGATGATGTGTTATGTTAATGATCAGAGAACAAGGAGAGATATCAAATTGAAGTACATGTTCAAAGTTCAAAAGGAAAAACCTGCGAGGCCAGTCGACTAGAAAATGATACAAGGGAGATGTTCTCTTGCATTTCATTCAACATAAGACTAAAAGAGTCAACAGAAAGATCTCTTGACAGTAGTTCATGGGAATGTTTTAAGACATCCAATAACTTCTCTAATTCCTGATAGAAATAGTCATAGTTTTATTTTAGTTTGATAAATACTGATAAAATAAAAAATTTACAGTTACTTGCAAAAGGAGTTAGCAAAGGTAAAATCACTAACCACTATGGCACACAGATCTTGACACTCAAAACGATCAAACAGAAACTCAATATTTTCACGGAAAATTTTATTTATCCGTTCAGATATCAGACTTCGCAAGTTGATCATCCTTCCAAGTAGCTGCACACAAAAGAATCGTGTTTAGTAATTGCGACTCACTTAAATTTCTAATAATGTTATGCAGCAGAACTTGTGTGAAAGAAAAATAAAGAGAGACAGAGAGATCTTATACATGAAAGGAGAATACACCGCGAAACTATTAGTTCAAAAATCATGTTTAGTATCAATCCTAATCATATTATTCATAAGCATTTTCTTAAACAATCTTCATTTGTGTGCTGTAGGTTGTGTCTGGTCTTTGTGATGACATAACCTGCTTATCATGCTTCTAACACCAGAAATTTATCAACTCAATCAACTCAGGTTGTGTCTGGTCTTTGTGATGACATAACCTGCTTATCATGCTTCTAACACCAGAAGTTTATCAACTCAATCAACTCAGGTTGTGTCTGGTCTTTGTGTCTGCACAAGGTGATTCTTATGGGAGAGTATTATTAGACCTCTTATTAGTAATATTATTAGGCAGTTATTATTATCATATTAGGGTGGTAGTTATTATATCATTAAGCAGCAGTTATTTATTAGATAGTTATTGAATAAATAGGGAAACTGAAGGAAAAGTCCTTAGGAATTTTTTTTTGGGTCTGGATATTGATTGAGAGAGACCGAGCTCTCGAATTCTTTTGGGACTGTATTTTGGTACCAGTTTCGAACATAATAAATTTTAAATTTTTGCTAAAATAATAAAACAGTTAAGCTTCTTCACTTTGAGCAAGGCCATTGGTCAAGTGTTTTATATTCTAAAAGGACAAGAGCAAAATATGTACATAACAGCATAATACTTGTGTAATTATGTTTTCCAATCTCCCAATTTTTCCCCACCCTAGACATTTTGAATGAAAGTTGACTCAACCAAAAATTGTTGAGTAGGTTAGAGATGTCCAGTTTATACTTCAAAACACCAAATTAAATCGTGGAAGAGAAACATTATGATAGCGCAGTCCACTAACCTTCACTCTAGTCATTTTTAGCAGCATATTGAGCCTCATAGGCTGTACAGCATACTTTTCTGCATTGTCTGAGGCAAAGATAAATGTAGGATCAAGCAGTTCACTGCATGGTTTTGGCATCCATCAATAGAAAAGGTTAGTCGGAGGAGTTATCAAAAGAAAAGCTGGATAAGACAGAAAAATGACAGACCTTGCTGCCCAACTTTTGTAATACATGAAAATGGCTTCACATAGTCTAGAAACAAATATGTCAAAACAATGATCCACCTGTAAAAAAGAAGATAAACAGAACACTTTATCAATAGAAAAAGCACATGATATAAACAAGTAATCAGAGCTGAAATTATAGTAACACTGAAAATTCACTTTGTCGCTGATATAAACTGATATCAAAAAGAGAAGGTAGGATTTATAAGTAACTATTAATTAGAAAACTACTCCCTCTCTTCCTAATCTTTGGTCCTTTAAAATTTTACCTTTGTCCCAAAACTTTGGTTCTTTAGGAGATCAAGAAACAATTTATGATGTTTTTACTTTTGTACCCTTGAAAAAAACCAAAATCATGCACTAAATGAATTTTTCTTAATATGTGCGCTCAAACGTTAAAGGGCCAAAGATTAGGGCCAGAGGGAGTAAATGGAAGCAGAGACATGAAAATATCCTCTTGAAGGGCCCTGCTTCCTTCCTTATCATCAGACATTGTACCGCTTCATGAAAGTCACCACATAATGATCCAACATTAAGTTCAGAGTGTGTAGTACCTCAGCCTCAATTTCATCGTATAGAAACCGTTGTTTCAGCAACACTAAGGCTTGCTGAGCTGAATCATTATAGATGTCAAATGGTATCAGAACACTCTCAAGAAGACCAGAGTTCGGCGACTCAAGTACACAATCCACCAACATCCAGGGAAGAGAGCATTCGATTGGAAACTGCAGGGAACAAATTAACTAATTTTAGACAATCATCATTTGACGGTTTGAATCATTTGTAACTAACAGTGAAAGGTTGGACTGCAATGCCATATGTTGCAAGTAGCTAGGAAATTTGTAACTGCTTTTATTTAGAAAAGTTTTTGGTCACAATATAGACTGTGAAATTCAAATAATCGTGTGGTAATAAGTAATAAGTATTACCTGAATGACTCGTGAAGACTCTAAATAAAATTCTCTAAACCATAAGAAACCAAGATCGGTCAATGTAGCAACTGTCACTGTAAGCATCACCACCCAAGTCAAAACACTGAAGGATGCAACAAGGCAATGGTACAAAGCAAAGCATCCTATACTATTTAATTGTTTCAAATGGTAGAGAGTAGAAATATTTCAAGATTTATTTCATTCTAATACATTTCTTTTCCTGTCAGAAAAAATAAAATCTTTTGGGATACTTTCTAAAAGAATTAGTGGCATAATGGCATCCCATTTGGTAGACTTGTGGAATAATAATCAGTGGATAAATAACACATTGTAACTGCAAAATCACAAGCTCTAAATGAGCCTGGATGCTTTAAAAGGACTGATCTTCATTTTCAAGTACCCATGCAGGGGCAAAAAAAATTGAGGGAGGCCTACAATTTGTCATAATCATAATTAGAATTACTAGAATGCACCCAAAAAGCAGAAGTTTTTTCATTCATTTCCCTAATTAAGAAAGTGAGATGCCAGCTTAATGTTGCAATCCGCTACCCTTTAAACATCCATCTGCCCTCTAAACCCCAATGGTTTATAGTTTTGTATTGGATGTTTTAGCATTGGTAAAAGTCTAAGGATTTCATGAACATACAAATGATATTATTAATAACCAGGCATCTGTCAGCCCCACTGCATGTATGTTCAATTTCAATTTCAGGGTGTTCAACCAGCAACCCTTTTAGTAACGCAGATAAAAAAAAATAAAAAAATAAAAAAGTAAAAGAGGGTTAGAAAAGCCCTGCCGGAAGAGCTCATTGTGAGGCCATGTATATTTGTGAAACCAAATATTATTCATTAATAGAGATACCAAACAATGTAATGCTTCCAAACTAGCTAACTAATGTAGGAAAAGAACTACTGACAGTGGGTAGCAACAGAGAGGAAGAAGCTGTCAGTGAAGAAATTTAATATATCAATAGAGATTGTTCCCAAAGGACAAACTTTGGAGTAAAATTGATGATGTGGTCAATCTAAGACATCATTACCTGAGTAGTCTAAAATATGTAGGAAAAAACCAAGCTTGTAAAAAAATGTCTCCAGCTGCTTTAAATCATTAACTGGTATTTCTGAGCCACTATTGCCAAAAAGTCCACCGGGTCTCCTAAGGTTACCACCAGAAACCACCTCATATATTAAGAACTGCAAACAGTGCACCTGTATTGAAGAGGTTAGTTAAGCAATTATAATGTGGTAAGATCAAACTAGAAATCTATACATATCAACAGAAAGAATTCATAAAGCAGCAAGCCTGGAAATATAGAATATTTTGCCAACAACTTCTGATAAGCTTCTCCATAAAAAATCATCAGTGAAAGCTCTCTAATAGTTATAATAAATTGGCTACAATGTACGTAAATACACAAGAACAAGAGAATTGGTTAAAAAGACCTAAGTTTGAAAAAAGTGAAAAACAAAAAAAATGTTTTTTTCATAATCATATGTACATGTCTATCTACATGCATGCCCATAATAAAGAATTTTGGTTCAACATTTCAGAATAAAGCATGTGTCAACCTCTTTATGCATATTTACTTTTTATCAAAGCATAGTAAGTCCATGTGCAAGTTCAACAAAACATATGTGCAAATGGCACAGTTCGATAAAAAGCAAAAACACTTTGAGCTCTTATAAATTCACTTGAAAGCATACCAATGGTAACAAGTTACACAACACATGTCATAAAGAGTACGGAAAATAAGGCAGACCTGAGCAGTAGTTGGGGCAACTGCCCTTGGATAAAATATGTTTGCTTTGCTTTCTTCACCTCCATGCTGTGAGGACTGTAGCTCAGATTCTGACTTGTTTGTATTAGCCATCCAATCAGCTGAAAGGGTCCTCATATCAGAAAGAATCCTGAAAATCCATATTTGAGTAATTGATATGTGCAATCTAAAAAAATTGAATGAAAGCAGACAGATCTCGGAGAGCTCCTACCAATCAAGTTTTGAGGAGGAAGCCTAACAAGGGAAGGAAGTAAAGTAGAAAGGCTTATAACTGTCAGGTAGGGAAGTTTGTAACGTTCACTTATAGTATAAATAAGACAAAGCATAAGGAGTTAATCACTTGTGCACTTTCAACAGAAAGGGTTTCCTCTTTTAATCCCGTTTAATTCTACATCCCGTTTAGCCAACTATCATTAATTTATGAAAACATTCTACAATTGATTTTGATCGAGATGAAGTATGTTCTCATGACACAGTCTAAGAGCACAGCTTCAGAACTTCCATCAATTAAGAGTTGTATTTGTCCAAGGAACATATCAAGTTAAAAAGGCTTAATTTATAAACTAGTTAAAAAGGTAATAAACGATCATGTACAATTTGCAAGAAAGTAATTAGGCTAACACAATTTCCCAAGATACATAGAACTTAATCTGAAACGAATCTTAGCTACTTGGAAAATGAAGAATTAAATAAATTTAATTTCCAGCACAACTGAAATTAGAATCCTACCTAGAGAGGTCCTTCTTCTTTCTGAAGGTTGTCCGCAACATAGAAGCTAATGTGTTTTGAACAAAATCTTGGACCTCAGCATGTATTGTTTCCCATAAAGCATCGGCAACCAGTGTATCACACCGCTGCATCATAGAACCAACACTCTTTATGTAGCTCACAAGTTCGACCAGTGCTTTCCTTTCCTCTGCACTGTAATTATATCGTACAACCTACAAGCAAAAAACAATATTTATGTCATTATATTATATATTTTATGTTTGTGCATAGTCAAAACAACGATATCGTATTTAATTAATATTGAATTATTAAGAGGTTAAGTGATATAATAAACTGGCTAGTTTTGTGATACACGGTTAAATTTAACATGAACAGTTAATTGTTCCATCCAAACAAAAAATGATGGAAATATTGGTTAATGTGAGAATAGCTAATTTTGATGGGGGCATTAAAGTTTGATCTGATTGGAAAAAGTTGCAGGTGTTATCAACACCACTATAAATACAAATTGCAATGATAGAATTTCTCTGTGACATGAATAGTTAATTATTCTATACAAATAAAATTAAGAGAATATTAGCAGCACCATAGTGCCTGTGTAGCAGATTAGAACATTGATTATACATCACAGCCAGAGAAAACAAGCAATTATTGGGCTACAAGAATAACGAGAAGAAAAGCACAAGATAATAGAAAATTTGATCATTCCTTACCTTTTCATAGTCAGAGAATGATGGGGATGCATCCTTGCATGGTCGAGAAAATTTCCATGCACATTGTTCCCAAATGCGTGCAGTCCATCTGCTTAAAAGCTGAAAACCTTCAACAACCATATCATACATGTTCCCTTTGACCTCTTTGCTCCAATCAACATCAGAACCATCAGTGGACTTCAACAACAACAGCTGCAAAAACAGTGATGGATAACAAAATAGCACAATGGTATGCAACAGTTAACATGAAACAAAACAAATAAGATTTCAGGGATGGCTTTTCTTTTGCAGAGAAGGGGGCAATACCTGATTCATTGCTGAAGCAAAACGAATTGTGAAATCATCATGCTCAGCACGAATGGCTCCAATATGATTGACAATTAGGTAATGTCTCTGATACGTGTCTCATGTCAAGGTTACTTTCTAATGACAAAGAAGGAATATGCTTCATACATTTATATACAAATTTGAAGCTTGAGAAGTAAAAGAATTCACAATAATTTTTTTACCGGAATTCCATAATTAAATTTAATTATAAATTAATCTAATTATCCAAATGCATCATATGTAGTGAGAACATATATTAAACCTATCAAGTTTTCCATATCATCTAACAATGAAAAGCACAACTTTGCAGGAAGTGAAAAACTTTTGCACCAAATTTTCAATGCCTAGACAACCGTGTGGTTTTCAATAAATGTATTATTTAATTGTGGCTAAAATACAATATAATGAAATTTTCAATGATCATTGTTATAGTACCCGTGTATATATACATAACTAGACAGTTAAGTTGCTAGAATCTATTAAACAGATTATCAACTGACTGTACAAATATGAGAACTTTATCTAGGTTGTTTCTATTAGTCTTCTTCACTTTCTCATTTTAACACAGTTCATCAACCAGAAGTAGAAAGAACAACAGAGTATGTAATTTAACTTGAAAGAACAGAAAGCATCAATTTGTTATCGTAAAGTATATGTCACAATCCATCCATTTGTTGGGAAAGTGGTAACTTCAAGACACGGGTCACAGAAATGAAATATTGGCTCATAGTAACAAATATTTGCACAAAGTTATCAGTTAAAACAAAAAACAATTTAAAGGATATTCTTGTGATTCACGGGGTGGAAGCTCATGCGGTGCTGGAAGGGTGAGAAGGCGAGCTTGGGAAGAAAATTTTGGGAAGTATGTTAATAATTCCTTCAATATCGCAGCTGGAGAGAGATGCAGATCTGGAAAAGCAGGAATGACTGCTTCATTCTGTTTAAGATAAACAGATCTTAATGTCCAGTCAACAGCGAAGAATTCATGGCATGAAATGTAACATTCTTCAGGTAATTCAACAACATCATCATTTTTTCATAACCCAGTAGATATAATGTATCTCTAGGCCTTTATATAAAAATATATATATATATATATACATATAAACAGTACCTTAAATAAATTGATCAGTCTGTTGATTTTTACCCTCTTGTACAGAGACTCACTATCTTTCTCTGAAGATGTCACTAGGACAACAAGAACAGGCAAAACACGCAAAAGAATGTGGCGCTCTGGAAAGAGAAGTGCAAAGTCCAATTCCAAGGACTCTACAACAAATACTATAAGAACTTGAAGAATGTCTTCTACACTAATTCAAGTCAAGGAATTGAATAAGAAATAGAAGAGGAGGATATTAAAATCAATAGTGGTGATACAAATACAAGTAAAAGTTGAGTTAGGGTGTGTATCATAAATAAACAAGATTATTTGCACTCTCGGTATTCAAAGACAAAAGCCAAAAAGTAAAATATTCAAAATTCCTCTAATCAGCTAGATTTCCCCAACATCGTTTAGATTGAAAACTTGATAAAACAGTTTTTCTTCATTTCCTGGCTCTGAGTGAGGAACCAAATCCACTTGTTTCTTTTGAATGAAAGTATATATGCATTAAGGAGAAAGTCCTTCAATATCCTACACTCTTTCTCATAACTAAAATTTCAAAAAAAACTAGCACTCACATTTCCTTTTTAATAGAACCTTTTAACTGTCGGATGGAACCAGTTCCCATATTCATCATAAGCACAGATAGTTTCTATCCAAAAATAAATATTAAATAAACCAAAATAAACAAACAATTACAAGTTAAACTAGAAAAGTGGAAATTATGGTAGTCATATATGTAAAGAGAAAAAAATGTGAAGATATCCAGGATACTTATTTACACGGAACATCTCAACATGCAAATTCAACAAAATAGCCCATCTCGTGCTCAAGAAAATCTGCACATGCAATTAAAGAAAGGTCAATAATTTGTCTTTGTCAGGATTTTTTATCAAAATAAAATATAAATGAGGAAAATTTTGGAAAATCAAACAATAAATAATAAGTGTGCAGCTTTTTGTATTTCAAACACTGGGAAATTCAACAATTATGCACCTGTAAATCATCTAACTCCTCCCTCATTGAATCGGTGTCCTGCCACTGACCGCTAACTTGTGTGAAAGTCCTGACAAAGTGGGGGGGAGAACCAAAATGAATGAATGATAAACTTCATTAAGTAGGTCTTCAGATACAGAAATCCTAAATCAGGTGAGGTGGCTGCATAATGATATTCCTAAAAATTATCAGACATGCCATTTATCATGAAAACCTTGCTATTCTTTTTCATATCTGAAGTTTGACAAGATTTTAAGCAATTTTTATAATTTTCTAATTACAAATAACAAAAACTACATTTCTCAAAATAGTTAACACAGTCATATTTTCATTGTGATCTATTGGACTTATATTCATCTTACCTCCTAAATAATTAGATGATTTCAACACTCTAGCTAAAAAAAATTAAAAATCCAGAAAATTCTGATTTCTTGACATGGAAATTTTATCAGAGTGGAAAAATAAAATACAAGATACAAAAGGACAATAAGAAATTTGGTGTTGTTCTGCAGAAACTATTGAAAATTCCCCTGAAAAATATATCTTATACTTCGGCAAATTGTCAGGGCTTTTTCCACAGAGATGCCATGAGCAAACCATTGGGAGATCTTAAAGAAAAACTATGACAATTCTAATATTTTCTCCAAATATTATGGATCTTTGTTTGTTTGGAAAGAGGCGGTCTTCTCACTTTTGAATTGTTTTCATTGAGTACTAGGTAGGGGTTGTGAAACAGTTTCCGGCTTTTGAGCTTGGCTTTATGTTATTGTTGAAGAATTGATGAAGCTACAGAACAGCAACCCACGGTTTACTTTTCCGTTGTGGCTTTATATTCTATTCCTAAACTTGTCATACTTATGGTGAATAACCAAAAAAAATGGAGTATCTCCAGCAGCAGATTGCTGTCAGGTGAGCTCACCACAGCCACAAGCAGGGTAGAAGGTCAGGGTTGAATCAGCAGCTATAGAGATTATTGATATCTACCTAACCATAAAGTATTTATGTTAAAGAAGACCAAAACCACACATTTAACCTTTTTACGAGGAGAAAGAAAAATGAAAAGAATTTATTTTTCAAAAGAATAGAAATGTTGAGCAAAAAATATTGAGCTTGTTGTTTCTAAAGTTCTCTTTCTTCCCTTTCCTTTTCACCCAAATGAGAAAATTTAAAATATTGAAAAAAATTATGTCTTCCTTATCTTCTTTCTCGCAAACCAAACGAAGTGTTAATCAATTATCTTAAAGAACCAAAAAAAACTGAATGAAACAAAACTGTGTAACTTGACTGGAGAATATGGATGCCTATTACTTTTTTTTAATGGCATGGATGCCTACTACTTGTTTATTTTATATCGAACTAAGGTAGCTAGGCATTTCTGGCAACCGTCTTTTAGGCATGCTGTTTTAGAGGGTGATATTATCAACTGTATGCCCATTTTGTTTCTTCAATGACATTTTTGTTCACCTGATAGTTCCCAATCAAACACTTTCATCTGAAAATCCCATAGTCCAATAGCTGGTTATTCGTATAATATATAATATAACATTTTAGGTGAGGCAAAAAGCTAGATCCCTAAAGTGCCTAAATTTGACGTAGGTGTTCTAATCAACAAAGCATTTGATCGACTGTACTACAAAAGTTATATTTACAAACAATATTGATAAATGGAGAATATCTTTGCTCATTAATTTACATATCAAATTACAGACTCCTATAAGCACAGTGAATATAAAAGGATTCAAGGAAGGAACAGAAGAAAGATATAACAGAATCAAATGGAACCTGAAAGTAAAGTTGAAGATCCTCTACATGAATAAGATAGAGTAACATAGGCAGAAGAGAAACTAAACACATACCTTTTGTACCATGAAAAGTCATTAGGTATGCTTGCCTTAGCATTTTTAAGATGGTCAAGTTGCACCAGAACATCAAACAACTTCAACATAGACCTGGAGTCAAGAACAAAGCTATTCAATAAATTCACTAAATATATAAATAAATAAATAAATAAATAACAATGACATTATAACACACCAAAGATGCGATATTGTAGGGCCATTAATGCGCCGCTCAGGCCTAGAAAAACGTTGCATATCAGCAGCTAACTGCATAAAAAATGATGTGAATGAACTTACTTAACATGCTAAGTCTGGATCTAGTGAAGTTTCTGGAAGAAGAAAAAAAGCATCATACGATATGTAAAGCACAACCCGTACTTTTGAGGAAGCTGATGCTTGCCATCGCTGAATTTCACGCAAACGACTCATTTCCAAATCCAGAACTTGATATGTTTCCAAATATAAGTCAGCTTGACTTTGCTTCATAGAATCAGGAAGCTGCCCCATCGTGGCAAAATGCACAAATTACAGGAGAAACTATAAACATATGGAAACATGAAAATGGATCTCTGATAAGATCATTTTAATATTATCAAATATATCAACAGACCAAAAGTGATTTTGAAAATGAGTGAATACAGGATATCATGTTGCATTAAGCAAAACTATCAACTACTTATGAAGCTTTAACTACTTGAGACTGTCCCAAAAATCTGGGTTTGACATGAGAATTTTGGGTGTGAACCAAAAGAACCAGCGACTTTGTTTGCTTTCTTAACACTTGGAAGAAATTTTCCTTGTCAAAAAACAAAGTATAAACATTTCATGACTAAAGAGTAACCCTTTCCCTTCTAACAAAATCCCCTCATTAGACTAGAAAAACAGCCTATTTCATGTTCGTTGTGTTGACTGGCTCTAACTACCGATTGTTAATAAAAATATTACCTGAGGAAGTGCTTTGACACAACTACGATACGTGTAAAGCACTGATGCCATCTCCTTTCCCTCTTGGGTAAGAGAATTCTGCATTTTGTATTAGCAAAAGCAGTCAAAATTTACGACAGATGTCAACAGGACAAATTAAACAACAAAAAATATCTCAAAAGCAGTGTACCAGCTGATTGAGAGCCTTCGTATCCTCCGACAGAGATAGTCTGTACGCAGCAACATCACAATATTCTACAAAAACGAGGGTGGTAAATGGTAGTAATTACCAATAAATCTATGCATCTTTCAAGTAAAGCTGAAAACACTGGTTTTTTTCAAGTAAATTTACAGCACATTCACAAACTATGTTGCACCGATACCTCTGAAAAAAGGTGTCTCCGTATCTATATCGGTGTCGGACACCTGTACCGACACTTGTGATTACGTTTAATTTATTCATTTTTTCAAATTATTACAGGTCTCACCGAGTCAGTGTCGGGGTCCTGTTCGGGATGTCCGTGCTTCATAGTTCACAAATTAATAACATATCCAGAGAAGAATCGTGAAACTATGGAATAAGAAAAGTTACCTATTGGACTCTCTGTTGCACCTCTCTCAGTTGACACCCATACTCCAGGTCCTTGCACCTCTGGTTGTTCATCCTATGTAATTAATGAACAAAAATCAATCACATAGAATGATGGAATTGGATGGAATTGAGTGGTATGAGATGAAATGAAGTGTTATTCCATTGTTTGGATAAGTTAAAATCGGCTGTAGCTGAGCGGAATGAGGTGGTATGGATTCTATGCCATTCCATCAATTGCCGTCATATATCTTCCAAAATTTTCCCTTGTTGCGTCCTAGAATATACATTCCCCTCTATTTAGTTCCCCTCCATTAATTTTATGATATTCAAACTAACTCGCATATATGGAAATAAAAACCTCACGTTCTTACAATGCCTTACATTGGAACATCCAAAATCGCCATAAATGTAATTTAGAAATCAAGTGTTCAATCTTAAGTCAATATCACATTACTAAACATTTCTATAATTAGAATTAGCGCGAATTTAGGGAATAATTGACTAAATCGGACCAAACTGTAGCAAAGAAAAAAGAACGATCCATAAGCGCATTTCAAATTTAGTAGCAAAAGAAGTGAGAAAAATGTAGCAGAAAATTGGTACCTCAAGCGAGAATGTGGAGAGAGCTGCAATGGCTTCTTCAACGGGTACTGCCATCAATGACTCTTCTAGCGATGTTGAAGGAAAAGAAAAGCTCAAAGCATAGATGTGAGAAGATCAACTACGATTGCTTTGTTTCTCTCTCCACTTCGACTCTGTTGTTGGTGGAGTCTTCAATTGCAAGGTTGAGCAGGTACAACTTCGGTTTGACCATAATGCCCTCTTTCTTTGTTGTATTTTCCATTTTGCAAGGAAGTGGTAATTTTCAAATGTATAATATAAGAAAATTAGATGAAATGGAAAAAATTTAATTTGTCTTTTTTTTTAATCTGTCACTTCACTTAAAGTAATTTTGGTTCAAAAATTATTTTTTAAAATTAATGATGTTATATTGTTCAATTTTAATTACATATTAATTATATTGTAACTTTAGTTGTTAAGTTTGGATCAATTGAAAATGTCATATAGTTCAATTGTAATTTTTTTTTCTTTTTTAAATGTCAGCTCTAATACAAAAAAATGCATTTTCACATTCTTTCTCTTCCTCTCTTTTTTTCTCTCTTCTGATATTTTTCTCTTCCTATTGTTATTTTTCTATGTTTTGTTATCTCTCTCTTCTTCTTCTTCCTTCTCTCTTCCTCTTATTCTTTCTTCTCTCTTGCTTTACTTCAACAAAGATTATAAATTTCTTGAAGGATTTACAGAGATCTATGAATTGAAGTATTTCTAGATAGATATTGAATTATGAAAATTATTGGATTTATAGATTTACAAAGATCTTCTTTTTATGGCTGTGTTTAACTCATGGTCATAAGGTAAAAGCCAACTTTCTTACTACTTTAATATTTGGTTGAATCTTTCATTTTAAGTTTTATTTTTTTGATATTTAGGGTTTAGTTTATGTTTTTTTATTTTATGGGTTTTGATGAAGAGTCTTTTAAGGTGTTAAAGATGTGAACTTGCTATTGGATGGCATCAAACTTTCCATTCATATGTGGTTGTGAACTTGGTGTGTTATCGTCAATTTGGTCATAATGAGATTAGCTAACCATCTTTCACACAGCCTAAAATGTATAAGGTTAGTCATTTTGTTAATAATGTTTTTCTTCACTTTATATGCACATTATTTTTGGACAAGTCAATCAGATTTGTGACTTTATTATTTTAATATAGGTCATATTGATGTTTATTTTACATTATGACTTAATAGGTTATATTCAAAAGAAAGGGTGTTTGTCCCCATCAAAAGTTCTACAATTTTCTCTTGATATTGTCAGGTAATTACTGTAGCGGTAAATTCATGACCATTAAACTATGGATAAACTTAACGTCAAATAAACCAGAGTCGCCACCGCGCTTTTATTGTTTCCAAGGAAAAAGGGAAAAGTACGAACAAACCCCAAAGATAAGAAATTTTCAAATCAAAATTAATAAAATGCCAGAGATTACAGGTAAGGGGATTGGTTACACAGAGGAAAGGTGTTAGCACCCAAAGTGTCATAGGTACTCCTAGGGAGCCCTTTTTGTGTGCACATGTGTTTTGATATAAAATGATGTTTGCAATAAATAGAGTGTGGGGATGAGAAAAGAATTCATTAATTATATTTTTGTGTTTGACAAGACCTTCAGACTTATGCCTACGTACCAACATAAAATGAGGGATCAAAGCCTCGTAGTTCGTGGTAACAATTTTAAAGTGAATGAGTTGCTTTTAACAAAAGTTTAAGTTTAACAAAGGCACAAAAGGCCTAAAAAGGTTTGAATAGGTGTTAGTTCTTTTTGTCTTTTGAAGTTTTAAGTCAAGTATAGTTAAGTTCATTTACAAATTGGATTAGAAAAGAGTTTGAAAATACAATGGCATAAGGCCAAAGTTTCTATTTTGCAATAAAGTCTAAGTTTAGAAAACACAAGAAAAGAAGATTTTTAAAAGGAGAGAGAGATTTGAAATTAAAGAAGGTGGGGGGAGATGAAGAGACTAATCCTCAGCAAAAATTTAAAGTTAAGAGTTGAAAATATCTGACCAATGGGATGCAATCTAATAGACAAGAATGTCATATAGAAACCCAATTTCCCTTGGACTTTGGAATCAAACAATATCAATACACAAATGGCAAAGTGAAGAACAAGACATCAAATAAAGATAGCCACATCCAAGCTTAGCAACTCCATGTTCTTCTTCATAATCTCCCATGTATCAGATGGCATACTCCTTGAATGATTCAGAGATAGGCATTAGACACAGGTTCAAAGTAACAATTTCATTAAAACCATGTAGCAGATGAACTCAAAAGGGATCCCAATACTTGCATCAGATGAAAGTTTAATTCCTAATGACTGGCTTCAGAAAAGTTGACATTGGACAAGTCCTTTTGCATAGGGAATGTTGCCTAATCCTAAGTCCAATGTCTCAAATCAAATTCAACAGTCCACACAAATCTTTTTTAGAGTTTTTGTTGTTATTATATACATTAAGGTCAAAAGACCACAAACACAAACAAAATACACAAACAAGTATATACAATCACAATATAATCACAAGATATGGCTCAAGTGAGCAATTGAAAATGGCATTAAAGTAAACAAGTTAAATGGTATGAATAATGGCAAATGAATAAAGACTTGAATTTAAAGTGCAAAAGGTAAATGACTTTAAATTAAAAGTTAGTCAAATGTTAGTTGATTAGAAGTTAGTATTGCTTTTACTTTCAATTGTTTAAGTCATCCTTTGGAGAACACTCAACTCTCTATTCACAAGCATGAATTCTTGAACCAAGACATCTTCCAAAGGAAGGAAAAAAGACCAAGTTTCCGCATAATACCATGAAAGGGGGAGACTTACAATCTCACTTACTAGAATGTTATGCTTTTTGGGTCAAAATTTAGCGCTATGTTAAGCAATCGTAATTGGACTTATGTAGAAGTCACAACTATTTGAGGTCGGACAATAGAAATTTTAGTGCTAATGCATGTTAGACATATGGTGTTATGAACCATACTCCTAAAGCATACCACACTAAAAAGAAAATGGCAAAAGGGGTAAACCTAATCTCCTTCATACTTATGTTGATTTTGCAATCAACTAGTGAAATTCTAGTTATCAGACTTTGGATGTCACACTGGTTGTTATGACATCCAATTCTGCACAGACAGGGATTATGCAGAACTTAACAGTAAGTGCAGTAAATAACACAAGTAATTGTTCACCCAGTTCAGTCCAACATGACCTACATCTGGGGGCTACCAAGCCAGGGAGGAAATCCACTATTAGTAGTATCAATTCAAAGCTAAACTCACCCGTTTACAACTTATCACTTAATCCCTACCTAATGCAATTTCAATCTTAACCTAAGATCAGAGTTCCTACTCACTCCCCCTCAATCACCTCAGTGATATTAAAGACACTTTGAAGTCACACTTCAAAAACAACTCTTGATTATGCTTCACAGCTTAAATCAAGATACACAGCACTCACGCTTAAAAGCTTTGAGTGACACAACACTTACAACTCAATGAACACCCTATGCCAAAGCAATCATCTACTTGATAATGGCTTGGCTTACAAGATACGTCTAATACTAGACTCACAAAAATACAGCAGTGAAGTATGATGGACACACAAAATCTTCACGCCTCAAAATCCCCGAAACTGAATGAAGGAACGCCTTCCTTTTTATATTGCAGCATCCTGGGCTTTTGCACCTGTATTCTCCTGAATTTAAGGTCACACAAGTTCCCATAAATTCAACATTTAGGTTACTAACAAATAGGCTATTTGTTAGGTTCATTGAATGTAGATTGGTTGTTGATTTCCTGGTTTTTCTCTAAGCTGTTGACTTCCTGAAGAATAGCCTGAGAAAAAGCTGAAACAGAAAATTGAACAACCTACAATATAGCATATGCTGTCAGGCATGAATGTCACGACATTCAGCTTGACATCAAGGTCCATATGCTGAGTCTGTTTTTCCAGAAAGCAGACTGTACAATTTTGCTGACCTGTACATGATCAAAATGACCATACTACAGTGAAAGCTTACATTAATAAATGTCAAAGTGTCCAACTTAACATTTACACATTTGGCCTTAAGTTAGTTTTGTTATTCTCTTGAAGAACAAACTAAGTTACATGCTGAAGTATAACAGAACACCACTCTGTCTAATCTTCAGCAGCTGCTTTCAATGATGAATGTCATAACGTCCAGTTTGACATTCAGTCAGTAGGCCTTATGCCAGGTCTGGTTCTTCCTTGATAACCAGACTGCACTTAAATACTAAGTTCTAACAGAACTCCTGCTGTTCTATTCCTTAGTATCTGTTAACAGGTATGAGTGTCACAACATCCAGTTTGACATTCAATAAATCCTGTGTTAGCTAGTCTTGCAGTAACTACAATGTAGTCACACATACATGTTATGACATCAGTCAAGACATTAGTGTTTTACCATATAATGCAGCCAATTAAACACCTACAACTAGCCTTAGGATATAGAGATATCATAGGTCCATGAAATGAATGGGAATAGAATAGGATTGAGATGCATAGGGGGGGGGGGGGACGGGGTGGAATGAGATCAACACAAATTGGTCAAAGGGGAAATTTTATCAAATTAAAATCATTCATTCATTTTGGGAGATGAAATATATATTTCATCAATTCCCTGAATCTAATAAATTTAATCCAACAAAGTCAAATCAACATTGACCAAGGCTCAATAACAATATTCAAACTCAACAAGTCAATAAAAATAGCTCAACACAATTTATTTGCAATTAAACAATTAAAAATCAATTAAAAAACGCATTAAATTAAATTATGGTTGGTCAAAATCCTAAAACCTCTTCAAAACACCAAATAAATAGTCAAGAGATTTATCATAGGTCAAACAAGGTCAAAGGACCTTGGAGAAAAAAATTCATTATTTTTGGAAACTTAAAAATATTTTTAAACAATTAAAAATATGTACAAAAACAATTAAATCATGAAAAATATTAATGTTGATCCAAAAAATAATTTTAATTCATAAAATAAAAGATAAAAATATTTGAGAATTTTTGGTGAAAGTCCCATATTTTTTGGATCAATATTAAAATTAATATGAATTAATGAAAATAAGTCAATTAAAATGAAAATCAGAAAATGCAAAAATATGTGGACCACTTGATCTCCCTCATTACTTGAGGTGGCAGATCAAGTGGATCAGAGCGTGCATTCCATGATGTTCCCTAGCCAATGTGCCACACACGTGGTAATTAATTTGGACGCTCAAGATTAAAACAAAATAGAAGGATCTTGTGGTCTGGAGACATGCCAACACATCGCCGGAGTCAGGGCTCCGGTCTTCTTCTCCGGTGGACCTCACCGGACTGGTCCATCCTTAACCATCACCAAAATGAAAAAGGAGGACATGACTTTAAAGTAAAAATGCTCAGGAGCTCGAATCTGGCCTCAATTTCACCTAACTCCAAGTATATTGAAAGATACATGGAGTTGAAATTTGAGGATCATGAACTGAGTTGCTTCGATTTGACCTCAAAGCAACTCAATCTTGTTGCCTACATTGGTAGGACTTTAGACAACCAAAAATTATCAAGAATAATGGAGAATTGAGTGAGAATCGAAGAGATGAAAAATTCAGAAATTCACCTTCACCGCAGGTTCAGATGGACATGATATTGCTCTCAATTGTGCTTGGCCTTGCTCTGGATGCTTGATGGAGTGGAAATGGATCAAGAAAGAAGCAGGACTCTTGGAGTTTTAAATCTCAAAACAGTGGGAGATTTAAACTCGGTTTTCAATGAAAATCCTCAAGGTTATCCTTTGAATATGGAAGTTTAGGGTTGTAGCTTCAAAGTTGGCACGCCAGGGTCCTTAATTCTGAGCATTGACACTTCTATTTATAGCCAAAGCCTTTGATATTTGCACACTTCTTTCAAAATTTCAAAAATAGCAAAATGCCTTGCATGGATGCATGGGCATGTGATAAGCTCATGTAATGATGCATTCAGGTCCAAAATCATGTGCAAGCAATGTTGAAGTCATGTTAACAAGCCATGCATTTATGTGTGGAAAGTGGAAGTTCAAATATGTCAAATGGTCATCCAACTTTAAGCCATGTACAAGTCACTCATACTTTGTCTAAATGGTAATAATTTAGACTTTTTGGAAAGGTTAGATCAAAAGGAACAACTTTCATGTTGAACACTTTTCCATTTGAAGCTTGTATCATGATTGTAGCACCTCAAATTTGCACCTCCCATTTTGTATATACATTTTCATTTTAGGTCATTAACATTGCATTGTTCATTGCATAGTCCATCAAGTCATCAGGCAAGACTGGTCAGGAGATTCAACTGTGCAAGGCAACAAGTGCATTTTCTATGGAATCAAAGCTCTAGGATTGGCACAATAAGTTCATGTGACCTAAGGATCATTTTGAAGTGGTTTGGCCAAGAATTGGAGGCTCATAACTCATCAGTACATGGGCAAATCATCTGAAACCCTAAAAAGTCAACAGAAGTCAACTGTCAATTCAACTGTGGATTTGGAGGTGGGAGATGGTCAGAGATGCATCATTCATGTGTAAAGAAGTCTCATTTGACATTTCAAACATCAACATTGAAGGATTTGAAGTCAGATCAAGACTTTCCAAAAATAGCAGGTGACCTGTAATTTGAACTTTCCAAAAATGGCAGGTTTTGGACCAACTTCAACTTAAGATTACATCATCAATAAAGCTTCAAATGAAATTTTGTCCAACATGAAAGTTGTAGATCTTTCTCTCCCATTTCCAAAAAGTCCAAGATCATGGATTTCTCATGTGTGGTTAAGGAGATATGATCAAAACATGGCAAAGTGTGGTTTAAACTTCAAATGAGCATAACTTTCAAACCAAAAGGCCAATTTGAGTGGTTCTTTTTGCACATTGATCCTTGTAACATGTATTTTCCAAGCATACAATCATTTGGCATGAAATCTTATTTGCATGGCATTAGTTCATTCATGAAGATTTTTGGGAAAATTTCATAAATTCATTTTGGTTGAGCATATGCATACCAAGCCAATTCTAACATGTGCATGGAACATTTTTAAGTCATTTTAAGCCTTGAACATGCACTGTTCACGTGCATGAGGGTGCATGGAGCATGAAATCCATTTTTTGCATTTACACCACAAAGTCCTTAAACTTATTTGCATTTGCCCTAATCCTTTCCTAATCATGATTAGCATGGACTATAAAGCCTTAATCCTAACTGTTTCATCACAATTACCAATTCTAGATCTAGAATCACAAAAATGCTTAACTCTCGTCCTCACATTTAACTTTTAAAAATACTTTTTGAAAAAGATTAGAATTTAATTAACTCTAAAAATTGCTTTCGCCCTGATCTAGAATTAATGTCCAATTTACACTGTCCAGTTAAAAACTCAAACTCTCATTCTATTGATTTTAACTTCTTTAGTCTTTTACTCTCGTACAAAAACCTTGGTATTAAACCTGTAAATTGAGACCATAAAAAGAGTGATTTTTTTTTTAAACGTAATTAAACCAACTTAGTTTTGATTCCTTCATTCCACTTACTTTACATACTGATACCTAAATAAATTAGCCAGACATGCTAAACAGATCTAAACAATCATCATGCTTAAATAAATCCATCTCAGGCAAACAATATAAATAAACAATAATGCAGGGCATATATAAATTCAAACAATAATTAAAGAACCTGAATAATTAATGGCAATCTTGAACACTTCACCACAGACCGGTTGGATTTGTTCTTGAATTCTTCAATCGGACAGGAAAATAAAAGTGAAGGAATAAAAAAAACCTAGGGTCTAACGTAAGGTTAGATCCGGTAAAAGATACACAATAGTTTCCGGTGTAGAAACTATTGTGTGAAAAATTAATTAAGTGCTGAAAGAATGACTGAAAAAGAAAATAGAAATTGCAAAGAAAAGTAAAAACTATAAAAAATAATGCTGTAAAGTATGCTTGCACGGCTGGAATAGAAAAAGCACGAAGAAGAGAGACGGCCAAGAGAGCTGCAGGGTTTACCAAAAGCCACTATTTATATTACTCACTTTTTGTAACGGTTTCCAAAAGCTTTCCGTGTAAAAATCCTCACGTTCCAATAGTCAAGCGTAACAATAGGCTTCAACGTGCCTCTGTTGCGCTTCTGAAGCCAAAAATATAGGAGAATGGTGTGACGTCCGTCACACCATGTGTTACGCTCGTAACACAAGTAGGCAGGGCGTGACGCTCGTCACACCTTGTGTGGCGCTCGTCACAGGCGCAACGCCTGTGCTTTTGGGTTGGGCTTTGGCTTGGTGGAATTTGCTTCTTTTCATTTCTTTTTGCACCTCCTTTTCTTCCTTTTTCACTTGTGCTTCAAATAAACTACTTGAGATAAATAGAAAGCAAAATACCAAGTAGTATCGAATAAAATGAAATAAATTGAAGTGAATAATAATATAATTTAATTAAATCGAGTCCTAGAATGTGATATTATTTCATGTTATCAAACTCCCCCATACTTAGACCTTTGCTTGTCCTCAAGCAAAATACAGTATAGAAATCGTTTAAAAATTTAGCCAGGTGAAATTTCAAAACACACATCAATTCGTACTAGGTTGCAAGTAGATTTTGTTTAGAAGCAACTTGAGTCTAATCTCGACATCAAGAACTACCGTTACCGCATCTGATAACTTTACCTCATGCAAATCAGTTTGAGTCATGTTATTATAACCAGCCTAGTTCTTTTACTCTTATTTCACCCGTTTTCATTCTAGCGAAATCACATTAAGCCCTTTATCGTTTTACGCACATAGTGGAGTGACCGGTTAGTGATTCTGATCCCCTTTTTAGCTTGAAGCTCTGGTACATAAGTCGGATAACTTCATTTTTTCGGTTCATTGCAAATTGCGGGGGATCGGACCGTAGTCCGCCCTACCAAGTTCAGCACCAGATACCTGTCGAACCAACTCATAATGGATCTTTCGTATTATGCTTTCATATGATATGCAACCTTTAGATTAAATGATCTGGTAAGGATCACCTAACTTAGTTAGTGCATTTCCTGATATATATATATATTTTATTTTGGGAATCATTCACTTATATTCATCGGCCCTCCACGTAGTTTGCTATTAAGATGGTGATGACTTCTTGTATAAACTACTCGGGGTTACTATAAAGTTAAAAGTCCAGGGACTTGTATAACAGGTACCTTTCTGATCTAACATGTTGAGGTTTGTTTAGAGCGTTGGTATGGTAATAATTTTGTCTTGATTTCACTCAAGTTTGATAGAATAAGCAACCTTTATATTTACTGAGTGTGTTGAATTTTTGTTATGGCTCATGAAAATTTGAGGGAATAGATAATGGAAATTTTCTCACACTAGGGACTTAACTTAAAATAAATAATTTTTTTTATATATATAATAGAAATAACAATGAAAAGAAAGATACATACTTGAAAAAGGGAAGATAGAAAGAACACGGTTTTCCCCCCCACACTTAAATGAAACATTGTCCCCAATGTTTCAAGGAAAACAAAAGAAATACAAAAAAGAAAAGAAACTAGAGTCAATGTTGCCTTCCGCCGCGTGTTCTTGGACCTGGTGATCTTTGACGTACTTCCAAATCATCAAACCTGCTGAGCAACTGAGCGAACCGCTGATCGGTTATTGCATTCCTCGCTTGTTGTTGTTGTTGCATCTGGCGCATCATCTGCATCACTTCGAGATTCTGCGCTTGCATACCATCGATAGCATCCATGATGTCGTCGTTGGTTGCTGGCCTTCTTCGTCGACGACGTCGTGAGGATGGACCAGCTGCATTATCGAAAGGTTAAATTCTGGCTTAGTCAGAATTCAGATGTTCTACTCCAAGTCATGACATCTGATCTAACATTGTAACTAATACAACAAGATAATTATTAACCACTGTACTAATATGCACACGTTCATAGATGTCACGACATCTCATTCTATGTCACCCTAGAATGGATGAACACCTGGTTCTGTGCATCAGGAAGAAAGACTCAACAGAGATCAATCCTAGCACTCACTTCTGTTGTTTTCTTACACAGTTATCAGCATGATGTCTTACTGTTGATTTTGCACATCATCTGTTACATTATTCCAGTGTGTTTGTCTTTTCCTTGTATTTCCTGAATTAAAAGTTGAACACGTTAATCTAATTACCACTTATTAGATTGCTAACAACTAGGCTATTTGTTAGGTTCATTAATTGTAGGTTAGTAGTTGGTTTCCTGGATTTTAGCTCAGCTGTTGAATCCCTGAAGAATAGCCTGAGAAAAATACTGAACCAGAAAACCAATCAACCTATACTTTAGCACATGCTGTTGGGAATGAATGTCACAACATTCAGTTCAACATCCAGAACATATGCTGAATCTGTTATGTTCCTGGAAACATATTGTGCTAAGTTTGTAGTACTGTAAAAGACCAACTAGTCTCTACTTCAGTATCAGCCTTCAGTATCAACTGTCAAAACATCCAGTTTGACAGTTTCACAATAATCCTTCAGCCAGGTCTGTTATCCTTGAAAAGACCAGACTTAAATAAATACTGAACTGAAATTCCCCTGCTTATAATTCAGTATACGCTGTCACTGATGAATGTTACAACATTCTGATTGACATTCAAACAGAAGGCTATATACCAGGTCTGTTATCATCTTGATAAGCTGACTGGAATACCAGCTGAGTTATGACAGTAATAAAAACACATGCAGAAGGAAAACAAACACAGGAAATTGTTAACCCAGTTCAGTCCAACATGACCTACATCTGGGGGCTACCAAGCCAGGAAGAAGATCCATTATTAGCAGTATTAATTCAGAGTTAAACTCACCCGTTTACAACTCTTCACTTAATCCCTACCCAATGCAATCTATACCTAGGAACTCCTAGATAGAAACCTCCAGTTTCCATTCCTATCACTACAATTACAATGTAATGTTAACGCACCTTGAACTTGCTTCACAACTTCATTCAAGAACAAAATCACTCTTGCCTACAGGCTTTGAGTTACAAACACTCTCAGCTTTGACCACTGAGAAACACATGGTAACCTTCCCACAGATTGGGAGGTTTACCTCACACACACACCTAAAAATTCATTCTAGGAGGCTTACAAAAACTAGGTTACAATTAGCTATTTATAACCTAATCACCCAACTGGATTTGGGCCTTCAGAAATCGCAGCAGACTTGTTCTTTGCTGTTACAACTTCAGCAGAAAAATTCTGCTACAAACAAGGTCTTCAATCCTAAAATCTCTCCATATATATCTCCTTACTTTGAGCCTATATATCTTTTGATTGAGTCTTCAAGACCTCCACATGGGAGTTAGGATATTCACCAGATATCCTTGCTAATCCCAGAATATATACTGAATTAATTAATTCAGTTTTCTACACATGTACGATGTCACAGACCTGATGTCGTGACATCGTACAAGACATGTTGGTCCAGATGTTGAATTTCTTCAACCCAACATATTAAAACAACAGAGGTGATTACATTATTTGTTTTACTAAAATTAATGCCAATCCTAAGGTATTAACAATCTCCCCCTTTGGCAAATTTTAGCTAAAACAAATAAGCCTCTGTTATTCTCTCCACCACCACAAACACCTATGTTGGTGTACATGGGGAAGAAGAGGAACAAGACTTAGTTGTACCAGAACCCTTCCCCTCAACAGGAGAGCTTCCTGAAGAGTATGTAATGTTGAGTACATAGATAATGTAACTCAGATCACAAGGCACAACTGTCTTCTTAACTCAGATCACAAGACACAAGTGATATACCCAGTTGGTGGATTTTGTGCCTGACACCAACTTCTGTTTGCTACCACAGTTAGCTTGCTTCTGGTACATTCTCAACCCCAGGACTGTATTTCTCTCCCCCTTTTTAGCTAAACATTTGTAAAGGCACCCCTCACAAAACCAGATCCAGGCGCAGCTTGCCCAAACCTTAACATACCCCATGATTCTGAAGGAATGGAGTGTTTCTCTTGTGAGAAGAAGAGGGCTATTACATCCTTTAAATAGTCCAGCCCGTGCTTAGAAATTAACGGTAGGAAATAATGCTTGGTCAAGATTCATTAATGTTTGCTGAGAAACAGTCAGGGAATCAACAAAATCTCAGACTATCTTTGAATACCTTTTATAGCTCTTGACTGTTTCTTTTTCAAAACAGCAGTTCCAGTGCATGGAGACTATTCCATATATGCAGTCAGACACGTTGCACGCGATGTCTTAACATTACACGCGGCTTTGTCCTGCATTCTGCCGGTATTCAACATTTCCCAAGGTTCCTGTCATACCTCCAGTAGAGACTTGACATCTGGCACTGCTACAGTCAAATTCCCACACTTCAGCAGATGGTTACTCCCCCTGTACCACACAGCTGTAGCCATCAGGCTTATTCTGATTTATCAGAATTTGACACATCACCTTCATAACTCCTACTAATTTTAAGATTCAGAAGGAATTAGCAGCATTGTCCAGGGCAATGTCATGACATCCGGTCAGACATTCTTCTGCTCACTCAGCCTTGACATACATCACAGCATCCTAATAACTGACAAGGTGCCATACCTAGTTATCTGAGTACACAAAGACCACAAGCTTGATAATTACTTGCAGCTTCACAGACAGAACTCCCCCTGTCATGGACACCCTACTCTCCTCTTGTCACTTGGAGGTCACACATGAGCATATCCAACACCCCAAAGTTGGACCTTCACATACTTCCTGATTCAAAGAGAATCCAGACCACTTGATGAATGGAAAACATAAGACGCATCTTCATGTCTTCAAGAGCACACCCTCTGTTCAACCCTCTTAGCTGAACACATTCACACTCTATGTCAATCTCTCTTCTAACCAGAACAGAAGACCACTTCACAAGATGTTCTGACATCAGCTGGGACATCCTTCACAACATAACAAGGACCACCAACTGAGATTCTTCAAATATTGCTGAGTCACCAGCTTGATCAAGAAGAACCCAGACATAAATTGGGACATATACATTTTCATCCCATTACAAGAGATACTCTTCCATAGATAGCTCAGAACTCCTACCACAAGCTCCAAGAGATGAATAGAAAACACCTCCTTTAGTCTTCAACTTACTACTTTTCTGCTCAAAAGTAATTCGTCTCAGACTTTCCTCAAGAATAATCAGTTGCCATATGTGGATTATCTTGATTCTTCAAACTCACTTCTGAGATAGACCAAATGCCACTTGTTGATTACCTCCTTCATGAGTCCTCATTTGAAAAGGTCAAATGCTGCTGTTTGACCTCCCCAAGTTTATCAGACTTCTCCCAAAGATATTCTGACCTTCCAAGTGAGATTTGAACTCCAATTTTTGAAGAGTCCAATCTACAACCCTGTAGATCCTTCTATCTCAAGTTGATGTGCCACTTCATCAACTAAGAATCTGATGCTGAACCAAATGTCACAACTTGTGTTTTGACATCCGGCTGTTGAATTCAGCTCCTTCTTCTGCCACTTGAAAGAACTTCCTCCCTTCACAGAACAAGAGTTCAATGTTCTCATAAACTTGATTATGGAACCAAGTTTGAGTAGACAACCTCCATCCTGCAGGTTTGCAGTTAAGTCATCCAAGATCACATCTTGATGAATCCCTGCTTCTTCTCCAAAGACATCAGACATTTTGATGTATGAGTCTTCAGAAGGATCAGTTAGAAACTATCCCTTCAGCTATGCCAAGGATTCCTCTTCCTAAAGCAAGGCTGTTTCCATGATGTTAAGAAAGCTGCCACTCGTTCTTAACTTCATAGTGTGCATTAGCCAATGCACTTCCTTACCTAGATCAGGAATAAGCTGATCCAAGTAACCACCATCAAGACTATGATGTCTTCTTCTTCTTGTACATATCAAGGCTGAACATGTTTCTTGCCAGGAAACCTTTTCAGAGATCATATGCTTTTGCTGCCACCAAAGAGATAGATCATGAGCCAACGTACTATCCTTCCTGTGATTTTGCACAGGGTCTTGAAGAAGAGATGTTCCAACATCTTTAAGAACATCAAATATCTTGAGCTCCAAGGATAATCAATTAAATACTTGTACTTGGTACAAGCTAACATTGATCTTAAATCCTTTCCCAATATTCCTTTCAGATACTTCCACCATAAGACTACTTTGAAAATACTCTTCTAGTGTCAACATCTTCTGCTTGCAAGCACTTCAACAGTTTTGAAACTATTATCAGATTAAATTCATCCTTAGGAAAGAGAGAGATGAATTCTTCCTTGCAAACGTGTCACACACCCACCAGAACCCATGTGACACAGGTCAACAGCTAACCAGACCCTAGGCTGACCAAATGTGAGGAGGTTAACCAGAACTCCCCCTCAAATTAACAATCATGGAAACTTCACACCAATCTCCATGCATTGTACAAATATGTCTCAACATGACATACACCATCCCTACCAGTGGCACCTAACTCTATGAGTTGTACCTAGACTTACTCCAATCACGCCAATCAGACTTCAGCTGACCATGAGTACTAGTGAAAGATAACAACACTAGTTCATAGTAGATATGCATTGCCAGAGCATACTACCTCAACCAACCTCTGAATCTTCATATTCTCACTCCTTGAAAGAACTGTCACTTCTGATCGTGGTGTTTGAATAACAAGATTCATGGTCCCAATCCTCTTGAATGGAATAGCATTCAGGTTGCCCTATTATTGACTTCTATCATCCAGGGGACATGTCTTCTAGTACACTATAGTACTTCAGAAACCAATTGCCCAACCCTGATCAATCTACAGGGATAAGGCACACAACGGGGATTGCACCGTGTCACTTTTCAACCAGCTCCACTTCTAGAGATCCAACTTCTGAAAGTGACCTTCTAGAGCATACACACAGTTGACCCTATCCTAGTCAACTTAGCTCACACAGATGTCTCCTCTTCCAGGTCAGGAGTAGGTTTCAAACCAAGGTATTCCTTTGTTTGACTCCTAAAACCATCTGCTCTTTAACCAGTAGTTGCATACTTGTTGAATAACATGTTCTAACATCACATAGAACATCAGTTTAACCTCCTTGAAGCAGGCCCTCCTTGAAAGTCTTCAAGGTTTTCATATCCACTGACCAGGAGAGTACAAGAATCAATGATCAGGTGATTCTTACCAAGAAGAGTGGACTTGGTGAGACTCAAGTATCTTTGACATCTTCACTCGAGTATGATGGAATCTTGAATTCAGCATTCTTTCATCCACTTAAGGGAAAACTACATCAGAGTTTGAGTTTTGCCAGGTATTATGCAGCGGAAATCATAATACAACTCAACCTAAGAACACCTTTTTCACCAGATCACCCTCCAAGTCCATACCAAGTTTGAATGTGATTCAATACTGGCACAAATGTCCCATCCAAAGGCCAATTGCCAACCTCCAGATACAGGTACACATCAGTCCTGTCATGAACAGTCCATCCACCTACTTCAAGGGACCATTCAGGGAAATTACAGAACCTTCCACTGGTTCCAACATAACTTCTTGCAATATACCAGAAAGTATCACCCATGGATCTCATCCAGAAGCAGAACAGGATGCCTGCTCTGATACCAATTGAAATTCTGGCTTAGTCAGAATTCAGATGTTCTACTCCAAGTCATGACATCTGATCTAACATTGTACCTAATACATCAAGATAGTTATTAACCACTGTACTAATATGCACACGTTCACAGATGTCACGACATCTCATTCTATGTCACCCTAGAATGGATGAACACCTGGTTCTGTGCATCAGGAAGAAAGACTCAACAGAGATCAATCCTAGCACTCACTTCTGTTGTTTCCTTACACAGTTATCAGCATGATGTCTTACTGTTGATTTTGCACATCATCTGTTACATTATTCCAGTGTGTTTGTCTTTTCCTTGTATTTCCTGAATTAAAAGTTGAACACGTTAATCTAATTACCACTTATTAGATTGCTAACAACTAGGCTATTTGTTAGGTTCATTAATTGTAGGTTAGTAGTTGGTTTCCTGGATTTTAGCTCAGCTGTTGAATCCCTGAAGAATAGCCTGAGAAAAATACTGAACCAGAAAACCAATCAACCTATACTTTAGCACATGCTGTTGGGAATGAATGTCACAACATTCAGTTCAACATCCAGAACATATGCTGAATCTGTTATGTTCCTGGAAACATATTGTGCTAAGTTTGTAGTACTGTAAAAGACCAACTAGTCTCTACTTCAGTATCAGCCTTCAGTATCAACTGTCAAAACATCCAGTTTGACAGTTTCACAATAATCCTTCAGCCAGGTCTGTTATCCTTGAAAAGACCAGACTTAAATAAATACTGAACTGAAATTCCCCTGCTTATAATTCAGTATACGCTGTCACTGATGAATGTTACAACATTCTGATTGACATTCAAACAGAAGGCTATATACCAGGTCTGTTATCATCTTGATAAGCTGACTGGAATACCAGCTGAGTTATGACAGTAATAAAAACACATGCAGAAGGAAAACAAACACAGGAAATTGTTAACCCAGTTCAGTCCAACATGACCTACATCTGGGGGCTACCAAGCCAGGAAGAAGATCCACTATTAGCAGTATTAATTCAGAGTTAAACTCACCCGTTTACAACTCTTCACTTAATCCCTACCCAATGCAATCTATACCTAGGAACTCCTAGATAGAAACCTCCAGTTTCCATTCCTATCACTACAATTACAATGTAATGTTAACGCACCTTGAACTTGCTTCACAGCTTCATTCAAGAACAAAATCACTCTTGCCTACAGGCTTTGAGTTACAAACACTCTCAGCTTTGACCACTGAGAAACACATGGTAACCTTCCCACAGATTGGGAGGTTTACCTCACACACACCCCTAAAAATTCATTCTAGGAGGCTTACAAAAACTAGGTTACAATTAGCTATTTATAACCTAATCACCCAACTGGATTTGGGCCTTCAGAAATCGCAGCAGACTTGTTCTTTGCTGTTACAACTTCAGCAGAAAAATTCTGCTACAAACAAGGTCTTCAATCCTAAAATCTCTCCATATATATCTCCTTACTTTGAGCCTATATATCTTCTGATTGAGTCTTCAAGACCTCCACATGGGAGTTAGGATATTCACCAGATATCCTTGCTAATCCCAGAATATATACTGAATTAATTAATTCAGTTTTCTACACATGTACGATGTCACAGACCTGATGTCGTGACATCGTACAAGACATGTTGGTCCAGATGTTGAATTTCTTCAACCCAACATATTAAAACAACAGAGGTGATTACATTATTTGTTTTACTAAAATTAATGCCAATCCTAAGGTATTAACAGAAGGGTTGAGCGGGACTGATTGTTGTGCAGGAACCTATTCACCCTGCTCCATTTCGGCAAACTCGTCTGAAGGCGGGTTTGCTTGTGTAGGCTCGGTGGCTTCGGGAGCATTCAGATCATAGATGTGGCGGTTGGGATTGGTGACATCTGTTAGGGCAATGTTGGGTAGAACAACACTTGGGACTTCCTGGTTGTTCACCATAAGGTAATACCCTCCGCCTACCCTGTTTTTGATTAGGCGGTTGGACCGACAGTAACTTATATCCATCAATAGGGGTGGGAGAGATTGTTAATTCTGAAGTCGATCCCCAAGATTTAAGCCAAGTGCTATGGTGGTGATTAATCCACCAATTACAAAAGGTTGACGGCCTCTAGCACATAGAGTGCGGATATGATGAAATAGAAAGGAGGCAGCGTTTACCTGTGTATCTGCTGCAAAGACGCAGTGGAGGAAAAATAATTCCTTGGCGTTGACTTTGCTGTTGTTCGGTCGCCCAAAAATAGTGTTTTGCAGGATGCGGATGAAGTACCGGATGGTTGGGTTATGTATATGTGAAACAAGTAATACATCCCAGTTGTTGGTTTCCACACCGGAAATTTTTCTAAAGAGGTCGAAGGCGTTTATATGCCACTGGGAGTTCGGAGGTATCCTAGGGTGGACTTGACCTTCTACAGGGAATTGTAGCATGGTGCTCAATTGGTTTTGGGATAGGGAGTACTCGGTGTTGAACATGCGGAAGGTCGCGGTACCGGTTAAGTACTCGTCTTCACCGGTAGGAGTGTTGTACGAATAAGAACTTAAAAATTCTAAGGTGAGAGCGGGGTAGGTAGGTTGATTATGAGTGCAAAGAAAGGTTAAATCAGCCAGGCAGAGCATCCATTCTATACCTTGAAGTAATCCTAATTCTTGTAAACAATGTAAATCAGGATACCTGGTGGATTGGACGCCTCGCTGTTGGAAACGCTCAAACTGCTCCCTTTGATAATTTTCATCTTCGGATCGGAAGATGATATTTCCGAAATCTTGGTTTCCCGCCATACCGATAAGTGGTTTGAAAGAGGTAATAAGGAGAGAAGGGAAATGAGATTGATTTTATAGAATGGTTTGTGGTGTATGGAGAAAGGTATGGTGGGTATTTATAGGAAAAAATTTGGGAGTTGGAAAGGGAGTGGTTGAAAAGTAAATAAATATGAGTAAATGTGAATAAATGGGGAAGGTAAAAAGGTGAGATGGTGTAATGGTCGTGTCCCAACGGTTAGTAACGTTCACATAGCCAGACGGTGTCACGCTCGTGACAGGGATGTTACGGGCGTCACAAGCACTTGGTGTGACGACCGTAATGGATTGTGTGACGCTCGTCACACAGTCCTTCTTGTAACGTACTTTGTTTTTATCATTATATATTATTGTTATCATTTTGTTATACATATGTTTTATTTTATTTTGCTATTGTGATACTTTTAAATTGCCTTGCATGCTATTCTACTTTCATAATATATGTATATCTTTAATAAGTCATGTAGGTGGCAACAGTAGAGAGCATTATTGATAGATATTTGCATAAGTCATAATAAAGTAAAATAAATCAATAGCTTCATAAAAAAATCATAATGTAACATTGGGAGATAAAAGCAAACATACGAAAGAAAAAACAAATACTAAAACAATTTGAAACGAAATTAATGAATAACCTAAACTAAAACTAAGTAACTAAGAAAAACAACTTTTATCCATCTGCATGATCTCTGGCTGGAGGAGCAAAGGAGTTAACACGGTTTAGCAACTCGTGGAACTGATTTGTCATACTGTTCATATATCCCAGAAATTCTTGTCCCATGTTAGCTAACTCTTCTCTGAGGGCGTCCTGTTCTGACATCAAAGCCTGAATGGTGGTGTTATAATTAGCTCCGGGCACATGATGTCTAAGATCGGGTATTGCCGATTCTTCGGTCGGGACAGGTTAAGGAGGAGGATCAATATCATAATAGCCAGATGGTGTCTGAGGGTCAGATTCAGCATAAGGGATCTGGTCATCACAAATCTCATAGTCCTGGATGGATTCAGTAGATCTAGCAGAAGAGGGTGTTGCGTTCAGATTGTAGAGCCAGTTATTGCGGTTGTGAACACTAGTCCTTGGACTAGGCAAGGTGAATAGGAAAAGAACTTGGTTGTTAATTATAAGCTCAAACTCTTCAGACCCTAGGTTTGCTATAAACATAGTGTTGAAGAGGAAGGGTATACTCATAGTCGCAATGCCACAGAAAGGGTTTAAGTCAAGCATAGGCTGACGTAATCCGATAGCATTACCAATCATGGTTATCAATCCGCCTATTTGAATTGGTGCTCGTTCATCTTGGATAAGGTGGTCAAAATTTGCCAACATAAAAGTGGCACCGTTTACTGGACGGTTCTGGGAAGCACAAAATATGATGAAGAGTTCATCACGTGAAACTGAGGTACTGTTTGACTTCTTCCCAAATAAGGTGTGAGTCAGGATCTTATGGAAATAACGAAAGGCCGGATTATGTATGTTTCCAGAAAAAAACTCATGTTCCTCGGGATCGTCATTTACGGTCAAGCTTCCCCAAAAGTGTTCAAGTTCTCTATATTCAAAAAGTTCTTCTTGGCTCACTGTGAATGTATCAAAGGAGGTAGGAAAACCTAAAAGGTTGGTAAAGTCTTGGATGTTAAATTGATACTCCATATTGAACATTCTGAACTGAATGAAACCTCTGCTTATTCCTTTTCCATGGCTGGGTAGATAGATCAGAGAACTAAGGAATTCTAGAGTCAGTCTCCGGTAAGTGACGAATTGTCTACGGATAGGAGTGGTTTCCCACCCTATTTGACTCAGCAAATACAAGACACTCTCTCTTAGTCCAAGGGCAGTCATTTCCCAATCATCAGCATACAAACTAGGTAGCATCTCTCTTTCTACTAGTTCCTCAAACCTTTGTTTCTAAGCTTTCCCTCTGAATTTGATACCCATACGATCAATTTGTCCCATCAGGTTAGTGTTAGCTAGAGAAAGGAAAAACAAGAGTTTTAGTCAGGATTTGGCCAAATGCCGAAAGAATAGAAGAAGAAAAATTAAAATAGATTAAGAATGAATACTAAATAAAATTTTAAAAGAATAATTAAGTAAGAAATGAAAATATAAATATTTGTGGGTTGTCTCCCACTAAGCGCTTTGTTTAATGTCGCAAGCTCGACAAAAAACTATCAAATATAATCTATAAAATCTGGGGGCACTACGTCTAAATGCAGGACTTGTGAATCTTCAATGTTCTCTGTATGATGATAATGTTTTAGACGTTGCCCGTTTACGATAAACGGTTCAATGGATTTTCCTTTAATTTCCACCGCTCCACTGGGGAAAACATTGGTAATTTGAAATGGACCTGACCATCTAGATCGTAGTTTTCCCGGGAATAACTTTAGCCTAGAGTTGAATAACAGGACTGTATCGCCTTGTTTGAAGATTTTCCTTGATATGCGCTTGTCATGCCATTGTGTTGTTCTTTCTTTGTAGATTCTGGCATTCTCATAAGCGTCTCGTCTGAGTTCCTCTAATTCGTTTATATCAAGGATTCGCTTTTCACCGACGGCCTTATAGTTTAAATTTAGATTTTTAATAGCCCAGTAGGCCTTATGTTCCAATTCTACCGGGAGGTGGCAGGATTTTCCATAAATAAGCTTAAATGGGGTTGTCCCTATGGGAGTTTTGTAAGCAGTTCGATACGCCCATAAAGCTTCTGGTAATTTCAATGACCAGTCTTTCCTTGAGGTAGTGACTATTTTTTCCAATATTTGTTTGATTTCTCTGTTAGACACTTCCACTTGCCCACTGGTTTGGGGGTGGTAAGGTGTCGCTACTCTATGCCTTACGCCGTACTTGAGCAGTAGTTTTTCGAGTACCTTGGATATGAAATGCGATCCACCATCACTGACTACTATTCTCGGGACACCAAATCTTGGAAATATTATATTCTTAAAGAGTTTAGTTACTACTCGTGTGTCATTTGTTGGAGAAGCTATAGCTTCAATCCATTTTGATACGTAGTCAACCGCTACGAGTATGTACTTGTTACCGAAAGAAGACGGAAAAGGTCCCATGAAGTCTATTCCCCACACGTCGAAAATCTCTACTTCCAAAATGCCTTTCTGTGGCATCTCGTCACGTCTAGATATGTTTCCTGTGCGTTGACATCTATCACATTTCTTGATAGCCGCATGCACATCCTTCCATATATTCGGCCAATAAAAACCGGCTTGTAGGATTTTGGAGCAGGTTTTGGATGTACTTGCATGTCCACCATAAGGAGCGGAGTGACAGTGTTGGATTATATTTTCTACCTCTTCTTCAGGTATACACCGACGGAAAATACCGTCGGGGCCTCTTTTGAAAAGTAAAGGGTCATCCCAGTAATAGTGTTTTATGTCATAGAAGAATCGTTTCTTTTGCTGGTAGGATAAAGTAGGTGGAACTATTCCGGCAGCTAAATAATAGACGAGATCAGCGTACCATGGTGTAACACATATAGCTAAGGTGGTTTCTACCTGTTTATCAGCTTTATTTTCTTCCAAACTAGCTATAAGTTTATCGTACGAGAAATCATCGTTGATCGATGTTGTTTCCGGTTCCAGGTTTTCAAGTCTAGAGAGGTGATCTGCTACTACGTTTTCAGTTCCTTTTTTATCTTTGATTTCCAAATCGAACTCTTGTAGCAACAGGATCCACCTTAGGAGTCTAGGTTTAGCATCCTTTTTTGTTAAGAGGTACTTGATAGCAGCGTGGTCGGTGTAAATGATTATTTTGGCTCCGACCAAGTAAGAACGAAATTTATCTAATGCAAACACTACTGCTAATAATTCTTTCTCGGTTGTGGCGTAATTCATTTGTGCTTCATCTAGAGTTCTACTTGCGTAATATATGACGTGAAGCTTTTTATCCTTTCGTTGTCCTAAAACAGCGCCCACGGCGTAATCACTGGCATCACACATTATTTCGAATGGTTCGTTCCAATCTGGTGTTTGCATTATGGGCGCGGAGATCAATGCTTGTTTAAGCGTTTGGAATGCTTCTAAACATTTGTTGTCGAAGATGAATTCAGCATCTTTCATCAATAGTCCGGTCAAAGGTTTAGTTATTTTAGAGAAGTCTTTAAAGAATCGTCGGTAAAAACCGGCATGTCCTAAGAAGCTTCGTACTTCTCTCACAGTTTTCGGAGGTTGAAGGTTTTCGATTACCTCTATTTTGGCTTTGTCTACTTCAATTCCTCTATTTGAGATGATATGTCCTAGAACAATTCCTTCTTGTACCATAAAGTGATATTTTTCCCAATTAAGTACTAGGTTTACTTTTACACATCGTTCCAAAACTTTTTCTAGGTTTTCAAGACACTCTTCAAAGCTTTGCCCGCATACGGAAAAGTCATCCATAAATACTTCCATGATATTTTCGAGAAAATCGGCGAATATTGCCATCATGCACCTTTGGAAGGTTGCGGGAGCATTGCACAAGCCAAACGACATTCGTCTATAAGCGAAAGTGCCTAAAGGACACGTGAATGTTGTCTTTTCTTGGTCATCAGGATGAATTGGTATTTGAAAGAAACCTGAGTAACCGTCTAGATAGCAGAAATGAGAATGTTTTGCTAATCGTTCTAACATCTGGTCAATGAATGGTAAAGGGAAATGATCCTTTCGGGTTGCTTTGTTTAGTTTCCTATAATCAATGCACATTCTCCATCCCGATTCGATTCGTTTGGTTATAGTTTCCCCTTTTTCATTTTCAATAACTGTTATACCTCATTTCTTTGGTACTACGTGTACAGGACTAACCCATTTGCTATCAGATATAGGATATATGATACCTGCCTCTAATAACTTGGTTACTTCCTTCTTCACTACCTCACTCAGGATAGGGTTCAGTCTCCTCTGATGTTTCCTAGAGGTTTTACAGTCTTCTTCTAGCATGATGCGGTGCATACAAATAGAAGGACTTATTCCTTTAAGGTCGGTGATGTTGTATCCTAGTGCGGTTGGATATTTTCTTAAGATATGCAAGAGTTTTTCGGTTTCGAGTTTTCCTAGGTCTGCATTAACTATCACTGGTCGTTCAAGTTCTAAGTCTAGGAATTCATATCTCAGATTTTTGGGAAGTGTTTTCAGGTCCAGGGTTGGTTTCTTAAGGCATTGCGTAGGACCCGGTGTTATTGCTAAACATTGGTTGAGTTTGTCTTCTACAAGATAGTCAGACGATTTGTCCTTTTCTAACTCTGTTTCTTTTATGCATTCATCGATGATATCCATGAAGTAACATGTGTCATCTATTGCAGGTGCTTTCAAAAATTGGGAAAGAATGAACTCAATTTTCTCTTCTCCTACTTCGAAACTGAGTCGTCCTCGTTTTACGTCTATGATCGCACCGACAGTTGCTAAGAATGGTCTTCCCAATATAATGGGTGTAACTTCATCTTCTCTAATGTCCATAATTATAAAATCGGTTGGGATGTAGAATTGACCTATGCGCACAGGAACGTTTTCAAGAATTCGTACGGGATATCTAACAGAACGATCTGCTAATTGCCCAGACATTTTAGTTGGTCTTAATTCCCCCATTTCAAGTTTCTTGCATATGGATAAGGGCATAACACTAATACCGGCTCCTAAATCGCATAAGGCTTTATCTATGACAAATTTTCCTATGTGACAGGGTATAGAGAAACTACCTGGATCTTTAAGTTTAGGAGGCATATTCTGGATTATAGCGCTACATTCAGCAGTGAGTGTAACAATTTCGCTATCTTCAAGTTTCCTTTTATTAGAAAGAATTTCTTTTAAGAACTTAGCATATGAGAGCATCTGCGTAATAGCTTCTGTAAATGGAATTGTGACGTTTAACTGTTTCAGTAGGTCAACAAATTTTTTAAATTGGCCCGCATCTTTGGTTTTAATAAGCCTTTGAGGGTAAGGGATAGGTGGTTTATAAGGTGGTGGAGGTACATAAGGTTCTTTCTTTTCTACGGTTTCCTTATTACTCTCTTCCTTTTCCTTTGGTGTACTCTCTTCCTCAATTGACTTCTTAGAGTTTTGGTTTTCATTTCTTGGATCTACTGGTCCTTCCACTTCCGTTCCACTTCTTAGTATGATTGCATGAGCGTGGCTTTTCGGGTTAGGTTGGGGCTGTCCAGGAAATGCACCAGTTGGGGCAGCAGTAGGCGCTTGTTGTTGAGCTACTTGTGATATTTGTGTTTCCAACATTTTGTTATGGGTAGCCAAGGCATCTACTTTACTTGCTAGTTGTTTGATTTGTTCACTAGTTTGTATATTCTGGTTTAAGAAATCTTTATTGGTTTGCTGTTGAGAAGCTATGAAGTTCTCCATCATTATTTCCAAGTTGGATTTCCTAGGAACATTATTGTTAGGTGTAGATGGTGTCGGCTTTTGATATCCAGGAGGTATAGTTAGGGCTTGATTTGGAGCTTGTCTTGGTGCGTATAAAGCATTATTACTCTTATATGAAAAATTAGGATGATTCTTCCAATTTGAGTTATAGGTGTGCGAGTAGGGATTTCCTTGAGCATAATTCACTTGTTCTGCTTGGATTCCTGTTAGGAGTTGACAATCTGCAGGAGTGTGACCTTGGATTCCACAGACTTCGCAATTTTGAGTTGCGGCAACCACGGTGGTTGGAGGTGATACATTCAAACTTTCAATTTTCTGGACCAGAGCATCCACTTTTGCATTAACATGATCAAGGCTACTTATCTCGTACATGCCACTTTTCATTTGAGGTTTCTCTACCATTGCTCGGTCGCTTCCCCACTGATAATAATTTTGGGCCATGCTTTCGATAAGTTGATAAGCATCGGCATAAGGTTTATCCATAAGTGCACCACCTGCTGCGGCGTCTATTGTTAACCTTGTGTTGTACAAGAGACCATTATAGAAGGTATGAATTACTAACCAGTCCTCTAAACCATGGTGTGGACAAAGTCTCATCATGTCTTTGTATCTTTCCCATGCTTCGAAAAGAGACTCGTTATCTTTCTGTTTAAATCCATTTATCTGGGCTCTCAACATAGCTGTTTTGCTTGGAGGAAAATATCGGGCAAGGAAGACTTTCTTCAACTCGTTCCATGTGGTAACCGAGTTGGAAGGAAGAGACTGAAGCCATCTTCTAGCTTTATCTCTTAACGAGAAAGGAAAAAGGCGAAGTCGAATTGCCTCTGAAGTGACACCATTAGCTTTAACAGTATCAGCGTATTGGACAAATACGGATAAATGAAGGTTTGGATCCTCGGTAGGATTTCCAGAGAATTGATTTTGTTGTACTGCCTGCAACAGAGAAGGTTTAAGTTCGAAGTTGTTTGCTTCGATTGCGGGTGGAGCAATACTCGAATGCGGCTCATCTTGCGATGGAGCGGCGTAATCTCGGAGAGCACGAGCTGGTTCTGCCATCTCGGGTATTGGTGAAGGAAAAAGATTTTTGAGATCAGGAATTTCGATAGGAGGGAGATTGTTTGCAGCACGATATTCCCGAATTCGTCGTAAGACTCAGAGATATAGTTCGATGTTGTTGATTCGTAAGTAAAACGGCTCGCCTTGTGAGCGAGTGTGTGGCATACAAATCAACGAAAGAAAAAATAAAAATTGCCTTAGTCTCTACAGCGTAACAGAAGAGTTACGATATCGACTAAATAAAAGTCCCCGGCAACGGTGCCAAAAACTTGATCGCGACTTTATGAGTCGATTGGGGTACTAACTGCAAGTGCACGGTTCTATCGCGTAGTTTTAAAAGATATCGATCCCACAGGGACTTATGAATCGATATACCGTTTTCTAAGGTTACTTCGTAAAGCTAAGGCGGATGATATTTTGATTTTTTCGAGGGAAAAGTTAAAACTAAAACTAGATCTAAATTAAATATCAATTAAGCGGATATCGGTATGTAGTTCGTCATAATTAGGGAATCAAATCTTCGTTGGTTTCTTGGTTTTAAAATAAATCTTTTCAGTAGATACTATTGATTAAAAATCTTTTCTCAAACTCTCGCTCTGTTGAATAGACTATGACTTTATATTAACGTAGCTGTCACTTATTAGTTAAGTCCAAAATCACTTTTTGAAAACAATAGAATCCATAGAAACTCTTTTTAAGAAAATACTAATCGTTTAAACACCCTCGTCTCAAGCTCTCGCTCTGTTGACTTAGATTATATAATTAAATTCAAATGCTTAACTCTCGTCCTCACATTTAACTTTTAAAAATACTTTTTGAAAAAGATTAGAATTTAATTAACTCTAAAAATTGTTTTCGCCCTGATCTAGAATTAATGTCCAATTTACACTGTCCAGTTAAAAACTCAAACTCTCGTTCTATTGATTTTAACTTCTTTAGTCTTTTACTCTCGTACAAAAACCTTGGTATTAAACCTGTAAATTGAGACCATAAAAAGAGTGATTTTATTTTTAAACGTAATTAAACCAACTTAGTTTTGATTCCTTCATTCCACTTACTTTACATACCGATACCTAAATAAATTAGCCAGACATGCTAAACAGATCTAAACAATCATCATGCTTAAATAAATCCATCTCAGGCAAACAATATAAATAAACAATAATGCAGGGCATATATAAATTCAAACAATAATTAAAGAACCTGAATAATTAATGGCAATCTTGAACACTCCACCACAGACCGGTTGGATTTGTTCTTGAATTCTTCAATCGGACAGGAAAATAAAAGTGAAGGAATAAAAAAAACCTAGGGTCTAACGTAAGGTTAGATCCGGTAAAAGATACACAATAGTTTCCGGTGTAGAAACTATTGTGTGAAAAATTAATTAAGTGCTGAAAGAATGACTGAAAAAGAAAATAGAAATTGTAAAGAAAAGTAAAAACTATAAAAAATAATGCTGTAAAGTATGCTTGCACGGCTGGAATAGAAAAAGCACGAAGAAGAGAGACGGCCAAGAGAGCTGCAGGGTTTACCAAAAGCCACTATTTATATTACTCACTTTTTGTAACGGTTTCCAAAAGCTTTCCGTGTAAAAATCCTCACGTTCCAATAGTCAAGCGTAACAATAGGCTTCAACGTGCCTCTGTTGCGCTTCTGAAGCCAAAAATATAGGAGAATGGTGTGACGTCCGTCACACCATGTGTTACGCTCGTAACACAAGTAGGCAGGGCGTGACGCTCGTCACACCTTGTGTGGCGCTCGTCACAGGCGCAGCGCCTGTGCTTTTGGGTTGGGCTTTGGCTTGGTGGAATTTGCTTCTTTTCATTTCTTTTTGCACCTCCTTTTCTTCCTTTTTCACTTGTGCTTCAAATAAACTACTTGAGATAAATAGAAAGCAAAATACCAAGTAGTATCGAATAAAATGAAATAAATTGAAGTGAATAATAATATAATTTAATTAAATCGAGTCCTAGAATGTGATATTATTTCATGTTATCAACAAGACTTTGTTCTACAAACTGTCATCCGACAGAGATTCTCGCTCAGTCATCATCAACCGAAGCTTCAAATACATCGGATTCAGAATTGGTGGAGAAATGGTCATTATGTTCAATGTAGCCCTTTTCCAATATATATCACCAATTTCAAAATTGTAAAGATCTATGGAGTCTTGCCATTTGTAGACTACCATTCCATCAAATAAATTTGAGCCTTTATCCAATTATTTACACTCTTATTTGTTCCTATTCAACAAATGTTTTGCATGTTTTAATTGAGGAATATCAGTGTTTTTAAATAATTAAACTTTTCATAACTTGGTTTTAAACAAGGTGAACATTCACAATGATAAAAGGATATTGGGGATGTCTTCAGTGCTCTCCCAAAGATGGTATGATTCTCAACAGGGTAAGACATTTGTTCATATTCTTGGCATGTTTGTATCCTTTTCCTCCGGAACCTTTTGTGGCTTTCCCTCCCGAGCAGAGAGTGTGCGGTAAGGTATTCATCCTCCTTCCTCTTTAGCAGGTGTGAGCTCTTGGTTGGGTGGCCTTGGAAGCTTCTGATTGGTGGTTGTTCCCCACGAAGATCCATCATCCCCTTTGGTAATTTCCCTGGTGGAATGACTTCTATAGTGGAACTTATCTGTGCCATGATCCTGTTCCCAGTTGGATTGGTTGTTGTTCATTCCCCTGCAGAGGTCTTTATTTCCCGGTACCCCTGATCCCCAGCAGATATGATGTTCTCCACTAGGCCTGGCTTTCTCTCTTGAGATGTAGTACCAGATGTTTATTCAATCGATCAGTGGACGTGTTTGTGTTAGATATGTCGGTTCTGTCAGCATTCATCGTACATAAACCACACATATATGCATAATTTTTAACATTCAGATATTCATGTTGCATCCTTTGCCATATATCTTTGTTTGTTATCTCCTGCTAGCTGGTAATATATTCCCCAAGCAGGTTGTTTATGTTTGATCTCCCCATGAAGAGTCAACCCCATAAGCAGAAAATGTGTATCCTTTCTTCCATATTCCCCACCGAGTTATGTCCTCGTGGATGATGGTTGTTTCTGTTTCCTCCCAACACATATATTGGGATGGAACTCCCCATCGAGTTATATCCTCATAGGGATGAGTCTTGTTTCTTTGTGCATCTCTAGTTTGTTCCTAGATTTGGCTTCTGGAGATTTATCCTTGCATTTCACCGTAGTTCAGATGAATGATTTCCCAGTAATTATCCATCTTTTCCCCGGCGGAATCTGTGGTTTTTCTTCCCTCACACCGGTAGTTGTAAATCCTATGTTTATCCCCCTTGGCAGAGTTAACCTTTTTATTCATCCTAACCGATGACGGTTACTTTTCTGTGGTTTTCTACCCAGTATCTAGTAGATGTAATCCCCTCCTTGACGATTATCATTATATAGTTTTCGGTATCGATAATCCTTCACCTTTTTTGAGTATATCTCCCGGATCATTGCCTTTGTCAATGTATCCCCTGCGGGTCATCTTTCATTTACCGATTGTCGGCAATGATCGTTTCTCCCTTTGATTGGTCATTATTTTATACCTGGTTTTGGTATCCCAATGTCCTTTCTTTTCGGTCGATTTATCCTTTTTTAACCCAGTAACCGGTTGTGGATAATCTTCCATGCGAATATGTTATCTACGTTCTGACGGTAATAGATAATATATCTCATGCACTCTTCGGTCGAAGTCTTTGTTCTTCCCCAGTCGAGTAAGATTCGTATCCCCTTTGCGGAGTCGAATGTCCATCCTGTAGTCGAGTTTACTTTCGGGCCCTCTTTTGGATGATGAGTGTCTTGGGAATATTCCCCAATTCACGCCTTGGTCGGTCACCTATTATATGCCCAGTAACCGGTATCCCTGATGCTCCTTCCTCTCTGCTTCCTATTATGACCTTTGTCCCCTGTGGAGTCAGATTTTCCTAAATTGAAATATACCTTTTTAGGTTTTCCTTAGATGATTTCGGATGTTTGATATCTCTCACCCTTATACCGGTCTTAGATATTCATTCTCCCCAAGCATGTTGTTCTTTCACCCTTATACCGGTGTTCGGATCATATGTCTCTTTGAGCTTATTACCTAGTGTCGCATTACGCGAAAAACCGGCGGGAAAACAAAACAACAGAGCCGCCACCGTGCGTTATTTATCCCAAAAGAGGGAAAGGAAACGCTCGAAGTAAACCTGGAAAAGACATGGCCTCGCGACCAAAGAGAATGGGATCGGGAGTCGGTTATGCGAAGGGAAGGTATTAGCACCCCTACGCATCCGTCGTACTCGACGGGATCCACGCACAAAAGGAAGGAATATGGTTGCTAAAATACTGCTCACAAACAAACACACACTGGCTGAAAGAGACACGAGAAAACTAACGAAACTAACTCGGCAGGATATCGCATCCTGGGCCTACGTAGTCTATCAGGCATAGACATCAGAGTCGACGTAGTTCGGACAGGGGGAAAACGTGCTCGCTAGGATGTCGCATCCTATGCATACGTATCTTCTCGGACTAAAGAAGAATCAGAGCACTCGTAGCTCGGCTAACGCACGCCAAACAAAACACAACCAGGAAACCGACTGCCAATCGCTGGACTTACGTCAGACTCCACACAAACAGGCAAACATGGAAACCGAATGCCAATCGCTGGACTTACATCAGACTCCGAACCAAACACACCCACACTGGAAACCAAATGCCAATCGCTGGACTTACATCGGACTCCAAGCACACAACAAGAGGATACGAAATGCCAATCGCTGGTCTTACATCCATCTCCTAACACACACAAGAGACAAAACAAAAAGGGCGCCCGGAGAGATCAGCTCATCTCCTGCCTACGTACCTCATCTGGTATGAGGATCAGGGCGACGTAGTTCCCCTACGCAGGGACAAAGGACTAGCCTAACCAGATAACAAAGGGAGACACAACTAAGGAGACTACGACTCGAGCCTAGATGTTATCATGCATATCATCCCTAAGTTAAGGTTGCTATCTAACTTGCACAGGGAGCAAGCTATCCTACACAGCATAGGCAAAGCAAACAATCACAAATAGCACACACTATATACAAACAAAGTGGGCTCACACAAGGGTTAGGCTGTGAAACACAAGCCAACTGGAATCGGGTGATGTTAGCTCTTAACCCTAACATTGAGAGTTAGGGTGAAGCAGATGAAATGAGAGGTGAAGATGAGACTTCACAGCTCTTATCCCTGGCCTGGGAGAGCTTTAGACAAGGAATGTGTGGGTTCAGAAAGCTGGAACCCTTCTACACATATGACTGACTCAACTGTACAAGGATCTTGTGTTAATATCCACAATGCATCAACACAAGGTGTGTGAGCAAAGGGATGACTCAACTGAATAGCAGGGGATAGATTGCACATCCCTTCTATCTGCCAATTGCCTTATCAAAGGTCTTTGATATGTACAGGGGACAAAGATAAACAAACACAAGCATTGCCTCTTAAGGAGGACTTCAGACAGGTGCCTGGCCAAATAACAGGCCAGGTCTTCCAGACTACATGAAGTTAGAGACATTATACCTCAATGCTCAAGCTATCAAGCAAAGCAAAAGCAAGTTCACAATGAACTATAGCAACTAAGGTACCTGAAAACAATCCAGCACAATCAGTACACAACTCAGACAAAAGTCAAACAGACAGTTACAAGTCAATAGACAACTGTACATAAACAGACAAACAAGCATCAATGCACAAAGGTGCAAGCCACAAAGCTTAAGCTTAAGTCCCAAAGCCTACAAAATAAACTCAAGATTAGTCATCAACAAGCAATGGATCAACACCAAATGAGTGAACCTCATCAAGCATGGCAATTGTGCTTTTTTTAAACTTGAAACAAAGCTCAAATGTGAGAGGCTAACCACTAGGACAAGGCCTAGGGTCAAAGAGGGAGTAATAAACCAAAACAGAACATGAAAATTGGCATGACAACATACGCATATGGCTCCAAAACTGCACAACAACAGCTCCAAAAAATCAAACTTCTGCCCATACGCGTATGCCTCATGCCCATACGCATATGGCACATTTCCTAGCCAAGCCCATACGCGTATGGCCTGTCTCATACGCGTATGATACGCGTACCACTTCTCCCATACGCGTACCAACAGAGACAAAATTACGTTAGAACATTCATCTTCTCCATTCATACGCGTATGACCTCACCCCATACGCGTACCACTCACAGGCTACGCGTAAGTACACGCGTATGGCGCGTATCAGCACCATTTTCCTCCCCTCCAGGCCATCTCATACGCGTATGGCCTAGTGTCATACGCGTATGGCCAGAAACCAAGTTCCAGATCTGCTATGGGTTTTTCTCTGCTACGAGATTTCTCAGATCCAACCTCCCACAGTCCAATTTTTACACAGCATTCGTTCATATTATCTAACACAGATCATACCCATCCAATTTCACAATTTCTAACCTTATTACATCTAATTCCTACGAATTTTTCTTCAATTAAAAACCCATATCTCATTCATCCATAAGTTTATAATTTGCAGCATGCATCATCCTAATTAGGGTCAATTCAATGGCTTATTACTACCCATTACATGTTAACCCATAATACCCATTAAACGACGATAAACCCCCCTTACCTGAGTTAATCCGGCAAATCCTTTAACTTCAAGCTTTTCCCTTCTTCAACCCTTTTTCTCTTGCTCTTCCTCTTTGCCCTTTTTCCACTTTTTAGTCGTTTTTCTGTTTTCACGTGAAAACCCTTTTTACCAAATGGGACTCTTTTCTCATTCCAAAATCGTTCCAATTCCAACTTTATTATTCCAATAATAATAATCCAATAATATTCCAATTATTTAATTAAATTAATAAATATACTAATAATAATATATATGAAGGGTTTATCTTTTATTTTGAAAAATAATACCCTCTCATTCATATTATCATCATAATATACTATTAAACTTAAATTAAATAATTATCATATTTTATCGGGGTGTTACAACTCTCCCCCACTAAAAGAGTTTTCGTCCTCGAAAACATACCTCAAGCGAATAACTCTGGATAAGACTCCTTCATCTGACTCTCAAGTTCCCAAGTCACATTGCCACCTGCTGGTCCTCCCCAAGCTACCTTTACCAAGGCAATCTCCTTACCCCGCAACTGCTTCAACTCTCGATCCTCGATCCTCATAGGTGATGTTTCAACAGTCAGGTTATCTCTCACCTGGACATCATCTACTTGGACCACACGCGACGGATCAGGAATGTACCTCCTCAACTGAGACACATGAAAAACCTCATGCAAATTCGCAAGTGACGGCGGTAAAGCGATACGATAGGCTACCTCCCTTATCCTCTCCAAAATCTGATAAGGACCAATAAATGGAGGTGTCAACTTCTTCGACTTCAAAGCTCGACCAACCCCAGTTATCGGAGTAACACGAAGAAACACATGATCTCCCTCTTGAAACTCAAGTGACTTCCTCCTCTTGTCGTGATAACTCTTCTGACGACTCTGAGCAATCCTCATCTTCTCCTGAATCATCTTAATCTTTTCCGTAGTTTGTTGAACAATCTCCGGTCCAACCACAACACTCTCACCGGACTCATACCAACATAAAGGTGTCCGACATCTCCTACCATACAAAGCTTCAAACGGTGCCATACCAATGCTCGAATGAAAACTATTGTTGTAGGTAAACTCAATCAAAGGTAAATAACAATCCCAAGCACCTCCCTTTTCCAAAACACAAGCCCTCAAAAGATCCTCCAGTGACTGAATCGTCCTCTCAGTCTGACCATCAGTCTGCGGATGATATGCAGAACTCAATCTCAGCTTAGTTCCCAAAGCCCTCTGCAAACCTTCCCAGAACTTCGATGTAAATCTAGGATCTCTGTCCGAAACAATACTCGACGGAATACCATGCAAACTTACAATTTTCTCGATATACAGCTCAACTAATCTCTCTAACGGATAATCCATTCTGATCGGAATGAAATGAGCCGATTTTGTCAATCTGTCAACAATCACCCAAATAGCTTCAAAATTCTTAATTGTCCTCGGTAAACCCGAAACAAAATCCATACTGATACTATCCCACTTCCACTCTGGAATAGCCAACGGTTGCATTAGCCCAGACGGCTTCTGATGCTCAATCTTTGACTTCTGACAAGTCAAACAAGAATAAACAAAACTCGCAATTTCTCTTTTCATTCCCGGCCACCAAAATAACTTTTTCAAATCATGATACATCTTCGTAGCCCCAGGATGAATACTCAGGCCACTACGATGTCCTTCCTCAAGAATACTCTTCTTAAGTTCGGTAACATCCGGAATACACACCCGATTACCAAATTTCAAAACACCATTCTCATCAACTCTGAATTCACCACCTTGACCTTGATCCACTAGAGTCAACTTATCAACCAAAAGCACATCGGATTTCTGACCCTCTCTAATCTCATCCAGAATACCACTCGTTAACTTCAACATTCCCAATTTAACACTATTGTGAGTACTCTCACACACCAAACTCAAGTCTCTAAACTGCTCAATTAAATCCAATTCCTTAACCATTAACATAGACATATGCAATGATTTCCGACTCAATGCATCAGCCACTACGTTTGCTTTACCCGGATGGTAATTCAAACCAAAGTCATAATCCTTCAGAAACTCTAACCATCTCCTCTGTCTCATATTCAGCTCTTTCTGATCAAACAAATACTTTAAACTTTTATGGTCACTGAAAACCTCAAATCTTGACCCGTACAAGTAATGCCTCCATAACTTCAGAACAAATACCACAACTGCCAACTCTAAATCGTGCGTCGGATAGTTCCTCTCATGAACCTTCAGTTGTCTCGAAGCATAAGCTACAACCTGCTTATTCTGCATCAAAACACCACCCAAACCCAACAATGAAGCATCACAGTAAACCTCAAATGGTTCCGACGGACTTGGTAATATCAGAATAGGAGCAGTAGTTAACCTTCTCTTTAACTCTTGGAAACCTTCTTCACATTTTGAGTCCCAAACAAACGCTTGCCCCTTTCTAGTCAACATCGTCAACGGTAACGCCAACTTAGAAAATCCCTCAATGAATTTCCTATAATAACCTGCAAGTCCAAGAAAACTCCTTATCTCAGAAACTGACTTCGGAGCTTCCCACTTAGATACCGCTTCTATCTTAGAAGGATCAACAGCAACACCACCTCTTGAAACCACATGACCAAGAAAACTAACCTCTTCTAACCAAAATTCACACTTGGACAGTTTAGCAAATAACTTCTTTTCTCGTAGAACTCCTAAAACCACTCTCAAATGTTCAGCATGCTCTTCTTCATATTTCGAATACACCAAAATATCGTCAACAAACACCACAACAAACTTGTCTAGGTACGGATGGAAAATCCTATTCATATACTCCATAAATACCCCAGGCGCATTAGTCACACCAAAAGGCATTACAGAATACTCATAATGTCCATACCTTGTTCTGAAAGCAGTCTTCTGAATATCCTCAGTTTTCACACGTATCTGATGATACCCCGATCTCAAATCTATTTTGCTGAACACACTCGCACCAACCAACTGATCCATCAAATCATCAATCCTCGGCAAAGGATACCGATTCTTGATCGTCACTTTATTCAGTTGCCTGTAGTCCACACACAACCTCATAGTACCTTCTTTCTTCTTAACCAATAACACTGGTGCGCCCCACGGTGACACACTAGGACGAATAAATTTCTTATCCAACAGATCTTCCAACTGACTCTTCAATTCAGTTAACTCAACAGCAGACATACGGTACGGAGTCATCGATATCGGCCTAGTACCAGGTACCAAATCAATCGAGAACTCAACTTCACGCTCTGGAGGTACTTCATTCACTTCTTCAGGAAACACATCAGGAAAATCACACACCACGGCTAGATCGCAAATCACCAGTTTATCTTTAGCCTCCAAAGTCGCTAACAGCATAAACAACTCTGCCCCATCGGCTACCGCCTCATTCACCTGCCTTGCTGATAGAAACAAACTCTTTCCTTCCTCAATATCAGGAAAGATCACCGTCTTATCAAAACAGTTGATATAAACTCGGTTAAACACCAACCAGTTCATACCCAGGATAACATCAATCTGCACTAGTGGAAGGCACACGAGGTCCATCCCAAAGTCTCTACCAAAAATACTCAAAGGGCAATTTAAACAAACTGAAGTAGTAGTCACTGAACCCTTCGCAGGAGTATCAATCACCATACTCCCATGCATCTTAGAGATCTCTAATTTAAGTTTCACAGCACAAACCAAAGATATAAAGGAATGAGTCGCACCTGTGTCAATAATAGCTACAAGAGGAAAGCCATTAATATAACACGTACCTCGGATCAAACGATCATCTGCAGAAGTCTCAGAACCCGATAAAGCAAAGACCTTGCCTCCCGACTGGTTCTCTTTCTTCGGCTTAGGACACTGTGGACTGATATGACCCACCTCTCCACAGTTGAAACAAGTCATAGTCTTCAACCGGCACTCTGCAGCCAAGTGACCACCTTTGCCACACTTGAAACACTTCCTCTCAGTACTGGTACACTCATGGATACGATGTCCAGCCTGACCACATCTGTAACACTTAGCAGGGGCACTGAAGTCTCCCCCACTAGGTCTCTTCATCCCACTCTGTCTCTGGAAACCTTTGCCAGCTGCATACGGCTTCCCACGATCATTTTGATTCTTGCCTTTCCTATCAACCCTCTGCTGATAGCTCTCCGCTCTGGCCTTGGTATCCTGTTCATAAATCCTGCAACAGTCAACCAAGTCAGAAAACACTCTAATCCGCTGATACCCAATAGCCTGCTTGATCTCGGGACGTAACCCGTTCTCAAACTTCACACATTTTGAAAATTCCCCAGTAGCCTCATCATAGGGAGTGTAATACTTCGACAGCTCTGTGAACTTAGCAGCATACTCAGTAACAGACCGATTGTCCTGCTTCAATTCTAAGAACTCTATCTCTTTCTTTCCACTGACATCCTCTGGAGAGTACTTCCTCAGGAATCTCTCTCTGAACACCGCCTAAGTGATCTCAGCACTCCCAGCAGCTTCCAACTCAGTGCGGGCAGCAACCCACCAATCATCTGCTTCCTCTGACAGCATATGCGTACCGAACCTGACCTTCTGGTTATCGGCACACTCAGTCACTCGGAAGATCCTCTCGATCTCCTTCAACCACTTCTGAGCACCATCTGGATCGTATGCTCCCTTGAACATTGGAGGATTGTTCTTCTGGAACTCACTCAGTTGACGAGCAGCTCCCAATCCCACAACATTCGTATTCCCTCCAAGTACTCCAGCTAGCATACCCAGAGCCTCAGCAATCGCAGCATCGTCTCTACCTCTTCCAGCCATCTCTATTCTGAAAACCCAACAAGCTAAAACAATAAGTACGGATAGGGTTACACAACACCTATCACATACAGGGAAACAGAATAATTACGACTCGACTCGACCGACTATGCTCTGATACCACTAATGTAACACCCTTTCTAAAATACCCCAATAATTAATTAAAACAACAAAATATAAATCAGAGTAGATATGCAATTTCAGGGTGTCACACTTTACAGTTCACACCAAACACCAAATAACTTGTCATGCTCATTTATTAATCAAAATAAAACATTGCACAATTCGCAGCGGATAGAAATCTAACAACATTCGAACCATGTAACACCTTACATGTAAAATTGTTCAACAACCAACAATGAAAACAAGGTAAAACATCCCGTCCCGATGTTACATATACCAGAGCATGACTCACTAAGGAACTACACTAGACTCCAAGCACTAGCTTCTACTCAATCACTGCTCGTTACCTGAAACATAGTTGTAAGGGTGAGTTCCTCAATCGATATAATAAGCATTATAAAATATCATGTAATGTTAAGTAAATTAACACATTCATCACCCTAATCATATCACACATTCAGCAACGACAACATCAACTCATAATCATACTCAACACAAACACAACATAAAACACACGTATAATATTGGAATACATCCATTCATATTATACGCCATACATACATTATGAAATGAGACTCCATGCATGCGGTACCGACTATTCGTGAACACATAGTTCAACCTCACCGATCAAACCCAGATACGGCTACCAAGCTCACTAGTCCCACTCATTTGAGACCTAGTGACTCACTCACTAATTCCTCACCATGGGAATTAGCTACCACCATAAAGGCCATGCTATGCACGCTAAATCACCTAGCATGCAAACATCAACAACAATCCACAATGGACCTATGCTCACACTCTAAGCCATAAACAGTCCATCCACAATTGCATACATAATAGATATATTCACAGCATTATGCATACCATCATACATCATCATCATATTTATCACAGAATCATATCATGTCATGCCAAATAATAAATCACAGTATTAGCACACTCTACTAATACCTATACTGCTCAAAACAACGGGAAATGATCCCTACTATATCATACATCAGCTAAATTACATCACTCAGCTGAAACGACCAAAACTGCACAACAACAGCTCCAAAAAATCAAACTTCTGCCCATACGCGTATGCCTCATGCCCATACGCATATGGCACATTTCCTAGCCAAGCCCATACGCGTATGGCCTGTCTCATACGCGTATGATACGCGTACCACTTCTCCCATACGCGTACCAACAGAGACAAAATTACGTTAGAACATTCATCTTCTCCATTCATACGCGTATGACCTCACCCCATACGCGTACCACTCACAGGCTACGCGTAAGTACACGCGTATGGCGCGTATCAGCACCATTTTCCTCCCCTCCAGGCCATCTCATACGCGTATGGCCTAGTGTCATACGCGTATGGCCAGAAACCAAGTTCCAGATCTGCTATGGGTTTTTCTCTGCTACGAGATTTCTCAGATCCAACCTCCCACAGTCCAATTTTTACACAGCATTCGTTCATATTATCTAACACAGATCATACCCATCCAATTTCACAATTTCTAACCTTATTACATCTAATTCCTACGAATTTTTCTTCAATTAAAAACCCATATCTCATTCATCCATAAGTTTATAATTTGCAGCATGCATCATCCTAATTAGGGTCAATTCAATGGCTTATTACTACCCATTACATGTTAACCCATAATACCCATTAAACGACGATAAACCCCCCTTACCTGAGTTAATCCGGCAAATCCTTTAACTTCAAGCTTTTCCCTTCTTCAACCCTTTTTCTCTTGCTCTTCCTCTTTGCCCTTTTTCCACTTTTTAGTCGTTTTTCTGTTTTCACGTGAAAACCCTTTTTACCAAATGGGACTCTTTTCTCATTCCAAAATCGTTCCAATTCCAACTTTATTATTCCAATAATAATAATCCAATAATATTCCAATTATTTAATTAAATTAATAAATATACTAATAATAATATATATGAAGGGTTTATCTTTTATTTTGAAAAATAATACCCTCTCATTCATATTATCATCATAATATACTATTAAACTTAAATTAAATAATTATCATATTTTATCGGGGTGTTACAGTATGAACATGTATAGCATAAGTGAAATAAAATGAAATGGCCAAATATGAAACTGCTGGAGCCCGGACTGGAACCACGTTGGTTTTCAAATGAAGCGCTACTTAAGTGAAACACTGTGTTTCACTTAAGTACATGTGGCGCTGAGGATAAATCTGGACCAATGAATCAGCCACGCCAGATCCATGCAACCAATACATGAGTTTAAACAAAAAATTGCATGCAAACACGGCCAGGCAAAGATCAAACACGATCTGGAATGGAAAAACCCTAAGTTCTTCATGTGTTCATCAGCCTTCATACACTCAAGAACAATTGTTCACGAAAATTAACAAACAATACACCATTGCACTCGTCCTTCAATGTACAACAACATGCTAACATCAATTAAGAATAATTCTAACTAACAAGCCTGGATCGAGCAGAATAAGTTTCATGTATCAAACTTAACTTCACAATATCTCACTCAATTCTTGATGAAAGTTAAAAGTACAAAGCTCAGAATACTCATGGATTCAAGATCTACATAACGCATATCATGATTTCAACAGTTACAAGAATCGAATTCTAACCTTCAAAGGATTGCAGAACTGGAATTGCAGTTTTTTGGCCGTGGCAAGGTGAAACAGTTGCTCTCCAATGCTCAGGTAGATGAATGGATGAAGGAATGTTGCTCAATTGCCTTTGATGTAGCTCAAATCCGCGACTGCCATGGATGAAGCTTGCTTTGACAGTTCCAAAAGAGGCACGAAAAGGATGAATGCTTGCTTCAATCTTCTTCAACTATGCTTGTGTATGATGGATTAACCAAGAACCAATCAATGCCTTCGAAGAAAATTGCAGAAAGATGAAGAAAAAGTTTGAGAGCAAAATGGAAAAAGTTTCAGATCTGAAAAGTTATGAGTTCTTAATCCAAATTCTGTTAGGCTTATGCTTTTATATGATGGACTAATGAGGTTTGTTAATCATGATTAGCCAAATGCCCAAGATTAGTGGAAATGCAAGTGTAAGTACAATTTTGTTAATTCACCTCATGTGCATGGAATCAATGTAATAGTGCACGGTTTATGAACCAAATACCCTCCAAATGCTGTTTAAGACTATATGCAAGTGATTGGAAGTGTGGAACATGCTTAATTTCCAAATTGGACTTTTTCCCTCCAAATTTCAAATTCAATTCAAGTAAAAATGCCAAAATTTTATAATGAGGATTGATGAAATGTGATGCATGTTTATGTAGCTTAGGTTAAAACAAGAATGTGGCAAAAAACCCCACTTCATTTGGCCTTGTGGTGTGAAAATTATCCAAGCTTGAAGTTCAAAATCCATTGACAATGATTTGATCATAATTTTTCAACCACACATGAGAAATTCATGTTCTTGGACTTTTTGGAAAGGTGAGAGCAATATCTTCAACTTTCATGTTGGGCAAAATTTCATTTGAAGCTTCCTTGGACATGTACTCTTGAGGAGAAGACCTTTCCATTTTTGGCAATTTGAAATTACAGGTCACTTACTATTTTTGGAAACTTTTCATATGACCTCAAATTCTTCAATGTTGATCTTTGACATGTCAAATGAGACTTGTATGGACATGAATGAGGCCTCTCTAACCATCTCCCACCTTCAAATCCATGATTTCATGCACAGTTGACTTTGGTTGACTTTCTAGGGTTTCAGATGAATTGATCATTGACTGATGACTTCTGAACATCCAATCTTTGGCCAAACCACTTCAAAATGGTCCATAGGTTATATGAACATGTTGAACCAACCTTAGGGCTTTGCTTCAATAGAGAATGCACTTGCTTGCTTGCTTGACTGGATCTCCTGACCAGTCTTGACTGATGACTTGCACTAGGCAAATGGACAATGCAATGCTATGCAGTGGACAATGTAATGTTAATGACCTAACATGAAAATGTATGTACAAAATGGGAGGTGCAAATTTGAGGTGCTACACCTAGTAACCGGTAATACCTCGCCCTGGTGTTTCCCCGGAGGAGTTCTGTTTGGATGCTCCCTAGCGAGACCCTTTGGTGGATTCTCCCCATCTGAGTCCGGATTTTCATCCGAAGTATCCCTTATGGGTAATTCCGCGGTATTGGTATATTCCCCAATACGTGTGCCTTTGAGTCAGCTCGGGTCTTTCCATTGATTTATTCTTTTGGAATTCTGCTCCCCAAGCTTTGAGTCGTGCCCTGCTCACGCGATTTATCCCCTTTTCTATCCCCATAAGAGTCCTAGAGTCTCTGTCCCATTGAGTGTGTTACTCATATGGATTGTCGGTTTCTCCGGATTTCTTTTCTTCTTTGTGGACACATATCCCCACGAAGTATTTCCTTTTTGCATACATACATTTGCATCATGAGGTCTCTTAGGGACCAAAATTCGTCTCTTTGTTATTATTTAAGCCCATTCTACCTCGTCGAGACGAAGATTTTAACCTTCATATCTCCGGCTAGAATGACCTTAAATAGGGGCATCTGTAAGACCCCAATTTTGGCCCTAAGATCCCTCATGGCATCATAACATTGCATTTCCAAAGCCTCAAGGATCATAAGCATCTTGGTTCCCCTTAGCTTTGGGTGGGACCTCTTGTGAGTGGTTTGAGATCACCAAGCATGCTTTAATTTTATATCATTGCTTTTCTCATTTTATTTACTAACCAAAAGCACAAAAATATGTCACTAACATTTCTTGTTTGTAGCTTGAGCAATCACAAGGTCTAAAAGCTTCTAGGAGATCCTTTGTGCAATGAAAGGTCAAGAGGAGATGAAAGCAAGCATGGTAATGGTTCCCAAAACTCTCATACATCAAATATGCCTCCCAAGCATCTCAACTCATCATTTTTGATCAAAACAAGTCAAGGGATTTGAGGTTTGTTTCTCAAGGAAACCCTAATTCATCTGATAATCAACAATGCCTTGCTCATGAAGCAACCTCAGCCCATGGTCAAATAAAATCAAGGGAAGTTCTTTAATTCATTATTCCATGCATATTTGAACTTATTTGAGTGTCCTCAATCATCAATTCATCAAGATATGAGTTGTGGACTTGAGAAGTTGATCAGTCAATTCATGTGACTATGTTGAAATACACTGAGACCTAACTTTTTATGTCTTGATCAAATGGAGATGACCCAAGAGCAAATATGTTCTTAAGGACAATATGAACAACTTTCATGTTCATCAAAATTGGATTTGAAGCTTGTAAGGTCATCATCCATTCTAAGACATTATAGGTCATTTTGACTGAAACCCTAATTTTGGGTTAACTTCCCAAGCACATAACTCATTCATTTTTCATGATTTTGAGGTGATACCTAATGCATTGGAAATATTATTGTACCTACTTCAAATGTTATGTTTATAAAAATTGCAAAATCGCAAAAGAAATACATGTGATAATGCAAAACATTATAGGTCACTTTGGGCCAAATGCATTGAAATGTAAAAAGTCCAACTTCAAGTGCCCATAACTTCTTCATTAAAAATCCAAATGATGCAAAATTTAAGTCCAAATTGATTGGTTTGAAAATATATACAACTTTCATGTTGAAGAGTTTATCATTTGGAGCTTGCATCATTGAGACAGAAGGGTTTGAACATTGGCCAAATTTGGAAACTTCACTTATGCATGTTTTGCACCCTACACTTCAAGCTCAAATTTCACTAATTTCCAAGGCCCAATTGGAATTTTGATCAACATATCATTTTTTCCTTATGCGACAATATTTCTAACCATTACTCATAAGGTTGCATTTGGAGTTTGGAAGCACCATTTTCGAAGACATGAAGGATTAAGTGCATTTTGTGAAATTCAATTCAATTGCCATGCATGAGCTGATTACACTTCATACACACGTCCATTTGCATTTCACATGAACTCAGCAAGTCATTTCAGTATTCGTTGGGCCTTCCACATGATCACACAAGCCCATGCAATGCAAAATCCATTTGTCATGCACACGAGTTAACTCATGCATTCAGCTCTCTCCAGCTATAAATACAAGGCTTTGGCTTCATAATTCTCCAACCTGAAGGCGCCTGAAATGCTGCAAGATTAAATCCCTAGCCATACCTAAAGGAACAAGTTCATTTTTCTCCAAAAATTCAGATCTGAAATTCAATTGCATTTGGTTGAATTTTCAGATCTAAAGTTCCTAGACCTTCATCCTTTGATCTATTGAAGTTTCTGTTTGCAAAAGGAACCAAGGAGAGTGACTCAAATCTTCATAATCCAAAGGTTTTGATCAACTGGTTTTTGCTTCGAATCTCCTTATACTTTGCTCCATTTGCCTTGATATTGTGTTGTCTGAAGTCCTCTCTATAGAGGCATCATTATTTAGTGCTTAATTGTTGAAATCGAGCAAGTTCAGTTGAACACCACCAAACTTCCATCTCTGATTTCTCTCTTAATAGGAATCTAGAGTGGAAGTGAGTGGTATATGAGTGATGTACATCACTTCACCTTTCGAATGGTGTCTGAATCGTTCATTTTAGTTAGCATTTGAAACTCTGCATTTTTTGACCTTCGCCAGAGCTCACCGGAGAAGACGATGGCGTTGGCCACCGTCTCATTGCCAGATCAATCCTGAGCCGTTGGATGCATTTTCCAGTTTATATCATAGCCATCATATCTTATGACTTTATTTAATTCATTGTGTTTCTCATTGACCTTGGACTATGGTGCGCGCGCAACTCATTGCCATTAGATCCTCCACGTCAATTAATGAGGATCTATCCAACGCGTGTGGTTTTTTCTAATTTCTGAATTTTCCATTTTATTTTTTAATTCCATCTCATTTTCAAAAATCCATATCTCTTTTATTATTGGTCCAAAAAATATGGGACCAATTGCATTATTTCTCTTTTAATTTCTAGTTTCTAAAAATGATTTTTAATATTTTTTATTTCATCATTTGCTATTTTTTAAATAATTTTCTATTTTCTGATCATTTTTAATTCATTTTAAATAGTTTTTGATATTAAAAAAATACAAAAATATTTTTCTAACCTCTTTGAATGATGATGGATCTATGAAAAATATTCTCATCAATTTATTAATTGATTTGAGATTTTAGTTCAATTAGTTTATTTTTATTCTTTATTAATTGATTAAAAATAGTTTCTGACTTTTAAAAATGCTGAATTTTTTTGTCAAACTTTGTTTGACCTTGTTGAACTTGGGATAATTCACTTGAACTTTTCAAAGTTGATTTGAAGTGAATTTGAAGTTTGACCTTTCTTTAATATTTTAATTCAAGTTTATTTTCAAATATTAAAAAATGCCAAAAATATTTTGTTTATTTCTTGACCTCCAATCTTTATCTCACTTCTTGCTCTTATAGTTTGTCCTTGATCTTCCCTATCTTTGGTCAACATTTGTGGATTGGTACATTCCATTTTCACTTAATGCACTTTATTTTCTTCATTTCCCTTATCCATCTTCTTCTTCTCTTCTTCTTCTTCTTCTTTTCTCTTTTGATCAATGAGTTAAAGGTTGATAAGTTAGCATTGATTAGGGAGTTTTAATCTTCCTTGATTCAAATCTAATTCATCTTGATCAAATGATCAAGTGAATGGCTTTGCATTAAGGATAGATTGCTTCTTAAATCATGCAAATGACTTAAACCAATACAAGATCATTTCTCATCTTCTTTTTTTGGCATGGCAAGTTGTTGGAACTTGGTTCACTAATCAAGACTTCTAACTTGTGTTGTTGCCTACATTATTATTGACCGGCCTCAGATAGTTATGACTTCTACATAAGTCCAATTACGATTGCTTAACATAGCGCTAAATTTGCCTTATGACACACTAACTACTAACACTAACCATTAACTATTAACATTTACTTCTTGCTCTTTACTTTTATGCAATTTACTATTCTTGTACATATTATTCATTTGCTTTTTCCTTTGCTCATTTGAGCACATGTTTATGTTAATGCAATTTGCCTTTTGCTCACTTGAGCACATAATTGTGTATATATTATTGTGCTTGTGTTTTGTTTTGATTGTTGTGTACCAAAAGCAAAGAAATGGACAAATGGACTTAGTTTCTAGGACTTTCCCTATGCAAATTGGAGTAAAAGGACCTTAATGTTGAAGAAGGATTAGAAGGACCAAACCTCTAAACTCCCTCTTATCCATTCTTGATTTACTTCATGAAACTTGTGATGTGTGTGCTTTTGTGCTAGGGAATTCTATGAGAGCTCAAATTGAAGAACCATTGCCATGTTCATCCAAAGTGAAAGATACAAGATGCATTGAGGATCTCTTAAGAGGCTTGTTTGATTGTTGTTTGAGCTTACTATCATTATGCTTGCATATTCCAAAGGATGAGAGCTACTTGGGTTATCAATATGATCTCAAGAGAGGAACTCCATTTGTGGTCTTGTTTCTTATCCCTTATCTCTTGTATGATTAGGACTTTAGCCATTCTTCTTCTTCCCTCCACTCTAACCCAAGCCAAAAGTTTTGTGCAAACATTTAACATTCTTTTCAAACATTAGAAACCTAAGCCTTATGCTTTTGATTTCCAAACTCTCTTTTCATAATACTTATTTTGAATTGAACTTCTAAGTCAACTTTGACCATATTTTATACATACTTTTCATTGGTAAATATAACCCATTCAAATACCTTTTTGTGGTTTCAATGGCCACTCTCTTAATCAATATTTTTCATAACCTTTAGCTATTAGGTTTGAGTTATCCTTGTGGTAGATGTAATACTCACCTGTATCCTTAGTGATGGACAATGAGTCTTCCATGCTTATTATAGGGTTAACCCCTCACTAGCATGTTGAAGCTATCCTCACATGGTGGATTTGTGGTTTTAGGTTGAGTTTTCTCCCTTGGATAACAAAAGACCTTAAGGCTTTTGGACCAATCAATTCACCAACTCATTTTGAGATTTTTACCCCGAACTACGAGGTTTTGATCCTAATCTTTTTTTTAAGATGGTACGTAGGCAATGGGTTCATCCATCCAAACGCGAAAATGTAAATAAACTTGTATATTCTCTTCTCATCTCTTTAATCATGTTTGCACAAATAAATTTTCAAAAAAATACCAACCTTACAACAAGTATGAAAAGGGGTCCCTAGGAGTACCTAGGAATTTTTGGGTGCTTAAAACCTTCCCATTGCATAACCAACCCCCTTACCCAGATCTCTGACATTTTTACTAGTTTTTGATTCGATAAAACTCTTAGGTTTTTATTCGCTTTCTAACCATTCCTTTGGATAAATAGAAGTGCGGTGGCGACTCGACTTGTATGGTTTACCTTAGATTTAGTCAATATCTCTAATGGTAATGAATACCCCACTACAACATAGTTTCTTGCATTGTGGATCCCATTTGTCTCTATTGTGATAGCAATGGTGCTATCGGACAAGCTAAGGAGCCTCGATCTCACCAACAATCCAAACACATACCTAGGCGTTATCACCTCATTCGAGAGTTAATAGATAGAAGAGATGTGAAAATATGCAGATTACCTACACTTGATAATATTGTTGACCCACTGACAAAGCCTCTTGCGTAGCAGAAGCATGATGGCCATACTAGATCTATGGGCATTAGGGGTATGCTTGATTGGCTCTAGTGCTAGTGGGAGATTGTTGGTGTAAGCCCTAAAGGCCAATACTTTTGGTACTTGTATAGAATTATTTATTAATAATAAAAGGTTTTTTCTTTATTATGTTTGTTTAATAAAGTCCCTAGAATAACTAGTCCGTTTAATGTATCAAGTGTGACTTAATCATGAGATCCCATTAAACATAAGGACACTATTCTTAAAGTATCCGTAACTAGATGACTATAAAGACAGTTGATGGGTACTCCACGAAGCATGCTGAGGGACATGAGTGACCTAGATGGAATTTGCCCATCCTGCGTAACAGGATAAATGTCTACGGGCCCAATATTAAACTGGACAAGGATGACACGGTCTATGCCTTGTGTTCAATATAGACATATGGGCAAAAGGATAATTATACACATAAGTATTATCACAAAAGGATTTGTCAGATCACATGACATTTTCGTGTCTTGGGTAGCAGTGATGTGTTGTTAGATACCGCTTACTATTTATTATGTTAAATACGTGATTTAATATAACTGCTAATGTCGCAAAAACCTACAAGGTCACACACAAAAGGACGGATTGATGAGAGATAGAGTAACTAAGGAACACCGTAAGGTATAGTGCACTTAAGTGAATTGTAGAACATCGTAAGGTATGGTGTACTTAAGTAGAATACGAAATATGGTAAGGTACCACACGCTTAAGTGATTTTGGCATATCATAAGATATGGGCCACATACACTTAAGTGGGCTTTTTAGCTTGCAGCTCACACAAGTGGCTCTATAAATAGAACCCTTGTGCAGAAGCATTTGTGCAATTGCAATTTAGTCTCTCTCTCTCTCTCTCTCACACACACACACACACACACACACATACACACACACACACACACACACACACACACACACTCAAATCCTTCATTCATAGCAGCTAGCACTATGATTGAAGGAATCCGTTCGTGTGGACTAAGTAGAGGCGTTGTAACCATTCAACGTTCGTGATCGCTCCGTAGATATGCATCAAAGGTTTCAGTCGCCACAAGAGGTAACGATTCTATCACTGATCATGCCCATTCATAAGGATCACTAAAGGAGATTTTTTTTTAAATTCTGTGCATTTTGGATCGCTCTTCTCCTTTACTCTGGGCATATTCTTTGAACGTCTCCTTGTCCTTCTGAGACATCAACCGAAGCTAGTCCCTATCAGGTGCCATATCCATATTGTACTTGTACTATTTCACAAATGCTTCACCCAAATCATTTAACATGCGGACACTCACACTATCCAAGCGCATGTACCACCTCAGAGCGACACCAGTCAGACTGTCTTGGAAATAATGAATCAGTAACTGATCATTATCAGTCAGCGTCGATATCTTTCTAGCATACATGACGAGATGATTGAGCGGACAGGTATTCCCTTTATACTTTTCAAAGTCAGGGACTTTGAACTTCATCGGGATTTTAACATTGGGAATCAAGCAAAGTTCTGCAACACTCTTACAAAACAAATCCTTTTTCCTCAAGGTCTTCAACTCCTTTCGCAGCTCAAGGAATTGGTCTTTCATTTCATCCATCTTCTCATAAACATCCGTATCCTCAGATGACTCAGAATGGAAAATGGTGTCTTCAACACGAGGCAGCGTGTGAACAATCGGAGGAGGAACAAACATGACTGGGCTAAATGCCGGCATGGAAGCAAACATAGGCATAAAACCTTCAAGCACAAAGTTGGGCGGCATTCCCCACGGGAATCCGGCAGGTATGGTAGGAGCGAACTGAGTGGCAGGCGCGGTTGAAGTAACAACCTCTGATATGACAGTCCTATGAGGAAAAGGAGTTGCAGGTGTTGGAGAAGATTGACTCTAAGCAACTAGAACTGATTCCATCCTGGCAGTCAGGCGGGCGATTTCGCCCTTCAGTTCTCTGTTCTCTTTCTCTAAGTGCTCCATGATTCTCAGATGATTGGCGCGAGTATTATATTGATGAGTCAGCTTGGCTGAAGCACAAAAGAATAACCAATGAGACATCTGGCGGAAGAAAAAACATGCTATGCAAATGATGCATGAAATGTAATGCTTTGATTGTTTTTACTTTCAAGGAACCTGTTATTTTATTTGCAAATAAACAATAATAACAACTCCAATAATTTTGATTGGCCATAAAAAATCTCTTTTATTTATATAATTGGAAGGATTACACTGAGTACAATTTCAGAAACCCAAATACAAGAGAAGATGAAACTAATAATCCTAAGGATCCCCTAACAACGGTATCAAACGATCTGGCTGTAGGTGCGTACTTCCTCCGAATGCGTCGAATCTCGGACTCAAAAGAAGTCTTCATATGAGCCTTCTCGAGGACAAGCTGATCAACAATCTTCTTTCAAGCACCGGAAGGCTGAGGCATGCTAGAGGAAGATGAAACCTTTGGCTCTCTCTGTCTCTTTACTGCTCGGTCTTCAAGAATCTCAATAAGTGCATCTTTGTCCTTAGACTCAAGCTGTAACTCCTCATGCTTTCTGCTCAAAGCATGGAATCGCTCTTCCCACATATCCTTCTCTTGCTTCATCTTGGCGAGTGCGTATTCCAACTCCTCTATATCTTGCTTAGGGAGAGTTAATGGCTACCCCACAACCATAGTTATAGGTCTCTCACAAGCATAAGGCATTTTCAACTCCAAAGCTCTCTTCTTCATCCAAAGAGTGTAAGCTTCCAAAGCTACACAGTTGCATGGGCCAAGCTCAGATCTACCTTTCTTATGCACGTTATGCCAAGCATGCACCATCTTCTACTTCAAATGTTGGGGATCTTTACCCTCTTAATAGAAAATACCTTCTAACTGAGTGTTATTAGATTTGTCTCTCAAGGGGAATCCAAGTTGACGACGAGCCAAAGCAGGGTTGTAGTTGATTCCTCCTTGTGTACCAATGAGAGGCACATTAGAGAATTCACCACAACAATCAATAATCTCCAAACTTCTTAATGAAGAATCATACCAAACTATATCATCATTAGTGAGAGACATAAGTCTCTGAGACCACCTTAGACATTGTTTGGTCTCCATAAAAGCAGGCGTCTGAGGTAAGTGCAAAATAAACCACTTGTACAGAAGAGGAACACAACATACAATAGTTCCACCACCTTTAGAATTCCTTAGATGCAAGGAGAAATACATATCACCCAACAAAGTAGGCACATAATTTACAATCAAGAAGATTCTAATGGCGTTAACATCAACAAAACCATCAATGTAGCGGTAAATTCATGACCATTAAGCTATGGATAAACTTAACGTCAAATAAACCAGAGTCACCACCGCGCTTTTATTGTTTCCAAGGGAAAAGGGAAAAGTACAAACAAAACCCAAAGATAAGAAGTTTTCAAATCAAAACAAATAAAATGCTAGAGATTACAGGTAAGGGGGTTGGTTATGAAGAGGGAATGTGTTAGCACCCAAAGTTTCCTAGGTACTCCTAGGGAGCCCTTTTTTGTGTGCACATGTGTTTTGGTATAAAATGATGTTTGCAATAAATAGAGTGTGGGGATGAGAAAAGAATTCATTAATTATATTTTTGTGTTTGACAAGACCTTCAGACTTGTGCCTACATACCAACATAAAATGAGGGATCAAAACCTCGTAGTTCGTGGTAACAATTTCAAAGTGAATGAGTTGCTTTGAACAAACGTCTAAGTTTAACAAAGGCACAAAAGACCTAAAAAGGTTTGAATAGGTGTTATTTCTTTTTGTCTTTTGAAATTTTAAGTCAAGTATAGTTAAGTTCATTTACAAATTGGATTAAGAAAAGAGTTTGAAAATACAATAGCATAAGGCAAAAGTTTCTAATTTGCAATAAAGTCTAAGTTTAGAAAACACAAGCAAAGAAGATTTTTAAAAGGAGGGAGAGATTTGAAATTAAAGAAGGTGGGAGGAGATGAAGAGACTAATCCTAAGCAAAAATTAAAATTTAAGATTTGAAAAGATCTGACCAATGAGATGCAATATCAATACACAAATGGCAAGGTGAAGAACAAGGCATCAAATAAAGATAGCCACATCCAAGCTAAGCAATTCCATGATCTTCTTCATAATCTCCCACGTATCAGATGACATACTCCTTGAATGGTTCAGAGATAAGCATTAGACACAAGTTCAAAGTAACAACTTCATCAAGACCATGTAGCAGATGAACTCAAAAGGGATCTCAATACTTGCATCAGATGAAAGTTTAATTCCTAATGACTGGCTTCAGAAAAGTTGACATTGGCCAAGTCCTTTTGCATAGGGAATGTTGCCTAATCCTAAGTCCAATGTCTCATATCAAATCTAACAGTCCACATAAATCTTTTTTAGAGTTTTTGTTGTTATTATATACATTAAGGTCAAAAGACCACAAACATAAACAAAATACACAAACAAGTATATACAATCACACTATAATCACAAGATATGGCTCAAGTGAGCAAAGTGAAAATGGCATTAAAGTAAACAAGTTAAATGGTATGAATAATTTCAAATGAATAAAGACTTGAATTTAAAGTGCAAAAGGTAAATGACTTGAAATTAAAAGTTAGTCAAATGTCAGTTGATTCGAAGTTAGTATTGCTTTTACTTTTCAATTGTTTAAGTCATTCTTTGGAGAATACTCAACCCTCTATTCACAAGCATGGATCCTTGAACCAAGACATCTTCCAAAGGAAGAAAAAAAAGGCCAAATTTCCACACAATACCATGAAAGAGGAGAGACTTACAATCTCACTTACTAGAATGTTATGCTTTTTGGGTCAAAATTTAGCGCTATGTTGAGCAATCATAATTGGACTTATGTAGAAGTCACAACTATTTGAGGCAAGGCAATAGAAATTTTAGTGCTAATGCATGTTAGAGATCTGGTATTATGAATCATACTCCTAAAGCATACCACATTTAAAAGAAAATGGCAAAAGGGGTAAACCTAATCTCCTTCATACTTATGTTGATTTTGCAATCAACTAGCCTTAGGATATAGAGATATCATAGGTCCACGAAATGAATAGGAATAGAATAAGATTAAGATGAAGAGGGGGGGGGGGGATGAGATCAACACAAATTGGTCAAAGGAGGATTTTTATCAAATTAAAATCATTCATTCATTTTGGGAGATGAAATGTATATTTCATCAATCCCCTAAATCTAATAATTTTAATCCAACAAAGTCAAATCAACCTTGACCAAGGCTCAACAACAATATTCAAACTCAACAAGTCAATAAAAATAGCTCAACACAATTTATTTGCAATTAAACAATTAAAAATTAATTAAAAAAATGCATTAAATTAAATTATGGTTGGTCAAAATCCTAAAACCTCTTCAAATCACCAAATAAATGGCCAAGAGATTTATCATAGGTCAAACAAGGTCAAAGGACCTTGGAGAAAAAATTTCATTATTTTTGGAAACTTAAAAATATTTTTAAACAATTAAAAATATGTACAAAAACAATTAAATCATGAAAAATATTAATATTGATCCAAAAAATAATTTTAATTCATAAAATGAAAGAGAAAAATATTTGATAATTTTTGGTGAAAGTCCCATATTTTTTGGATCAATATTAAAATTAATATGAATTAATGAAAATAAGTCAATTAAAATGAAAATCAGAAAATGCAAAAATACGTGGACCACTTGATCTCCCTCATTAATTGAGGTGGCAGATCAAGTGGATCAGAGCGCATGTTCCATGATGTTCCCTAGTCAATGTGCCACACACGTGGTAATCAATTTGGACACTCAAGATTAAAACAAAATAGAAGGATCCTATGGTTTAGAGACATGCCAACACATCGCCGGAGCCAGGGCTCCGTCTTCTTCTCTGGTGGACCTCACCGGACTGGTCCACCCTCAACCATCACCAAAATGAAAAATGAGGACATGAATTTAAAGTAAAAATGCTCAGGAGCTCGGATCTGGCCTCAATTTCACCTAACTCCAAGTATATTGAAAGATACAGGGAGTTGAATTTTAAGGATCATGATTTGAGTTACTTCGATTTGACCTCAAAGCAACTCAATCTTGTTGCCTACATTGGTAGGACTTCAAACAACAAAAAATTATCAAGAATAGTGGAGAATTGAGTGAGAATCGAAGAGATGAAAAATTCAAAAATTCACCTTCACTGCATGTTCAGATGGACACGATATAGCTCTCAATTGTGCTTGGCTTTGCTATGGATGCTTGATGGAGTGGAAATGGATCAAGAAAGAAGCAGGATGTAGCGGGGTATTCGTTACCTTATGGTTTATTGACTAAACCGAAAGTAAGCATACAATTCGAGTCGCCACCGCACTTTTATTTGTCCAAAGGAAAGGCTAAAAAAGAGAACAAAAGCCAAGTAGGAAGTTTTATCAAATCAAAAACTAATAAAAATGTCAGAGGTCTAGGTAAGGGGATTGGTTATGAGATGGGAAGGTTTTAAGCACCCAAAACATCCTTAGTCCTCTAAAGGAACCTCTTTTTGCAAATATGTGTTGTAGGTTGGTATTTATGAAAATATGTGCAAAGATTAGGGGGATTAGAAAAGAATATTATATTTACAATTTTGTTATTTGAATGGATGAACCCATTGCATACGTACCATCACAAAGGTAGGATCAAAACCTCGTATTTCGGGGTAATAATATCAAAAGATTGATGAATTGATTTGCCAAAAGCCTTAAGGTTTTTTGTTATCAAAGGGAGAAAACTCAACCTAAACCAACAATCCACCATGTGAGGAGAGTTTCAACATACTAGTGAGGGGTTAACTCTATAATAAGTATGAAAGACTTATAGTCCAATCACTAAGGATAAGGTGAGGTTTACATCAATCACTATGATAACTCAAACCTATGGCTAATGTTTATGAAAAAGTTTTAACAAAGGTGGCCATTGGAACCAAAAAAAAAATCAACTTGAAGTGAGTTATATTTACCAGTAGATTTATTTACAAAATGAAGTCAAAGTTGGATTAGGATTCATTCACAATGAGTATTAATGAAAAGATTTTGAAAAAGTCAAAGGCATAAGGCCTAGGTTTCTAGTTTGAAACAAAGTCAAAGTTTGCACAAAAGTAGTTTGGCTTGGGTTAGAGCGAGGAGAAGAAGAGAATGGGCTAGTCCTAAAGCATACAAAGATAAGGGAAGAGATAAAACCCTTGGAGTTCCTTTTCTTGAAATCATATAGATGATTCAAGATGCTCCTTTCCTTTGGATTTAGCAAACAACTCAAGCAATCAATCAAATATTTAGATTCAAGCTCCTAGGATCTCCATTTGGCTTGTCTCTCTTAACTTGGCTACTCATGACAATGGTCCTCCTTACTATCTCAATATGGAATCTCTATCACACAAGAGAAAACATCAAAAAGTTCACAACACAATAAGAGGAATGGACAAAGAATGAGTTTTGGAAAGAAAGTCCTTGGAAGTCAACTTTTAAATTAAGCATTCTAAAGGCATGAGGCCTAGTTGCTCTTCAACAAGTTTAGCATTCTAAAGGCATGAGGCCTAGTTGCTCTTGAACTCCTTTAAGCATAAGTAAGGTCCTAATTCTAAGTCCTTTCTCCTTTTTGCATTGAGTTCACACAAACAAAGACAAAACAACCACAAGACAGCAATATATTTATATATAATAATGAGCTCAAATGAGCAAAAGCAAAATGGCATAAACATAAAATATGTGCTCAAGTGAGCAAAATGAAAAGCAATATGAATAAATGAGCAAGAAAGTAAATTGCATTAAAATAAATTGCAAGAAATTAAATGCTCAAATTTAAAGTTAGTAATTAGTATGGTTAATGTTAGTGTGTCATAAGACAATTTAGCGCTATGTTAAGCAATCGTAAGTGGACTAATGTAGTAGTCACACCTATCTGAGGTCGGTCAATAAAACTATAGGCAAATAAACACAAGTTAGAGATCATGACTAGTAAGCCAAGCTCCAAAAACTTGCCATGCCAAAAGAAAAGAGGAAAGCATTGTATGGACTTTAGGTTTTTTGCTTGACCAAGAAGCAACCTATCTTGGACACAAAGCAACTCACTTGATCATGGATCAAGTTGAGTTTTATTTGGATCAAAGAAGGTTAAACCTCTCATATGTCAAGACCAACCATAAGACGTTAACTCATTGGCGAAAATAAAAAGAAATAAGATGAAGATGAAATGGACATAAAGAGAAATAAAGTGTCAAACACAATTGGTCAAAAGTGAATCAAATCATCATCAACCAATATTAAATAGAAAAGAAATGAAGATTAGAAGTCAACAAGTCAAACATATTTTTTTGGTATTTTTGGAATTAAAATAAATGCAAAATTAAAATGGACAAAATATGGTCAAACCTCAAATTCAATTCAAATCAACTTAAACAAGTCCAATTAAATTCTCATAGGTCTAACATGGTCAAACAAGGTTTGACAAATTTTTTCAACAATTTTTGAAATCATAAACTATTTTAAAAAAATTAAAAATAATAAAAACAACACAATATGAATTAAAATCTCAAATCAATTAAAAAATTAATGAGACTATTTTTCATTGACTTATCATGATCCATATGTGTTAAGAAAATATTTTTGGATTTTTCAGATATCAAAAAGTATTTAAAATGAATTAAAAACTATTAAAAACCAAATAATTCACAAAAAATATTAAATGAAGTCACAAAAATAATTAAAAATCAAAATATGAAACTAGATTTTTCAAGAATTTTTTTGCCATTGGTCTCATAATTTTGTTACTTCAAATAAAATATTTATGGATTTTTGAAAATAAAAGGAATTAATAAAATTAAAACAGAAAATAGCAAAAATCAGCGCCCATTGGATCCGTCTCATTAATTGACGTGGCATGATCACACGGTCCAGAGGCGCGGTCATATCATGTTCTCCAGTCAAGCGCATCACACAATGTAATAAAAAAGGTCAACAAAAGAAAAGGCCACGATTATAACATTTTGCCAAGATCCAAAGGACCAGAAGCATCCACGTGGGGATGGTGGTAGAAACCACCATCTTCTCCGGCCAGAGAACCAACTCCGGCCACCACGCGCAGGGTTTTTGAAACTTAATGAAAATAAACAAGTAGGTTACCAAAATTAAGTTGGGGTGATGTACATCACCCCTGTAACCTTGGATCTTCCTCAATGTTTCTATTTAATAAGAAATCAGAGCTTGAAGATCAAGGTACACAAACTGAAATGACACGATTCATGAAATTAAGACCACCACTGGCTTGCCTCTTGCTCGAGGACTTCAGAAAACAGTTCAAACTCAAGTAATTCACATTGTATTTCAAGATCCAGATCAAACAAGTTTGATGATATACCTCTGAAATGCAGCTTTGAACATCACGATCTCTCCAAGCTTTTGATCCAAATTTGATCTAGAGATGGAATGGTGATGCAAGGCTAAGGAATTAAGACTTGAAGATCAACTAAGGATGTTGAAATTCAAGCTTGAAATTGAGAAATGAAAACTGAAATTCCTTTGAGTGAGGGTGAGGTTTCAATCCAGCAGAGTTTCAGATCTCCTTCAGGTTGAAATTTGAATGAGGAAGAGCTTCTATTTATAGCTGAGCTATGCTGCAAGGTAGTGAAATGCTCGTGTCCATGAAGATTGGACCTTCCATGCACGGGCCTGTATAGACGCTTGCAAAGCCCAAGGATGAATGGAAATGCATGCTAAAGTCATATTGAAGTGAATTGGACGTGCACAAGGCCTGTTATTTGCTTGCATTTCAAGTTATGATGTGAATTGCCAAAATGTACATAAACATTCATCTCTTCGAAAGTCCCACATGGAGAATCCAAAAATGGTCATGTGAGTAATGGTTGGAAAGCTCTTGACATAAGGAATAAAAGTTATGTTGGAAAAAAATCCATTTGGAGTTTGGAAATTTATGAAAACTGGCTTTGAAGCTTGGGGTACAAAACATGTCTAAGTCCCCTTTGAAATTTTTTGCCAAAAGTGAGCAACTTTAAGCCCTTCTGTTTCAATGATGAAAGCCTCAAATGGAAAAACCTCCAACATAAAAGTTGTAAGTAATTTCAATTTGATCAATTTAGACTTAAAGTTTTCATCATTTGGATTTTTAATGAGAAATTTATGGGCACTTGAAGTTGGACATTTTTCAAATTCAACGGTCTTGGTCCAAAGTGACCTATAATGTTTTGTATTATCATATATGTTTATTTTAGGATTATGAAATTTTTTCCAACATAAAATTTCAAGTAGACATCTTAATATTTCCAATTCAATTGGTATCACCTTAACATCATAAAAAATAAGGAAGTTAAGTCCTTGGGAAGTTGACCCAAAATTAGGGTTTCAGTCAAAATGACCTATAATGTTTTGAAATGAATGATGACCTTCAAAGTTTCAAATGGATTTTTTATGAACATTAAAGTTGTTCATATGGTTCTTAAGAACATTTTGGCTCTTGGAGTCATCTTCATTTGACAAACACATCAAAAGTTAGGTCTTAATGGTCTTCAGTTTAGTCAGATGACTTGACTGGTCAACTTCTCAAGGCCAAACTTCAAATCTTGATGAATGAATGATTTAGGATACTCACATAGGCTCATATATGCATAAAATAATGAATGAAATAACTTACTTAATTTAATTTGATCATAGGTGGAGGTTGATTCATGAGCAAGGTGCAGTCAATGCACAGTTGAAATAGGGTTTCCTTGGGAAACAATCCTCAAGCCCTTTGGGTTATCTTGATCAAATTGGAAAATTGAGATACTTGGGATACATATATGATGATTAGGAACTTTGTGTACCATTGTAATGCTTACTCTCATCTTCATTGAGCTTAGGAGCCTCCTATAAGCATGGGCACACATGATCACTTGAGCTTCAAAACAAAAAGAGTTAGTGACATATTTTGTGCTTTTGGTTAGTAAACAAAATAAGAAAAGCAATAATATACAATTCAAGCATGCTTGATGGTCTCAAACCACTCACACAAGTCCCAACCCTAGGGTAAAGGAGCCACACATGCTATGATCCTTGAGGTAATGCATTGAGCAAATGATATGATGCCATGAGGGATCTTAGGGTCAAAATTAGGGTATTACAAATTCCCCTATTTAAGGTCATTCTAGCCGGAGATATGAAGGTTAAAATCTTCGTCTCGACGAGGTAGAATGGGCTTAAATAATAACAAAGAGACGAATTTTGGTCCCTAAGAGACCTCATGATGCAGATGTATGCATGTAAAATAAAATCTTCATGGTGAATAACTGCCACGAGGGAAAAGAAATAAGGAGAAACTGAAAAAGTCCATAGGAGTAACACCCTCACAGGGATACAGAGACTCTGAGGGGACAATATGGTAAAATGCGTGAGCAGGTCACGACTTAAAACTTGCTGGGAGACACGAAGGGATTCCATGAAAATAAATCGATGGAAAGACTCGAGCTGACGCAAAGATGCATGTATCGGGGAATATTCCAATACAACAAAACTATCCACAAAGGATACTTCAGATGAAAATCCGGACTCAGATGGGGAAATCCATAAAGGAACCAGCTGAGGAAGAAACAACGAGATATTACCGGTTACTGGGTAATAAACTCAAAAGGGAGACATGTTATCAAAACACCGGTTACTGGGTGAGAGAACAACATGCCCAGGGAGATAGAATATCTAAGACCGATATAAGGGTGAGAGATATCAATCATCCGAAACATCTGAGGAGGACCTGAAAAGGCACATCTCAACTCAAGAAAATCTGACTCCACAGGGGGACAAAAAAAGTCATAATAGGGAGCAGAAGGAAGGAACGCCAGGGATACCGGTTACTGGGCATATAATAGGTGACCAACTAGGCGTGAATGGGGAACAAATCTAAGACATTCATCATCCGAAAGGAGGGCTGAAAAAGCAAACCCGTCTTACATGATGGGCATTCGATTCCACAAGGAAATACGAATCTTACTCAATTGGGGAAGAAAAAAGACTTCGACTGAATAGCGCATGAGATATATTATCTATTACCGTCAGAACATAGATAACATACTCGCATGGAAGATTATCCACAACCGGTTACTGGGTTAGTAAAGGATAAATTGACCGAAAAGAAAGGACATCGAGATACCGGGTACTGGGCATAAAATGATGACCGATCAAAAGGAGAAACAATCATTACCAAACAAGGGTAAATGAAAGATGACTCGACGAGGATAAATTGCTTGATAAGAGCAATTATCCGAGAGATATATCACCGGTTACTGGGGTGGTATACTAAAAAATGAAGGAATATCAATACCGAACATTGGATAAAGATAACCAACAAAGAGGGGATTACATCTACCGGTTACTGGGTAGAAAACCACATAAAATAGGACTTACAACTACCGGTTACTGGGTAGAAGGCCATATAAAATAGGACTTACAACTACCGGTTACTGGGTAGAAGGCCACAAAGTTCCATTGGGGAAAAGGATGAACAATTTCTGGTTACTGAGCAATTAATCAACTAAACCACAGGGAACTGCAGGGAAATAACAAGAAAGGAGTCAATATAGGAACAAACTAGAGAGACACGAACAAACAAAACTCAACCCGATGAGGATATAACTCAGGGGAGTAATTCCATCCCGATACATAGTTGGGGCGGAAACTGAAACAAAGATCATCCACGAGGACACAACTCAGTGGGGAATGTAGAAAGAAAGATAAACACTTTCTGCTTATGGGGCTGACTCTATATGGAGAGATCAGACGCAAACATCTTCTTAGAGAAGAACATTTCACCAGTAGTAGGAGATAACAAGCAAATATATATGGCAATGAATGCAACATGAATATATGAATGCTATAATTATGCATGTATATGTGTGATTTATGTATGATTAATGCTGACAGACAAACATATCTAACACAAATAGGTCCGAGAATCAATGGACGGACATCCGGTATAACATCTCAAAAGAGAAAGGCCAGGCCCACAGGAGAAATCAAATCTGGTGGGGGATACATCAAATACCAAGAGTCGTAGACCATCATTGGGAATAGACGGAGTCTCAGTTGGGGAACATGCAGAGATATCAATAAGATCTGTCATAGAAGAACTCTACTGGGGATCTTATCAGGGGGTGATGTGAGATTCTGTGGGGAACAACCACCAAACAGATACACATCAATCAAAATTTATCTTCTAACTGCTGAAGAGACATCTCTACTGAGGGGAGAAAGAACCAATTGCTCCGCTAGGGAAGGAAATAACACGTCTTCCTCATCGCCGTCCAATACTAGAAGAAATCCTCAACCATGGAGGGATACAAATGTCAAACTAGGATCAGGCAACTCCACTAGGAATGGGCTGTAGGCGACCATATTGGGGATAGTTTGCTGACCATCCTATTGGGGATGAACTGTAGACAACCAAAGGAGACTACCCTGGTTGAGGGAAACATAAATGAATCCTTAGTCCACACATGCCATGCTGGGGTGAAAAGGGGAACAAACCCTTCACCAACTGCTCTAGGCAACTACTGCTAAGGAAATATCTGAAAGATAGCTATGCCGGGAACACACGCTTACTCTGCCGAGGACTTTTACTCATACTAGGGAAAGACAAACTTCCTCATGAATAGATAGCATATCAACTTTTATCAATCCATAAGGGATTTTAGGTCAGTCCGCACAAGGGACGACAACCATATAATTGATAAAACACAAATGCTAGTGCCTGATGTAGAGGTATACACATCTCTAAAAGCTCGAGGCCAAAACTCCAGACTCTATGGGGAGTTGATAATGTTTTTCTCTTTCTGTGCTTGCTAGGGAGGTAACTGTAAGACCCCAATTTTGACCCTAAGATCCCTCATGGCATCATAACATTGCATTTGCATCTTGCCTCAAGGATCATAGCATCTTGGCTCCTAACCTTTGGGATGGGAACACTTGTGAGTTGGTTTGAGATCACCAAGCATTCTTGAATTGTATATTATTGCTTTCCTTAATTTGATTACTAACCAAAAGCACAAAAATATGTCACTAACATCTTTTGTTTTGTAGCTTGAGCAATCATAAGATCCAAGGCTCCTAGGAGACCCTATGCTCATTGATATTGCTAGTTGAAGATGAAAGCAAGCAGGATAATGGTTCACAAGGCCCTCATCCATCATATATGCCTCCCAAGTATCTCAATTCATCATTTTGATCAAAGCAAACCAAAGGGTTTAAGGCTTGTTTCCCAAGGAAACCCTAATTCAATTATGCATTAACTGTGCCTTGCTCATGAAGCAACCTCAATCCATGATCAAATACAATTAAGGGAAGTTCTTTAATTCATAATTTCATGCATATTTGAGCTTATTTGAGTGTCCTCAATAATCAATTCATCAAAATTTGAGGCATGGACTTGAGAAGTTGATCAGTCAATTCATCTGACTATTTTGAAGCACATTGAGACCTAACTTTTAATGTGTTTGTCAAATGGAGATGACCTCAAGAGAAAATATGTTCTTAAGAACCATATGAACAACTTTAATGTTCATCAAAAATTGATTTGAAGCTTGGAATGTCATCATCCATTTCAAAACATTATAGGTCATTTTGGACCAAAGGCATTGAAATGTGAAAAAGTCCAACTTCAAGTGCCCATAACTTTCTCATAAAAATCCAAATGATGCAAAATTTAAGTCCAAATTGATTGTATTTAAAATATATACAACTTTGAAGTTGAGGGTTTTGTCATTTGGAGCTTGCATCATTGAAACAGAAGGGTTTGAAGTTGGTCATTTTGGGGAATTTTCACATACACATGTTTTGCACCTTGCATTTTATGATCAATTTTCATCAATTTCCCAACTCCAAATGAAGTTTTGTTCAACATAGAAATTTATTCTCATGTCAAGAGATTTCCAACCATTACCCATAAGGCCATGTTCTATTTTTGGAGGTGGCATTTTTGAAGAAGAGAACATTTTGGTGCATTTTTGGAAACTAGTTGAAAACTCATTGCACAAGCTAATCACATCAATTCTGCATGTCCATTTCAATTCAAGATGATATCAGCATTCATTTGCAAGAGGAATTGGGCCCTCCATGCGCATGTACAGGCCCATGCATGGAGGTCCTCTTCATTCATGCACACACTTTACTCATGCTTGCAGCTTCCATTTACTATAAATAAGAGTGCTAGGCTTTATAATTCAGCAACCTGAAGGCGCCTATTATGTTGCACAACTCCCTCCATAGCCATACTTAAATGAATTCTCATTTTCTTTTCAAAAATTCAGATCTGAATTTCAACTACATTGGTTGATTTTCAGACTCATAATTCCTTGACCTTGCTTCATCTTCTTCTCTAGATCACACTGCAACCAAAAGCTTTGAAGAATTGTGCTCAACAGATCCATATTTCAGAGGTGGATATCCAAACTTTTCTTCTTCAAAACACCTTGATTATAACTTGTTTTTTGCATTTATTGGGTTGGCTGAAGTCCTCTTATCAGAGGCAATTAAATTGTGTTTTTAATTTTGAAATTCCACTAAGTTCAAGATGAACACCATAATTTCCCACCTCTGATTTCTCTTACCATGGAGATCTAGAGTGTAAATAGATGGCACAGGGGTGATGTACATCACCCCAGCTTTCCTTTGCTGTATATATCGCCTCATTTAATTAGGTTTTGATCTCTGCAACTCTCGCCGGAATCTCTGGTCTCACCGGAGAGGACGGTGGTGTACACCACCGTCTGTTTTCCAGATCAAACCATGGCCGTTGGATTTAATTTCCAGATCTAATCTGGACCTTCCTTTGTTATGACTCTTTTAATGTCCACATGCTTCTCATTGACCAGCGTGTTTGGTGGACGCGCACTTGAGAATCGTTTGATGCGCCAACTCAATTAATGAGCCTGAATCCAACGCCTCATGTTTTTTCTCATTTTTTATTTCTGATTTAATTTCCATTTTATTTCTTTTATTCCATTTCATTTCAAAAAATCATATCTTATTCATTTTAAATCCAAAAAATGTGAGACCAATTGCATTATTTCTCTTTTAATTTCTAGTTTCTAAAAATGATTTTTAATATTTTTTATTTTATCATTTGATTTTTTTATGAATTTTCTCTTTTCTGGTCATTTTTAATTCATTTTAAATAGTTTTTGATATTAAAAAAATACAAAAATATTTTCTTAACCTCTTTGAATGATGATGGATCTATGAAAAATATTCTCATCAATTTCCTAATTGATTTGAGATTTATTTGAGATTTTAATTCAATTAGGTCATTTTTATGCATTTTTAATTGATTAAAAATAGTTTCTGGTTCCTAAAAATGCTGAAATTTTTTGTCAAACTTTGTTTGACCTTGTTGAACTTAGGATGATCCATTTGGACTTTTCAAAATTGATTTGAAATGGATTTGAAGTTTGACCTTTAATTGTTTATTTTAATTCAAGTATTATTTTAATTTCCAAAAATACCAAAAATATTTTATTTGTTTCTTGACTTCTAAGTTTCATTATGCTTCTGTTTACTAATGTTTGACCTTGATTCCATCTACCTTTGGTCAATGTATCTTGATTACTTCATTTGAATTTCCATTAATGTTCCTTCTTATTCATCTCCTTCTTCATCTTTTTCTTTTTCGATCAATGAGTTAAAGATTGGTGGTTAGCCTTGATGAATGGGAGGTTTAATCTTCATTGATTCAAATCTAATTCATTTTGATCATGGATCAATTAAATGACTTTGCATTAAGGATAGGTTGCTTTCTAATCAAGCAAAGAACCTAAATCAATACAAGATCATTTCTCATCTTCTTTTTGGCATGGCAAGTTGTAGGAGTTTGATTCACTAATCAAAATCTCTAACTTGTGTTGTTGCCTATATTTTATTGACCGACCTCAGATAGGTGTGACTACTATATTAGTCCACTTACGATTGCTTAACATAGCGCTAAATTGCCTTATGGCACACTAACACTAACAATTGACCATTAACATTTAATTCTTGCATTTTACGTTTATGCAATTTAATATTCTTGTACATATTACTCATTTGCTTTTGCCCTTTGCTCATTTGAGCACATGTTTATGTTAATGCAATTTGCCTTTTGCTCATTTGAGCACATAATTGTGTATATACTATTGTGCTTGTGTTTTGTTTTGATTGTTGTGAACCAATTGCAAATTGACAAAAGGACTTAGACTTTAGGACATTCCCTATGCAAAAATGGAGTCAAAGAGCAACTAGGCCTCATACCTTTAGAATGCTATAAAAGTCAAAGAGCAACTAGGCCTCCTGCCTTTAGAATGCTTAATGTTGAAGAGGAATTGAAAAGACCTATTCTCTAAACTCCTTCTTGTCCATTCTTTGTTTGCATTATAGAACTTTTTGATGTGTGTGTTCTTGTGCTAGGGATTCCAACTTGAGCCTAAGTGAAGAACCATTGTCATGAGCTTCTAAAGTGAGAGATATAAGAGCCATTGGAAGATTCCTAAGAGCTTGCTTGATTGATTGATTGCTTGAATACACACTTATTTGCTTGCTTATTCCAAAGGATGGGAGATACTTGGATCATCAATATGATCTCAAGAAGGGAACTCCATTTGTGGTTTTATTTCTTTTCCTTCATCTCTTGTGTGTTTAGGACTTAGCCATTCTTCTTCTTCCCTCCATTCTAACCCAAGCCAAAATTTTTGTGCAAACATTAACATTTGTTTTCAAACATTAGGAACCTAAGCATTATGATTTTGATTTTTAACTTCCTTTTCATAACACTCATTTTGAATTGAATCTTTAAGTCAACTTTGACCATATTTTGTAAATACTTTTCATTGGTAAATATAACTCATTCAAATGTTTTGTGGTTTCAATGGCCACTTTCTTATCAAAACTTTTCTTAACCATTAACTATTAGGTTCGAGTTATCCTTGAGGTAGATATAATACTCACCTATATCCTTAGTGATGGACAATGAGTCTTCCATGCTTATTATAGGGTTAACCCCTCACTAGCATGTTGAAGCTATCCTCACATGGTGGATTCGTGGTTTTAGGTTGAGTTTTCTCCCTTGGATAACCAAAGACCTTAGAGCTTTTGGACCAACCAATTCACCAACTTGTTTTTTTATAGATTTTTTACCCCGAACTACGAGGTTTTGATCCTAATCTTTTTAAAGATGATACGTAGGTAATGGGTTCATCCATTCAAACACAAAATTGTAAATAACTTGTATATTCTTCTCTCATCTCTCCAATTATGTTTGCACAAATAATTTTCACAAATACCAACCTACCTTACAACAAATTGTGAAAAGGGCTCCCTAGGAGTACCTAGGATGTTTTGGGTGCTTAAAACCTTGCCATTGCATAACCAACCCCCTTACCCCGATCTCTGACATTTTTATTAGTTTTTGATTAGATAAAACTTCTAGGTTTTTGTTCGCTTTCTAACCTTTCCTTTGGATAAATAGAAGTGCGGTGGCGACTCGATTTGTATGATTTACTTTTGATTTAGTTGATAAATCTAAAGGTAACGAATACCCCGCTACAGTAACCTGAAAGCTGATGAAGAGGACATAAGGATGTCAAAAAATATGAACAAATGTCTTATCTTTTGGAGGTCGTACTATCCTTGGGAGAGCACCGAAGATGTTCCAACTATCCTTTCATTCATTGTGAATGTTCACTTTGTTTAAAACAGTTTATAAAAACTTCATTCGTTTAAAATAATGATATTTATCAATTAAAACATGCAAACATTTGTTAAATAGAAACAAATAAGAGTGCATAGAATTGGATAAAGGCTCAAATTTATTTGATAGAATGGTAGTCTACAAATGGCAAGACTGCATGGATCTTCAAATAATTTGAAATTAGTGATATATATTGGAAAAAGGGCTACATTGAACATAATGACCATTTCTCCACCAACTCTGAATCCAATGTATTTGAAGCTTCAGTTGATGATGACCGAGCGAGAATCTTTGACAGACGACAGTTGAAAAATGAAGTCTTGTTAGGATGCAGTTACTTGCCAAATCCCTAATTTTTGCTTAGATTGCCCCGGGGTGAGGTACTTAACCTAGCGGGATATATATTATTCTTTTTTCATGTCTCTAACTTTTTCCTGGACCGCCCTTTCGGGTTTTCAATCCACCGAGACGCTCATTTTTGCCTAAGCCGCCCTTTCGAGTTTTCAAATTAGCGAGTTATTCTGTTTTTATTTTTAGGCGAAGTATTTCTTGACTGCATTTGAATTCGCAGGACGAGTGAAATCTTCCCCATCCATAGTTGTAAGTATCAAAGCACCACCTGAAAAGGCTCTCTTAACAACATATGGACCTTCATAGTTTGGAGTCTACTTACCCCTGGAATCGGGCGCGAAAGACAAGACTTTCTTGAGCACGAGGTCACCTTCTCGGAACACGCGAGGCTTAACCTTCTTATCAAAGGCTTTCTTCATCCTTTGCTGATATAACTGACCATGGCACATGGCAGTTAATCTCTTCTCTTCAATCAAATTCAGCTGGTCATAACGACTCTGGACCCATTCAGCCTCAATCAACTTGGCTTCTATCAAGACTCTCATTGAAGGGATCTCAAATTCCACGGGAAGTACAACCTCCATGCCATATACAAGAGAGAAAGGGGTTGCCCCTGTTGAAGTAAGAACGGATGTACGATAACCATGCAAAGCAAATGGCAACATCTCATGCCAATCTTTGTACGTAACAACCATCTTCTGAATAATCTTCTTGATGTTTTTATTAGCAGCTTCAACAACCCCATTCATCTTGGGTCTATATGGAGAAGAATTATGATGTGCAATCTTGAACTCGCTACACAGCTCTCTCATCATCTTGCTGTTCAAGTTAGATCCATTATCAGTAATGATCTTATCGGGCACACCATATCGGCATATGAGTTGATTCTTGATAAACTTCACAACCACCTGCCTGGTCACGTTTGCATATGATGCCACTTCAACCCACTTGGTGAAGTAATCAATAGCTACGAGAATAAAACGGTGATCGTTAGACGCCTTCGGCTTAATCATGCCAATCATGTCAATTCCCCACATGGAGAAAGGCCATGGTGAGGAAATAACATTCAGGAGTGTCGGGGGAATGTGAATCTTATCCGCATAAATCTGACACTTGTGGCATTTCTTCACATATTTGCAGCAGTCAGACTCCATTGTCAGCCAATAATAGCCTGCTCTCAACATTTTCTTTTCCATGGAATGTCCATTGGAATGAGTACCAAATAAACCCTCATAGACTTCAGTGATCAACAGGTTTGCTTCGTGTCTATCCACGCATCTGAGCAAAACCATGTCAAAATTCCTCTTGTAAAGCACATCGCCATTGAGGTAGAAACTGCCAGATAATCTCCTCAAAGTCTTCTTATCTTTAATAGATGCCCCAGGCGGGTAAATCTGACTTTAGAGAAAGCACTTGATATCATAATACCACGGCTTATCATCTTTCACTTCTTCAACTGCAAACACATGAGCTGGTCTATCCAAGCGCATCACAGTAATATTGGGGATTTCATTCCAATACTTTACTACAATCATTGAAGCAAGCGTAGCAAGAGCATCTGCCATCCGATTCTCATCTCGAGGAATATGATGGAAGTCAACCTCAGTAAAGAAAGTTGAAATCCTCCTCGCATAATCTCTGTATGGGATGAGGCCAGGCTGATTCGTCTCCCATTCACCCTTAATCTGATTAACAATAAGGGCCGAATCACCATAAACATCAAGATGTTTGATCCTAAGATCAATACACTCTTCCAATCCCATAATACAGGCCTCATACTCCGCCATGTTATTCGTGCACTTGAAAGTTAGCCTTGCTGTGAAAGGAAAATGTGTGCCCTGAGGAGTAATAATCATTGCCCCAATACCATTTCCATATTATTAACAGCACCATCAAACACCATGCCCCATCGGGAACCAGGCTCTGGCCCTTCATCGAGCGTAGGCTCATCACAATCTTTCATCTTCAAATACAAAATCTCCTCATAGGGGAAGTCATACTGAACAGACTGATAATCTTCAATTGGTTGATGTGCCAAGTGGTTAGCCAAGATATTACCTTTAATAGCTTTTTGAGCTCGATACTTAATATCATACTCAGATAACAACATCTGCCAACGGGAAATCCTCCCAGTTAAAGCAGGCTTCTCAAAGATATACTTAAATGGATCCATTTTGGATATCAACCAAGTCATATGATCATATACTGGCGTAGGCGCTTAGCAGCCCAAGCCAAAGCACAACATGTCTTCTTAAGCATTGAGTACCGAGACTCACAATCAGTGAACTTCTTACTCAAGTAGTATATCGCATATTCTTTCTTCCCTGATTCATCTTGCTGACCAAGGACACAACCCATGGAGTCATCAAGCATTGTCAAGTACATAATTAATGGTCACCCTTCAACAGGCAGGGACAGGATCAAAGGCTCAGACAGATACTCTTTGATACTATCAAAGGCCTTCTGGCAATCCTCGGTCCAATCATGACGCTGATCTTTCTGGAGGAGCTTGAATGTAGGCACATATGTGGTAGTCATGTGGGATATAAATCTCGAAATGTAATTCAAGCGGCCAAGAAAACCTCGGACTTGCTTCTCAGTTTTGGGCGCAGGCATTTCTTGTATTGCTTTGACCTTGGCAGGATCAACTTCAATACCTCTCTTGTTGACAATAAAGCCCAATAACTTGCCGGAACGGACTCCAAATGTACACTTTTCGGATTTAGGCAGAGTTTGTACTTCCTCAAACGCTGGAAAAGCTTCAACAAGTGTTCTATATGTTCAACTTCTGTTTTCGACTTTGCAATCATATCATCAACATATACCTTAATCTCATTGTGCATCATATCATGAAACAAGGTAGTCATAGCTCGTTGATACGTGGCTCTGGCGTTCTTCAAACCGAAGGGCATCACTCAATAACAGAATGTTCCCCAAGGTATGATGAATGTTGTCTTCTCCATATCCTCGGGTGCCATTTTAATCTGGTTATAACTGGAAAATACATCCATAAATGAGAAGACATTGAATTTAGCTGTATTGTCTACCAACATATCAATGTGTGGTAAAGGAAAATCATCTTTCGGACTAGCTTTATTCAAGTCTCGATAGTCCACACACATTCAGACTTTTCCATCTTTCGTAGGCACGGGCACAATATTTGCCATCCATTGAGGATATGTAGAAGTCACCAGAAACCCCGCATAAATTTGCTTTTAAACTTATTCTTTAATCTTTACTGCCATATCAGGATGAATTCTTCTGAGTTTCTGCTTCACAGCCACGCACTCAGGCTTCAACGGCAAGAAATGTTGCACAATATCAGTATCTAGACCAGGCATGTCTTCATACGACCAGGCAAAGACATCGACATATTCTCGTAGTAACTCAATCAACCCCTTCTTAATAGACTCTTCAAAGAGTGCCCCAATCTTCACTTCACGAACACAGTCTTCAGACCCCAAGTTGATTGTTTCCAGCTTCTCAAGATGTGGCTGAATGATCTTCTCTTCGTGCTCAAGCAGACGGGTAATCTCATCAGGAATCTCTTCAACATCATCTTCTTCTGCTTCAAATACAGGGAACTCAAAGTTAGGAGATGGTGTTAGATCATTATATTCAATGGGTTTGATCAACCTGCATACTGATTTTGAGTATAAAAGAGATTTTAGAATTCAAGCAAGGCAAATCATTATGCAGATGAAAAGATTGATTTTATTCTCTTTTTTAGTGTTGTTATGGTGATCACCAATTTCATGTAAAAAGCAAAAAGGAAAAATAATTTGGAAAAAACAAACATTTAACATGTGATTATTGAATGAATATCATTGTATTAATCAAAATGTACCAACAATATCATCACGTCTCCTTTTGGCATGGGAGAAGGGTTTTCAAACAAAATGAACATATTATGCTGACTCATGGATAACTGTTGGAACATCAACAACGACCCAATTATTGCAGATTACTCCAGGGATGACAAAGTTGTCGAAATCTTCCTATTCATCATCTTCAACAATGGCAGCAGCCTCTTGATCTTCAACAGTATGGATGAAACCTCCACTCTGGAACCACCCACGCTCATTGGAAACACCGGAAGAGTACCCTATGCCAGCTCGGGATTTATTACCTTCCAACTTTATCATTTGCCCCAAACCAGTAGTTGCACCATGCTCAATGGCCAACTTTGCATCGTTGTAAGACAAATGAAGAAAGTCCTTTCCTTGAAGGCTCAGCAATAGATAAGGCTTGGAACGGAGTTCCAACCTCATCCTCAACATCTATGTAGGAAAATAAAGATAAATGGCTAACCAAGAGAGCCTTCTCTCCCCCTATTACCACCAAATTCTTATTCTTAACGAATTTCAACTTCTGGTGTAGGGTGGATGTCACGGCGCCTGCCTCGTGAATCCATGGTCTGCCAAGGAAACAACTGTAAGACGGATGGATATCCATGACCTGGAAAGTGATCTGGAAATCACTAGGTCCAATCTTGATTGGGAGTTCTACTTCGCCGATCACGGTTTTGCGCAATCCATCAAACGCCTTAATAACCACTCCACTCTGCCTCATAGGAGGCCCCTGATAAGAAAGTTTGGCCAGAGTGGATTTTGGCAACACATTAAGCGATGATCCTGTGTCTACCAACACATTGGACAAGGCATCATCCTTGTAGTTCATTGAAATGTGTAAGGCCAAATTGTGGTCTTTTCCCTCCTCGGGAAGATTAGCATCACAAAAGCTAAAATTGTTACAAGCGTTTTATTTACAATAATGCTATCAAACTGTTCAATAGTGACATCGTGATCCACGTATGCCATGTCCAACACCCTCTGCAAAGCTTCGCGGTGTGGCTCAGAATCCATCAACAAAGATAACACTGATATCTTTGATGGAGTTTGTAGTAGCTGATCAACAACGTTGTATTCACTCCTCTTGATGAGCTTTAGCATCTCATCACAGTCCTCTCTCAAAGCTCCAGACTGGACAACCGGGACATGAGCTTTCACAAATTTATCAACAACAGGGTCAACACCCTTCACAACAGTAGTAGGATTGGAAGAAGAAGTCCCCACGGGACCGGCAGGATTAACAACAGCAGTTCTTCTCACGACATCTTCACGGGGTTTCGGCGGCGCCGAGAAAACACGACCATTACGGGTCACACCACTAACATCTGAGATACTCACCACAAAGGTGGAGGGAAACAACACCTCCTTCCCATCTTCCAGTATGAATGTGTTATATCGATAGGGAACAATTTTGTCCGATACATACGAGACAGGGCCCGCTGGCTTGATTACATGGGCTGGCGATACCTTCTTCTTGCTGCCATCATACTTGACGACAACAGGTTCCGAAATTCTGAATATCGGGGAGATAACATCGACTTCATCCTCATTACGACTTTGAAGTATTTCAATCATTCCCTGATCAAGCATCTCTTGTATGTCCTTTCTAACTTGTCGACATCCTCTCTCATTGATAGGGCACACCTGACACCTATCATGGTCATGCTCATAGTGGCTGTGTTCACACAACAGCTTATGCATCTTGACCAAAGATTGCCTTATGTCATTGACATACAGGACTTTATATTTGTCAGGGCATCCCTGGACCATATTCACAGCAGCTTTCCCATGCCCGGGCAATATGTTCTTCTTAACATTAGGACCTACGTCCTCGAAAAACAAAATACCGCTTCTCACAAGGTCTTGCACCTTGGTCTTCAACGGGTAGCAATTCTCCACATCATGTCCGGGGGCACCGGAATGATATACACAGTGAAGTTCTGGCCTATACCACCACTGAGGATTGGTAGGTACAGCGGGAGGGTCTCGTGGAGTAATCATCTTTCTATCGATCAAAGAAGGATAGAGCTCAGCATAAGTCATTGAAATCAAATCAAAAGTGACCATCTTCCTCTCGTAGTCGCTGATGTTGGTGTTATTGTTGTTTCGAGGCTGGTAGGCATGTTGTTGCTGACGATGTTGTTGATATTGTTGATGTTGTTGTTGTTGATGATGATGAACTTCTCGAAAGGCAGGTGCTATATGAGCCACCTGGTGTTGGTTAACGGCATGGCGCACGTTCTTCCTCTTCACAGAGGGTCTTCTCTTGATATGGGAGGACACGACATGTGCCTCTCACTCCTCCTTCTTCGCAAAGCTGCCATATCTCTTCGCTGAAGAGCTGTCATCTCTGGATAGCCGTCCTTCACGGACTCCTTCTTCCAGTCTCATTCCCATATTCACCATTTCGGTGAAGTCCGAGGGAGCACTGGCAATCATCCTCTCATAGTAGAAAGAGCTCAAAGTTTTCAGAAAGATCTTTGTCATCTCTTTCTCCTCTAGGGGTGGCACTATCTGAGCTTCCAGTTCAAGCCATCTCTTGGCATATTCTTTGAAGGTCTCTTTTTCTTTCTACGACATTGCCCTCAGTTGGTCCCTATTAGGAGCCATATCCATATTATATTTGTATTGCTTGACGAAGGCCTCGCCAAGATCATTGAAGGAGCGGATGTTTGCACTCTCCAGACCCATGTACCACCGGAGCGCGGCACCAGACAAACTATCCTGGAAGTAATGGATAAGCAGTTGGTCGTTGTTTGTTTGAGTTGACATTTTGCGAGCATACATCACAAGATGGCTGAGCGGGCATGTGTTTCCCTTGTATTTCTCAAAGTCATGCACTTTGAATTTAATAGGCATCTTTACGTTGGGTACAAGGCACAACTCAACAACACTCTTACCGAAGAGGTCCTTACCCCTCAGAGTCTTCAGTTCCTTGCGCAACTCAAGGAATTGGTCTTTCATTTCATCCATCTTCTCATAAACGTCTGGGCCCTTAGATGGCTCAGAATGATAGATGGTGTCTTCAACTCTTGGTAAGGTGTGCACAACGGGAGGTGGCACAGAAAGGACCGGGATAGATGCCGGCAGAGAAGCGAGAGTAAGAGCAAAACCCTCGGGCACAAAGTTGGCGGACATTCCCCAAGGGAACCCGACTGGCATGGAAAGAGCAAAATAGGCCGTTGCAGCAGGAACAGTCGAGGTAGCAACCTCAGAAATAACCGTCCTCTGGGGAGGAGTTGTGGGAGTAGGCGAAGCCTGGCTCTGGGCGGCCAGTACTGACTCCATCATGGCAGTCAGCCTAGCAATCTCTTCTTTCAGATCCCAGTTCTGTTGCTCTAAGTGCTCCATAATCTTTGGAAAATTAGCTCTTGTGTTATACCGGTGCGTCAGCTTGTCTTCAAAATAAATGAACAGTAAAGAGTTAGACCACTGACCAAGAAGCTCAGAACAAAACCTGCTTATGCATATGTGTCATACCCCAATTTTGTCCGGGCATTTTAAATTTTCATAAATTCGATTTAATTTTCGGTTTACATCATATGTACAGCATAAGATGCATTTTATCATTAATAATACCTAAAATATCAGTCAGAATAAATTTATTGAAAATACAGACGAATCGGTTGAATCTTTCCTCAAGTACGGACAAAAATCAGCAGATAAAAAGTTTCGAAATTAAAATTGCCGACGCCAGTATTATTAACCTGCGGTTCATGTAATTTAACCTGGTGTGCTCGTTGTATTTTTCAGCGGCTGTTTCAGTTGCGTTTTGACCCGTCTGAGCCTTTTAACCGGTGAAACTTTATTTTATTTAATGCTGATCATTTTAACACATCCGATTTAATTTTTTGAGCAAATTTCCGCCCGACTTTTATTTATTTGTTTATTTTTTATCCGTCATTGATCCATTTATTTTCATCTTTTATTCAAAATAACCATTTGAACTAGTTAGGATTAAGTAGGCGTTTAGCTTGACTTTATTCTAAGTAGTTAAATTTTCATTTCTAAATTAATTACTATTTAAAATAACAAAAGGTGAAAGAGGCATTTGCATTGGATTCTCCTTCAAATCCGTATCTCAAATAAGAACAGCTGACCAAGGAAAAAATAAAGAGACTCTTTTACGTCTCTCTCACCTGCACGCCACCTATCCCACTCACCTCTCTCCCTCACGTTTCCTCTTAACCACATCCACACTCCACCTCACCTTTCCATGTTACCCCTCTCTCTATGCTGATAAAAAAGAAAAAAACAAAAGAACAGGGCCTCAGACGTTATCTCCTCCCATTCTCACTGCAAAAGCTTATCCTTTCCTCTCCATTTACTTCATCACTTTCGTTTCAAAATCCACCTCCCTTCGCCGTTCAAATCGTCGAACCTCATTCACCCTCTCACTCCGTTTCCTTCGTTGCCATTGTTACCGTCTCCATCACCACCTTCCTCCGTCCAAACCCTTCAAATCCGCCGTAACTATCACCTTCTCCGTTTCAGATCACCGCCACCACAAAAACCGCAAACCACCATCTTCTTCAACTTTCATCCGCCGTGAACCAACCTCCGATAACCGGAAAAATCCACCACGAGTAGAAGATCAGTTTTGAGAGGAAATCCCAAACAGCGAAGGAAGAACAATACGCCTCCAATGGACTCGATTTAAGCAGCTGCATATTGCATCATGCCATTGATTTAGTGTTTGCTGATTTTCGGTAATTTCATTTTGTTTACTGGCTTGATTCGAATCCGAGTTTTAGATTGTGCCATTTATTGTTTTATCTATATTATGCTGTGCCTTCCATAAATTATTGCTGAAATGACATAATTATTTTTTTGTGTGTTTAAGGTTTATTAGGAAAATGGCTGTGTTTGAGCTCATTGTATGAGCTTGTTAAGTGCAAAATTCTCTTTATTATTGCCTCATTGGAATGCCGACATTGCTGTGTTTGAGCTTACGAAGCTTTTTACGTAAGATTGAAATAGAAACCTGATTTATTACCTTATTAAGATAGGGATTTAAATATTATTACTTATTATTCACTTTTTAGATTAGAGCTTAAGAATTGTTGTGTGGGCAGTTTGGAATGATTAAAAGAGAAGTCCATTTTTTTCGTTGTTCTTATTATGTCGACTAACATTACCGTGTCATAGAAGGATGAATGAACTGTTCTAGTTTCCTTAGCTTCTTTTTTTTCATTTGCTGGATTTGTTTCACATGATAGGGATGAGCGCTTAGTTTCTGCTATTTTGTAGAATATCATGAATTTTAATGTATAAACTAGTTTTTTTTCTTTGTAAGATATCATGAATGTTAATATATAAACTAATTTTATTTTATTCTATAGGATATCATGATAGGTCTTATTGTTTCTTTTTCTATTATGTCATGGTCTAGTGAGAACTTCCCATGTAGTGTAATGGGTTAATGAAGACTCTGTCACAACTTGTATTCCAATTTTAGTTAGCTTCTAAATCTTTCTATAGTTAAATAGATAATTTATAATATGATGAGTAATATTGGGTTGTTACTGTTTAAAGTTCATTGCAATAAATTAGATTTTCAATTTACAGATCCGACTTTTTCATGTCGTTATGCCGCCCAAAACTTCAATAAATTAATGGAATATTTTTCACCGCGTTATGATCTTGCGAATGACATTAATCATATGGTCATCTTGCACAAACCGGTTTGAGCATACCGATTCAATTAAATAAATTGATATCATCGCTTAATTCTTTCTCTTTTAATTATAATAAATTAATTAATTAAATTTTGACCAATTAATTAATTATTATTAATCAATTTTAATTAACTTGATTATTTGATTTAATTAAATAATTTTTATAATTAATTTTAATTAATTTAGTTAATCAATTTAACCAAACTTTAATTATCTAATTTTAATAATTAAATATTGATCGATTTCTCACTATCATTTCAAACAAATTCAATTTAATTCAATTCCATCATCAATCCAAACCAATTTCAAAAACACAAATCACACAATTCTTGATTTAACATCAAGCCCACTCTCAAAACAAACCCTTTGTAAGTCGATCGCTTTTAAAGCATCGCCATCAACCTCACATAGCTTACTCTTGGGCTTTCTTACGATGAGACCTATTCAATTTTATCGAGTAGAAGAACAATACACTAAATAGAATTCATTTTATTCACAAAACACAAAATTAAAAACTCGATCCAATATCGAGTACTTTCATTCAAATCAAATTAAAATACCCAATCACAATCAAACACCATTTCATTTGGAAATGAAAAGGGGGATGGCTTTGAGTTTTCAATTCCTCTCCTCGATTATTTGAATACGAGTTCTCTTACTCGGTTAGTCAAATAGTCGTCATTTCTATCCACCTAAGCACAAACAAATCGAATCATTTTACAATAAGACATGAAAAGGGAGATGACTTTGACTTTTCAACTTCTCTCCTCAATTGTTTGAATAAGAGTTCTCTTACTCGGCCAGTCAAACTATTGTCATTTCTTTGCTAACTCATACCGTAAGTCAAATCACTTTCATAATAAGCTAAATGAAAAGGGGGATGACTTTGAGTCTTCAATTTCTCTCCTCAATTGTTTGAATACGAGTTCTCTTACTCGGCCAGTCGAACAATTGTCATTTTTCCACCAACTCATAATTTAATCAAATCATTTCATAATAAACTATATGAAAAGGGAGATGGTCTTGAGTCTTCAATTCCTCTTCTCAAATGCTTGGATATGAGTTGTCTTACTCAGCCATTCGAGTACTTGTCGTTTATTCTAAAATACGTCAACCATATACAACCTTATTTTCATAAATATTCAGATGAAACAGAAAGCGGTCTAAAGTCTTCTATTAATTCAACTTGTTACCCTCGTGTGATCAAAACTCTTTTAAAAAAAACACTATTTAATCCTTTCTAATGCGCACAACAAACCAATGCTTAAGCCTCCGCCGAGAGTAGACAAGCCAGCGTTTAGCCTTTAGAACGCGATCTAAACAGCTGTTCATTAAAAAAACACCAACAAACCGTAGTTCCCCGAACTACGAATGCTCTGATTTCCTTATTACACCATAAGGATACGTAGGCAGGAGATTGCTGTATCTTCGCGAGCACACTAATAAAAAACCTCCCCCTTCTCCTTTCTGAGGTTCTCATCCATTTCTATTTTTAATAATTTTATAACCCAAAGATAACAAACAAACATAAATTAACACTCGAAACGCACATTAGAACTAAAAGGTTCCCGTTGAGTACAATAGACGTAAGGGGTGCTAATACCTTCCCCTTACGTAATCCACTCCCGAACCCGAATATGGTTGCGACGACCATTATTCCATTTCCTAAAGGTTTTATCAATATTTTCCTATCCCTTCATGGGGACAAATAAAGTTTGGTGGCGACTCTGTTCGAACGTAAATTTTCCGCGAACATCGCGAGGAATCGCATTTTTCGAGATGCGACAGATGGCGACTCTGCTGGGGAAAAGTTCCAAGCAAAAGATGTAAGAACAAAAATTGTTCTACAACAGATTCCTTGATTTTGATGATAACAAAGGATGAAACCAAAAATGGCACCCTAACGAAAAGTTTCTAAGTGTGCAGGGTTCTAAAGAAAGAAGAAATGAATCTGATGATGTCATCAGATGTACAACAAGATCAGATACAAATTCTAGAGTATTAGGAGCAATCTGAAGTGGAAGCACGTTCAAGAAAGTCTAGAAGCTCTGACTCTGGACAAAACTGCAAAGTATCAGAAGCATCTGAACATGAAGTAAAGTCTAGAAGCTCTGATTCTGGAGAAACGTTATCAGCGCCATCTGAACTCTCAAGAGATCAACATCAGAAGCAAGATTCCAAGATTCTCCAGAAACACAAATACTCTGATTATGGATTTGCTAATCATGAAGAAGTAACGTTCAAGTCAAGTAAAGATTTTCAAATAGATTTCCTAAACAGAGAAAGAGACGTTAATCTCCACTTCCAAGAGAGAAGATACTACTTGTGGTAAGTAGTCACTTCAAAGATGAAAAGTTAAACTGCAGAAGCTATTTAAGTGATGGAGTAAACTCAGTTTAATATCCACCAGATTCAACTCTACTCCAACTCTTATATAAATAGAGATGCAATCAACATTCAGTAACAAGAAATCAACTAGCCAAAACTATACTGAATTATTTCACGCTCAAGAAAATCATCTTTGCTCTCAAAGAATTTCACTAAGCTTTTGCTTATTAAGTGAAAAATCTGTTCTTAAGTTTGTAATACTTGCTTTCTTAGAAGCACTCTAGATTACATATCTTGTATATTTTATTTGTTTGATTTCCTCAAGTGACTTTGTGTAGTCTGTAGACTTGAGAAGACTAAGAGATTTTCTTCTCTCTTAGGTGTTGTTTGTAATCTTTCAAGATTAGTGGATTAAGTCCTTGTTGAAGGCGAAATCACCTTGGCCGGGTGGACTGGAGTAGCTTTGTGTTATAAGCGAACCAGTATAAAATCATTGTGTGATTTTCATTTTTGAAAAGTGCTTATTTTTCAAACAATTCAAACCCCCCCTTTCTTGTTTTTCTCACCTTCAATTGGTATCAGAGCTCCGGCTCTGTTATTGATTTTCTAATCAAACACTTAACCGTGTAGAGAGATCCAGTACGAGAAAAACAATGGCCCACTCAAATGAAAGAGATTCTTACAATGCCAAGCCTCCTGTTTTTGATGGAGAAAAATTTGATTACTGGAAAGACAGAATCGAAAGTTTCTTTCTGGGTTATGATGCTGACCTCTGGGACATTGTCACAGATGGATACAAACCTCCAGTCTTAAATGGAGCTGAAGTTCCCAGAAGCAAAATGTCAGAAGATCAGAAACGTGACTTCAAAAATCACCACAAGGCCAGAACAATACTTCTAAATGCTATATCATACAACGAATATGAAAAAATCACCAACAGAGAGACAGCCAAAGATATACTTGACTCTCTGAAGATGACCCATGAAGGAAACTCCCAAGTCAAGGAGACGAAGGCTCTGGCGCTTATCCAGAAGTATGAAGCCTTCAAGATGGAAGATGATGAAGCTATAGAAGCTATGTTTTCCAGATTTCAAACTCTTATTGCAGGTCTTAAAGTGCTAGACAAAGGATACACGACTGCAGATCATGTTAAGAAGATAGTCAGAAGTCTGCCAAAGAAATGGAGACCAATGGTTACTGCTCTGAAGTTATCAAAGGATCTGAACAATATCAGCCTTGAAGAACTTGTTAGTTCTCTCAGAAGCCATGAGATAGAACTAGAGGAGGATGAGCCTCAGAAAAGGAACAAGTCAGTAGCGCTGAAGTCCAGATCTGAAAGACGGAAACCTGACAGAACCAAAGCTCTCCAGGCAGAAGCTGAAGATACTGACGATTCTGAACCAGAAGACTCTGATGATGAAGAAGAGTTGTCCCTACTAACCAGAAGAGTCAAGCAACTCTGGAAAAAGAGGAACAACAACAACTTCAGAAGATCAAGACCCAGAGGGGATCGATCAGAGTCAACGTCAAAAGGTAAAGCTAACAAAGATATTACCTGCTATGAATGTAAAGAAACAGGTCATTATAGAAATGAATGCCCCAAGTTGAAGAAAGACAACCCTAGAAAAGAAAGCTTCAAGAAAAACACTTTCAGAACAAAGAAAGGACTGATGGCCACCTGGGACGATAGTGAATCTGGATCATCAGAATCTGACTCTGATGAACAGGCCAACGTAGCACTTATGGCTATCACATCCAGCAGCTCAGATGAAGAATCTGAAGAGGTATTTTCTGAACTTTCTAGATCTGACTTAGAATCATGTTTGTCAGAAACTCTTACTTCTTATCAGAAATTAAAACAAAAGTTTAAAAACGTTAAAGGCTGTCTTAAAGCTAAATTTGAAGAGTGTAGTGAACTTGAGATAACAATTCTATCACAAGAAGATACAATCAAATCTTTAATGTTAGAAAAAGATGAAGCAAAAATAAAATTAGAAGAAACGTTATCTCAAGCACCACAAACTTCAAATAAAATTATTTATAAATATGAAGAAGCCTTTCAAAAATTTCTGAAGAATGGAATATATAGGAGTATTATGGCATCCATGATTTATGGAGTAAGTCAGAATAATAAAAAGGGAATTGGGTATGATCCTAAGGAAGATGAAACCTCTACCAGTAACCAAATTAAATCGCCTTTTTCATATCACTACACACACACACAAGAACACAAATTTAAAAATGCTAGAAGACCCAAAGTTGTAAGAAACTCTGGGAAAACTAATCTGAAAGGACCCAAGAGATTCTGGGTACCGAAAGATAAGATTATCTATGTTGCAGATATCCTATGCAGCAAAGTTCAGACACCAGTCTTGGTACCTGGACTTTGGATGCTCGCGACATATGACGGGAAGAAAGTCTATGTTCCAAAGCCTGGAACTTAAAGACGCTGGATTTGTAGGCTTCGGAGGAGATCAGAAAGGAAGGATCAGAGGCTCCGAAACTATTGGTAATGGTACTCTTCCCTCTATATCTGATGTTCTTTATGTAGAAGGATTAATGCATAACTTGTTATCCATAAGTCAATTAAGTGATAACGGTTATGATGTAATCTTTAATCAAAAAACATGTAAAGCCATTAATCAGAACGATGGCTCTGTCCTTTTCACAGGCAAGAGGAAAAACAACATTTATAAAATAAATCTTTCTGATTTAAAAGATCAAAATGTTAAATGTTTAATGTCAGTTCACAAAGAGCAATGGGTATGGCATAGACGCTTAGGCCACATTAGCATGAGAAAACTTTCTCAGCTAACTAAACTTGAGTTAGTCAGAGGCTTACCTAAACTGAAGTTTTCTTCAGATGCTCTGTGTGAAGCTTGTCAGAAAGGAAAGTTTTCAAAAACATCTTTTAAAAAGAAAAATGTTGTTTCTACCTCTAAGCCTCTGGAGCTTCTTCACATTGACTTATTTGGCCCTGTGAAAACAGCATCAGTCAATGGAAAGAAGTATGGACTAGTAATCGTTGATGATTACAGCCGCTGGACATGGGTAAAATTCCTAAAGCACAAGAGTGAGTCTCACTCTGTATTCACCAGTTTCTGTTCTAAAGTGCAAAAAGAATTTGACTCTAAAATTGTTAGAGTCAGAAGTGATCATGATGGAGAATTTGAAAACAAACATTTTGAGGAATTATTTGACTCTAATGGAATATCCCATGATTTCTCCTGCCCTAGAACTCCACAACAAAATGGAGTTGTAGAGAGGAAGAATAGGACACTCCAAGAGATGGCCAGAACCATGATCAATGAAACTAATGTAGCAAAGCACTTTTGGGCAGAAGCTGTAAATACAGCGTGTTACATTCAGAATAGAATCTCTATTAGACCTATTCTGGAAAAGACTCCCTATGAACTGTGTAAGGGAAGAAAACCCAACATCTCATATTTTCATCCTTTTGGATGCATTTGCTTTATATTAAATACTAAAGAACATCTGAACAAGTTTGATTCCAAAGCACAGAAAGGTATTATGTTAGGATACTCAGAACGCTCTAAAGGCTATAGAGTATACAACACAGAAACCAAAATTGTGGAGGAATCAATTCATGTCAGATTTGATGATAAGCTTGACCCTGAAAAGTCAAAGCTAGTTGAAAAGTTTGCAGATTTGGAAATCACTCTTGTAGAATCTGAGAAAACTCCAGAAGCAACCGTCACTCCAGACTCTGAAGAAATTAAATCTCCAGAAATTCCAAGGAAAGTTAAAAGTCGTATTAACGTATCTGAAGATTTGATTTTGGGAAACAAAGATGAACCTGTTAGAACCAGATCTACCTTCAGAACTTCTGAAGATATTCCTCTGGGACTAGTGTCTCTGATTGAGCCTACGTCCTGTGATGAAGCTCTTCAAGATAACGACTGGGTGGCAGCTATGCAAGAAGAGTTAGATCAATTCTCCAAGAATGATGTCTGGGATCTCGTTCCTAAACCCAGAGGCACTCATGTCATTGGAACCAGATGGGTGTTCAGAAACAAGCTGAACGAGAAAGGAGAAGTTGTCAGAAACAAGGCTCGACTGGTAGCTCAAGGTTACAGTCAACAAGAAGGTATTGACTATAATGAAACCTTTGCTCCAGTCGCGAGGTTAGAATCTATTCGTCTTCTTGTATCTTTTGCTATTAATCATTCTATTAAACTATATCAAATGGATGTCAAGAGTGCATTTCTTAATGGTTATATTTCAGAAGAAGTGTATGTCAATCAACCTCCAGGCTTTGAAAACTCAAATTTTCCAGAACATGTTTTTAAACTTAAGAAATCCTTATATGGACTTAAACAAGCTCCCAGAGCTTGGTATGAACGCTTAAGCAATTTTCTTCTGGAACAAAATTTTATCAGAGGGAAAGTTGACTCTACACTCTTCTGTAAAAACCTTAATAATGATCTCATGATATGCCAGATTTATGTTGATGATATTATTTTTGGTTCTGCTAATATCTCTGTTTGCCAAGAATTTTCTAAGTTGATGCAGGCTGAGTTTGAAATGAGTTTAATGCAAGAACTAAAGTTCTTTCTGGGAATTCAAATCAATCAAACTCCAGAAGTCACGTACATTCATCAAAGCAAGTACATTAAAGACGTTCTGAAGAAGTTTGACATGACTGAATGCAACTCTGCAAAAACTCCTATGCACCCAACTTGCATTTTGGAGAAGGAAGAGGTAAGCAACAAGGTTTGTCAGAAGCTCTATCGAGGTATGATAGGCTCTCTTCTCTATCTGACTGCTACTCGTCCTGATATTCTCTTTAGTGTCTGTCTTTGTGCCAGATTCCAATCAGATCCTAGAGAATCTCATTTAACAGCAGTTAAAAGAATTCTTAAGTATCTGAAAGGAACTCCTAACCTGGGCCTGATGTATGAGAAAACATCAGAGTATAGACTTTCTGGTTACTGTGATGCAGACTACACAGGAGATAGAATAGAACGAAAAAGTACTTCTGGAAATTGCCAGCTTCTGGGAAATAATCTGATCTCCTGGGCTAGCAAAAGACAGTCAACTATTGCTCTATCAACTGCAGAAGCAGAATACATCTCAGCATCACTGTGCACAACTCAGATGCTCTGGATGAAGCATCAGCTAGAAGATCTTCAGATATTTGAGAGTAACATTCCTATCTTTTGTGATAATACTGCTGCTATTTGTTTAAGTAAGAATCCTATTCTACATTCCAGAGCCAAACACATAGAAATAAAACATCATTTTATCAGAGACTATGTTCAGAAAGGGATAGTAACATTGAAGTTCATTGATACAGAACATCAATGGGCAGATATCTTTACTAAGCCTCTAGCTGAAGATAGATTTCTTTTTATATTAGAAAATCTGAACATTAAAAATTGCCCTGAGTAAAATTTGGCTCTGAACATGTAAAATGAGACTCTGATAAAAACAAATACACTTCTGTCTCTGACTCTGATACTTCTACAAGTTAAGAAGACATCTGAGTTAGAAATCTTCAGAAACCAATCCTTTGGTATTCCTGAAGATCAGATACATCAACACGTGGAGCATTAAACGTCTAACCCTAGAACTTCTAGACAGCTGTCAATAGAAATCAAAGGTCAGAACGTTTGAAATCTCCTAGAGCAGTGTGCGTACTGTTGGGATTAGACATTCATTTATTAGCTGTAATCATTTTTCCCCCAAGCGTGCTATTTTGAGTGTTGTGTCTAACGCATTCTGAGGTGTCGTTTTGCATGTGTTTTTCTTAGAGTATATAAACACTTTCTCTCACATTTCACACTTATCACTCTCACTCACTCTAAAACCCTAAACCCTCTCTCGAAGCATTCTCTGCAAGTTTCTTCATTTTCATCTTCTTCTTTACAATGGATGCTCAACAACAACAACTGTTCAACTACTCACAGCAAATGGAGTCAAGTTCCACCGCTCAAACCTCTAGTATTCCAACTCCAACCGTCACCGGTGTTTCTATAACCCCTGTTTATCAAGAACCCCACATTCTTGACCGAGAACGCCACATAAACCTTTCAACTCCCTTTGAAGGTTTGGATGTATTGTGTGAATCTTTGGTTGATTTTGACAACCTAAGAAGAAATGGCGTTGATCTTACTAGGGAACTTCGTCAACAAGGATGGGAAACCTACTTCAACAGGCTTTATGGTCCAATCTACCCTCTTCTGGTCAAGGAGTTCTGGAGACATGCTGATGCAGATGACCAATTCATTGTCTCTTTTGTTCTAGGGGTAAAGATTGTTATCACTGAAGCATCAATTGCCTCCTTGTTGAATATGGAGGAAAGTGGAGGAAAAAGGATTTACAACATTCCTCCCAGGTCTAAACGCATCACTGAAGTCATCAACCCAACTATCTTCAAACCAAATGTTGAAGGAAACCCCTCTAAAAACAAAGAGCTACACCAGAACCTCCGAGTGTGGCTAAAGATCATTCTGGGTACTATTCACCATCGCCCAGCCTCCAACTCCTCTGATTACATAAATGCTGATCAAAAATGCATTTTATACTGTATTCAGAAGGGTATCCAGATCAACCTCCCTGTTCTCCTGTTCAGATATCTGAGGGATTCTGTCAAAGAAACCAGAAACAATATGAAGCCAAGGTCTTACATCCCTCTGGGAAGATTGCTTTCTGATGTCTTCATTGAGCATGGATTGGTTGACCAACTGGAAAAGACCAGATGTATGGATGATCTGGCAATTGATGTGGGAAAGCCTCTGAATGCCAAAAACCTCAAAAGCATGGGAATCATCAAAGAAATTAGAGTCAAGCCCACTCTGGATACATCCTGGGAATCTCTAAAAGATCAGAGGAAGATGCCTCATGGCCTGGCCAGATTCTTCAAGAATGAGCCCAGAGATGCTGTTGCCCTTTATCTTCATCGTCTGCTGGAAGAAGGTTTTGATGTCTCTGATTTCAGCCTCGATGACTGTCTGGACTCTGAAGAAGATTTAGTCAGATACAAGAGAGGTGTTTCTGAGAGGAAGATAGCACCACCAGCAAAGAAGGCCAGACTTGACGGAGCTTCTGGAAGCGGATCTTCAGCTCCTCTGCAAATCTCAACTGGTAAGTCTGTTCCTCCTGTCTCCTCTAATCTTCAGATGGCTTCCTCTAACCCTCTCTCCTCTCAACCCATTTATACTACATCTGAAATCCCACCCTCAATCACCAGAACCTCCCAACCTACACCAGTTCTAAACATAGCCAGAACCTTCATTCCTCCCTCTATACCTGCACAAACTCACCAAAGCACTTCTTCTTCTTCATCATCCTCTATGCCAGAATCACCTCCCTACGTTACTGTTTCCTCTGACCCTGAACCTTCTGATCCTGACTCTCCAACAATAGCCACTCTATATGCTCATAGACTTGCTTCACAACAACCACAAACCACAGAACCTGAAACAACTTCACTTCCACCACAACAAACAACCACCATCCCCTCTGAAACTCAACTCTCTGAAATTCAACCATCTGATCCCCACACTTCTGATATCAACCCACCAATCCTTCCCGCTGTCCCAGAACCAGAATCCGAACATTTAGATTTAAACCCACTTTATGCTTCATCCCCCAGTCTTCAACCAGAAGCAGAATCTGAACCCCAACCTGAGTCAGAATCTGAACCTCAAACCTTGAATCTCAGTCCTCCACCTCATACCTCTGAACCAGAACCTGAACCTGAGCTTTCTAAACCTACCCTTAAGGAAGCCATCTTTATGATTGCAGAGGCTTCAGCTCAAAAGGTTGATTCTCTGGTCACTAACTCTGAAATCAGTGATGATCCTGAATCTGTAAGGACACACTGGAACAGAGTCATTGGCTGGATGACATCAGAGTCCTTTAGGCTGAAGAGCATATCTGAACAAGTCAGAAATGACTACATCAAAAATGCTGAGGTAAGACTCCAGGAGAGACTTGCCAGAGAGGCTGAAGCCAGAAGGCTTGAGGAAGAGAGGTTGGCTAGAGAAGCAGAAGAAGCAAGAAGAATAGAAGAGGAAAGAATTGCTCAGGAAGCAGAAATCCTAAGGCAACAAGAAGCTGAAGCTAAGGCTCTGGCAGATGCAGAAGCTCAAGCTGCTGCAGAAGCTGAAGCCCAGCAGGCTCTGACTCAGGGGGAGTCTTCAACTGCTGTTCCCATGATTCTTCAGACTTTGAAGGACCTTAAGGAAGATCAGAATATCCTCCGAGACAGAATGGACAAGCAAGATACGGTCAATGAGAACATCCAGAAGATGCTTGCCATGATCCTGCAGAAATTGCCTCAGAACCCTTAGGCACTTAGGATTTTTTTTGTTTTGCTTGCCTTCTTGTTTTTGCTTTCTTGTTTTGCTGACTCTGATGTCTTGTGTTCTCTTGGTTTTTTCGTTTCTGCTATATTTTAATCCAATGTTTTGTTTTTCTCTTCAATTATTTATTTTCTATGTCTTTTTGATTCTGACAAAAAGGGGGAGAAATCATTAAATAGCTCTGATGAAAATTGTCTAAAAACCTTATGCACTCTGCAACAATTGTAGAAATAGCTCTGATAAAAATAACTCTGATTAAATAGCTCTAACATTAAATTTAAGAAATTGCAGAAAGTTTTCAGAAATCTCTTTACTTGGAAAGCTCTGGTAAGAACTTCTGAACTCCCTAGCACTAACTCAGGGGGAGCTTTTGTCTATCTGATCTTATTTTATTCATGTTTCATCTGCTATTTTAAGTTGTTTTGTCATCATCAAAAAGGGGGAGATTGTAAGAACAAAAATTGTTCTACAACAGATTCCTTGATTTTGATGATAACAAAGGATGAAACCAAAAATGGCACCCTAACGAAAAGTTTCTAAGTGTGCAGGGTTCTAAAGAAAGAAGAAATGAATCTGATGATGTCATCAGATGTACAACAAGATCAGATACAAATTCTAGAGTATTAGGAGCAATCTGAAGTGGAAGCACGTTCAAGAAAGTCTAGAAGCTCTGACTCTGGACAAAACTGCAAAGTATCAGAAGCATCTGAACATGAAGTAAAGTCTAGAAGCTCTGATTCTGGAGAAACGTTATCAGCGCCATCTGAACTCTCAAGAGATCAACATCAGAAGCAAGATTCCAAGATTCTCCAGAAACACAAATACTCTGATTATGGATTTGCTAATCATGAAGAAGTAACGTTCAAGTCAAGTAAATATTTTCAAATAGATTTCCTAAACAGAGAAAGAGACGTTAATCTCCACTTCCAAGAGAGAAGATACTACTTGTGGTAAGTAGTCACTTCAAAGATGAAAAGTTAAACTGCAGAAGCTATTTAAGTGATGGAGTAAACTCAGTTTAATATCCACCAGATTCAACTCTACTCCAACTCTTATATAAATAGAGATGCAATCAACATTCAGTAACAAGAAATCAACTAGCCAAAACTATACTGAATTATTTCACGCTCAAGAAAATCATCTTTGCTCTCAAAGAATTTCACTAAGCTTTTGCTTATTAAGTGAAAAATCTATTCTTAAGTTTGTAATACTTGCTTTCTTAGAAGCACTCTAGATTACATATCTTGTATATTTTATTTGTTTGATTTCCTCAAGTGACTTTGTGTAGTCTGTAGACTTGAGAAGACTAAGAGATTTTCTTCTCTCTTAGGTGTTGTTTGTAATCTTTCAAGATTAGTGGATTAAGTCCTTGTTGAAGGCGAAATCACCTTGGCCGGGTGGACTGGAGTAGCTTTGTGTTATAAGCGAACCAGTATAAAATCATTGTGTGATTTTCATTTTTGAAAAGCGCTTATTTTTCAAACAATTCAAACCCCCCCTTTCTTGTTTTTCTCACCTTCAAAAGAGAGTGAAGCCTAATTTAGTTTAGTTTCTGTATTGTATGTTAATCTTGTTTGTTTGATTGTTATTTTTATTTTGTTATTATTATTCTGTCATGATTATTGTATTGTGATTTATTGAATATGTTTTATTTGGGGTTATCTGGTCGGTGATACTTTGTGAGATAGACTCTCCACCCGAGTCTGAGAAAAACCATAAGATTAAGTTGGTGGTTGCGTAGTGGGCGCCCACAAGGAGTCTTCCTTGTTGGGAAGATATGAAGACCCCGCCTTGAGGAGATTCTCTTGAGGTATTATTGCCCGACGAGTTTTCGTCACGACGATAGTATTTTCAAGTTGGATCAATGACTCTAGGGACCTTTTAACCCATTATATCCGGTGGTTATGTAGTATTCACCTGAAAAGTCCCAGACTTATTAGGTTAATACGAAAGCCCCAATCAGATGAGATCCCTTGGACGTATTACTATCTTACAGTAATATTTCCAACCTTGATCTATGACTTTGAGAACCTTGTTAGAACCTTGGACTCGAGAGTTGTGTCGTAGAATCCCCATGGAGTTTTCCTTGTTGGGACAATACGAAGACCTCACCTAGACGAGATCATCTTAAGGATATTATTGTCTGACGAGTTTTCGTCATGGCAGTGACGTCCTCAAGAAATATCCATGACTCTGGGAACCTACCAACTGTAGAGACTACCCATGGGGTTCCATTAATCAGAGATACCTGTCATTTACCCGTTATTCTAATCCATCTGAGAACACCTTGAACCTGTGATCCTAAACATGTCACTACATTCATACACATATCATTACATTTGCATTCATCATCATACATTTCATATAATTTTTCACCAAAATATATACAAAAAAACTCATCCATCCTTCGTCCATAACCTACAGTTGATTTCCCGACACTTATATCAGACTTAAAGTAGCTCTTGAAAAACCATGGATCCATTAGAGCAAAATCACATTGCATTAAGAGGAGATGTTGACTCGATGAAAAAACAGGTAGACCAACTTGTGGAGGCTATGATAGCTTTAGAAAAGAGGGAGGACGACATTCAACAGATTGCAGTCGTAGAGAATGTTATTCCAGCTCCAGTAAATGGTCCTACCCAACCTCAGCCTATGCAAACCCCAATTGATAACTCTGCTGTACAGGAACTTCATATTGTTTGAGATGAAGGTTCCCTATATCATGATGCTGCTGAGTATCATAGCTTTGCATTCTCCGTGTCAAATTCCCATGGGACAAGTCTTGTGGTTAATACTGAACAACCACAAGATGGCGAGATTGCTAAAAGATGTCGCGTGCTAGAGAAAAGACTCAAGGCCATAGAAGGAAAAGATATTGTTGGACTGAATGCCTTAGACATGTGTTTGGTATCTGGCCTAGTTATACCCCTAAAATTCGAAGTACCAGAATTTGAGAAGTACAAAGGGGATAACTGTCCAAAGCACCATTTGGTGATGTTTTGTCGAAAAATGACCTCACATGCCCATGATGATAAGCTAATGATTCACTGTTTTCAGGATAGTTTGACTGGGGCATCATTGAGCTGGTACATGAAGTTAGAAAGGAGTCGTATTCAATCATGGCTGGACCTAGCTAACGACTTCTTGAAGCACTACAAATATAATTTGGACATAGCTCCTGACCGCATGCAGCTGAGAGCCTTATCTAAAGAGAGCAATGAATCCTTCAGAGGATATGCCCAAAGATGGAGAGAGTTAGAGGCTTGCATTGAGCCACCACTCTTAGACAAAGAATTGATGGAATTATTCAGGGACACCCTACAAAGTCCATACTTCGAAAGGATGATTAGCAGTGCAGCATCAGACTTCGCTAACTTAGTGACAATTGGAGAACGCATCGAGAGTGCCCTAAAAATTGGAAGAATCCAAGGCGCCTCGAGCAACCAAGCTAGCGAGATAGAATCCCTCAGTGATTCCCAAAAGGAAGAAGATGATGAAACAAATGCAGTAATGGCAGATGTTGGGTATTCTCACGATGCACCAGCCATACCTTATGGTTCTTCACCTTCTCAGCAATCACCATTTCCAACACCACGTTATCCTTATAGGCAACCGGCAAGGCCTAGAGCACCATTCAAGCAACCATGGACTGTTCCTCATACAAATTAAAGTTCTCGTGGTCAAGGATATCAGAATCAGCATCTGAACCAGCATAGGCCTCGAAACAATCTGGAAAGAAGGAATGCTCCTCTCGATCCAATTCCTATGTCATACAGTCAACTTCTGCCATATCCGATTCAAAGCTCGCTGGTGGAGCCCAAGTCTCTCAGGCCATTGTCAGAACCATACCCACCTGGATATGATCCTGATGTGCAATGTGGATATCATGCCGGAACAATATGGCATTCAACTGAAGACTGCAATGCTTTCAAGGCTAAAGTGCAACAATTGATCGATAAAAGGTACATATCCTTTTCAGAAGGAAGTTTGTTGGTGCACGTTAATCTCTCGTCAGAATGAGTTCAAAGATTTCACAGAGTATCTCCTAATGCCAGTAGTTCAGACAGGAAGACATCCTCAACACTGGCAATCGTTGGACTGATTTGTTTCTATTTTTGCATTTGTAGTTTCTTTGTTGTTAAAAGCTGCTTGTGTTTAAACATTGTTGTTTTTAATGGTAATATTGATGAAATAATGATGCATGTTTTGAATTAATTATCTCGCATTCGCTCATTTTTCTTCTCTTATATCAAAAATAAAAATACATCAGTGTTTCTCCCATTTACTTTTCTTTATCATAACTTTTGTTTTAGCAAAGATTTGAGGGAGGATGACGAAAACAAGTTACCCATAATTGCTGACTATATGCTTTCGGATAAAATTCTACTGATGATGTACATGCATTGTTTTAAATTCCCAAACACTGGAGAGATAAGGAGTTAATCCCTAGTCAACCACTTCGAGCCTGTAGTAGGAGTTTCTTTCGGATCTAAAAAAACCTTACATTAAACCTGGGGCAGGGTAGTGTTCAGTTAATCTGATTATGCATTCAAATCACAAGATGAAATATCCAGTATGTGGATCAACTACATGACATTCTTCGCACACATCCTAAAGTGTCGAAGGAACCTTGAAAAATAAAAATTTTATGACGGTTGTTCTTCAATGACCAATGACTTGGCAGTCACATTCTAAGAAAGGGAATCAATAAAAAGCCCGCTAAGTCGATACCCTAAAAGGAGACTTGGGCAAAAACCGGGGCAATCCCGATGGACTAAAGCTTCAAAAAGCGGTCCATGCAAAAGTTAGGGATCAAAATAAAAATCAAAGGAGGTCACGAAAACCCTCAACAAAATAAAACAAGATTTAGTGACCACCATATCAAGAATCAAAGGGTCACCAATATCCGTGAAGAGCAAAATACAGTGTCTGTCATTTTAAGAGATCTTACACTTGCAAACTCTCTTAAAAGTTGAATGTGTATGGTGAATTAACTGAGCGTAGGACTGGAGTTTATCAAGAAGAAGGGTGGGTACAAAGACAATTTTGAGCCTCATATCCTTTGTGTTTGATAACCGTGAACCAGGCCACGTTACAACCCTCAAAAGACCTAATTGAGGTAGGGTTATTTCCGAAAGCATATTACAGCAAAGTTGCGTAAACTGACTCCTAAAGATTTGCTAATCTTCAACATCGATGTCATTATTCTCGTGGTGTCTTTCACACTTTAAATTGCTGAATCAACATTACATTTGGACTCATGGTCCACTCGTCACACACTATCACATCATTCCAATAAATAATTCTTTTCAAAACTTGCATAAGTATCGCATTAAAATTACCATTTCTGAACAAACAATTTTAACTGCAAGACAGTACTTGACGTCAGGGAAATTCCAACAATAAGGAACGATCAGAGGAACTTGGACATTCGTTGGTGCTGACCCGAATCAAGACTACCTCACAACCTATGAATCTGAGACATGCCACCTAAACAGCAGTTGATCGGAGGATGATTACTCCAAGAATTGGTCAGTCTTAAACAGTCTCCAACATCTGTTAATAAATGTGCAAGTCATTTCAAGAATCATTTGATCCAGAGTAAATCATCTCAGAATTCTATTAACTGGGGAAGATCACCTAGAGGTTAGGTTGGCCAGGGGCAAACCCCTTCAATGTTCAGTCAGGGTGAGTTAAGTCGCTTCAACGCTCATACTGAGGCAAGCTACCTCAAAAGTATAGAAAAGTAAACCACTTTGAGAGACGGTTAATCAAGGAAAAATATCTCCATGACTTTAAATTCTGGGGCAATCCATCTCCAAATTATGGTACAATTGCTTTCAAAATCCTTTCAAGGTAAACATTTTGCATAAGACCCATCACATTGGGGCAAGATGAGCCATACAGGAGCGAGTCCTCTCCATGTTTCAAGCAGTTTAAGCAAAAGCTTTTTGCAAATCAGCAAATGCAGAGTTCAAGATGAGTGTTGGGGAATCATGTTATCACCCCCATCCAATAACCTTTTGGCAGACAAAAGCCTTTCTGCAAAGAACCTTCTCTTCCAATACCCGCGCAGGGGCATTTTGGAAACCTTCCAATCATTACATAAATCATCATCATGCATTAGTCATGTCGCTTTGCTCTAGCATAAAGCCATGTATATCATGTCATTTATCAGGTATAACCCATAACATGAACCTGACATCAAAAAGCCTTGAAACCCAAAATCTGACGCCAAAGCCCAGTTCCTATCTGGCAACCTTTTTAAAAAGCCCAATTCCTGTCTGGCAATTTATTTCAAAACCCAGTTCCCGTTTGGTAATTTATTACAAAGTCCAGTTCTCGTCTGGCAATTTACTTCAAAGCCCAGTTCCCGTATGGCAATTTATTTCAAAGTCCAGTTCTCGTCTGGCAAACCTTTTTAAAAAAAAAGCAGTTCCCGTATGGCAATTCATTTCAAAGCCCAGTTCCCGTCTGGAAATTTATTTCCAAAGTCCAGTTCTCGTCTGGCGATTTATTTCCAAAGTCCAGTTCTCGTCTGGCGAACTATATCAAAAATCAGTTCTTGCATGACAAATCATTTGCCAAATGCCAGTTCTCGTCTGGTAAATTATCTCTTAATACCGGTTCTCGTCTGGTAGGTCACTTATTTCGATACTAGTTCTCGTCTGGTAGTCAATTATTTTCACCAGTTCTCGTCTGGTAGTCTATTTTAAAAAAGTCAGTTCCCGTCTGAAAAACAAAAACAAATTCAGTCCCGTCTGACATTTCAATTATTTTCACCAGTTCGCGTCTGGTAACATACCCTTCGAGTGCTGTCCTCATATGGCAGTTCAATCTCCTTCACCAGTTCTCATCTGGCAGTTCCCATTTAAACTCCAAATTCATTGGCAATCAAGAATTAAACCCTACAAAAACATCCAATTACCTAGTTGCATTCCCACATGCATCACACGAATCATCCATACATGGTTTTCCTACCAAACAGAAAATTAAAAAAAACACAGTCATATCAATCATCAACATACTCATGCATAACACTCCCACAAAATGGGAATTCCAACAAAACAAAAATCATTCGCATTCCTACATGCACATCCCAAATATCCCCAGCAATTGCATACTTGCATGCATCTCATGCACCATCCCATGCATGGTATTCCCACCTAAAGTGGGACATTATACAAAAATCAAATATAAAATAACAAGATCCAAGGTCATTCGTATACGACTCGGACATTCCTCATTTCCAAATGAAGTTATTACCCTACATAGGCTCGTAGGGTTATTTCTCAGCAAATTATCTTTTCAACTTTTTTAATAATGATATTCCCAACATTTTTCTTTACAGTCATTGCTCCCCAAGCAGAGGTTACCCTAAAAAGTCTCTTATGAGCTTTTCCCCTGCAGAGCATTCCTAGTAAATCTCCCTCCAAAGGAGTCTTTTCAAAAATTCTCCCAACAGATGAATATTCGAGATACTGCTTCATTTATCTGAAGAATCTCATTTATCTGTTCGAGATACTGCTTCATTTATTTGGAGAGTCTCATTTATCAGTTTGAGACGCTGCTTCATCAATATGAAGAGTCTCATTTTATTCGAGATACTGCTTCATTTATCTGAAGAGTCTCAATTTAAATTTTTTAGAGATACTGCTCTAAGTATCCTCAGAGAGTCTTAGATTCAATTAAAGTATTTTTCCCTTGCTGGAATATTTTAATTCTATCATATAAGATGCTGTTTTGACTCGATACAGAGAATCTCATTTTTACTGTTTGAGATGCTGCTTCATCAATATGAAGAGTCTCATTTCATATTTTTTTGAGATACTGCTCTAAGTATCCTCGGAGAGTCTTAGATTCAATTAAGGTATCTTTCCCTGGATGGAATATCTTAATTCTATCATATAAGATGCAGTTTCGACCTGATACTGAGAATCTCATTTTTAGTGTTCGAGATACTGCTTCATCAATATGAAGAGTCTCATTTCAGATTTTTTAGAGACACTGCTCTAAGTATCCTCGGAAAGTCTTAGATTCAATTAAAGTATTTTTCCCTTGCTGGAATATTTTAATTCTATCATATAAGATGTTGTTTCGACTCGATACAGAGAATCTCACTTTTACTGTTTGAGATGCTGCTTCATCAATATGAAGAGTCTCATTTCAGATATCTTTTAGAGATACTGCTCTAAGTATCCTCGGAAAGTCTTAGATTCAATTAAAGTATTTTTCCCTTGCTGGAATATTTTAATTCTATCATATAAGATGCTGTTTCGACTTGATACAGAGAATCTCACTTTTATTGCTGAGATGCTGCTTCATCAATATGAAGAGTCTCATGCCAGATTTTCTTTATACTGCACTAGCATCCTGAAAAATCTTGAGATCTAGCCAGGGATGTCATTCCATTGCTAACATATCTCGACTGTGACGTCCAAGATACTGTTCTGACGACTCCCAGAAAGCCTTGACTGTTCCATTTTACAGTGGGATAATGTCTTTTGCCATTTCTCACCGCATTTTTTCCTATATTTTCTTCCTTGCTTTTCAAAGGACAAAATTTGGGGTCTTTTCGTATTTAATTACCTTCCACTACGAATGTATGAAGACTGTTGTCATTCTTACCTTCTAGTTCAAGATAATGAAATAGGGGCAGCTGTCATACCCCAATTTTGTCCGAGCATTTTAAATTTTCATAAATTCGATTTAATTTTCAGTTTATATCATATGTACAGCATAACATGCATTTTATCATTAATAATACCTAAAATATCAGTCAGAATAAATTTATTGAAAATACAGACAAATCGGTTGAATCTTTCCTCAAGTACGGACAAAAATCAGCAGATAAAAAGTTTCGAAATTAAAATTGCCGACGCCAGTATTATTAACCTGCGGTTCATGTAGTTTAACCTGGTGTGCTCGTTGTATTTTTCAGCGGCTGTTTCAGTTGCGTTTTGACCCGTCTGAGCCTTTTAATCGGTGAAAATTTATTTCAAAATTTAAAGAAACGTTGTATATTTTCAATAAGTATATTTTATGCGGATCATTTTACCACATCCGATTTAATTTTTTGAGCAAATTTCCGCCCGACTTTTATTTATTTATTTATTTTTTATTCGTCATTGATCCATTTATTTTCATCTTTTATTCAAAATAACCATTTGAACTAGTTAGGATTAAGTAGGCGTTTAGCTTGACTTTATTCTAAGTAGTTAAATTTTCATTTCTAAATTAATTACTATTTAAAATAACAAAAGGTGAAAGAGGCATTTGCATTGGATTCTCCTTCAAATCCGTATCTCAAACAAGAACAGCTGACCAAGGAAAAAATAAAGAGACTCTTTTACGTCTCTCTCACCTGCACGCCACCTATCCCACTCACCTCTCTCCCTCACGTTTCCTCTTAACCACATCCACACTCCACCTCACCTTTCCACGTTACCCCTCTCTCTGCTGATAAAAAATAAAAAAATAAAAGAACAAGGCCTCAGACGTTATCTCCTCTTATTCTCACTGCAAAAGCTTATCCTTTCCTCTCCATTTACTCCATCACTTTCGTTTCAAAATCCACCTCCCTTCGCCGTTCAAACCGTCGAACCTCCTTCACCCTCTCACTCCATTTCCTTCTTCGCCACTGTTACCGTCTCTATCACCACCTTCCTCCGTCCAAACCCTTCAAATCCAACGTAACTATCACCTTCTCCGTTTCAGATCACCGCCACCATAAAAACCACAAACCACCATCTTCTTCAACTTTCATATGCCGTGAACCAACCTCCGATAACCAGTGAAATCCACCACGAGTAGAAGATCAGTTTTGAGAGGAAATCCCAAACAGCGAAGGAAGAACAATACGCCTCCAATGGACTCGATTCAAGCAGCTGCATATTGCATCATGCCACTGATTTAGTGTTCGCTGATTTTCGGTAATTTCATTTTGTTTACTGGCTTGATTCGAATCTGAGTTTTAGATTGTGCCGTTTATTGTTTTATCTATATTATGTTGTGCCTTCCATAAATTGTAGCTGAAATGACATAATTATTTTTTTGTGTGTTTAAGGTTTATTAGGAAAATGGTTGTGTTTGAGCTCATTGTATGAGCTTGTTAAGTGCAAAATTCTCTTTATTATTGCCTCATTGGAATGCCGACATTGCTGTGTTTGAGCTTACGAAGCTTTTTACGTAAGATTGAAATAGCAACCTGATTTATTACCTTATTAAGATAGGGATTGAAATATTATTACTTATTATTCACTTTTTAGATTAGAGCTTAAGAATTGTTGTGTGGGCACTTTGGAATGATTAAAAGAGAAGCCCATTTTTTTCGTTGTTCTTATTATGTCGACTAACATTACCGTGTCATAGAAGGATGAATGAACTGTTCTAGTTTCCTTAGCTTCTTTTTTTTCATTTGCTGGATTTGTTTCACATGATAGGGATGAGCGCTTAGTTTCTGCTATTTTGTAGAATATCATGAATGTTAATGTATAAACTAGTTTTTTTTCTTTGTAAGATATCATGAATGTTAATATATAAACTTATTTTATTTTATTCTATAGGATATCATGATAGGTCTTATTGTTTCTTTTTCTATTATGTCATGGTCTAGTGAGAACTTCACATGTAGTGTAATGGGTTAATGAGGACTCTGTCACAACTAGTATTCCAATTTTAGTTAGCTTCTAAATCTTTCTATAGTTAAATAGATAATTTATAATATGATGAGTAATATTGGGTTGTTACTGTTTAAAGTTCATTGCAATAAATTAGATTTTCAATTTACGGATCCGACTTTTTCATGTCGTTATGCCGCCCAAAACTTCAATAAATTAATGGAATATTTTTCACCGCGTTATGATCTTGCGAATGACATTAATCATATGGTCATCTTGCACAAACCGGTTTGAGCATACCGATTCAATTAAATAAATTGATATCATCGCTTAATTCTTTCTCTTTTAATTATAATAAATTAATTAATTGAATTTTGACCAATTAGTTATATATTATTAATCAATTTTAATTAACTTGATTATTTGATTTAATTAAATAATTTTGATAATTAATTTTAATTAATTTAGTTAATCAATTTAACCGAACTTTAATTATCTAATTTTAATAATTAAATATTGACCGATTTCTCACTATCGTTTCAAACAAATTCAATTTCATTCAATTCCATCATCAATCCAAACCAATTTCAAAAACACAAATCACACAATTCTTGATTTAACATCAAGCCCACTCTCAAAACAAACCCTTTGTAAGTCGATCGCTTTTAAAGCATCGCCATCAACCTCACATAGCTTACTCTTGGGCTTTCTTACAATGAGACCTATTCAATTTTATAGAGTAGAAGAACAATACACTAAATAGAATTCATTTTATTCACAAAACATAAAATTAAAACCTCGATCCAATATCGAGTACTTTCATTCAAATCAAATTAAAATACCCAATCACAATCAAACACCATTTCATTTGGAAATGAAAAGGGGGATGACTTTGAGTTTTCAATTCCTCTCCTCGATTATTTGAATATGAGTTCTCTTACTCGGTTAGTCAAATAGTCGTCATATCTATCCACCTAAGTGTCGCAACCTAAAAAAGGAATGCGAAAAAAACAACCGGCGAAAAAAGAAATGACAGAAGAGTCGCCACCGTGCGTTATTTATCCCAAATGAGGGAAAGGAAACGCTCGAAGTAAACCTGGAAAAAGGAAAGGAAAAGACAAGGTCTCGCAACCAAATCTTGGGTTCGGGAGTCGATTATGCGAAGGGAAGGTATTAGCACCCCTACGCATCCGTAGTACTCTACGGGATCCACTCTTGTTGTTCTTGTCTAAAGGATGTGGGTTTATCTAATGTACTATTTACTAAAAGGGGGGTCAAAAGAAAATGACTCGCACGGATGTCGCATCCACTACATACGTATCTCATCTGAATATGAGAATCAGAGTCTTCGTAGCTCGGCTACCTATGGGTTAAAGAGGAGTGTGCTCGCTAAGATATCGCGTCTTATGCCTACGTATCTCATATGGAATGAGAATCAGAGCAAATCGTAGTTCGGCTAACCAATTTTGTTTGTTTTGTGTTTTTTAGATGAACGACGTTACTACGCAATCTACCGGATGCTCGACCTTTGGAGACTTACTCGCCTGTAGTAGAAGGAGTTAACGTGTTCTTAGGAGAAGAAAAATCAATGAGTTTGTTTGTGTTTTAAGAATGCAAAAAGGAGGTCCTAGACGAAGGAACCGTGCTACCTTAATTGACATGCAAACGAGAGACTATACGAAGCCTAGCAATCCTATGGGGAGACGATCACACCATACAAAACAAACATGCATAAAGTAACACACCAACAAGGGGGCTCAAACATACATGGGTAGGGTTTTAGTCAAGAGGGGTCATATCAACCTCGACAAACAAGCCATGGAAAGGTAATCAAATGGGCTCTTAGCCACTGACATTGAACGTCAGGGGTGAGCAGATCAAAAGGGTAGTGAGGATAAGACCTCATAGCTCTTAACCCTGGACAGGGTGAGCTCATGACAAGAAGTGGGGATTCAGGAAGATGGAACCCTCTCCACTGACTGACGGGCAAAAGATCTTGGGCTTTTGTTCTGAAGCATCGACACGTAGTGTGAGCATAAAGAACGATACACTGAATAACAGGGGATTGACTACTAATCCCTTTTATCCGTCAATCGCCTCTTCATGGAGGTCTTTAGCACTGATGCCTCTTCTTGGAGGTCTTTAGGCACAAAAGTAAACACACAAAAACATTGCCTCATATCGAGGTCTTCTAGCTAAGAAAGCGGTAAAATGCGGGAAAGATGTAAAAGGGATCAAAAGATCTACCACACGGATAATGATCCGAAATAACAGCAACTAAAGAGACAAGAAACCCAAAGATCTCTCAAGCTGGCACCATCAAAGAAAGCAAGTCAGTATAGGTAATCGGAATAAATCTCCAAGTGGTATCCCACAAATAAAGTGGAATACCAAGCAAGCTATCTCTTCAGGAGTCATATGAGCCCTCACAAAAACTCAACAAACAAGTTAGAATAACAAGATGGGGTGCAATCAAGAGTTGCACCAAACAGAAGGACCATTAGCACAACAGCGTCAGGTAAACAGTGCACGGATGCAATAGAAAACAGAAAAAACCAACAAACACAAGACAAATTAGAAAGTAAACAGAAAAAAAAACAACTACTGTCACGATCGCTACCGCTTCGCTGCTGATTCGCTGAGCGAGGTACTCGCGAATGCCTGCGGGTTCTGGGTTCTTCTTTGATAACAGTCCGATTTCAGTAACCCTAAACCCTATGGTACACATTTCAGAAATTAAACGATTAAACATTTAAGGAACTGTTTTACACATTCATGCATATCTAAATCCATGTGCAAAACCTAACGATACCCACTCTTCCAAATTCACCCATAATGCCTTATACATTTAGAAATTTCAAATTTAAAGGGTAAAGCATTGGGAATAAGGCAAACCTGATTGGCGAGATCGGTTGAAATTGAATTGCACCGTTGGGTTTGCAGAATAATCTTAGGGTTTATATGAGATGGAATTGGTTCTGTGCAGATGAGTTCCCTTTAGTGTGTATGAAGGCTGCTCTGAATTCTGTTAGCTCTTCTCCCTCTAGTTAGGGTTTTGTTACATTGAAATTTTAGAATTTATAACCTGATTTTCGTGGCTTGGTGGGCTCAAATGAGAGAGGTCCAAGTCCAGGATTTTTCTGTTATATATTTTTTTATTTTTTAGAACGCGTGCACTTCGCCTAGCGAAGAATTTGCTCGCCTAGCGAGCATGACAGTTCAGACTCGCTAGGCGAACCACGCTGCTCGCCTAGCGAGCATGACAGCTCAGGAACAGACTTTTGCTCCTTCAAGATTAGCGTTTTGAATGATGAATAGACCCCATTTGAACATGTTGGAAGTAACTCAAGTCATTCCTTTGTGTTGACTGATCACCCAGATAGAACTCACAAAGTGTCTTGGATGATATTCAAGCTTCTTGGATCTAATTCTGATTGACATGATGAAATGCAATATGAAATGTTAAATGACCTAAAAAATGAATGCATGAATGAGGGGGGCAAATTTGAGATGCTACAGCTGCCCCTATTCAATCAACTGGAGACCCGAAAAGAAGATAGCAGTGGCTTTCGCACTTTCGACGTATTAAGGGATTGAATACAATAAAAGCCTGAAAATTTGCACTGAAGTGAAGTGAAGTAACAATGTCTGTCAGAATCGGCAAAGAGGTGGTCTTGAAAGAAGAATCCGTCTGGTACGGTGAGAGTCGGTCTGAATACCGAAAAAGAATGTTAACATGGATACCAAAATAAATGGTAACACAGAAATAACCATGGCCTGAATGCCGCTCATCAGTCTGAGCATCGGAAGATATGAGATTATTAATATCGGTCTGAACATCGGAAATTTACCCTGAATGCCACTTCGGTCTGAATACCGGAAAACTGCCACAAGTTGCGTCGACATGAACGTCGGAAACCTCTTCGATCTGAACATCGAAAAATTGGCCTGAATGCCACTTCGGTCTGAATACCGAAAAACTGGCCTAAATGCCACAAGTTGCGTCGACCTAAACGTCGGAAACCTCTTCGATCTGAACATCGGAAAATTGGCCTGAATGCCACTTCGGCCTGAATACCGAAAAACTGGCCTGAATGCCACAAGTTGCGTTGACCTGAACGTCGGAAACTTCTTCGATCTGAACATCGGAAAATTGGCCTGAATGCCACTTCGGTCTGAATACCAGAAAACTTCATGCCTGTCAGCATCGGCAGAAATAGGGAAAATGATAATTGAGGCGGCGCGTGTGCCAACGACCCCTGCTAGGAATAATAAAGATAAGTCATGAACAATCTTCAGTCTGAGTACTGGAAATAAACTTCTGGCTTATCACTTGGGATATCAAGAATGTCTTATGCTTCACATGCGTATGTTTGAATTTTTTCAATGGCATAATGCTCCATGAAAATGGAAATGCTACGCGATTTGGGAGGATGCAATGCGATATGATCCTACATACAGGGATGCAAAATGCTAGGTTAGAGAAAATGCCAAGCCGAGGCAAGGAATTTTGCCGGGGAAATAATCACAATCTTCTGGACCCAGGCTATGTTGTTGGAGATACACAGCACAATGAACTCTGTGGGGAAATGACCAGCCATGCGGTGTTCTGGCAATAACCGAGACTCTGACTAGGGAGAGAATGACACTGAAAGCTTGCTGCCGAGGAAAGCGACAGTGGTTCTGGCAACCATAATCTGCGAGAGAGACGACTCAGCAGGGGAAGCAAACACCGATACAGTACCGAGATTCTGCTTCAAGGAAAGAGACCATGGGTCTAGCGTCGAGATCATCGATCTGGCATCGAACTCTGAGGACCAGCCGCTTCTGTTGGGAAGATACAGTCTGTCACTGTCAACTCTGCCGGGGATATACAGTCAGACACTGTCAACTCTGCTGGGGATATACAGTTTGACACTGTCGACTCTACTGGTGAATGTATAATTTGAAACAAATGCTCGGGGAAGTACATCAGTGAGAGCCTGCTGGGGATTGAAGAATCCAACGCTCGGACCAACTCTGCAGGGATAAGATACCCAATTCCAACTGTTGAGGAAAAACATCTGCGATCATTTAATGGGGACCTTAAGGAATTGCCCCGAGTGTACCTGTTCTGAATAGACGATCCAAAACACTTAAAATTTACAGCAATTTTCAATGTTTATTAAGCACGTACCTGTAAAGCTCTTATGTTTCATGATACAATGTTTATCAAAAATTCGGACGTCATTTTTGCAAACAAAACAGTAAAATGAAAATGAACACAGAGATGTACGGAATAACATGATTTTATTGATTGAGTGGCCTCTGAATAGGCATTTACATCAGGAAGCAATCCCTGGAAAGAGGTAATCGCACAAAAGATAAAAACAGAAATTAATCTAATGGCAACGTGAAATGGATTTCTATCGGGTTCCAATTCTGCTATGACTCGCTCGTCTTCAAGATCCTCCAGATGATCGACTTTCTGAAAAGAGTGATTGGAATGTTTCCTACCTTTCGAAAGTTTCCAGTTATCGACACGAGATGAGATTCATAACTACTCAGAACGCAGTCATTCACTTAATCCCTAACTTTTGCCTGGATCGCCCTTTCGGGTTTTCAATCCACCGGGATACCCATTTTTGCCTAAGTTGCCCTTTCAGGTTTTCAACTTACCGGGTATATAATCTTTTCATTTTTAATCCCTAATTTTTGCCCCGAACCTTTTCATTTTCTTGGTTCGTCGGGATGCCCATTTTTTGCCTGGACTATTCTTTTTATTGTCCAGCGAGTCTATTTTATGTGAAGTATTTTTTAACTGCGTCTGAGTTCACAGGGGAAGTGAAGTTTTCACCATCCATGGTTGCAAGCATTAATGCCCCACCATCGAAAATCTTGGTGATAATGTATGGTCCATCATAGTTAGGAGTCCACTTGCCCCTGTGATCTGTTTGAGGAGGAAGGATCCTTTTCAACACTAAATCTCCAACTTGGAAACATCGAGGACGCACTCTCCGATTAAAGGCTCTCTTCATCCGACTCTGATATAACTGCCCATGACAAATGGCTGCCATTCGCTTCTCTTCGATAAGACTCAACTCATTGAACCTTGTCCGAATCCATTCAGCTTCGTCTAACTTGACATCCAACAGGACTCTTAGAGAAGGAATCTCCACTTCAACAGGTAGGACTGCTTCCATACCATACACAAAGGAGTAAGGGGTTGCCCCGGTCGATGTACATACTGGAGTACGGTACCCATGTGTCGCAACCTGAAAATTACAGTGTGCGAAAAAACAACCCGCGAAAGAAAATGACAGAAGAGTCGCCACCGTGCGTTATTTATCCCAAGGGAGGGAAAGGAAACGCTCGAAGTAAACCTGAAAAAGGAAAGGACAAGACGGGGTCTCGCAACCAAATCTTGGGTTCGGGAGTCGGTTATGCGAAGGGAAGGTATTAGCACCCCTACGCATCCGTAGTACTCTACGGGATCCACTTTTGTAGTTCTTGTCTAAAGGGTGTGGGTTTACCTAATGTGTTTATTTACTAAAAAGGTTAAGAGAAATGACTCGCGCGGATGTCGCATCCACTGCATACGTATCTCACCTGAATATGAGAATCAGAGTCTTCGTAGTTCGGCTGACCTATGGGTTGGGGGGATGTGTGTTCGCTAAGACATCGCGTCTTATGCCTACGTATCTCATCTGGAATGAGAATCAGAGCAAGTCGTAGTTCGGCTAACTACGGGGTTATGGATTGGGTTTTGGACGAACGACGTCAGTACGCAATCTACCGGATGCTCGACCTTTGGAGACTTACTCGCCTGTAGTAGAAGGAGTAAACGTGTTGCTTTGGGTTTTAGGGTTTGGGATGCTCGAGGGCAAACGGGCAGTCCTTGACGAAGGAACCGCGCTACATGTGGGGATACGAATACAAAACACAAAACAAGTATCTCGAAGTAAAATGCCACCAAGGGCTCAAACATTGCCTCCTATCGAGGTCTTCCAGTTAAGAAAGCGATAAAGTACGAGCAAGGGAAAAAATTACCACACGGATAAAGATCCGAAGCTATAGCAGTTAAAGGAGCAAGAAACCCTGAAATCTCTCCAGCTGGATCGTCAAAGGAAATCAGTCAACACGAATAATCAGAATAAAAACTTCAGGGGGTATCCCACAAATAAAGTGGGAAACCACGCGAGTGTCTCTGCAAAAGCCATACGAGCCCTCACAAAACTCGACAAAGGGTTAGAGCAGCAGGATGAAACCAAGAGAAAACAATGCCATGGAAACACAAAAACAGGTTAGAACAAAACAGAACAAAAAGCAAATACTGTCACGTTCGCGACTGCTTCGCCTAGCGAAGGCTTAGCGAAGCTTCGCTACAGGCTCGCCTAGCGAAGCGGCTAGCGAAGGCCTGCGGGTTTTGGATTCCTCCTTGATAACAGTTCGATCTTTATGATCCGAAAACCCTGTGGTATCCAACTCATAAACGAAAATGATTAAAACATTCATGGTATTGTTACACATATTCATACATAAATATAAACTCACAGGCAAAACCAGATGTTACCTCATACATTCATAATATTCAAATTCGAGGCGTAAAGTAGTAGGAACAAAGGCATACCTGATGAGAGGGATCGATCGAACGGCGCGGCTGGATTTGTAAAGCTCTGTTAGGTTTGCGTGAGGCGGAGTGAACTTCTCAGAGTTGCCTGAAGGTTGCTGCAGAGTAGTTCCTAGGTTTCTTTCTCTCAAGATCTCTGGTCTTTTCTGTTCAGCCAGTGTTCAGTAGTCCAGCCTTTATTTCATTGACTACTCTGGTATTTATAGGCCAAATTTCGCAGCCTGTGGGCTTTGAATGAGGACAGCTCAGGCCCAAAACTTTTCTGATATTTTCTGAAATGCGCGTCCTTCGCCTAGCGAAGGATCTGCTCGCCTAGCGAGCATGACAGCACTCTTCGCTAGGCGAAGAATCTGCTCGCCTAGCGAGCATGACAGCTCAGCAGCAGATTCTTGCTTCTTCCAGCTTGGCGATTTGTACGGTGAATAGGCCTCATCTGGCCCTGTTGGTAGTACCTCAAGTCTTTTCCTTGTGTTGACTGATCATTTGAATAAAACCCACAAAGTGTCCTGGATGATGTCCGAGCTTCTTGGAGCTAATTCCGATTGACATGATGCAATGTAATATGAAACACTAAATGGCCTAAAAAATGAATGCATGAATGGGGAGGGCAAATTTTGGGGTGTTACAGCTGCCCCTATTCAATCAACTGGGAACCCGAAAAGAAGATAGCTGCGACTTTCGCACTTTCGAGGTATCAAGGGATTGAATACAATAAAAGCCCAAAAATTTGCACTGAGGTGAAGCGAAGTAACAATGCCTTGAAAGAAGAATCCGTCTGGTACGGTGAGAGTCAGTCCGAATACCGAAAAAAAGAATGCTAGCCTGGATACCAAAATAAATAATAACACAGAAATAAACATGGCCTGAATGCCGCTCATCAGTCTGAATACTGGAAAAGACTTCGATCTGAACATCGGGAAAACTGGCCTGAACGCCACTTCGGTCTGGATACCGGGAAAACTGGCCTGAATGCCATAAGTTGCGTCGACCTGATCGTCGGAAACTTCTTCGATCTGAACATCGGAAAATTGGCCTGAATGCCACAAGTCGCATCGACCTGAACGTCGAAAACTTCTTCGATCTGAACATCGGAAAATTGGCCTGAATGCCACAAGTCGCATCGACCTGAACGTCGGAAACTTCTTCGATTTGAACATCGGAACACTGGCCTGAATGCCACTTCGGTCTGGATACCGGAAAACTGGCATGAATGCCACTTCGGTCTGGATACCGGAAAACTGGCCTGAATGCCACAAGCTGCATCGACCTGAACGTCGGAAACTTCTTCGATCTGAATATCGGAAAATTGGCCTGAATGCCACTTCGGTCTGGATACCGGAAAACTGGCCTGAATGCCACTTCGGTCTGGATACCGGAAAACTGGCCTGAATGCCACTTCGGTCTGGATACCGGAAAACTTCATGCCTGTCAGCATTGGCAGAAATAGGGAATGATAATAGAGGCGGCGCATGGGCCAATGACACTTGCTGGGGATAACAAAGGTAAGTCATGAACAATCTTCAGTCTGAGTACTGGAAACAACTTCTAGCTTATCACTTGGGATACCGAGAATGTTTTATGCTTACATGCGTATGTTTGAATTTTTTAATGGTGTAATGCTCCATGAAAATGGAAATGCTACGCGATTTGGAAGGATGCAATGCAATATGATTCTATATGCAGGGATGCGAAATACTGGGTAGAATGCCAAGCTGAGGCAAGGGGATCTTCTGGGGAAATGATCACCATCTTCTGGACCCTGGCAAGGCTGTTGGAGATGCACAGCGCAAAGAACTCTGTGGGGAGATGACTAGCCATGCGGTGTTCTGGCCATACCGAGACTCTGATCGGGGAAAGAATGGCATTGGAAGCCTGCTGCTGAGGAAAGCTACAATGATTCTGGCAACCACGGTTTGTGAGAGATGACTCAGCAGGGGGAGCAAACACTGATACGGTACCGAGGTTCTGCTTCAAGGAAAGAAACCATGGATCTGGCATTGGGATTATCGATCTGGCATCGAACTCTAAGGAGCAGCCACTTCTGCTGGGAAGATACAGTCTGGCACTGTCAACTCCGCTGGGGATATATAGTCTGGCACTGTCAACTCTACTGGGGAGTGTATGCCCTGAAACAACCGCTTGAGGAAGTACAATGGTGAGAACCTGCTGGGGATTGAAGAATCCAACGCTCTGATCAGCTCTGTAGGGATAAGACACTAAATTTGTCTGTTGGTGACTTCACTGGGGAAGATATTCACGATCATCTGCAGGGAATTTTAAGGAAATGCCCCGAGGTTATCTGTTCTGAATAGACGATCCAAAGCACTTAAAATTTACAGCAATTTTAAATGTTTATTAAGCATGTTCCTGTAAAGCCCTTATGTGTCATGATGCAATGTTTATCAAAAATTCGAACGTCATTTTTGTAAACAAAACAGTAAAATGAAAATGAAAATAGAGATATACTGAATAACATGATTTTATTGATTGAATGGCCTCTGAATAGGCATTTACATTAAGAAGCAATCCCTGGAAAGAGGTAATCGCACAATAGATAAAAACAGAAATTAATCTAATGGCAATGTGAAATGGATTTCTATTGGGTTCCAATTCTGCTATGACTTGCCCGTCTTCAAGATCCCCCAGATGATCAGCTTTCTGAAAGAGTGATTGGACTGTTTCCTATCCTTCAAAAATTTCCAGTCTTTGGCACGAGATGAGATTCAGAACTAACTCAGAACGCAGTCATTCGCTTAATCCCTAACTTTTGCCTGGATCGCCCTTTTCGGGTTTTCAATCCACCGGGATACCCATTTTTGCCTAAGTTGCCTTTTCAGGTTTTCAACTTACCGGGTGTACAATCTTTTTTTTTTTATTTTTGTCCCTAATTTTTGCCCGAACCTTTTCATTTTCTTGGTTCGCCGGGATGCCCATTTTTTGCCTGGACTATTCTTTTTACTGTCCAGCGGGTCTATTTTATGCGAAGTATCTTTTAACTGCGTCTGAGTTCACAGGGGAAGTGAAGTTTTCACCATCCATAGTTGCAAGCATTAAGGCCCCACCATCAAAAACCTTGGTGACAATATACGGTCCATCATAGTTAGGAGTCCACTTGCCCCTGTGATCTGTCTGAGGAGGAAGGATCCTTTTCAACACTAAATCTCCGACTTGGAAACAACGAGGACGCACTTTCTGATCAAAGGCTCTCTTCATCCGACTCTGATACAACTGCCCATGACAAATGGCTGCCATCCGCTTCTCTTCGATAAGACTCAACTCATTGAATCTTGTCCGAATCCATTCAGCTTCGTCTAGCTTGACATCCAACAAGACTCTTAGAGAAGGAATCTCCACTTCAACAGGTAGGATTGCTTCCATACCATACACAAGGGAGTAAGGGGTTGCCCCGGTCGATGTACGTACTGAAGTGCGGTACCCATGCAAGGCGAAAGGTAGCATCTCATGCCAGTCTCTGTACGTGACGACCATCTTCTGCACAATCTTCTTTATGTTCTTATTTGCCGCCTCAACAGCGCCATTCATCTTAGGGCGGTAAGGGGAAGAATTGTGATGCTGAATGTTGAAGTTCTGACACAACTCCTTCATCATTTTGTTGTTGAGATTAGAACCATTATCAGTAATGATTCTTTCGGGAATCCCATAGCGACAAATGATTTCTTTCTTGATGAAACGGGCAACCACATGTCTGGTGACATTCGCGAACGAGGCTGCCTCGACCCACTTGGTGAAATAGTCGATGGCAACAAGGATGAAGCGATGCCCATTGGACGCAGTCGGCTCAATCTTTCCAATCATGTCAATGCCCCACATGGCAAACGGCCACGGCGAAGACATCACATTCAGAGGATTCGGCGGTACATGCACCTTATCATCATAAATCTGGCATTTATGACACTTCCGAGCATACTTGAAACAATCTGATTCCATGGTCATCCAATAATAACCCGCTCTCAACAATTTCTTAGCCATTGCATGTCCACCGGCATGAGTACCGAAGGAACCTTCATGAACTTCCTGCATTAACATGTCCGCCTCGTGTCTGTCCACACATTTGAGCAAAACCATGTCGAAGTTCCTCTTATACAACACATCGTCTTTGTTCAAGAAGAAACTGCCTGCCAAACTTCTCAAAGTCTTTCTGTCATTGTTGGATGCCCCTGCAGGGTACTCTTGATTCTTCAGAAAGCACTTGATATCGTGATACCAGGGCTTGTCATCGACTACCAGTTCAGCAGCAAACACATACGCGGCCCTGTCAAGGCGCATCACATCGACCCTGGGAGCATGGTTCCAATGAATTACCTTGATCATGGAGGATAGAGTAGCAAGTGCGTCTGCCATCTGGTTTTCATCACGAGGTATATGATACAATTTTACTGTTGTGAAGAAAGTCAACAGCCTTCTCGTGTAGTCTCTGTAGGGGACCAGAGTGGGCTGGAGAGTATTCCAATCACCATTCACTTGATTAATCACCAGAGCTGAATCTCCGAAGATATCCAGAGTCTTGATTCTCAGATCAATGGCTTGCTCAATACCCAAGATACATGCCTCGTACTCAGCTTCATTATTTGTGCACTCAAAAGTCAAACGAGCGGTGAAAGGCATGTGGGCACCCTTCGGAGTAGTAATGACAGCGCCAATTCCACTTCCTCTAGCATTGACAGCCCCATCAAACAACAAAGTCCACTTTTCGTTTGGATCAGGTCCCTCCTCAACAACTGGCTCTTCACAGTCTTTCATCTTGAGGAACATGATGTCTTCATCTGGAAAATCAAACTTCATCGGCTCATAATCATCAATCGGCTGCTCGGCAAGGTAGTCTGACAGAATACTCCCTTTGATGGCCTTCTGTGACGTGTACTGAATATCATACTCTGTTAAAATCATTTGCCAACGAGCGACCCTTCCGGTGAGAGCTGGCTTCTCGAATATGTATTTCACTGGATCCATCTTAGAAATCAACAAGGTAGTATGGTTCAACATATACTGTCTCAGTCGGCGAGCAGCCCAGGCCAAAGCACAACAAGTTTTCTCAAGCTGCGAATATTTGATTTCACAGTCGGTAAACTTTTTGCTAAGGTAGTATATGGCATGCTCTTTTCGACCAGACTCGTCATGCTATCCCAATACACACCTGTAGCACCTCAAATTTGCACCTATCATTGTACATACCATTTCATATTAGGTCATAGCATATCATGATACATTGCATAGCATTGCATTGTCCCCAGTTGCCTCAAGAGCAAGCAAGCAAGAATTAGGTCAAACTGATCAGGAGATCAGTCCATCAATCAAGCAAAGGTGTTTCTCAAGGAGCCAAGGCCTTAGGGTTTGTCCAACAAGTTCACATGACTTGGAGGTCCATTTGAGGTGTTTAAGTCAAGGATTGGATGTTCAGAGGTCATCAGTTCATGCATAATCAGTCAACTAGGTCAAAATCAGTCAAAGTCAGTCATTGCAGTGGATGGTGGCCATTCTTGCAGAACTTGGGCACCATGATCAATAATCAAGAGTCCATACAACTTGGGGCATCATTTGAAGTCAAGGTCTCAAGGAATTAGGGTTTGGAATTCATCAGAAGTGCTTCAGTCATCCAAAACCCTAGAAAAGTCAAAGTTGGTCAACTGTGATTGATTCTTTGGTTTTGATGGATGGAAATGGTTTGAGAGAGCTTATTCATGTCTTAATAGGCCTCATGTGTCATGGCAATCAACATCATTGAAGAATTTGAAGCCAATCAGAAAATTTCCCAAAATAGAAAGTGGACCTGTAATTTTAACTGCCAAAAATGGAAACTTCTTGATCCTCAACTTGCATCATGATACAAGCTCCAAATGAATTTTTGCCCAACATGAAAGTTGAAGATCTTGTTCTCTCATTTTCAAAAAGTCCAAGAACACCCAAATCCCATGAATGGTTTGCAAGATATGGTCAAATCATTTTCACAAATTTGTGAACTTCAACAAGCCATATCTCATGAACCATAAGGCCAAATTTGGTGGGGTTTTTTCCTACAAACCACATTTTTCCTCCTCTTTCCAAAAATATAAGTTTCATGCCCCAAAACCTTGCCAATCAAAATGGCATTTTTTGACTCGTTCCATTTAAAATTCAAGTTTGACTCAAGTTTGACTTTTTGATTCAAACATTTTTTACACAATTGGCCAATTGGAATGTGTTTAACATGTTATTTGCAAGATGTTCCAAGCTCAAATTCAAGTTGCTTGCTGTCATACCACCTCCATTTGCCTTTGGTGTCAAATGAGCAAATGATGCATTTTGGTCCTTTTAAACAAAACAAGTTTACCATTCATTGAACCAACAGAAAACAGCAAGTATAATGGCCATTTGCAGCCTATTTTTGAAGCCCAATTCGTGCTCATGCTGCTATTACACCACCTCCATTTGCATTTTGGCCAAGCTTAGCAATTTAGCAAATTGATCCATTAGAGCTAAACTTGTTTAACACTCACTTATGCAAGGCTAAACAGATGAATATAAGTGAATTTTCTGCCACTTGCCAACCCTAGACAGCCTCCATTCACACAAAAAAAACTCATTCTCTCTCAATTCCATGTTCTTGCATTTTCAAAAATTTCCCAAAACTCCCAAAGAATCACGAGCTGGCTTGGGTGTTTCATCAACTGAACAACATTGTGGGTCTATTTCAATCACTGTTTCACATCTGTAAAGCTCCATTTCCCAGCTGCTACTTCAATACCCAACAATGGCCAAATTCGATTGGAGCATGTTCAAGGGTTGCTAAGCTCAAAGTCTCCACCAATCATCATTTAAAGGCATGTTTTGCATCTGTTTCAAGCACTAAGGGCCAGAAAACATTTAAATCTCCATCTGCCCTGCAACATTGGTCAGTCTTCGATCTACCTTTTTCCTAAACTATGCCATGTGTTAAATAGGTTTTGGTTTGCTGGTTGCTTTAAACTTTGTCTCATGTAAAATAGTTGAGTATATTGTTAGAAATCTGGAAATGAAAAATGATGCTCATATGATGTTTTGCTCGAATCTTTTACCATAGTTTGTGTCCATGAAAACTGAGCTTGGTTTTGTATTATGCATGCTTCAATGGTTCTATTGGTATGCTACTTGGTCGTTTCTGGAGATGTTTGTTCATGAACAATGTTTGATGCTGGATTTTCATTTGCACGATTCATGAACCATGTTGTGTTATTTTGAAAATGGATATGGGATTCGTATTGGCCTTGCTTTGATGAACATTTCTGGGTAGCTACTTTTAATTTCTGGGATTTTTTATGAAAACTCGAATTGGTGATGGTGAATATTCATGATGCTGAAGCTTAAACCCTAGCCTGCCCAGAAAGTTTGAATTTGATTGGCTGTTGTTGTTTGTGTTACTGTTTCATTGGATATGGACCAATCACAACATTTCGTGGCCACGCCCTAAGCTGTGTCGTTTTGTTAAATGAAGGGGGTATTTACCAATATGCCACGCGGTCAACCATGTTTGACCTCCCTTCCATGTCTTTTATTCATGTTTCATCCATTTGGTTCACTCATCTTCAACAATTCATTTCTAATTCATTTCAACTCCAAAAAACATGGGATTTTTTACATTATGACCTGTTGGATGTCTAGTATTTTACCATGATTTTTAATATTTTTTCTGATCATTGGATTTTGAATAGCTCTAGGGTTTGTGTTATGTGACAAAAAATGATACATATTTCCAAAACAATTGTGAAATACTCATGTTGCATCCATTGGTTCTGAAATTTTTTGTGGAGAAACTAGACACATTCACCTTTGTTTTGATATAAAGTTTGTGCATTTATCATATGTGGTGTGTGAGCTTTGATTTTTTGAAGTTAGGTGTTACATTTGGTGTCACACCATGAATGTGCATTTTCCCAATTTTGATTGACATGCTTCCTTACATCCAAATGACCCCAAATTTTTCATGATCCCTCCCTTACATGTCTAGTTGACTTGTGATTTTTCTTGGAATTAATCATGCCATTTCCTATTTGTTTGTGAATTTTCTTCCCTGCCTAGTCACTTGTTGACTTTATATGATACATGTTGCCATTTCATTTGGGAAATCCTCATGCCTTATTGTATGATCATGAAATTTCACATGTGCATACTAGACATCTTGAGCTTTGCATTGGTGTTAATCCCATCCATTTCTCATCTGTTTTCATTTTGTTATGATTTTTTGAAGATGACACATGTTTTGTTGACTTCTTTGTGCACACTTGAAAATGTGTTGACTTCCTGATTTTAATTGACCATCTTCCCATGATCCAATTGAGCTGAAACTTTATATGCATGCTATGTTATGGATTGTGATTGAGTATGAATTATTTCATGATTTTTGGGAGTGATTATGTTTGCTTTTGAGCTTGGTCTTGCTGTTGACCTATTTGTGCTTCCTTTTGCCATGTTTTGACTTCTTTGGTCCATAAAATGACAATGATGCATGATTTGATTGTGAATCCAATTGAGGTAGCCTCTTAAATGTTTGAACATGAATTGGGTTGACTTTTCTTTGCTGTTTTGACCTTTTCTTTCATCTTTGACCCTAGGCTAGTCCTAGTGGTCTTTTGAGCTTACAATTGAGTTCCTGTTTCAGGTTAAGCACCAATGCCTCAAAGATCATTCAAACTTGTTTGAACTTGATTGTTTATCATATGCTAACCTTTGTTTTGTAGGTTTGACTCATGTGTTTGAGTCTTGTGCCTTGCACAGTTGACCATCTGTGTTGACTGTTTACCAATTCCTTTTGATTTAAACTTTTGAACTGTTTGCTGATTGTTTTGACTTTTTTCAGGTACTTTAGTTGCTTAAGTTCTCTGAACTTGATTTGCTTTGCTTTTTAGCAACTTGCTTGAGGTATAATCTCTTTTACTTCATGTAGTCTGGAGACCCGGTCTGTTACTTGGCCGGGCAAACTGTCTGAAGTCCTCCTTAAGAGGCAATGTTTGTGTATGTTTAAATCTTGTCCTTGTACAGAGTCAAAGCCCTCCTAAGTGAAGAGGCAATTGGCAGAACCCAAGGGATAAGCAACCTATCCCCTGCTATTCAGTGTGTCTTCTGTCTTGCTCACACCATTGTGTTGACGCATTTCAGATAAAAACCCAAGATCTTGTGCAATTGCACAATTGAGTCAGTTTTAAATGTGTAGAAGGGTTCCCACTTTCTGAACCCACACATTCTTGTCAAATGCTCTCCCAGGCCAGGGATAGAAGCAATGAGGCACACCCCTCATCTCCTTTCATCTGCTTCACCTTAGCCCCTCAATGGCAAGGTTAAGAGCACCATCACCCATTTCCAGAGGTTTGTTTGTTGAGGTTGATATGACCCCTCAACTAAAACCTAACCCTTGTCTGAGCCTCTTGTGTGTATATAGTGTGTGCTATCTGCGATTGTGATTGCTTTGCTTCTTAGGCTAGCTTAGACTTGCTTCCTGTGCAAGTTAGGTTTAGTTTAGACTAATCCGTGCTTGTTTTCGCCCTCGTTGCGATCCTTTCTCTCGCCCTCGTTGCGATCGAGACTTTCCCTTTCTCTTGCCCTAGTTGCAATCGAGTCTTTTTTCCCTGCCGGCCGAACTACGGCAACTCTGATTCTCATGTTCAGATGAGATACGTAGGCACGAGACGCGATGTCTTGCCGAGTTTGACTAACCACTAACACTAATTCTCTTCTCTCGCCCTCGTTGCGATTGAGATATCTCCTTTCTCTCGCCCTCGTTGCGATCGAGACCTCCCCTTTCTCTTGCCCTAGTTGCAATCGAGATCCTTGCTTCCTGTGCAAGCCTTGTCTAGGATAGGTTGGCCCTTGTGCCAGTTAGCTAGAAACCTTGACTTAGGGTTGACTTTGCATGACAACATCTAGGCTCGAGTCGTAGTCTCCCTAGAGTTGTGTCTCCCTCTGTTATCTGGTTAGGCTAGATCCTTGTCCCTGCGTAGGGGAACTACATCGCCCTGATCTTCATACCAGATGAAGTATGTAGGCAGGAGATTGAGCTGATCTCTCCGGGCGCCTTTTTTCTTTTTTGTGTGTGTTTGGCAACTATTAGGCTCGAGCTCTAGTCTCCCTTTTAGTTTGTTTGTTCGCCCTTTTTCTTTTCCAACCCTTTGTGTCTTAATCACCCTTGTGTGTGTTCTGGTTGGAGTCCGACATAAGTCCAGCGATTGGCAGTTGGTTTCCTGTGTGTGTTTAGGTTCGGATGCTGATGTAAGTCCAGTGATTGGCATTCGGGCTCCACGTTTGCCTGTGTGTGTCCTGTTTGTTTGTGTGCGTGTCAGCCGAGCTACGAATGCTCTGATTCTTCTCTCGTCCGAGAAGATACGTATGCATAGGATGCGACATCCTAGCGAGCATGTTTCGTTTCCCCAGTCCGAACTACTTCGACTCTGATGTCTATGCCTGATAGACTAAGTAGGCCCAGGATGCGACATCCTGCCGAGTCAGTCTCAGTCAGTCTCTTTTGTCTCTTTCAGCCGGTGTGTGTGAGTATTTGAGCAGTGTTTAGCAACCATTTTCCTTCCTTTTGTGCGTGGATCCCGTCGAGTACGACGGATGCGTAGGGTGCCTAACACCTTCCCTTCGCATAACCGACTCCCGAACCCATCCTCTTTGGTCGCGAGACCATGTTCTTTCCTAGGTTTACTTCGAGCGTTTCCTTTCCCTCTTTTGGGATAAATAACGCACGGTGGCGGCTCTGTTGTTTTTTTCTTTTCCCGCCGGTTTTTCGCGTAATGCGACAACACCCCATCGAGTTCTCAGTCACTGATAGGTACATTATCAGAGGTCTCCCAGGAACTGGAGGTATAAGGATCGGAGGTTTCTGTAGATACTCTTTTATCTTCTCGAAAGCCCTTTGACAATCTTCATTCCAACTGATAGCCTGATCTTTCCTCAACAATTTGAAAATTGGCTCACACGTGGTTGTTAGGTGAGAGATGAACCTTGCAATGTAGTTCAACCTCCCTAAGAAACTACGGACTTGCTTCTCTGTTCTTGGCTCAGGCATTTCCTGTATTGCTTTCACTTTGTCAGGATCCACCTCAATCCCTTTTCCGCTAACAATAAAGCCTAGCAATTTTCCCGATCTCACCCCGAAAGTGCACTTGTTCGGATTAAGCCTCAGTTTGAATTTCCTCAAACGCTCAAACAGTTTCTGCAAATTCACCAAATGTTCTTCTTCTGTCTGAGATTTGGCAATCATATCATCCACATAAACCTCGATTTCATGATGAATCATATCATGGAACAGAGTTACCATAGCTCGTTGATATGTTGCTCCGGCATTTTTCAGACCAAACGGCATCACCTTGTAGCAGAAGGTGCCCCATGGGGTTATGAAAGTTGTCTTTTCCATGTCTTCTGGTGCCATCTTGATTTGGTTATAGCCAGAAAAGCCATCCATGAAGGAGAATATCGAGAACTGAGCTGTATTATCCACCAAAACATCGATGTGAGGTAATGGGAAATCATCTTTAGGGCTAGCTCTGTTCAGATCCCGGTAGTCGACACACATCCGTACCTTTCCATCCTTCTTAGGTACTGGGACGATGTTTGCAACCCATGGCGGATAATTGGTGACTGCTAGAAACCCTGCATCCAACTGCTTTTGTACTTCTTCCTTTATCTTGACAGCCATCTCTGGTCTTGTTCTTCTGAGTTTTTGCTTGACCGGAGGACAACCTTCTTTGAGAGGCAAGCGGTGCACCACGATGTCTGTGTCCAGCCCAGGCATGTCCTGATAAGACCAGGCGAAGATGTCAACGTATTCTTGCAGCAATTCAATCAACCCTTTCTTCACATCATCTCCCAAAGCAGCCCATATCCTGATTTCTCTCTTGGCGCCCTCGGTTCCGAGATTAATCACTTCAACAGACTCTTGATGCGGTTGAATGACCCTTTCCTCTTGTTTTAATAACCTGGTAAGTTCTTCAGGGATTTCACAGTCTTCATCACCCTCTTCTTCAGCTTGAAAGATTGGATTTTCAAAGTCGAAACGAGCCATAGCAGAACCGTTATCAATAGGATCCGGTGATGTGCATCTGCATGAGCGATGGTATGTGCTTATGAGTGTGAACAAGAAGTCAAAACTAAACAAAACATTGCCATTTTTTATTTTGAAAAACTGCAAAAATAGAAAGACAGGGAACGAAATATTTGAATGCAAAAATACGTCCTTTATTTATGATAAAAATGCAAGTGTCACATAGATGGGCCCTACAATGAGTCATTACGCCCTGGGCGGAACGTAAGACTTGGATATGCATGAATAAACAAAGAAAATTACTCTTCAAGAAGAGTGACTTGGATAATCTCTTCAGAAGACCAATTGTTGATGACTTCACCCGGGATCCTCGGACGCACCCAGTTGTCAATGTCACAATCACTATCCCCATCTTCTTCGTTGATTGCAGAGACTTGACCATACTGAATGATGCTAGTACTGGAGAAAGTGATCGGCCCCTGAAGTGTTGTAGAAGTCAGAGCTGGCTGATATCCAATCCCGAACTTATCTTCTTTCACTGGTAATTCCAACAGACGCCCCCAACCGGGAGCAACACCTGAATCCACCACGGCCCGTGCCTACTTAAAGGATGAGATAGAGGCACCCGTCTTAACCTCTTCCACCGGAGCTGCATCCTTGACTTGAACTGATTCAAAAGCCTGACATAGAGTCTCATGAATATCACCTTCTACTTCTACATACTTGAACGTAGACAAGTTACTGACCAGGATGTCCTCCTCACCACAGACGGTGATAATTCGTCCGTTGACCGGAAACTTAATCTTCTGATGTAGAGTTGAAGAGACTGCCCCAGCATTATGGATCCAAGGACGACCCAGCAGGCAACTGTAGGAAGGACTGATATCCATCACGTAGAAGACAGTGTTGAAGGTTTGTGATCCAATCAGAATTGGCAATTCTACCTCTCCAAACACCGATCTCTTAGAGCCATCGAAGGCTCTCACAATAAGATCTGAAGGTTTCAAGACCAAACCCTCTACTTCTAACTTCGACAGGGCTCTCTTGGGTAGCACATTGAGAGAGGAGCCTGTATCCACCAGAACATGCGATAGCACGGTGTCTCTGCATTCCATCGAGATGTGCAGAGCCCTGTTTATATTGCGTCCGGCTGGTGTCAAGTCAGAATCGGTAAAACCCAATCCGTTGCCTACATGAACATTTGCAACGATCCCTTCTAGTTGGTTTACCGAGATCTCTTGGGGTACATAAGCAGCATTAAGAACCTTCAGAAGTGCCTCCCTGTGTGCCTCTGAGCACAATAGAAGTGAGAGAATGGATATCTTGGACGGAGTCTGAATCAACTGATCGACTACCTTGTAATCGCTTTTCTTTATGATTCTCAGAAGCTCGTCCACATCCTTTGCAAAAGTGGGCTCAGAACCTCCCTGGGGTGCAGAGGTACCCCCATTCACGGCTTGCTTGCCCTTGGCTTTCGCCACAGCATCAGCATTATCAGCTTGGGTAACCGGTGGTGAGAACAGTCTACCACTCCTGGTGAATCGCCCGATTCCTCCAACATTATCCACTGTGGGACCGTCAAATTCAGGCTTCTGACCCTCTTCTACTTTCAGTGGCCGTTCCACCCTATGATCGTGGGTGTATACATTCCCCCCATAATGCCACGGAATGGCCCTTTCACTGGTGAAAGGTAAAGGACCAGGGGTTGTGATGGTCATAGTAGATCGTCGCACTGGTGGCACGGGTTGCGCTTCTGGCACACGGATCTGATTGGTTGGGTAGAAAATAGTGATAGTAGCAATATCACAGTCGTACTCAGAAATCTCATTCATTGAAATGCAAGCATCCGAGACATCGGAATCAAGTTCAATTACATCATGGATTACAGAATCAATAGGAATAACATCTGCGAATTCATCAGTAGCATCTTCAAACCCTTCTTCCTCAACCCCTTCCGCAGACTCTTGGACAGACAAACCCTCAACCTGGAGGATACCTTTGTCGAGCAAGGCCTGAATACCCTGCTGTAGTTTCAAACAACCTCCACTCTGAGTGGCACAATCCAAACAACCCTTCCCACAACCGGGGAAGACATCGGCCTTCAGCAAGCATCCTTTGATATCCAACAATGGAGTCTTCAACTTCAACACATCCTTAATGGACTTGGCTTCTCCCTCTACCAAATTAACGTTCGCACCACCATGTTGGGGCATGGGATTGTTGACGACATTCGGAGCTGGTGCAAGGTCGATGGCCTTTGAATCTATGAGGTCCTGAACTACGTGCTTAAAAGCTTTGCAGTTCTCAATGTCATGGCCAGGTGCCCCAGAGTGGAAGCTACACCTAGCGTTGGCGTCGTAACCCACCAGAAGTCTACCAACAGGAGGAGCCAGAGTACGCAATTGCACAAGTTGTAGTTGTTGAAGACTAGAAAGCAACTGGGCGTACGACATTGGAAGGGTGTCGAAACGCCGGTCCATCATCCTTTGCCTCTGTTGATAAGCGGGTCTGTTACCCGGTTGTTGCTGCTGTTGATACTGAGCTGGTTGACGTTGTGATTGTTGTTGTTGTAGTGGTGCTGCAGCTGGAATGGTCACAGCCGCAACATACGGTTGCTGATGATAATTCTGAAAGTTATTCCTCCGGTTATCCCTGTTCTGATAAGAAGATATGGCATTTGCATCCCCTTCTCTTCTCTTCTGTCCCTGAATGAACGGCTTCTTCACCCCTGATGAGGATCCACCTCCACTCTGGATCTTATAGGTCTTTAGGTAATTCTCCACCTTTTCTCCGGTAGAGACCACATCAGCAAAGTTGGAAGCATTGCACCCCACCAGACGCTCCAGATAAGGTCCGGGCAGAGTATTCATGAACATGTTGGCCATTTCCTTTTCCAACATAGGAGGCTGAACACGGGAAGCTGTATCCCTCCAGCGTTGAGCGTATTCCCTGAAGCACTCATTGCTTTTAAGAGACAGATTCTGAAGTTGAGTTCTGTCCGGAGCCATGTCTGCGTTATACTGATACTGCTTCACGAAAGCTTCTGCCAAATCCCTCCAGCAGCGGATGTGGGCTCTGTCCAGCCTCATATACCATTCCAAGGATGCCCCAGCTAGGCTATCTTGGAAGAAGTACATAAGTAGCTTCTCGTCATCAGAGTATGCAACCATTTTACGGAAATAGGCTTGCACGTGAGTTTTGGGGCAAGAGCTGCCATTGTATTTGTCAAATATCGGGACCTTGAATTTCGGTGGCACTCTCACACCTGGGACCAGCCCCAAGTCAGCAACATCTACTCCCAGAGGATTCCGTCCTTCCACTGCCTTCAACCTTTCTTCCAATCTTCTAAACATGGGGTCCATGCCAATGTCTTCCTGAAGCAAGGGGAACTGATCATCTTGACCATCCTGAATGGGTTGTAGACCGGAGGTGACATGTAGGATTGGGATAGGCCCCGGTCCATTGGGACCATTAGCCTCTCCAGCTGGAGGATCAGCTAGCGTCTCCGGTTGAGTAATAGGGGGATCCTTCTGCACCAACAATCTAAGCTCCTGCTGTCCTTGAGCCACCCCTTGAACCAAATCCATGAATTGATTCATGCGAATCTTCATCTCGGCGAGCTCTGCTTGTAGGCTCTCCATTGCTCTTTGTTGATTCCTGCGGGTACCGTATCGGTGAATGCCTGAGTCAGCTATCCTGCTGATGGAACACCAAACAAACTGAGAACGTTGTGGCGGTACCTGTTATGCAAGACATGCGGATGACTATGCAAATGCAATGACATGTTTATCAATTCCAAAAGTATTCTACCCCCTTGATTCCAGTCTCACATTTGATAAACAGTGTAAAAAAAAGACTAAGCCGTTGATGAGAACCAAGAAAATTCCAACTAGAATCAAGTGGAAGATATAAACCCCACAAAAATGGATAAACATGTGTGAATGATTATGAATGCAAAATGATGTGATGCAAAATGATGTGAATACAATGCAGTGGCATGTCAATCAGGATTGCTGTATCTGCTTGAACATCTGTCAGGTTGCACCGTCTGGAGAGAAATTAAGAGCACACCAACAAAGGTCATGGGATGGATCATGTTATCCTTAATATCAACCACCCATTTTGGCGGATTATGGTTTACACCTTATCAATACCCGAGTTTCATTGATATTAAGGATACCTGATCAGATCAACCATGAATCAAGGGTTTGTCGCAAGTCACGAGCATGGAGCTTAGGTTAAGAACCACCCAAAAGGAGTGTACTAAGGTTTAAACCTGCCAAACATGTTCTACAAAGGGTTCCCATAGTCATAATCCCATCTTTCGGATATTATCAGAGGAACGACTACTCGTATTCCAACAATATTCTCAAGAGAGACTCTTATGAGTGTAGTATCGCGTAACAATCGTATCAAATCTTACATTTAAACGACTTTCGCACTACGTCCTACGAATAGGCCAAGATGGGTTAGGTAAACTAAGGTCCTTGGCTTCTTAGGTCTATATTGGAACAAGTAATGTCTAACCACAACTTACTTATGTGACATTATTGATCTCAACATGACCTCCACCAAGTGAATGGGCTTGCAAGTCAACTCGCTTAGGAATACTCCACACAAGTTGACAGGACTATGCCATTCTCCTATCTTAAGTGCACTCGAGTTCGGGTATAGAACTCATCTCACAAAGATCACCAAGCAGCCAAAGCCAACCAACAGATACAACAATGATATGTACACAATGCAATAAGGTAAAGCAGGTAAATAAATAACTGTATAAAAGCATGAACACCCAATAAACAGACAACCTACAAAAGCTAGGAGGGACTCGCTTAGGGAAGATGGACCAGCAAGAGGTCAACTTCTACACTCCCCAGCAGAGTCGCCAGCTGTTGCAACCTGAAAAATACAGTGTGTGAAAAAACAACCGGCGAAAGAAAATGACAGAAGAGTCGCCACCGTGCGTTATTTATCCCAAGGGAGGGAAAGGAAACGCTCGAAGTAAACCTGAAAAAGGAAAGGACAAGACGGGGTCTCGCAACCAAATCTTGGGTTCGGGAGTCGGTTATGCGAAGGGAAGGTATTAGCACCCCTACGCATCCGTAGTACTCTACGGGATCCACTTTTGTAGTTCTTGTCTAAAGGGTGTGGGTTTACCTAATGTGTTTATTTACTAAAAAGGTTAAGAGAAATGACTCGCGCGGATGTCGCTTCCACTGCATACGTATCTCATCTGAATATGAGAATCAGAGTCTTCGTAGTTCGGCTGACCTATGGGTTGGGGGGATGTGTGCTCGCTAAGACATCGCGTCTTATGCCTACGTATCTCATCTGGAATGAGAATCAGAGCAAGCCGTAGTTCGGCTAACTACGGGGTTATGGATTGGGTTTTGGACGAACGACGTCAGTACGCAATCTACCGGATGCTCGACCTTTGGAGACTTACTCGCCTGTAGTAGAAGGAGTAAACGTGTTGCTTTGGGTTTTAGGGTTTGGGATGCTCGAGGGCAAACGGGCAGTCCTTGACGAAGGAACCGCGCTACATGTGGGGATACGAATACAAAACACAAAACAAGTATCTCGAAGTAAAATGCCACCAAGGGCTCAAACATTGCCTCCTATCGAGGTCTTCCAGCTAAGAAAGCGATAAAGTACGAGCAAGGGAAAAAATTACCACACGGATAAAGATCCGAAGCTATAGCAGTTAAAGGAGCAAGAAACCCTGAAATCTCTCCAGCTGGATCGTCAAAGGAAATCAGTCAACACGAATAATCAGAATAAAAACTTCAGGGGGTATCCCACAAATAAAGTGGGAAACCACGCGAGTGTCTCTGCAAAAGCCATACGAGCCCTCACAAAACTCGACAAAGGGTTAGAGCAGCAGGATGAAACCAAGAGAAAACAATGCCATGGAAACACAAAAACAGGTTAGAACAAAACAGAACAAAAAGCAAATACTGTCACGTTCGCGACTGCTTCGCCTAGCGAAGGCTTAGCGAAGCTTCGCTACAGGCTCGCCTAGCGAAGCGGCTAGCGAAGGCCTGCGGGTTTTGGATTCCTCCTTGATAACAGTTCGATCTTTATGATCCGAAAACCCTGTGGTATCCAACTCATAAACGAAAATGATTAAAACATTCATGGTATTGTTACACATATTCATACATAAATATAAACTCACGGGCAAAACCAGATGTTACCTCATACATTCATAATATTCAAATTCGAGGCGTAAAGTAGTAGGAACAAAGGCATACCTGATGAGAGGGATCGATCGAACGGCGCGACTGGATTTGTAAAGCTCTGTTAGGTTTGCGTGAGGCGGAGTGAACTTCTCAGAGTTGCCTGAAGGTTGCTGCAGAGTAGTTCCTAGGTTTCTTTCTCTCAAGATCTCTGGTCTTTTCTGTTCAGCCAGTGTTCAGTAGTCCAGCCTTTATTTCATTGACTACTCTGGTATTTATAGGCCAAATTTCGCAGCCTGTGGGCTTTGAATGAGGACAGCTCAGGCCCAAAACTTTTCTGATATTTTCTGAAATGCGCGTCCTTCGCCTAGCGAAGGATCTGCTCGCCTAGCGAGCATGACAACACTCTTCGCTAGGCGAAGCATCTGCTCGCCTAGCGAGCATGACAGCTCAGCAGCAGATTCTTGCTTCTTCCAGCTTGGCGATTTGTACGGTGAATAGGCCTCATCTGGCCCTGTTGGTAGTACCTCAAGTCTTTTCCTTGTGTTGACTGATCATTTGAATAAAACCCACAAAGTGTCCTGGATGATGTCCGAGCTTCTTGGAGCTAATTCCGATTGTCATGATGCAATGTAATATGAAACACTAAATGGCCTAAAAAATGAATGCATGAATGGGGAGGGCAAATTTTGGGGTGTTACACTATGCAAGGCGAAGGGTAGCATCTCATGCCAATCTCTGTACGTGACGACCATCTTCTGCACAATCTTCTTTATGTTCTTATTTGCTGCCTCAACAACGTCGTTCATCTTAGGGCGATAAGGGGAAGAATTGTGAAGCTGAATGTTGAAGTTCTGGCACAACTCCTTCATCATTTTGTTATTGAGATTAGAACCATTATCAGTAATGATTCTTTCGGGAATCCCATAACAACAAATGATTTCTTTCTTAATGAATCGGGCAACCACATGTCTGGTGACATTCGCGAATGACGCTGCTTCGACCTACTTGGTGAAATAGTCGATGGCAACAAGGATGAAGCGATGCCCATTGGAGGCGGTCGGCTCAATCTTTCCAATCATATCAATGCCCTATATAGCAAAAGGCCACGACGAAGACATCACATTCAAAGGATTTGGCGGCGCATGTACCTTATCAGCATAAATCTGACATTTATGGCACTTCCGAGCATATTTGAAACAATCAGATTCCATGGTCATCCAGTAATAACCCGCTCTCAACAATTTCTTAGCCGTTACATGTCCGTCGGCATGAGTACCGAAGGAGCCTTCATGAACTTCCTGCATTAACATGTCTGCTTCGTGTCTATCCACGCATCTGAGCAAAACCATGTCGAAGTTCCTCTTATACAGAACATCATCTTTGTTCAAGAAGAAACTGCCTGCCAATCTTCTCAAAGTCTTTCTACCATTGTTGGATGCCCCTGCAGGGTACTCTTGATTCTTCAGAAAGCACTTGATGTCGTGATACCAGGGCTTGTCGTCAACTACCAGTTCAGTAGCAAACACATACGCGGCCCTATCAAGGCGCATAACATCGATCCTGGGAGCATAGTTCCACCGAATCACCTTGATCATGGAGGATAGAGTGGCAAGAGCATCTGCCATCTGATTCTCATCACGAGGTATATGATACAACTTTAATGTTGTGAAGAAAGTCAACAATCTTCTCGTGTAATCTCTGTAAGGGACCAGATTGGGCTGGAGGGTGTTCCAATCACCATTCACTTGATTGATCACTAGAGCTGAATCTCCGAAGATGTCCAGAGTCTTGATTCTCAAATCAATGGCTTGCTCAATACCCAAGATACAAGCTTCATACTCAGCTTCATTATTGGTGCACTCAAAAGTCAGACGAGCGGTGAAAGGCATGTGGGCACCTTTCGGAGTAGTAATGACAGCACCAATTCCACTTCCTTTGGCATTGACAGCCCCATCAAACAACAATGTCCACTTTTCGTTTGGATGAAGTCCCTCCTCAACAACTGGCTCTTCGCAGTCTTTCATCTTGAGGAACATGATGTCTTCATCTGGAAAATCAAACTTCATCGGCTCATAATCTTCAACCGGCTGTTGAGCAAGATAGTCTGACAGAATACTCCCCTTGATGGCTCTCTGGGATGTATACTGGATATCGTACTCTGTCAGTACCATTTGCCAACGAGCAACCCTTCCGGTGAGAGCTGGCTTCTCGAATATATACTTGATTGGATCCATCTTGGAGATCAATAAGGTTGTGTGAGTCAGCATGTATTGTCTCAATCGCTTAGCAGCCCATGCAATTGCACAACATGTCTTTTCAAGCATTGAGTATCTCGACTCGCAGTCTGTGAATTTCTTACTCAGGTAGTAGATGGCATGCTCTTTCCTACCTGTCTCATCGTGCTGACCAAGAACACAACCCATGGAATTGTCTAGTACTGTCAAGTATATAATCAGCGGTCTCCCTGGGACTGGAGGCATGAGGATAGAGGGGTTCTATAAATACTCTTTTATCTTTTCAAAAGCCCTATGACAATCATCATTCCACCTGATAGTCTGATCTTTTCTTAACAACTCGAAAATTGGCTCACACGTGGCTGTTAGGTGAGAGATGAACCTTGCAATGTAGTTCAACCTTCCTAAGAAACCACAGACTTGTTTCTCTGTTCTTGGCTCAGGCATTTCCTGTATCGCTTTTACTTTTTCAGGATCCACCTCAATCCCTTTTCCGCTAACAATGAAACCCAGCAGTTTTCCAGATCTCACCCCGAAAGTACACTTGTTCGGATTAAGCCTCAGCTTGAATTTCCTCAAACGCTCAAACAATTTCTGCAAATTCACCAAATGTTCTTCTTCCGTCTAAGATTTGGCAATCATATCATCAACATAAACCTCGATTTCATGATGAATCATATCATGGAAAAGAGTCACCATCGCTCGTTGATATGTTGCCCCAGCATTTTTTCAGACCAAACGGCATCACCTTGTAGCAGAAGGTGCCCCATGGGGTTATGAAAGTTGTCTTCTCCATGTCCTCTGGTGCCATCTTGATTTGATTATAGCCAGAAAAGCCATCCATGAAGGAGAATACCGAGAACTAAGCCGTGTTATCCACCAAAATATCGATGTGAGGTAATGGGAAGTCATCTTTAGGGCTAGCTCTGTTTAGATCCCGGTAGTCGACACACATCCCTACCTTTCCATCCTTCTTAGGTACTGGAACAATGTTTGCAACCCATGGCGGATAATTGGTGACTGCTAGAAACCCTGCATCCAACTATTTTTGCACCTCTTCCTTTATCTTGACAGCCATCTCTGGTCTTGTTCTTCTGAGCTTTTGCTTGACCAGAGGACAACCTTCTCTGAGAGGCAAGCGGTGTACCACGATGTCTGTGTCAAGCCTGGGCATGTCCTGATAAGACCAGGCGAAGATGTCAACATACTCTTGCAGCAATTCAATCAACCCCTTCTTCACATCGTCTTCCAAAGCAACCCCTATCTTGATTTCTTTCTTGACGTCCTCGGTGCCAAGATTAATCACTTCAGTAGACTCTTGATGCGGTTGAATGACCCTTTCCTCTTGCTTTAATAGCCTGGCAAGTTCTTCAGGGAGTTCACAGTCTTCATCACCCTCTTCTTCAGTTTGAAAGATCGGATTTTCAAAGTCAAAGCGAGCCATAGCAAAACCGTTATCAATAGGATCCGGTGATGTGCATCTGCATGAGTGATGGTATGTGCTTATGAGTGTGAAAAAAGTGAAAACTAAACAAAACATTGCCAGATATTTTTTTGATTTTTGTTTTTTTTTTGAAAACTACAAAAATAGAAAAACAGTGAACAAAATTTTGAATGCAAAAAGACGTCATTTATTTATGATAAAATTGCAGGTATTCGCATAGATGAGCCCTACAATGAGTCATTACGCCCTGGGCGGAACGTAAGACTTAGACATGCATGAATAAACAAGAAAAATTACTCCTCCAGAAAAGTGACTTGGACAATCTCCTCAGAAGACCAATTGTTGATGACTTCACCCGGGATCCTCGGACGCACCCAGTTATCGAAGTCGCAATCACTATCCCCATCTTCATCGTTGACCGCAGAGACCTGGCCATATTGGATGACGTCAGCGCTGGAGAAAGTAATCGGCCCTTGACGAGTCTGAAGTGTTGAAGTTGTAGAAGTCAGAGTTGGCTGATACCCAATCCCGAACTTGTCTTCTTTCATTGGTAACTCCAACAGACGTCCCCAACCGGGGGCAACGCCCGAATCTACCAAGGCCCGTGCCTGCTTGAAAGACGAGATAGAGGCACCCGCTTTAACTTCTTCCATCGGAGCTGTGTCCTTGATCTGAACTGCCTCAAAGGCCTGACATAGGGTCTCATGAAATTCACCTTCTACCTCTACATACTTGAATGTAGACAGGTTACTGACCAAAATATCCTCCTCACCACAGACGGTGATAATCCTTCCATTGACTGGGAATTTAATCTTCTGATGTAAAGTTGAAGAGACTGCCCCATCATTGTGGATCCAAGGACGACCTAGCAGGCAACTATAGGAAGGACTGATATCCATCACATAGAAGACGATGTTGAAGGTTTGTGATCCAATCTGAATTGGCAATTCTACCTTTCCGAACACCAACCTCTTAGAACCATCAAAGGCTCTCACAATAAGATCTGAAGGCTTCAGGACCAAACCCTCTACTTCTAACCTTAACAGGGCTCTCTTGGGTAGCACATTGAGAGAGGAACCTGTATCCACCAGAACATGAGATAACACGGTGTCTTTGCATTCCATCGAGATGTGCAAAGCCTTGTTATGGTTGCGTCCAGCTGGTGTTAGGTCAGAATCAGTAAAACCTAACCCGTTGCTTGCATGAACATTTGCAATGATTCCTTCCAGTTGGTTCACTGAGATCTCTTGAGGCACATACGCAACATTAAGGACCTTCAGGAGTGCCTCCGTGTGTGCCTCCGAACACAGCAGGAGTGAGAGAATGGATATCTTAGACGGCGTCTGAATGAACTGATCGACTACCTTGTAGTCGCTTTTCTTTATAATTCTCAAGAGCTCGTCCACATCCTTTGCAAAAGTAGGCTCAAAGCCAGCCTGTGGTGTAGAGGTACCCTCATTCACAACTTGCTTGCCTTTGGCCTTCGCCGCGGCATCAGCATTATCAGTTTGGGTAACGGGTGGTGAGAACAGTCTACCACTCCTGGTGAATCGCTCGATTCCACCAACATTGTCCACTGCGGGACCTTCAACTTCAAGTTCAGACTTCTGACCCTCTTCTACCTTCAGTGGCCGTTCTACCCCATAATCGTGCGTGTACACACTCCCCCAATAATCCCAAGGAATGGCCCTTTCGCTGGTGAAAGGTAAAGGACCAGGGGTTGTGATAGTCATAGTGGACGGTCGCGCTGGTGGCACCTGTCGTGCTTCTGGTACATTGATCTGATTAGTTGGGTAGAAAATGGTGATAGTAGCAACATCATAGTCATACTCTGAAATCTCATTCATTGAAACATAAACATCCGAAACATCGGAATCAAGTTCAAATACATCAGAATCAACCATATTGTTTGGGATATCAGCAACAACGTTGGAAAAATTAAATACATCATCATGGATTACAGAATCAGTAGGAACAACATCTGCGAATTCATCAGTAGCATCTTCAAACACCTCTTCCTCAACCCCTTCCACAAACTCTTGGACAGACAAATCTTCAACCTGGAGGGTACCTTCGTCGAGCAAGGCCTGGATACCATGCTGTAGCTTCAAACAACCTCCACTCTGAGTAGCGCAGTCCATACAACCCTTCCCACACCCAGGGAAAACATCGGCCTTCAACAAGTAGCCCTTGATATCCAACAACGGAGTCTTCAACTTCAACACATCTTTGACGGATCTGGCTTCCCCTTCCATCATATTAACATTCGCACTACCATGATGTGGCATGGGATTGTTGACGACATTAGGAGCCGATGCAAGGTTGATGGCCTTTGAATCTATGAGGTCCTGAACTACATGCTTAAAAGCTTTGCAGTTCTCAATATTGTGGCCAGGTGCCCAAGAGTGGAAGCTACACCTAGCGTTGGCGTCGTAACCCACCAGAAGCCTACCAACAGGAGGAGCCAGAGTGCGTAACTACACAAGTTGTAGTTGTTGAAGACTAGAAAGCAACTGAGCGTACGACATTGGAAGAGTGTCGAAACACCGGTCCATCATCCTTTGCCTCTGTTGATAGGCGGGTCTGTTACCCGATTGTTGTTGTTGGTACTGAGTTTGCTGACGTTGCGGTTGTTGTTGTAGTGGTGCCGCAGCCGGAGTGGTCACAGCCGCAACATACGGTTGTTGATGATAGTTCTGAAAGTTATTCCTCCGGTTACCCCTGTTCTGATACAAAGATATGGCATTTGCATCCCCTTCTCTCCTCTTCTATCCCTGAATGAACGGTTTCTTCACCCCTGATGAAGATCCACCTCCACTCTGGATCTTGCATGTCTTCAAATAGTTCTCCACCCTCTCGCCGGTAGAGACTACATCAGCAAAGTTGGAGGCATTGCAACCCACTAGGCGCTCCAAGTAAGGTCCGGGCAGAGTGTTCATGAACATGTTAGCCATTTCCTTCTCCAACATAGGAGGTTGAACACGGGAAGCTGTTTCCCTCCAGCGTTGAGCGTATTCCCTGAAGCACTCATTGCTTTTAAGAGACAGATTCTGAAGTTGAGTTCTGTCAGGAGCCATGTCTGCATTATACTGATACTGCTTCACGAAAGCCTCAACCAAATCCCTCCAGCAGCGGATGTGGGCTCTGTCCAGCCTCATATACCATTCCAGGGATGCCCCAGCTAGGCTATCCTGGAAAAAGTACATAAGCAACTTTTCATCGTCAGAGTATGCAACCATTTTACGGAAATAGGCTTGCACATGGGTCTTTGGGCAAGAGTTGCCACTGTATTTGTCAAATATCGGGACCTTGAATTTCGGTGGCACCCTCACGCCTGGGACCAATCCCAAGTCAGCAACGTCCACTCCCGGAGGATTCTGTCCTTCCACTGCCTTCAGCCTATCCTCTAATCTTCTAAACATGGGGTCCATGCCATGGCCCATGCCAAAGTCTTCCTGCATTTGGGTGAACTGATCGTCCTGATCATCATGGACGGGCTGTTGACTGGAGTTGACATGCAGGATCGGGGTAGGCCCCGGTCCATTGGGTCCGTTAACCTCTCCAGCTGGAGGATCAGTCAACGTCTCTGGTTGAGTAGTGGCGGGATTCCTCTGCATCATCTGCCTGAGCTCTTGCTGTCCCTGAGCCACCCCTTGGACCACATCCATGAATTGGGTCATGCGGATCCTCATCTCGGCGAGCTCTGCTTGTAGGCTTTCCATTGCTCTCTGGTGGTTTTTGCGGGTACCGTACCAGTGAATTCCTGAATCAGCTATCCTGCTAGTGGAACACCAAATAATATGAGAACACCGCAGTGGTACCTGTTATGCAAGATATACAAATGAATATGTAAATGCAATGACATGTTTATCAATTCCAACGGGTATTCTACCCCCTTGATTCCAGTATCACGTCAGACATAAAGCGCAAGAAGACCGAGTTGTGGATAAACTTCTGAGATCAAGATGCAATAAGGAAAACCATCATATAAATGAGTTTAAGAAGGGAAAGGCCTTAGCCAACAGTACATCAAAAAAAGATCTCCACAACAAGCCTGTGGATCATCACTACAATACAATAAGTAAAGAGAGGAACAAAAATTAGGAATCAGCCTCCTGTATACAACCCATAAGGACTGCTCCTCACTTCAGCCAGTAGTGCCACTGTGTCAGGATGATCTGGAGATCCTGTCAAGCGCCGGATAAGCAGATTCCTCTTGTGAATAACTCCATCCAACTCCTTGATGTGCTATCTGTAGTAATTCCCATCATCTTCTCCGAATACCTCTTCAAGTCTGGATTTCTTCAAACCTGCCAGCACTTTGAGTTCCTCAATCTGTCCTTGAGCTTTGTTGAGTTGATCTGTGATATAACCATTGGTTGAACGGGCGCACAGAAGCTCATTGTTCTTCTCCTTCAGCAAAATCTTCAACTTCTCCATCTGACCAGTCAATTTGGCCACCATCTCCTCCTCCTTTACCTTCCTAGAAGCTGAAAATGTATCCCATTGCTCTTGCCAACCAGCTAACTTACCACGAGCATCCGTTAACTGCTGTTTGACTCGCCTTAACTCAGAACTGGATGATCCCAGGGCTTTTTATGTCTTCCTGGAGAAGTCCACCTCCACAACTAATTTCCTCTCTGCTTCCTCTTGCAATCTGATAGCTTCCCCCTTCTGATATTCCGCCTCATGGAATTGATGCATACAGTCTTGCAGCTTCACACGTAACTCCGAGTTTTCAGTTTGAAGCTCCTTCATGGCATTCTTCAGTTTATCATACTCCTCTCGGCTCACCATTGTTGACTGCTCAGGAGTAGGTGGATACAAAGGTTCTTCAATAGGAAATGGCAGACCAAACTCTTCGACTCTTCCTTGAAGCCACTCTTTATACTGAGGGTAAGTTTTATAATTTCCTTTTCCAAGCACATTTCTTCCTCTCTTGATCACCTAGAGCCAAGCCTCAGCTGCCTTATGGGATACAATCAAATTAGATGAAGAATGGAAAGACAAAGATTCTTCCACATCTTTTTCCAAAGGCGGAGTTCTTAAAGCATATCCAAACTATCTGACTGCCAGAGAAGGATTGTAGTTGATACTTCCTCTTCTTCCTACCAATGGTATATTCGACAAGTTCCCACAATTATGAATAATATCTGCCCGAAGCAAGCTCCGGTCTGACCACCAAGAAATATCTTTAGCTCTTATCCCCATCAGTCTCTTTGACCAACTCAATGAGTTCTTGACATCAACGAACGCTCCTGACTTGAGTAGGTGGGAACTGAACCACTTATAAAACAAAGGCGCAAAACAATTCACCAATCCCCCCTTCTATTCTCATTCCGGTGATGCACTGAATGAAAGAAATCTCCCAACAAGGTCGGCACCGGATTTCCCAACACGAAGAGGCGTATGGCGTCTACGTCCACAAATTTCGCCACATTAGGGAACAGGACAATCCCATACACACAAAGAGCCAACACAACATTGAAACCCCTCTGATCACCATCTTCAAGCTTCTTCTTTGCTTCTCCCAGTAAGAAACTCAGATGAAAACCATTAACTTCTCCCTTCTGACACATATTAGCCTTCAAGACTGATTTCCCCAAATATGTGGTTGAAGCAACCATGTTGAGATCGGGAAGAAACCCGAAACCATAGAATAGCAATTGCGGCTTGATACGAACTCTGAGAAAACTAGCAACCTCCTCCAAAGTAGGGACCAAAATATAATCTGGGAACGTGAAACACCTCAATGGAGGGTCATAGAACTGCAACAATGTAAAGAGAGCATCATGTTGGTCTTTGGAGAGAATCGTAACGAAACTTAGAACCAAACCATAATCCTTCCGGAATCCTTCTAGAGAACCGTGATCCATTAACTTCATCAGCTGTTGAATAGGCTCCAAGCAAACCACAGGAAACTTGTAGGCGACGTGTCTCTTTTTGCCAATGTCCATCTCAGAAAAACCAGAGAACCCCGACCGGAATCAAGAAGAAGATGTAAACCCCCCTAGAAATAGATAAACATGTGTTAAATGATATGAATGCAACATGATGTGATGCAATGCAGTGACATGGAAATCAAGATTGTTGTATCTGCTTGAACATCTTCCAGGTTGCACTGTCTGAAGACACCCACTAAAGAATATAATACAAGATCAAAACTCTGTTCCAGAAAACCGGGTTGGTTGGAGGTTAAGGTTTCCTGAATTTAGCCCGCCCCTCACTGGTAGGTTCTAAGAACAGAAGTTCGTCAGCTTCAGCCCTTCAGTCGAATAATACGTTCACCACTGAAGGTTTGGCATCATTACGGGATAAAAGACCTCCACTGACTCCCCTCAACAGGACATCCTAATAGCAAGTTCCCAGCCTCGGGGTCCTCGGATTGAGCAGTGAGAATGCGCCCGCAAGAGCTAACATAAACGCGTCTCGGAGGAGAGGCCTCGACTGAGTTCTCAGGAAATGGTCACCAGAGTCGACGATTTCTAAAGGAACATCTGTCGTTATGGAACACCCATAAGACAGAATATATACAAAAGAAACCTCGTCTGGAATGTGGGTCTTCATGAACGACTTAACATAGCAACATGCCACGCAAGCCTCATGAATATCCACTCTAAAACCTGTGTGTACGCTCAAGCATGGGTGTCGCATTACGCGAAAAACCGGCGGGAAAACAAGAACAACAGAGCCGCCACCGTGCGTTATTTATCCCAAAAGAGGGAAAAGAAACGCTCAGAGTAAACCTGGAAAAGACGTGGTCTCGCGACCAAAGAGAATGAGATCGGGAGTCGGTTATGCGAAGGGAAGGTATTAGCACCCCTACGCATCCGTCGTACTCGACGGGATCCACGCACAATAGGAAGGGAAATGGTTGCTAAAACACTGCTCAAACAATCATCTACACATGCTGAAAGAGACACAAGAAAACAGACAGGACTGACTCGGCAGGATATCGCATCCTGGGCCTACTTAGTCTATCAAGCATAGACATCAGAGTCAAAGTAGTTCGGACTGGGGAAACGACACATGCTCGCCAGGATGTCGCATCCTATGCATACGTATCTCCTTTGGACGAAGGAGAATCAGAGCATTCGTAGCTCGGCTAACACACACACAAACGAACACAGGCAAAGGCAAACGTGGAGCCTGAATGCCAATCACTGGGCTTACATCAGCATCCGAACCAAAACACACACAAGAAGGCTAACATGGAGCCTGAATGCCAATCACTGGGCTTACATCAGCATCCGAACCAAAACACACGCACACTGGAACCCGAATGCCACTCGATGGACTTACATCAGCTTCCAAGCACACAACAAGAAGAAGGGTCTCGATTGCAACCAAAGCAAGAGAAAGGGAAGGTCTCAATCGCGACGAGGGCGAGAGAAAAGAATTAGTGTTAGTTGTTAGTCAAACTCGACAAGACATCGCATCTCGTGCCTACGTATCTCACCTGAACATGAGAATCAGAGTTGCCGTAGTTCGGCTAAACTATTCCTGTTGGTTTGTGTTTTTTAAGTGGATAACGTTACTACGCAATCTACCGGATGCTCGACCTTTGGAGACTTACTCACCTGTAGTAGAAGGAGTGGACGTATCCTTAAGAGGGGATAGTGTTTGTTTGTGTTTTAGGAAAGCTCAAGCAAGAAAGGAAGTCCTATACGAAGGAACCGTGCTACCTTAATTGTCATGCAAACGAGACTACGCGGAGCCTAGCAAACCTAGGGGATACAATCACACCACACAAACACATACAACATAAAGTAAACACACCAACAAGGGGCTCAAACATCAGGGCTAGGCTTTAGTCGAGGGGTCATATCAACCTTAACAAACAAGCCTCTGTATCGGGGTCAGGTTAGCTCTTAACCTTGCCATTGAGGGGCTAAGGTGAAGCCAGATGAAAGGTGATGAGGGGTGTGCCTCATTGCTTCTATCTCTGGTCAGAGAGAGCATCAGACAAGGGAGCGTGGGTCCAGAATGGGGGGACCCTTCTACGCTCAGGACATAGACTCGACTGTACAATGTACAAGATCTTGGGCTTGGATCTCAATGCTACAACCATGTAATGGGAGCAAGGAGAAGACTCACAGAATAGTGGGGGATAGATTGCTTATCCCTACCTTCCACCAATTGCCTCAAATGAGGACTTTTCCTGCTTGGGACAAATATAAACATACACAAGCATTGCCTCTTAAGGAGGACTTCAGACAGTTTGCCCGGCCCGGTAACAGCCGGGTCTCCAGACTACATGAAGAAGAAAGTGCAATACCTCAATGCTAATTGCTTATAAGCAAAGCAATGCAAGTTCTTAAGAGAACTGAGCAACTAGGGGTACCTGGAAACAGTCAAACAGAATCAGCATCCCGACATAAACAAAACAACAACATTAAGAATCAACCAATGTACAATCAAGCGATAATGTGCAACATGTGCATAGCGCAAAGATCAAATGAACCAAGCCCTACAAAACAAACAAATGGTCAAATGATTTCAACTCAATTAGGCATCAACCTCCTTAAGGCATTAGCTTTGTAACCTGAAAAGTCAAAGTCAAGCTCAAACATAAGTAACTAGACCACTAGGCCAAGCCTAGGGTCCAAAGGATGGAAAAATCCTAAAACAGCAGGCAAATCATGATTAAAACCAAGATATTTCAATTACAAAGGTATCCCAATTGGGCTCATGTCTAAACCATACACCAATTTCATTTTATGTACAATCTAAGTCAAAGTAAGCAATGTTGGATCACATATGTACAACCAGAATGATTACATCACAAAAAATATCAAAACAGCATAGAAAATTCCACAAAAATCATATCCTAAACAGAGGACATTCAACAAGCTACATGTCAATTTTCATACAATTTGGACTAGTGGAACTATGGGAATTAATTCAACATGACAAGGCATGCAAAAACACAACCAAATGAAGTCACAAAATGTACACTAACTTCAATCAAATGGTAAACAGTGAAATTAAATGGGAAATGAGTAGGACCAAAGCCAAATGAAAGCTACACATGTCAGGAACTACTCTACCAAATTTCATGTTCATAGGGTTAAGGATGAGGATTTGGCAACATATATACAAAGGTGTCACAAACAAGACCCAAAAAATGGTAAGCAGCAAACAAAAATTCTAATCAATTGGAAAATGGATTATAAAAATCCACGAAAAATCATAGTGAATGTTAACATATCAATTGTGTTACATGCAAAAAATTAAGGCCATAGGCCAGAGGGAAGCATGGCAAAAAAAATCAGGGAACTCAACATATCACAATGTGTCACATTTCATTACACTCAAGTTCAATAACTCATAGTTAAAAAACCAGAGGTCCAAAAAATGCAAATCCTATGTCAAAAATTCCAGAAATATGTCAGGAATCTACACCTAAAGTTTCAATTAATTTGGGTTAGGCATGATGATTTTATGATTAAAATAGTGCAAGGTGTCACAAATGCACATGTATGAATGAACCCTAAGTCAAATGAAAAATATTCCATGCACAACTTTGACCAATAGGTCAAAAAAATTCTACACAAGTCAAGGAAGTCAACACAACAACTCTCACATTTTTCTGATTTTTCTACATTTTTTTATGAATTATTTCATGTGTTAATGAATTTTTGAAGAATTAAATAAATTGATTGAAATAGCCAATGGCAGTTTGGTAATTCCTGGGCGCGGGGGAGGGAAACTTCCAATTTGAATTTTCGAACAACTTTTTGGATCAAACACAGCGCTCATCATCGTTTCCAGCCAAGAACAGTCCAGAAATCCAAAATCATGATGAACAACGAACGTTCACCAAAACTAGCAAACAAGCACTCGTTAGAACCGTTGAAGCACCAGGAACCTAGATACGAACCTATCTTTGCCTAAAAGTTCCTAAATCATGTGAATCGTGCAAGTTAGGGTTTTAGATCTAAACTTCAAGTCGCGATTTCTTAGCCTACAATTGATCATTTGCAAATCTAAGAGCAGCATGATGCTCTACGTGGAGTGGCCTACAGCACGCACACAACAATTATTCAAATCGTGACGATCGAAAATTTCGAACCTGGAAATTTACAGCAACGTGTTGGTGTTCTTCGTGTGATCCAGCTCCAAACAGATGCAGCATAGGTTAGTGGCAAGGATATTTGAAGCTTTGATTCACTCAGTTTTGCTCCTAGTTCTTGGATTCACGATTCACCATGGATGAACCTTGAAGATGCAGTTGAGAATGGCGCGGTTTTGGAAGCTCTTGAGCATAAACAGATGAAGCATAAGCTGATGCAAGATTGATGCAACAAGAATTCTGCAGAAAGATCAAGGATTCGTGGAGTTTTGCTCGATTTTGGTTTTTGGTGTTCTTGGATGATTTGAGAGAATTGTGATGAGTTTGATCTGATTTTTTGGTGAAATGAAATTCTGTTATGCTTAGGAAGTATATGGACATGAATGAGGCCTTTCAAACCATTTCCCACCCTGGCCTCCAAATCTTCAACCTTGGTCTTTGGCATGTCAAATGAGACTTATATGGACATGAATGAGGCCTTTCAAACCATTTCCCACCTTCCAATCCATAAAATCAGGCACAGTTGACCACAGTTGACTTTCTAGGGTTTCTGGTTGACTGAACAATGACTGATGACTTCTGAGCATCCAATCTTTGGCCAAACCACTTCAAAATGATCCTTGGACCATATGAGCTTGATAATTCAACCCTAGGGCTTTGTTCCAATGAAAATAGCACTTGCATGCTTGACTGACTGATTCTTCTGACCAGTTTGACCTAATTTTGTCAGTGGGATTGCACTTGGGCAAAGGACAATGCAATGTTATGCAATGGACTATGTTATGTTAATGACCTAATATGAAATGAATGTACAAAATGGTAGGGTGCAAATTTGAGGTGCTACAGCTGCCCCTATTCAATCAACTGGGAACCCGAATGGATGAGAGCAACGGCTGTCAGACTTTCAGGGTAAACAGGGATTGAATACCAAGAACCGTAGAAATTTGCACACTGCTGGGAAATTTTCTGTTTTCTTGTTTTTGAGGTACAACCACATCCAAACCCCGACACACGATGCATGGGAACATAAATCATCTCAACTAGATGCCAACGGACAACCAGGAAAAACTCAACGTTTACCAAGACCAACGGAGAGGTAAATCAACTCTACTGGGGGATAACCAGGAAAGGATACAACCATACGTCAGCGGACGCAATGGGAAAAACTCAACGTTTACCGAAACCAACGGAGAGGTAACCAATCATCATCGGATGAATGGAAAGAGATATACAACCATACGTCAGCGGACGGAATGGGAAAAAACTCAACGTTTACCAAGACCAACGGAGAGGTAGCCAGACATTAATGAATGAATGGAAGGAGAGATACAACCATACGTCAGCGGACGTAATGGGGAAAAACTCAACGTTTACCAAAACCAACGGAGAGGTAACCAAACATCATAGGATGAATGGGAAGACTCGACCAGACGTCATAGGACGAAAGGGAGAAGCTCGACGTTTATCGACACCAACGGAGAAGGAGAAAACTCAGCCAAGACGTCATAGGACGAAAGGGAGACTCAACGTTTATCGACACCAACGGAGAAGGAGGAAACTCAGCCAAGACGTCATAGGACGAAAGGGAGACTCAACGTTTATCGACACCAACGGAGAAGGAGAAAACTCAGCCAGACGTCATAGGACGAAAGGGAGACTCAACGTTTATCGACACCAACGGAGAAGGAGAAAACTCAGCCAGACGTCATAGGACGAAAGGGAGAAGGAGAAAGCCACTTCACGAGGGAAAGGCACCACAACCGGAAACCGAATAGGACGTCTACTGGGAATTCTGGTTGGGAAGTTAACCAGACATTAATGAATGACCGGGAATGAGGTATACAATCAGACGTTCATGGACGAATGAGAAAAACACAACGTTTATCGAAACCAACGGGGAGGTAGATCCACTTGAGGAAAGGTACAACTAGACGTCATAGGACGAATAGGAAAAACTCGACGTTTATCGACACCAACGGAGAGGAGGAATATTCTGAGGGGAATCATCTGGTATTACCAAATGATCTGCGGGGAACAATCAACTATACGTCATAGGACGCACAGGAAAAACTCGACGTTTATCGACACCAACGGAGAGGAGAAAACTTCTGGGGACGACCCTGTGGGGAAAGATATCAACTATACGCCAACGGACGCGTAGGAAAAACTCGACGTTTATCGACACCAACGGAGAGGAGGACTCTTCTGGGGAGAGTGAACACAACCAAATCATCAACGGATGATCGGGAAAAACTTGACGTTTATCGACACCAACGGAGAGGAGGAACTTCACTAGGGAAGGGACGACGTTATGAACATCGAAAGATGATGTTTACAGACACCAAAGAACACCAGACACTACGCATGACTGGGAAAGCACCGAAAAATGGTGTTTACCGACACCAAAGAAGACCAGACACTTACGCATGACTGGGAAAGCACCGAAAGATGGTGTTTACTGACACCAAAGAAGACCAGACACTTACGCATGACTGGGAAAGCACCGAAAAATGGTGTTTACCGACACCAAAGAAACAACACACGCGAGTGCTGACAGGATACTGACGTCTACATGTCTGGGCAAGGCCACATACTGGCAGGGGGTCTCACTGGGGAGAAACATGCTTTCCTTTCACCAACGGATGAGGAAATAAACCTCTGTGGGGATTATTAATCCTGAATGCTGTCAGGAGCAACTGTAGCAAACGTGCTGTACAAGTTAAACAAACATCCGCCTCTGCCGGGGATACGGTCTGACAGGTTTTGGAACACATGAATGCATATGTTTGAATTTTTCTATGGCGTAATGCTCCACATTGAATGGAAATGCTACGCGTCTTGAGGATGCAATGATTACTACATGCAAAATGCAAATGCACCCGGGCTACGGAGCCAAAAGATCGGGTACTCCAACTCTGTGGGGAGACCCTGACTGAGGAATACTCTGCGGGGAGAGCCTTCATCTAGGAATGCTTTGCGGAGAAAGCACCGACTTCTCACGCATGCTGGAGAAACAAAACTGTTGCCGGGAACGGGATAGACCTCGCTGGGGACATCCTTCACAGGACTTAATCCACTCGGGGACTCCACTTGGGAAGCAAATAAACAATACTCCGCTGGGGAAGATAACACCAAGCAACTCTTCGGGGAAAGTACTCTCTGGAGTAACAAGATCACCTTATTGGAGGATGATATAGCACTTCACTGGGGGAAGACTTAACCAAACCTCAGGTATGACAACTCTGCCTTGAGGAATAACTTTTACTCCCCTGGGGACGACCCACACAATCCCTAGGTAGACTAAACTCAGCTGGGGATACCAATACGGATCTGCCACGGGAACTCGTCCAATCCACAAGTAGGGTGAACTCTGCTGGAGAAATATTTCTTCTAAACCCGCTCCACTCGGGGAACTTGCTGAAGAACAAACCCACACCACTCTGCTGAGGCGAAACAACTCTGGTGGGGATGATAACACATCATGTCATACTGGAGATAGACCTTCACAACCCTGCTGGGAGAAACACTCACGGCCGTGCTGGGGATAACATATCACAAACCCAACTGCTGGGGAACAACATTCTCATGACAAACTCCGCCGGGGGAACTCCTGGGGAAACGTCTGCCAGGCACTCAGTGGGGATCTCAACTGGGGGAAATCTGCCAACACAGGCCTGCTGGGGATATGCAGTCCTTACATCTGCTGAGGAAAGAAGATACCATCCACAGACACCTCTGCAGGGGAATACAGCTCTGACAGATATCAAACTTGCTCCGAGAAGAACTTGCTGGGGAGTTGATCACAGAAGACGACCCGTAAAACAGCAGAACACAATGCCCCAGGGGTACATGGACAAGATATGCTCAAGTGTCCTCAACATTCAAAATGATTTTCAAATGTTTTATCCTTCTGCAAGTTATTGTTAAGCCTTCATGTTTTATTATATGCAATGCTTATCAAAAATTCGGACGTTTTTGCAAACAAAACTGTAAAAATAAAAACAAGAGAGCTATTTATCTGAATAACAACTTTTATTGATTGAAAATGTGCCTGAAAAGGCAAATACAATGGGAAGCAATTCCTAGAAAGAGGTAATTGCGCACAAAAGGAAAATAAACTATCCTAATGGCAATGTGAATACGGCATCCACTACTTCCCAATTCTGTTATAACCCACAGATCATCAGTTTTCCTCCCAACTCCTTGCTTTCTGAGAAGAATGACTGGACCGATCACATCTTTCAAGATGGCAGCTGACGAAGCGCTATGAGGTACAGATAACTCAGACTGTAGTCTTCGCTTTAATCCCTCTTTTGGCTGGATCGCCCTTTCAGGTTTTCAATCCACCGGGATACCCATTTTTGCCTAAGTCGCCCTTGCGGGTTTTCGACTTACCGGGTGCACAAATTCTTTTCATTTATATCCCTAATTTTTGCCCGAACCTTTCCTTTCTGTTTTCGGTTAGTCGGGATGCCCTTTTTTGCCTGGATTCTTTTGTTCTTTTTGTCCAGCGGGTCAATTTATGCGAAGTATTTTTTGACTACATCTGAGTTAACAGGGGACGGAAAATCTTCACCATCCATTGTTGTAAGCATCAAGGCTCCACTGGAGAAAACCTTCTTCACAACATATGGACCTTCATAATTAGGAGTCCACTTGCCCCTGTTATCTGTACCGGGAGGAAGGATCCTCTTCAAAACTAGATCACCAGTTTGAAATGTCCGAGGACGCACTTTCTGATCAAAGGCTCGCTTCATCCTTCTCTGATATAACTGCCCATGGCACACAGCTGCTAGCCGTCTCTCTTCGATAAGGCTCAACTCATTAAACCTTGTACGAATCCACTCGGCTTCGTCCAGCTTGACATCCAATAATACCCTCAGAGAAGGGATCTCCACCTCAACTGGTAGGACTGCTTCCATACCATACACAAGGGAGTACGGGGTTGCCCCGGTCGACGTACGCACTGAGGTACGGTACCCATGCAAAGCGAAAGGCAACATCTCATGCCAATCCTTGTACGTCACGACCATCTTTTGCACAATCTTCTTGATATTCTTGTTTGCCGCCTCTACAGCACCATTCATCTTTGGTCTGTAAGGAGAAGAATTGTGATGTTCGATCTTGAAATCTCTGCAAAGTTCTTTCATCATTTTGTTGTTGAGATTTGAACCATTGTCAGTGATGATTCTCTCAGGGACTCCATAACGACAGATGATTTCTTTCTTGATGAACCGGGCAACCACTTGTTTGGTAACATTAGCGTAGGAAGCTGCTTCCACCCACTTGGTGAAGTAGTCAATCGCAACCAAAATGAAGCGATGTCCATTCGAAGCAGTAGGCTCAATCCTCCCGATCATATCATTGCCCCACATAGCAAACGGCCAAGGCGAGTTCATGACATTCAACGGGCTTGGTGGTACATGCACCTTATCAGCATAGATTTGGCACTTATGGCATTTCCGAGCGTATTTGAAACAATCGGATTCCATAGTCATCCAGTAATAACCGGCTCTCAATAATTTCTTCGACCTTGCATGACCACCCGCGTGGGTACCAAACGAACCCTCGTGCACTTCTTGCATCAACATGTCTGCTTCGTGTCTATCCACGCATCTGAGCAAGACCATGTCAAAGTTCCTCTTGTACAGCACATCATCCTGATTCAAGTAAAAGCTTCCAGCTAGCCTTCTCAGGGTTTTCTTGTCATTCTTCGATGCACCCTCAGGATACTCCTGCGTCTTAAGGAAGTTCTTGATGTCATAGTACCACGGTTTCTCATCAATCGCAACAACAGACTCGGCTGCAAACACATACGCAGGCCTCTCGAGTCGATTCACCGCAACATGTGGCACATGATTCCACCAATGAACTTTTATCATGGAAGATAAAGTAGCCAAAGCGTCAGCCATCTGATTCTCATCCCGGGGGACGTGATACAACTTCACCTTCTTGAAGAACGTCAGTATTCTTCTGGTGTAATCTCTATACGGAATCAAATGAGGCTGATTTGTATTCCAATCTCCATTGACCTGATTGATCACTAGAGCAGAATCTCCAAATATGTCAAGAGTTTTGATCCTCAGATCAATGGCTTCTTCTATCCCCATGATACAAGCCTCATACTCAGCTTCATTGTTGGTGACATCAAACGTCAATCTGGCAGAAAAAGGTATATGAGCACCTTTAGGATTGATCAGCACTGCACCAACACCATTACCATTCACATTGACAGCCCCATCAAACATCAAGGTCCACTTGTCGTCCGGATCCGGTCCTTCCTCGACAAGAGGCTCGTCACAATCTTTCATCTTTAGATACATGATGTCTTCATCAGGGAATTCAAACATCATAGGCTGATAGTCGTCGATCGGTTGTTCGGCGAGATAATCTGACAATACACTACCTTTGATAGCTTTCTGCGACGTGTACTGGATATCATATTCAGTTAAAATCATCTGCCAACGGGCAACACGTCCGGTGAGAGCTGGCTTCTCAAAGATGTATTTCACTGGATCCATCTTAGAAATCAACAAGGTAGTATGGTTCAGCATATACTGCCTCAGTCGGCGAGCAGCCCAGGCCAAAGCACAACAAGTTTTCTCGAGCAGTGAATATCTTGTTTCACAGTCGGTAAACTTTTTGCTAAGGTAGTATATGGCATGCTCTTTTCGACCAGACTCGTCATGCTGTCCCAATACACACCCCATCGAGTTCTCGGTCACTGATAGGTACATTATCAATGGTCTCCCTGGAACTGGAGGGATCAGGATTGGAGGTTTCTGTAAATACTCTTTAATCTTGTCAAAGGCTTTCTGACAATCATCATTCCACTTGATCGCCTGATTCTTTCTAAGCAATTTGAATATCGGTTCACACGTGGCCGTTAGGTGAGATACAAACCTTGCAATGTAGTTCAATCTCCCTAAAAACCCACGGACCTGCTTTTCCGTTTTCGGTTCAGGCATCTCCTGAATAGCTTTGACTTTTGCTGGGTCAACCTCAATCCCTTTCTCACTGACGATGAAGCCTAACAACTTCCCTGATCTCACACCAAACGTACACTTGTTTGGATTCAGCCTCAGTTTGAACTTGACCAACCTGTCAAACAACTTCTGCAGATTTACCAGGTGCTCCTCTTCTGTCTGCGACTTCGCAATCATATCATCCACGTACACTTCAATCTCTTTGTGCATCATGTCGTGAAAGAGAGTCGTCATTGCCCTCTGATAGGTAGCACCAGCATTCTTCAGCCCAAATGGCATCACCTTATAGCAGAACGTGCCCCAAGGTGTACTGAATGTCGTCTTTTCCATGTCCTCTGGCGCCATCTTGATCTGATTATAGCCCGAGAAACCATCCATGAAAGAGAATACCGAGGATTGAGCCGTGTTATCAACCAACACATCAATGTGAGGTAATGGGAAATCATCTTTCGGACTCGCCCTATTCAAATCCCGGTAATCGACACACATTCTGACTTTGCCATCCTTCTTCGGCACAGGAACGATGTTGGCTACCCACGGCGGGTAAGTTGTTACTGACAAGAAACCAGCATCGAACTGCTTCTGAACCTCTTCCTTGATTTTCACTGCCATATCAGGACTTGTTCTACGAAGCTTCTGTTTGACCGAAGGACAATCATCTTTGAGAGGTAGTCTATGAACCACAATATCAGTATTCAGCCCAGGCATATCTTGATAAGACCAGGCGAATATCTCCATGTACTCTCTCAGCATCTCAATCAACCTGCTCTTGACCTCAGGTTTCAAAGCAGCCCCAATTTTGATCTCTCTTCTGGCGTCCTCAGTACCAAGATTCACAATCTCCAATTCCTCCTGATGAGGTTGGATGACCCTTTCCTCCTGCTTCAACAATCTAGCCAATTCTTTCGGGAGTTCACTGTCTTCATCACTCTCCTCTTCAGCTTGGTATATGAGGTTGTCGAAATCATACTGAGCCATAACAGATTTGTTCATAGTGGATGCCATAAGATCACTTCTGCATGTTTAATGCTTTATTTTAGAAAAGAGTTCAAAAAAGTCACAAAAACAAAAACATTGCCATTTTTATTTTTTTGAAAAATGAAAAATAAAATAGAAAGACAGGGATCACAAAATTGTTTGCAAAACGTCCTTTATTAATGATAAACAATGAAAACATGTGGCCCTACAATGAACCACTACGTCTTGGGCAGAACGTAGGGTTTTGTGCAGAATGAGAAAACAAAAGAAAATTACTCTGTCTGAAGAGTAACTTGGACTATATCCTCGGCAGTCCAGTTGTTGATCACCTCCCCTGGTGCACTCGGGCGGACCCAGCAGTCGAGATCACAATCGCTGTCGACATCTTCACCCTCAGTAGCAAAGACATCACCATGGTTCATCAGCCCAACGCTGGTAAAAGAACTAGGACCTGTTGCCCCCTGCTCTGCTCGAAGAGGCTCATAACCGATGCCAAATTTATCTTCTTTGACAGGCAAGTCCACCATCTTGCCCCAGCCTTCGGCCTTGCCGGAATCAACAACCTCCTTAGCTTGCTTGTAAGAAGTGATTGAAGCACCTGGCTTCTTCTGCTCAGCGTAGGCCACCTTCTCAAGAGCCACGGTCTCGAACGCCTGGCACAGAGTTTCGTGGATCTCGCCATCCACCTCGACATACTTAAACGAGGACAGATGACTCACCAGAATGTCCTCTTCGCCGCATACGGTCACAATCTGACCGTTCCAGACGTATTTGAGCTTTTGATGGAGAGTCGATGAGACTGCTCCCGCTGCATGTATCCATGGACGTCCTAGAAGACAACTGTAAGCAGGCTGGATGTCCATGACATAGAAGACAATGTCAAACTCCTCCGGACCTATCCTTATAGGCAAAGTGATTCCACCGAAGACAGAACGCTTGGATCCATCAAAAGCACGAACAACTAGGTCACTCGGCGTCAGCACAACCCCTTCAACCGGTATCTTCTTCAGGATTTGCTTCGGCAGCACGTTCAACGAAGATCCGGTGTCCACCAAGACATGAGATAGTACAGCCCCCTTGCATTCCATGGTGATGTGCAAGGCTTTGTTGTGATTCCGACCCTCGGGTGTCAAATCAAGATCTGTGAACCCCACACCATGTCTGGTGCTCACATTAGCAATTACACCTTCCAGTTGATTGACGGAAATCTCCTGAGGTACATACGCCATATTTAACATTTTCAGCAAGGCGTCTCTATGTGCCTCAGAACACAACAGCAGAGAGAGAATGGAGATTTTAGAGGGAGTTTGATTGAGCTGATCTACAATCTTGTAGTCACTCTTTTTAATTATCCTCATGAATTCTTCCACATCCTTTTCAAACGAGCCACCAGGCACGTTCGCTTGAGTAGGAACTTCATCAACAATGGCCTGTTTGCCCTTAGCTTTAACAGATGCCTCAGCATTGGCATCCCTCAACTGTTGAGGCGCAAACAGCCTACCGCTACGGGTAAAGCCTCCGGGTCCCCCTACGTTGTCCACAGCAGGACTTACAACGACCGGAGCCTTACTAGCAGGTGCGTATATCGTTACAGGCGCTTGATCTGAAGGCTTGACCCTGTTCTCAGCCCTCCTGTTGCTTCGGTAGGCATTATCATACCTCCAAGGTACAGCATTATTGTTCTCGGCCTTTCTAACCGGAGCGACGATTGTTGTTGGGATGTTGGTGGAAACTGGCGCGGAGATGGTAACTGGATTACCACTCGTTGTGGGCGCACGCCCTTCAGCGGGCTTGAAAAAGATAGTGACAGTAGACACTGCCCCATGATCTCTATTGTCAGCCCTACCAAACTGAACATGGCCTTGATCCATCAAACCCTGGATACCAGCCCGCAGTAGATCACAACCGTTCTCAGCCTCTGCACAGCCCACACAGTCTTCAGCACAACCCGGATGAACACCACCTCTTAGCAGACGGCCCTTAACCACAAGCAGAGAAGTCTGAACCTCTTCAACATTAACTACCAGATCTTCAGATTCGACCTCTTCAATACAGTTTACCCTATGAGCACCATGCGCAGGCATAGGGTTGTTCACAACATTCGGCACAGGGGAGAAATTGATCGCCTTAGAATCAATCAGATCTTGGACTTTATGCTGAAAAGCCCGACATTTCTCTATATGATGTCCTGGTGCCCCTGAATGGAAATCGCACCGGACATTTGCATCGTACCCAGGTGGCAAGACGGTTGGTGGAGCCATCGTTCTCAATTCTACGAAACCCAATCTGAGCAACTCAGGCAGGAGCTCCGCATATGTCATGGGCAACGGGTCAAACCTTCTGTCAGGCTGCAGCCTCTGCCTTGGCTGATAGGGACGTTGTTGCTGTTGTTGTTGTTGTCTTGGTTGTTGTGGAGGTTGACGTTGTTGAGGCGCAGGAATGGTCACTGCAGCAACCTGCCTGTATTGATGCTGATTTCTGTTCGGACCTCGGCGGTGCTGAACAGCATTAGTTTCCCCTTCTCTACGGCGAGGTGCCCCAGAGAAAGGTTTCTTTGATGAAGAGGAACCCACATCGTTGATCTTCCCGGCCTTGATCAAACTCTCGGTTCTTTCACCGCAGATTACAACATCAGAGAAGCTTCCAAATGGGCAACTCCCCATTCGGTCCATGAACACTCCCTGAAGTGTGCCAATAAACATATCCGTCAACTCCCTTTCCAGCATAGGGGGTTGAACTCTGGCAGCAAGTTCACGCCACCTCTGGGCGTATTCCTTGAAACTCTCATTATTTTTCTGGCACAGACTCTGCAGCTGAGTCCGGCTCGGTGCCATGTCCATGTTGTGTTTATATTGTCTGAGAAAAGCTTCTCCCAGATCCCTCCAACACCGGATAGAATCCCGCTTGAGTTCCATGTACCAATCCAGAGATGCCCCAGACAGGCTATCTTGAAAGAAGTACATCCATATTTTCTCGTCATCTGTATATGCCGAGATCTTCCGATAGTAGGCCTGCACGTGAGTGCGAGGGCAAGAAGTACCGTTGTACTTGTCAAAGGTGGGCGCTTTGAATTTGTGGGGGATTCTCAGACCCTCAACCAACCCCATATTGGTGACATCGAACCCAAGAGAGTTCTGGCATTCCATCGCCCTAATTTTTTCAGCCAGGGCATCGACCTTACGATCCCTATCTTCCATTCTAGCACCATCACCATCGTCCTCACCCATCATTGTGAACATGTCCTCTTGTCTATCAACAAAAGGAGCTGGATGACGCGCCGGAGCCCTGGTAGCTCTGGCATTAACCTCTGCAGCAAGAGGCTGACCATCAACCCTTATACCCCTGAGTTCTTCTCCAGTGGCGTAACCATAAACAGGAGCAGCAGCAACGTTGGCATTTTCGAAACCAGGTGGAGCAATAGGTGAACCATGGTTAGACGCATGAATAACCGTTTCCTGTCTCTGAACCAAAGCACGGAGCTCCTCCTGACCCTGAGCAACCCCTTGCATCATTGTCAAAAATTGGGCCATGTTCGCCCTCATCTCAGCCAGCTCAGTCTGAACCTGATCCATACTTCTTCGCTGATTTAGTCTTGTAGAATACCGGTGAGGTCGCTGATCAGCTATCCTGCCTGACACAGGAACCAAAGTGAGAAGTCGGCACAAGAACACCTGTTATGCGAGAATGATATGTATATGATGTGCGTAATGCATATGCAGATTACATTTCTTTTTCTGTGCATATATTGTATTTTTTTTTTTTTTGAAGATAGACATGCTATGATGCAAGTTATGCAGACATGACTGGTCAGCTGCGTGTCACACGACACAGGATCAAAACTCCGGCTTGAACTCAGAATCACCCATTCATCTGAAACCCCAAAGTCATCTGGTTAACTGTCATCTGAACCCAATCTGAGGAATCGAGTCACCAACGGAGCAACCTTAAATTCAGCCCAGGGATCCGAAATAAACGGAACCCTCTGATCAATACCGGGGTCAAACCCCCGGCGTCCAGAAATAACGATCCATAAATCCGACTTATAAAAATGACTCTGATCAACGAAACCAAAAGTCACCATCAAAGTCACCATCAGAACATGCATCTGTAAGAATCACCCTCCCCTCACAGGTAAATTCTAATCAGGTTATCCTAAGGCGGATAATGGTCTCGACAATCGGGCAAAGATACTCAATGGGTTTGCCCTTTCGGGTGTGCCATTGTAGCTCCCTTAAGATCGTCTCAACCAAGAATCCGGGAAAGAACGGTCACCAGAGTCAACAGTTCAGATGAAGTAACTCAACCAAAGTGGAATACCCACAGAGGCAAGCACTATCAAATGAACCTCGTCCGGCTTGTGGTACATCATGTTGCCAGGCACATGTTGACCTAACATGAAGGAGGCAACATGAGACCACACTAATCCTAGGTGTATACTCGGGCCTGGGTTTTAGCCCCACTCAGAACACCCACCCCAGACAGAAGAATCACCTGCACAGGAGACAGTTCAATGCCAGTATGATGCATGCAAACGTACATGCAAACAATAGATGCAAACAATAAATGCAAACAATAAATGCACATATATACAATGAATGCAATAAATAACAGCACAAAGCAACCAAGGCCCTAGCCTAGAGAGCGCTAGGAGAGACTCGCTTAGGGAAGATGGACCAGCACAGGTCAACTTCTTTAGTCCCCAGCAGAGTCACCAGCTGTCGCATTACGCGAAAAACCGGCGGGAAAACAAGAACAACAGAGCCGCCACCGTGCGTTATTTATCCCAAAAGAGGGACAGGAAACGCTCAGAGTAAATCTGGAAAAGACGTGGTCTCGCGAACAAAGAGAATGAGATCGGGAGTCGGTTATGCGAAGGGAAGGTATTAACACCCCTACGCATCCGTCGTACTCGACGGGATCCACGCACAATAGGAAGGGAAATGGTTGCTAAAACACTGCTCAAACAATCATCTACACATGCTGAAAGAGACACAAGAAAACAGACAGGACTGACTCGGCAGGATATCGCATCCTGGGCCTACTTAGTCTATCAAGCATAGACATCAGAGTCAAAGTAGTTCGGACTGGGGAAACGACACATGCTCGCTAGGATGTCGCATCCTATGCATACGTATCTCCTTTGGACGAAGGAGAATCAGAGCATTCGTAGCTCGGCTAACACACACACAAACGAACACAGGCAAAGGCAAACGTGGAGCCTGAATGCCAATTACTGGGCTTACATCAGCATCCGAACCAAAACACACACAAGAAGGCTAACATGGAGCCTGAATGCCAATCACTGGGCTTACATCAGCATCCGAACCAAAACACACGCACACTGGAACCCGAATGCCACTCGATGGACTTACATCAGCTTCCAAGCACACAACAAGAAGAAGGGTCTCGATTGCAACCAAAGCAAGAGAAAGGGAAGGTCTCAATCGCGACGAGGGCGAGAGAAAAGAATTAGTGTTAGTTGTTAGTCAAACTCGACAAGACATCGCATCTCGTGCCTACGTATCTCACCTGAACATGAGAATCAGAATTGCCGTAGTTCGGCTAAACTATTCCTGTTGGTTTGTGTTTTTTAAGTGGATAACGTTACTACGCAATCTACCGGATGCTCGACCTTTGGAGACTTACTCACCTGTAGTAGAAGGAGTGGACGTATCCTTAAGAGGGGATAGTGTTTGTTTGTGTTTTAGGAAAGCTCAAGCAAGAAAGGAAGTCCTATACGAAGGAACCGTGCTACCTTAATTGTCATGCAAACGAGACTACGCGGAGCCTAGCAAACCTAGGGGATACAATCACACCACACAAACACATACAACATAAAGTAAACACACCAACAAGGGGCTCAAACATCAGGGCTAGGCTTTAGTCGAGGGGTCATATCAACCTCAACAAACAAGCCTCTGTATCGGGGTCAGGTTAGCTCTTAACCTTGCCATTGAGGGGCTAAGGTGAAGCCAGATGAAAGGTGATGAGGGGTGTGCCTCATTGCTTCTATCTCTGGTCAGAGAGAGCATCAGACAAGGGAGCGTGGGTCCAGAATGGGGGGACCCTTCTACGCTCAGGACATAGACTCGACTGTACAATGTACAAGATCTTGGGCTTGGATCTCAATGCTACAACCATGTAATGGGAGCAAGGAGAAGACTCACAGAATAGTGGGGGATAGATTGCTTATCCCTACCTTCCACCAATTGCCTCAAATGAGGACTTTTCCTGCTTGGGACAAATATAAACATACACAAGCATTGCCTCTTAAGGAGGACTTCAGACAGTTTGCCCGGCCCGGTAACAGCCGGGTCTCCAGACTACATGAAGAAGAAAGTGCAATACCTCAATGCTAATTGCTTATAAGCAAAGCAATGCAAGTTCTTAAGAGAACTGAGCAACTAGGGGTACCTGGAAACAGTCAAACAGAATCAGCATCCCGACATAAACAAAACAACAACATTAAGAATCAACCAATGTACAATCAAGCGATAATGTGCAACATGTGCATAGCGCAAAGATCAAATGAACCAAGCCCTACAAAACAAACAAATGGTCAAATGATTTCAACTCAATTAGGCATCAACCTCCTTAAGGCATTAGCTTTGTAACCTGAAAAGTCAAAGTCAAGCTCAAACATAAGTAACTAGACCACTAGGCCAAGCCTAGGGTCCAAAGGATGGAAAAATCCTAAAACAGCAGGCAAATCATGATTAAAACCAAGATATTTCAATTACAAAGGTATCCCAATTGGGCTCATGTCTAAACCATACACCAATTTCATTTTATGTACAATCTAAGTCAAAGTAAGCAATGTTGGATCACATATGTACAACCAGAATGATTACATCACAAAAAATATCAAAACAGCATAGAAAATTCCACAAAAATCATATCCTAAACAGAGGACATTCAACAAGCTACATGTCAATTTTCATACAATTTGGACTAGTGGAACTATGGGAATTAATTCAACATGACAAGGCATGCAAAAACACAACCAAATGAAGTCACAAAATGTACACTAACTTCAATCAAATGGTAAACAGTGAAATTAAATGGGAAATGAGTAGGACCAAAGCCAAATGAAAGCTACACATGTCAGGAACTACTCTACCAAATTTCATGTTCATAGGGTTAAGGATGAGGATTTGGCAACATATATACAAAGGTGTCACAAACAAGACCCAAAAAATGGTAAGCAGCAAACAAAAATTCTAATCAATTGGAAAATGGATTATAAAAATCCACGAAAAATCATAGTGAATGTTAACATATCAATTGTGTTACATGCAAAAAATTAAGGCCATAGGCCAGAGGGAAGCATGGCAAAAAAAATCAGGGAACTCAACATATCACAATGTGTCACATTTCATTACACTCAAGTTCAATAACTCATAGTTAAAAAACCAGAGGTCCAAAAAATGCAAATCCTATGTCAAAAATTCCAGAAATATGTCAGGAATCTACACCTAAAGTTTCAATTAATTTGGGTTAGGCATGATGATTTTATGATTAAAATAGTGCAAGGTGTCACAAATGCACATGTATGAATGAACCCTAAGTCAAATGAAAAATATTCCATGCACAACTTTGACCAATAGGTCAAAAAAATTCTACACAAGTCAAGGAAGTCAACACAACAACTCTCACATTTTTCTGATTTTTCTACATTTTTTTATGAATTATTTCATGTGTTAATGAATTTTTGAAGAATTAAATAAATTGATTGAAATAGCCAATGGCAGTTTGGTAATTCCTGGGCGCGGGGGAGGGAAACTTCCAATTTGAATTTTCGAACAACTTTTTGGATCAAACACAGCGCTCATCATCGTTTCCAGCCAAGAACAGTCCAGAAATCCAAAATCATGATGAACAACGAACGTTCACCAAAACTAGCAAACAAGCACTCGTTAGAACCGTTGAAGCACCAGGAACCTAGATACGAACCTATCTTTGCCTAAAAGTTCCTAAATCATGTGAATCGTGCAAGTTAGGGTTTTAGATCTAAACTTCAAGTCGCGATTTCTTAGCCTACAATTGATCATTTGCAAATCTAAGAGCAGCATGATGCTCTACGTGGAGTGGCCTACAGCACGCACACAACAATTATTCAAATCGTGACGATCGAAAATTTCGAACCTGGAAATTTACAGCAACGTGTTGGTGTTCTTCGTGTGATCCAGCTCCAAACAGATGCAGCATAGGTTAGTGGCAAGGATATTTGAAGCTTTGATTCACTCAGTTTTGCTCCTAGTTCTTGGATTCACGATTCACCATGGATGAACCTTGAAGATGCAGTTGAGAATGGCGCGGTTTTGGAAGCTCTTGAGCATAAACAGATGAAGCATAAGCTGATGCAAGATTGATGCAACAAGAATTCTGCAGAAAGATCAAGGATTCGTGGAGTTTTGCTCGATTTTGGTTTTTGGTGTTCTTGGATGATTTGAGAGAATTGTGATGAGTTTGATCTGATTTTTTGGTGAAATGAAATTCTGTTATGCTTAGGAAGTAATTAGGCTTTTATATGAATCCTTAATCCACAATTAACCAAGCCATTAATCAAATTGCATTGTTAAGCAAATTGTGCATTTCACTCAAAGTGGCCAAAATGCCCTTTCTCTAAAACAGTCCATATATCAGCTCAACTTTGATTCAAACAAGTCCAAAATATCACATGTGATGTGTAGAAACAAGTCCCATTTCCATTGGCCATGTATTTTTGAATTTCACCATTTGATAACAAAATGTCCAATTTTAACCGTTGCATTTTTCAAACCAAATCTCAATTTACAAAGCCTATGCATAAAGTGATGATTCAAACACATTCCAAATGACATTCCTGAGGTGTTGCAAAAAGTCCCATCTCAAAATTCCAAATATTTTGACATTTGGACAATTTTGCCCCTGATCCAATTTAACAGTCCAGTTGAAAAGTGACTTTTTGCATTGGCCACTTTTGGAAAAATCCAATGATGCACCCTTGAAGTACATGTCAAATGGAGTTTGTGCATATAAAGAACTTGCAATTTGGACCAACCATGTGGTAGTTATGGCCTCCTGATTACGGGTCCTTTTTTGAAATTCATCTGACCATATCTTGCAAACCACACATGGGATTTTTGAGTTCTTGGACTTTTTGGAAAGGTGAGAACAAGATCTTCAACTTTCATGTTGGACAAAATTCCATTTGAAGCTTGTATGATGAAGTTATTTTGAGGAGAAAAAGTTTCCATTTTGGGCAGCTGAGATTACAGGTCATCTGCTATTTTTGGAAATTTTCTGTCTGGCCTCCAAATCATCAACCTTGGTCTTTGGCATGTCAAATGAGACTTATATGGACATGAATGAGGCCTTTCAAACCATTTCCCACCTTCCAATCCATAAAATCAGGCACAGTTGACCACAGTTGACTTTCTAGGGTTTCTGGTTGACTGAACAATGACTGATGACTTCTGAGCATCCAATCTTTGGCCAAACCACTTCAAAATGATCCTTGGACCATATGAGCTTGATAATTCAACCCTAGGGCTTTGTTCCAATGAAAATAGCACTTGCATGCTTGACTGACTGATTCTTCTGACCAGTTTGACCTAATTTTGTCAGTGGGCTTGCACTTGGGCAAAGGACAATGCAATGTTATGCAATGGACTATGTTATGTTAATGACCTAATATGAAATGAATGTACAAAATGGTAGGGTGCAAATTTGAGGTGCTACAATGGGTAGTGGGATTATCTCATAGAACATCCCACCCCAACAAACAAACAACCCAACAGAACCCACAGATACAGCAGACATATGTACATGAATGCAATAAGGTAAAGCAGGTAAATAAATAACTGTACAAAAGAATAAACACCCAACAAACAAGAAAACTACAAAAGCTAGGAGGGACTCACTTAGGGAAACCGAGTCCCCAGCAGAGTCGCCAGCTGTCGCAACCTAAAAAAGGAATGCCAAAAAAACAACCGGCGAAAAAAGAAATGACAGAAGAGTCGCCACCGTGCGGTATTTATCCCAAAGGAGGGAAAGGAAACGCTCGAAGTAAACCTGGAAAAAGGAAAGGAAAAGACAAGGTCTCGCAACCAAATCTTGGGTTTGGGAGTCGATTATGCGAAGGGAAGGTATTAGCACCCCTACGCATCCGTAATACTCTACGGGATCCACTCTTGTTGTTCTTGTCTAAATGGTGTGGGTTTATCTAATGTACTATTTACTAAAAGGGGGGTCAAAAGAAAATGACTCGCACGGATGTCGCATCCACTGCATACGTATCTCATATGAATATGAGAATCAAAGTCTTCGTAGCTCGGCTACCTATGGGTTAAAGAGGAGTGTGCTCGCTAAGACATCGCGTCTTATGCCTACGTATCTCATCTGGAATGAGAATCAGAGCAAACCGTAGTTCGGCTAACCTATTTTGTTTGTTTTGTGTTTTTTAGATGAACGACGTTACTACGCAATCTACCGGATGCTCGACCTTTGGAGACTTACTCACCTGTAGTAGAAGGAGTTAACGTGTTCTTAGGAGAAGAAAAATCAATGAGTTTGTTTGTGTTTTAAGAATGCAAAAAGGAGGTCCTAGACGAAGGAACCGTGCTACCTTAATTGACATGCAAACGAGAGACTATACAAAGCCTAGCAATCCTATGGGGAGACGATCACACCATACAAAACAAACATGCATAAAGTAAACACGCCAACAAGGGGGCTCAAACATACATGGGTAGGGCTCTAGTCAAGAGGGGTCATATCAACCTCGACAAACAAGCCATGGAAAGGTAATCAAATGGGCTCTTAACCACTGACATTGAACGTCAGGGTGAGCAGATCAAAAGGGTAGTGAGGATAAGACCTCATAGCAATTAACCCTGGACAGGGTGAGCTCATGACAAGAAGTGGGGATTCAGGAAGATGGAACCCTCTCCACTGACTGACCGGACAAAAGATCTTGGGCTTTTGTTCTGAAGCATCGACACGTAGTGTGAGCATAAAGACCGACACACTGAATAACGGGGGATTGACTACTAATCCCTTTTATCCGTCAATCGCCTCTTCATGGAGGTCTTTAGCACTGGTGCCTCTTCTTGGAGGTCTTTAGGCACAAAAGTAAACACACAAAAACATTGCCTCCTATCGAGGTCTTCCAGCTAAGAAAGCGGTAAAATGCGGGAAAGATGTAAAAGGGATCAAAAGATCTACCACACGGATAAGGATCCGAAATAACAACAACTAAAGAGACAAGAAACCCAGAGATCTCTCAAGCTGGCACCATCAAAGAAAGCAAGTCAGTATAGGTAATCAGAATAAATCTCCAAGTGGTATCCCACAAATAAAATGGAATACCAAGCAAGCTATCTTTTCAGGAGTCATATGAGCCCTCACAAAAACTCAACAAACAAGTTAGAATAACAAGATGGGGTGCAATCAAGAGTTGTACCAAACAGAAGGACCATAACCACAACAGCGTCAGGTAAACAGTGCACGGATGCAATAGAAAACAGAAAAAACCAACAAACACAAGAAGAATTAGAAAGTAAACAGAAAAAAAAACAACTACTGTCACGATCGCTACCGCTTCGCTGCTGATTCGCTGAGCGAGGTACTCACGAATGCCTGCGGGTTCTGGGTTCTTCTTTGATAACAGTCCGATTTCAGTAACCCCAAACCCTATGGTACACATTTCAGAAATTAAACGATTAAACATTTAAGGCACTGTTTTACACATTCATGCATATCTAAATCCGTGTGCAAAACCTAACGATACCCACTCTTCCAAATTCACCCATAATGCCTTATACATTTAGAAATTTCAAATTGAAAGGGTAAAGCATTGGGAATAAGGCAAACCTGATTGGCGAGATCGGTTGAAATTGAATTGCACCGTCGGGTTTGCAGAATAATCTTAGGGTTTATATGAGATGGAATTGGTTCTATGTAGATGAGTTCCCTTTAGTGTGTATGAAGGCTGCTCTGAATTCTGTTAGCTCTTCTCCCTCTAGTTAGGGTTTTGTTACCCTGAAATTTTAGAATTTATAACCTGATTTTCGTGGCTTGGTAGGCTAAAATGAGAGAGGTCCAAGTCCAGGATTTTTCTGTTATATATTTTTTTATTTTTTAGAACGCGTGCGCTTCGCCTAGCGAAGAATTTGCTCGCCTAGCGAGCATGACAGTTCAGACTCGCTAGGCGAACCACGCTGCTCGCCTAGCGAGCATGACAGCTCAGGAACAAACTTTTGCTCCTTCAAGATTAGCATTTTGAATGATGAATAGACCCCATTTGAACATGTTGGAAGTAACTCAAGTCATTCCTTTGTGTTGACTGATCACCCAGATAGAACCCACAAAGTGTCTGGGATGATATTCAAGCTTCTTGGATCTAATTCTGATTGACATGATGAAATGCAATATGAAATGTTAAATGACCTAAAAAATGAATGCATGAATGAGGGGGGCAAATTTGAGGTGCTACACTAAGCACAAACAAATCGAATCATTTTACAATAAGAAATGAAAAGGGAGATGACTTTGAGTTTTCAACTTCCCTCCTCAATTGTTTGAATACGAGTTCTCTTACTCGGTCAGTCAAACTATTGTCATTTCTTTGCTAACTCATACCGTAAGTCAAATCACTTTCATAATAAGCTAAATGAAAAGGTGGATGACTTTGAATCTTCAACTTCTCTCCTCAATTGTTTGAATACGAGTTCTCTTACTCGGTCAGTCGAACAATTGTCATTTTCCCACCAACTCATAATTTAATCAAATCATTTCATAATTAAACTATATGAAAAGGGAGATGGTATTGAGTCTTTAATTACTCTTCTCAAATGCTTGGATATGAGTTGTCTTACTCAGCCATTCGAGTACTTGTCGTTTATTCTAAAATACGTCAACCATATACAACCTTATTTTCATAAATATTCAGATGAAACAGAAAGCGGTCTGGAGTCTTCTATTCCCTTTTCCGATTATTAGGATACGAGTTGTCTTACTCGATTATCCGAGTAATTGTCATCCGTTCGAAACACTTTAATTATTATCAATTCCTTTCTATAATTAAGGATGAAAAAGAAAGTGGTCTAGAGTCTTCTACTCCCTTTCCCGACTATTAGGATACGAGTTGTCTTAATTGACCATCCGAGTAATCGTCATCCAACCAAAATATCTCAACATAAGCAATCAAACAAAACACTCAACATATTAATTCAACTTGTTACCCTCGTGTGATCAAAACTCTTTTAAAAAAAACACTATTTAATCCTTTCTAATGCGCACAACAAACCAATGCTTAAGCCTCCGCCGAGAGTAGACAAGCCAACATTTAGCCTTTAGAACGCGATCTAAACAGCTGTTCATTAAAAAAACACCAACAAACCGTAGTTCCCTGAACTACGAATGCTATGATTTCCTTATTACACCATAAGGATACGTAGGCAGGAGATTGCTGTATCTTCGCGAGCACACTAATAAAAAACCTCCCCCTTCTCCTTTCTGAGGTTCTCATCCATTTCTATTTTTAATAATTTTATAACCCAAAGATAACAAAGAAACATAAATTAACACTCGAAACACACATTAGAACTAAAAGGTTCCCGTTGAGTACAACGGACGTAAGGGGTGCTATTACCTTCCCCTTACGTAATCCACTCCCGAACCCGAATATGGTTGCGACGACCATTATTCCATTTCCTAAAGGTTTTATCGATATTTTCCTATCCCTTCATGGGGATAAATAAAGTTCGATGGCGACTCTGTTCGAACGTAAATTTTTCCGCGACCATCGCGAGGAATCGTATTTTTCGAGATGCGACAGATGGCGACTCTGCTGGGGAAAAGCTCCAAGCAAAAGAGAGTGAAGCCTAATTTAGTTTAGTTTCTGTATTGTGTGTTAATCTTGTTTGTTTGATTGTTATTTTTATTCTGTTATTATTATTCTGTCATGATTATTGTATTGTGATTTATTGAATATGTTTTATTTGGGGTTCTTGTTGAAAAGTATATTTTCGGCAAATATTTTAATATCGTATCCACAGAGATTGGTTGTTATTACCGCCGTTCTATAATCCAAATTATTGTAAGTTCGAAATGTAAGCAAATTGTTTTGTTTGAAAAGTTATCTTTTGAACAAAATGTCACTAAAACAATAAAATAGTTTTAATCAAATGTAAAAGGCTTGGCAAGATTGGAGTTCACTATTCAAATTGCTTATGATTCCTTATGACAACTATATAGATTTAAGATTATTGATGATGTTCAAGTATCCTCTCAATATCATTTATGTCTAAATGATATTGTGATAATCACTATATTAATCTTTAGACGATTTCTCCACCTAACTATCAATATAGCAATCTTTAATGGTTGATACAAAAGAAGAGTAGTGAATAAATCTATTTCTACAACTTATTCACTACTTGAAAATATATTTTATGTCAAGACTTAAATAATCTCTTTCAACAACTACTCAAATCTAATATTCAACTTAGGGCAAAAATATCATTCAATACATCAATAACCTTTTATCATATATAAGAGTCAAATGAAATACATAAACAAATAAGAATAGCTACTACCTCCAATCTTGACAAAATGGGGTTTAACTCCTCATCATCATTTTGGACAGCAAAATGCAATGGTAGAATAAACTCTGTTTTTCTCTTACAAAATATGAAACTATGAATGAATGAATGACTATTTTCCATTCTGTTTTCTTAAAGAGTTGACCCTTCATAAAATGTTCATTTTCATCTAAAACAGAAAAGCACCCTAAAACAGATATAAAACTATCACAACACAGCTGACTTAAAAACAGAACACTTGGCCCAAACAAACAACTTGTTGGTTTCGCAAGGTTCGCGGCGCTATCCTTGATCGCGGCGCGAACTGAAGCTACTTCAGCTTCCTTGCCTTGCAAGCTTCATGCAATGATTCTCCCAAGTGTTAATCTTCCAAATTATACCTCCAAATTGCATTCAACGCTTCTTCCAAATTATGCTTATGCACTCCGAAGCTCTCTTGTCCAAATATTCTACAAAACTAACAAATACGTGAAATAACTACTCAAAACAACATCAATTAAACCTAATTGCATTTATACAAAATTGTGAGAATAAAAGTGTGTAATTACATCAAAAATTGGTAAAAGGGACCAATAAAATTATATAAAAACTAGTACTAATTGGTCCCTAACAACTCTCCCCAACTTAGCATTTTGTTTTTCCATAAACAAAAGTTTCCACCAACACAACCAAAGCAATGACACAAAAAATTGAAACAAGGATTAACCAAGGACATTCAAATGGTTCAAAAGTGTATGGCACTTTCTCAATCCACCTATCTCAATGCTAGACAAAACATGAATAAGAGCAATGGTTGGGTGCAAAAATCATATCAAGGAATTCAAAGCCATATATGTCAAAATTGAATCAAACTTACACACACATCATAATAATGATGAATAAACATGAAGGTTTACTTTCACTCATCCAAGCAATTAAATCAACAACAACTCAAATCATGCGGTCATCAAAACAAATACCAAATCATGTGAAAAATGAGAATCAAGAGGTCTTTCAAGGGTTGTAATGTGGCTTGGGTTACAAGAAAGGATATGATTAAGAGAATTCAACAAAATTGCCTATCCTAAGGGAGCATTCCCATACATTCAACTCTACACAATTTCCATTTCTTTGATCCCCGTCTTTTTCTTTTCTTATTTTTTTTTTACATCCACACAACCATGAGCCTTTTCTTTGTTTTTTTCTTTCTTTTCTTTTTCTTTGCTCTATGGTTTCAAGGGTGATTTCTTTTTCTTGTTTCTTTTCATATTTTCACCCTTTCATAAAAAATCACTTTTCCAAGTTTCTAACCAACTCTTTTTACTTTACTCTCCCCAACTTTAGATTCCAACCAAATTTATTCAATAATGCTCCCTACTTAAACATAAGCAAAAGGCAAAATTTACAAACAACTCGGATTGAGGGTTTAATTGACACGAAAGAAATTAGGATTCATTTATTCACAAAATTTTCAATTGATTTTACACTTATCAATCAAATGAATCCTAAAGTAAGCTCAAAGGGGGTTAACTAAGGATCACTCCTCACAAGGTTAGTTGATTCAAAACTTTTTGGTCAAGTGGTTTTTCTCATAACAAACAATGCCTCTATCATTTTCAATATTTTCACACAAAAATAGATTAATGCATGATTTAGCATGATAAGAATGAGTTGAAATAATGTTCGGTTTCCCGCATTTTGGTGTACAATGGAAAGCTTCCTCATAATTGGTTAAGTCCTATTTTGATTCAAAAATGACATGTATTTCAATGAATTTATGATATGAAATTTGCAACACACCATCAAACTACTCATGTTAAGTCTAGAAAGCGATAAAGTGTACCTTGAAATGCCGACACTAATTCTTATCATCACCGCTCGAAGTGTCCTATGCTTCCTTCTTTGCGAACATTTCTTGGTTGCTTTCAGCTTGACTTATGAATAAGAACAATTAAACAAACAAATGTTGGTAAACCAAATTCATTGTAACACACTTAAATCTCACAGAATATTCATGCAATTGACAAAACAAATTAACAAACCAAAGTTATGGTGAAACTAGAGCCACCAAAAGTACAATCATAATTAAACAAAAGCAATAATAATACAAAAAACTCAAAATAAAAACTACTCTAATTCAACAAACTCCTCAATCTTCCTCCTCATGGCCACCACCAACGGATCCAAGGACATCCTCCATCTCATCGTCATGGTTCGCACCACCTCCTGCACCCCCCATAAAAGCTGGTCTGCCCTCAAGCCAATTAGCATAAGCAACATATTCCGCCTGGGAAGGGAATGTGCGGGCTTCAGGTGCAAAGAAGGTGTTCTGAAATTGTTGCTGCATAGCATCAAAAATGAATGATTGAGACCTCCTAAAGGCCTCAAAGCTCTCACAACAATAATTAGCAAACGCCATCTGATCGAATGCTGGAGTAGTACGGGCTCGGGGTCTAGAGGATGAAGTCCCAGCTCCTTCGGCTCTGTCCATCTGGCTCTGGCAAAACCTGTTCAGATAAGCATCATTAATAACACTAGTGATAGACAAATGTACCTCATCCGGAATGAGAACATTTGCCCTTCGGCAAAGTCCCATAATCAGCCCCGGATATGTAAGAACACCCGCTTTACCACCGAACTTCGTTTCGCTAGTAGCCACTTTGCGTATTTCCCCTGTAATAATGGATGCCACATCAACAAATTTGCCAATCATGATGTAGTACAATAAGCATCCTACATCCAAAGGAATAGTGGTGCTGTGGCTCCTTGGCCGGATATTATTCAAAAGCAACACCAAATATGCCCTTGCCTCCAGATTCAAACTTTCTCTCTTCCATGACTTTGGGAATCCCTGATCATTTAAATCATACATCTTTCCTTCAAGGCATAAGGTAGCGCTCACAGTCGGAAGGTCCCAATCGTTGGCCAATTCTTTGGCACGATACTCGCACCGCTCATTCTCCGCCAAGGTGAGAGGATTACCTAAATACGCGTTAATTTCATCTCTACTGAAAGAAATAATCTTGCCTCTCACTCTTGTCTGATAATGGAATGCTACTCCCTCTTCAAGATGCAGAGCATTGGCATAGAACTCGCGCACAATGTCATAATTTATTGCCGGCTCTGGTTCACAAAGCTTACTCCATCTTCTTCTCTCAAAATTTGATACCAACTTCCGATAAGTTCCACCCGGCGACAAGCGGATGAATATCTCCGGTTGAATGGTTCGTTTGATCAATTTGTCGAATCTTTCTTCATGCTCATCGCTTGTGAATCGTCGCAAGGAACGAGAGGGACCGGAATACATGGTTTTTATTCTTTTTGACATCTGCAATAAAAATCAGAACAACCACACAACAAACCATAAGAGAAGTTAGCATTCAAAAGCATAAAACATGAGACTGGAATTTCCCATTTCGCGGCGCGAACCCTGCGAACCAGGAAAATTCCAGGTGCCTTCTAGGGTTCCTAATGCTTGCACCTATCAACAGTCATAATCACAATCCCTAACCTAATCCTAATTTGAATCCACTTTAGACATGCAAGGTTATCTCTAACATCAAATTCCAATTTTTGCAAAACCCTATCTTACCTAAGTGAGAAACCAAAAAGGAACGGGAAGAGAACACACATACCTTGTTGAAGTTGACTTGATTCTTTGTTAATAAGTTGGGATTTGGGAGTGGAGAGAAATAGTTTTGAAATTTGGAAGTGGGGCAGTGAGATTGTTGAAGAAAATCTTAAGTTTGTGAAAATAAGAGTGAAATGAAAATAACCTAAACAGAACTTAAATGGTTCTGCCACGCTCTGTTCGCGGCGCGAACTAAAGTTTTCCATTCAGTTCGCGGGGTGAATTGAAGGAATTTCTGAAAAATCTTATTGGCAGTGGACAGAACTCAAGTTTCACATAAAAGAACACAACAGAATATCATAACAACAGAATTGACAAAATTTAAAATGCAGACTTACAACGTTGGGTTGCCTCCCAACAAGCGCTTTTTTTAACGTCGTTTTGAGCTCGACGGTTCAATGATTAGCTCGGTCCGGTTAGGGAAATGACACAAACATCCCGATTCACTTTGCCACTATCGTATACTTTGAGTCTTTGTCCATTTACAGTCCAACTCTCCTGTGACTTTGGATCCTCAACCACAATGGCCCCATAGTTGTGCACCTCCTTGACAACAAACGGTCCTGACCACTTTGACTTCAGCTTACCAGGGAACAACTTCAACCTTGAGTTGAAAAGCAGTACCATTTGTCCAACTTTAAACTCTTTATGGCGGACCTTTCCATCATGGTATGCTTTTACCTTTTCCTTGTAAAGTTTATTCGAATGGTAAGCGTTGTTCCTTGATTCCTCCAATTCACGGAGCTGTCCTTTTCTTCTTTCTCCAGCTAAAGTGGAGTCAAAGTTCAAGAATTTGAGAGCCCATAATGCTCTATGCTCCATTTCCACCGGAAGATGACAAGTCTTCCCATACACCATTTGAAATGGAGTTAGTCCAATAGGTGCTTTGTAGGCGGTACGATACGCCCACAAAGCTTCATCCAGTTTTAATGACCAATCTTTTCTTGAACTCGAGACTGTTTTTTCAAGGATCCGCTTGACTTCCCGGTTAGAAACCTCCGTCTGACCATTCGCTTGTGGATGGTAGGGAGTGGTCACCTTGTGCTTTACACCATAATGTTGTAAAACTTTTTTCTAAAGGTGTATTGCAAAAGTGTGATCCTCCATCACTTATCAACACCCTCGGCACACCAAAACGTGAGAATATGTTTTTGTTTAAAAATTTAATCACTGTTTTGGTATCGGCCTTAGGTGAAGCAATTGCTTCCACCCACTTCGAAACATAGTCAACGGCCACTAGGATATACTCATTTGAGAAGGAAGAGGGGAATGGGCCAACGAAATCAATACCCCAACAATCAAAAACTTCTACTTCTAGCATGTTGGTTAGAGGCATTTCATCCCGTTTGCCTATTCCTCCACTCCGTTGGCATGTATCACAACTCTTCGCGTGTTCATATGCATCTTTAAATAAAGACGACCAATAAAAGCCCGCTTGGAGCACTTTAGTGGCTGTTCTCAAACCACTATAGTGACCTCCATACGGAGAGTTATGACAATGCCAAAGGATGTCTTTTGACTCCTCAATTGTTACACACCTCCTCAAAATATTGTCTACACCCATTTTAAACAAATATGGATCATCCCACACATAATATTTTGCATCCGCCAAGAATTTCCTTCTTTGATTACTAGTGAGGTCTTCCGGTGTTAAACCGGTTGCCTTGTAATTAGCAAAATCGGCAAACCAAGGCCTCACTTGAATCACATACAGTTTTTCATCCGGAAATTCTTCTCTTACTTCCTCTTCTTTGTTTGTAATGTCCACATTAACCAAACGAGACAAATGATCCGCCACCAAGTTTTTGGAACCTTTTTTATCCCGGATTTCCAAATCAAACTCTTGCAATAAGAGAATCCAACGAATTAATCTTTGTTTGGAATCCGGCTTGGTTAACAAATATTTGATCACCGAATGGTCGGTGTAGACTACAACTTTAGACCCTATCAAGTAAGCTCTAAACTTTTCCAATGCATACACTATACCTAGTAATTCTTTTTTGGTTGTCGCATAATTGACTTGCGCCTCATTTAAAACTTTACTAGCATATTGGATAACATGAAATTTTTTATCTCTTCTTTGACCCAACACCGCACCAACCGCATAATCGCTTGCATCACACATAAGTTCAAAATCAAGTGTCCAATTTGGTGCAACGATTATGGGTGCAGTGACTAACTTTTCTTTCAAATCAAGGAAAGCTTTTATACACGACTCATCGAAAAGAAAGTGCGTACCTTTGTTGAGCAAATTGCTCAATGGCTTTGCTATCTTTTAAAAATCTTTGATGAATCTCCGGTAAAAACCGGCATGTCCGAGAAAGCTCCTTATTCCTTTTATATTTGTTGGAGGTGGTAATTTCTCAATGACTTCCACCTTTGCTTTGTCAACTTCTAACCCTTCGGAGGAGATCTTGTGACCGAGTACAACACCTTCGGTGACCATAAAGTTGCATTTTTCCCAATTGAGCACTAAGTTGGTCTCCACACATCTTCCCAAAACTACATCAAGATGTTTCAAGCACAAATCAAAAGACGATCCATAAACGGAGAAATCATCCATGAACACCTCAATGCATTCTTCTATTAAATCCGAGAATATCGCTTGCATACACCGTTGAAATGTTGCCGGTGCATTACATAACCCAAAAGGCATTCTTCGGTAAGCAAAGATGCCGAAAGGACATGTAAAAGCCGTCTTCTCATGATCCGCCGGATTGACCCAAATTTGATTGTAACCCGAATAACCATCCAAGAAACAATAGAAGTTTTTGCCGGCCAACCTTTCCAACATTTGGTCCATGAAAGATAGTGGGAAGTGATCTTTCATTGTAGCTTGGTTTAGCCTTTTATAGTCAATACACATCCTCCACCCGATTACCGTTCTAGTTGGAATTAACTCATTTTTATCATTTTTGATAACCGTCATGCCACCTTTTTTTGGAACTACTTGCACCGGACCCACCCATTCACTATCGGAGATAGGATAAATCATTCCGGCTTCCAAGAGTTTGACAACTTCTTTCTGAACTACTTCTTTCATTGATGGATTTAGACGCCTTTGAGGTTGTGCAACGGGTTTGAAATTTTCTTCCATCATGATCTTATGCATACAATAGGCCAGACTAATACCCTTCAAGTCGGATAACACCCACCCTATTGCACCCTCATTCTTTTTCAGCACTTGTATTAATTTGTGTTCCTCTTTTATGGACAAGGTGTTGCTAATGATCACCGGTTTAGTACAATCATCACCAAGGAACACTAGTTTTGGTTCAAGTGTGAAGGTAGCATTTTCAACTCTAGTTTTGGTTCTTCCATTTTCTTTGTCACATCCAAGTCTTCATTTGTTTCTTCATGATAAGAAAGCTCCCCACAAGACTCTAATTCATGCAACATTGCTTCGATCTCTTTTTCTTCATTTTCCGTCAAAACATTGTAGGCTCCGATAAGAGATCTTTCTAAAGGATTAGAAATATGAACTTGGTTTGCGACCTCCACTATTTCCTCTTTGGTTGCATCAATTCAGAAAGAATCATGCTTGTCATTAGGATGCTTCATGGCTTCAAAAAGATTGAAGGTCACCTCTTCATCTTACACTCTCACTTTCATCAGTCCATCATCAATGTCAATCATCATCTGGGCATTTTACATGAATGGTCTTCCAAGAATTAGAGGAACATCACGATCCTCATCCATCTCCACTATCACGAAATCTACCGGAAATAAGAACTTGTCCACCTTCACTAGCATATCTTGAGCAACTCCATATGGTGAAGTGGTAGATTTATCGGCTAGTTGTAAAGTCATCCTTGTAGATTTGATCTCAATATTTCCCAATCTTTTAACAATGGATAGGGGGATTAAATTGATGCTAGATCCCAAGTCAATCAAGCCATTACCAATGTAGGTTCCTCCAATGGTTATCGGTAAAACGACTCGGCCCGGATCGAATTCTTTCCTTGGGAGAGTTTTTTGAATGATGGCACTACAACGTGCATCAAGCAAGATTGTCTCGTCTTCCACATGTCTCCTTTTCTTTGTGAGAACATCCTTCACGAACTTTGCATACCGTGGCATTTGTTCTAATGCGTCGGCAAATGAAATATTTATTTGAAGTTGTTTGAATATGTCCATAAACCGTGCATAATGTCTAGCATTGTCCTTCTTTGATGGTGCATGCGGATAAGGTAGATGTTGAGTTGGAATGACACTCACGCCTTTATCTCCTTTCTTCTTCTTTCTTGGCTCGGCTTCCTTCTTCCTTTCCACCTCACCCTGCTGTTCTATTGTCATTTGCTGATCCTGCTCTTTTTGCGGCGCGAAGGGAGATCGCGGCGCGAACTGAAGAGTTTATGCCACTTTCTCCTTTCCACAAGCCACATCCTTATTTTCCAGTACAACATCCATATCATTATCTATTGTAATTTCCTCACTTTTTCCACTTGTCAACTCTTTACCGCTTCTCGTGACAATTGCTTTACAATGCTCCTTTGGATTGGTTTAAGTGTTAGCGGAAAATGAAGATCCCGCGTTTTGTTCCGACAATTGCTTCGCAAGTTGGCCTACTTGATTTTCCAAATTCTTAATTGCTGCCTTGTTGCTCTTCTGATTTGCCATGGAGGCTTGCATGAATTGTTGAAGAGTGTCCTCTAGCTTTGAATTTCCTCCTTGCGATTGTTGTCCTTGAGAGTTTGGGTGTTGATAAGGACTTTGTTGCTGAAATTTTTGGTTATTGAACCTTGATGGTTGATAACCTTGATTGTTTCTTGGATATGAGTTGTTAGGAGGTTGTCTTTGATAACTTTGATTTTGATTGTTCACATAGCTCACTTCTTCTAGTGGAGGGCAAAAACCGGTTGGATGATCTCCTTGACATAATTCACAATATGCTACTTGATGTCGAACTTGAGAACCTTGAATTTCCTTCATTTGTTATGGAAGCTTGGCCATTTGTTGAGTGAGCAACTCCACTTGTTGAGAAAGTAGCTTGTTTTGAGCAAGAATGGCATCATTGGTATTTAACTCAAGAACTCCCGGTTTACGTTGTGAAGGACTACGGTCATGTTGACTTTGACGATCATTGAGTGCCATCCGGTTAATAATGACTTTTGCTTCTTCCGCATTCTTTGACATAAGAGAGCCACCCGCGGTAGCATCCAAAAGTGTCCTGTGAGTTGATTGGAGTCCATTTAGAAAAATATGGATTTGAGTGAGCTCATCAAAACCATGGCCTTTGCATTTTCTCAACATTGACTTGAATCTTTCCCAAGCCTCATTTAGAGACTCGTCGCTTCCTTGAGTGAATACCGCAATAGCCGTTTTGGCTTCCATGAATCGGGATTGAGGAAAATATCTTTCTAAAAACTTTTCTTCTAACAAATTCCAGTCCGTCATCACTCTTGGTGCTTGATCAAGGTACCACTCTTTTGCCTTTCCCACTAAGGAGTGTGGGAACATCCTCTTGAATAATGCTTCTTCACCCGTTTCGTCAATTCCTGTAGAACCCGCAATCTCATAGAATTTGATGAGATGGGTATACGGATCTTCATGGTCCATTCCGGTGAATGGATTTGCATAAAAAAGTTGGAGGATTCCGGTCTTCATCTCCGTATTCCTTCCACTACGAGCAAATTGCGCATTCCTTCTTGGACTATTAGCGGACATTTTGGTAGGAGTTTCATTCGCCATGTTTCCTTGAAAAGTCTCTACAACCACTTCTTCGATTTGAACAAGTGAAGAAGTAGATGCTTCCTCTCTCCGATTCCTCTCTTCGGCTAGTTTCCTTCTTCTTCGTGTTTTGCTATTGAGCTTTCGAAGTGTTCTTTCAATTTCGGGGTCGAATTGAAATTGCTCCTCGGTAGCTTTTCCTCGCATGCACTAGAATCTACAAAACTAACAAACCAAGTGAAACACAAGAGGGATAGTAAGTACAAAACTTAAAACAATGAATTATTGCAATGCTTGTAATATCGAACACCAATCCCCGGCAACGACGCCAATTTGTTGAAAAATATATTTTCGGCAAATATTTTAATATCGTATCCACAGAGATTGGTTGTTATTACCGCCGTTCTATAATCCAAATTGTTATAAGTTCGAAATATAACCAAATTGTTTTGTTTGAAAAGTTATCTTTTGAGTAAAATGTCACTAAAACAATAAAATAGTTTTAATCAAATGTAAAAGGCTTGGCAAGATTGGAGTTCACTATTCAAATTGCTTATGATTCCTTATGACAACTATATAGATTTAAGATTATTGATGATGTTCAAGTATCCTCTCAATATCATTTATGTCTAAATGATATTGTGATAATCACTATATTAATCTTTAGACGATTTCTCCACCTAACTATCAATATATCAATCTTTAATGGTTGATACAAAAGAAGAGTAGTAAGTAAATCTATTTCTACAACTTATTCACTACTTGAAAATTTATTTTATGTCAAGACTTAAATAATCTCTTTCAACAACTACTCAAATCTAATATTCAACTTAGGGCAAAAATATCATTCAATACATCAATAACCTTTTATCATATATAAGAGTCAAATGAAATACATAAACAAATAGGAATAGCTACTACCTCCAATCTTGACAAAATGGGGTTTAACTCCTCATCATCATTTTGGACAGCAAAATGCAATGGTAGAATAAACTCTGTTTTTCTCTTACAAAATATGAAACTATGAATGAATGACTATTTTCCATTATGTTTTCTTAAAGAGTTGACCTTTCCTAAAATGTTCATTTTCATCCAAAACTGAAAAGCACCCTAAAACAGATACAAAACTGTCACAACACAGCTGGCTTAAAAACAGAACACTTGGCCCAAACAAACAACTTGCTGGTTTCGCAAGGTTTGCGGCGCCATCCCTGGTCGCAGCGCGAATTGAAGCTACTTCAGCTTCCTTGCCTTGCAAGCTTCATGCAATGATTCTCCCAAGTGTTAATCTTCCAAATTATGCCTCCAAATTGCATTCAACACTTCTTCCAAATTATGCTTATGCACTCCGAAGCTCTCTTGTCCAAAAATTCTACAAAACTAACAAATACGTGAAATAACTACTCAAAACAACATCAATTAAACCTGATTGCATTTATACAAAATTGTGAGAATAAAAATGTGTAATTACATCAAAAATTGGTAAAAGGGACCAATAAAATTATATAAAAAGTAGTACTAATTAGTCCCTAACAGTTCTCTGGTTGGTGATACTTTGTGAGATAGACTCTCCACCCGAGTCTGAGAAAAACCAAAAGATTAAGTTGGTGGTTGCGTAGTGGGCGCCCACAAGGAGTCTTCCTTGTTGGGAAGATACGAAGACCCCGCCTTGAGGAGATTCTCTTGAGGTATTATTGCCCGATGAGTTTTCGTCACGACGATAGTATTTTCAAGTTGGATCAATGACTCTAGGGACCTTTTAACCCATTATTTCTGGTGGTTATGTAGTATTTACCTGAAAAGTCCCGGACTTATTAGGTTAATACGAAAGCCCCAATCAGATGAGATCCCTTGGACGTATTACTATCTTACAGTAATATTTCCAACCTCGATCTATGACTCTGAGAACCTTGTTAGAACCTTGGAATCGAGAGTTGTATAGTAGAATCCCCATGGAGTTTTCCTTGTTGGGACAATACGAAGACCTCACCTAGACGAGATCATCTTAAGGATATTATTGTCCGACGAGTTTTCGTCACGGCAGTGACGTCCTCAAGAAATATCCATGACTCTAGGAACCTACCGACTGTAGAGACTACCCATGGGGTTCCATTAATCAGAGATACCTGTCATTTACCCGTTATTCGAATCCATCTGAGAACACCTTGAATCTGTGATCCTAAACATGTCACTACATTCATACACATATCATTACATTTGTATTCATCATCATACATTTCATATAATTTTTCACCAAAATATATACAAAAAAACTCATCCATCCTTCGTCCATAACCTACAGTTGATTTCCCGACACTTATATCAGACTTAAAGTAGCTCTTGAAAAACCATGGATCCATTAGAGCAAAATCACATTGCATTAAGAGGAGATGTTGACTCGATGAAAAACCAGGTAGACCAACTTGTGGAGGCTATGATAGCTTTTGAAAAGAGGAAGGACGACATTCAACAGATTGCATTCGTAGAAACTGTTATTCCAGCTCCAGTAAATGGTCCTACCCAACCTCAGCCTATGTGAACCCCAGTTGATAACTCTGCTGTACATGAACTTCATATTGTTTGAGATGAGGGTTCCCCATATCATGATGCTGCTGAGTATCATAGCTTTGCATTCTCTGTGTCAGATTCCCATGGGACAAGTCTTGTGGTTAATACTGAACAACCACAAGATGGCGAGATTGCTAAAAGATGTCGCGTGCTAGAGAAAAGACTCAAGGCCATAGAAGGAAAAGATATTGTTGGACTGAATGCCTTAGACATGTGTTTGGTATCTGGCCTGGTTATACCCCTAAAATTCGAAGTACCAGAATTTGAGAAGTACAAAGGGGATAGCAGTCCAAAGCACCATTTGGTGATGTTTTATCGAAAAATGACCTCTCGTGCCCATGATGATAAATTAATTATTCACTGTTTTCAGGATAGTTTGACTGGGGCATCATTGAGTTGGTACATGAAGTTAGAAAGGAGTCGTATTCAATCATGGCTGGACCTAACTAACGGCTTCTTGAAGCATTACAAATATAATTTGGACATAGCTCCTGATCGCATGCAGCTGAGAGCCTTATCTAAAGAGTGCAATGAATCCTTCAGAGGATATGCCCAAAGATGGAGAGAGTTAGCGACTTGCATTAAGCCACCACTCTTAGACAAATAATTGATGGAATTATTCAGGGACACCCTGCAAAGTCCATACTTCGAAAGGATGATTAGCAGTGCAACATCAGACTTCGCTAACTTAGTGACAATTGGAGAATGCATCGAGAGTGCCCTAAAAATTGGAAGAATCCAAGGTGCCTCGAGCAACCAAGCTAGCGAGATAGAATCCCTCAGCGATTCCCAAAAGGAAGAAGATGATGAAACAAATGCAGTCATGACAGATGTTGGGTATTCTCACGATGCACCAGCCATACCTTATGGTTCTTCACCTTCTCAGCAATCACCATTTCCAACACCATGTTATCCTTATAGGCAACCGGCAAGGCCTAGAGCACCATTAAGGCAACCATGGACTGTTCCTCATACAAATCAAAGTTCTCGTGGTCAAGGATATCAGAATCAGCATCTGAACAAGCATAGGCCTCGAAACAATCTGGAAAGAAGGAATGCTCCTCTCGATCCAATTCCTATGTCATACAGTCAACTTCTGCCATATTTGATTCAAAGCTCGCTGGTGGCCCAAGTCTCTCAGGCCATTGTCAGAACCATACCCACATGGATATGATCCTGATGTGCAATGTGGATATCATGCCGGAACAATAGGGCATTCAACTGAAGACTGCAATGCTTTCAAGGCTAAAGTGCAACAATTGATCGACAAAAGGTACATATCCTTTTCAGAAGGAAGTCTGTTGGTGCATGTTAATCTCTCGTCAGAATGAGTTCAAAGATTTCATAGAGTATCTCCTAATGCCAGTAGTTCAGACAGGAAGACATCCTCAACACTGGCAATCGTTGGACTGATTTGTTTCTATTTTTGCATTTGTAGTTTCTTTGTTGTTAAAAGCTGCTTGTGTTTAAACATTGTTGTTTTTAATGGTAATATTGATGAAATAATGATGCATGTCTTGAATTAATTATCTCGCATTCGCTCATTTTTCTTCTCTTATATCAAAAACAAAAATACATCAGTGTTTCTCCCATTTACTTTTCTTTATCATAACTTTTGTTTTAGCAAAGATTTGAGGGAGGATGACGAAAACAAGTTACCCATAATTGCTAACTATATGCTTTCGGATAAAATTCTGCTGATGATGTATAGGCATTGTTTCGAATTCCCAAACACTGGAGAGATAAGGAGTTAATCCCTAGTCAACCACTTCGAGCCTGAAGTAGGAGTTTCTTTCAGATCTAAAAAAACCTTACATTAAACCTGGGGCAGGGTAGTGTTCAGTTAATCTGACAATGCATTCAAATCACAAGATGAAATATCCAGTATGTGGATCAACTACATGACATTCTTCACACACATCCTAAAGTGTCGAAGGAACCTTGAAAAATCAAAATGTTATGACGGTTGTTCTTCAATGACCAATGACTTGGCAGACACATTCTAAAAAAGGGAATCAATAAAAAGCCCGCTAAGTCGATACCCCAAAAGGAGACTTAGGCAAAAACCGGGGCAATCCCGATGGACTAAAGCTTCAAAAAGTGGTCCATGCAAAAGTTAGGGATCAAAACAAAAATCAAAGGAGGTCACGAAAACCCTCAACAAAATAAAACAAGATTTAGTGACCACCATATCAAGAATCAAAGGGTCACCAATATCCGTGAGGAGCAAAATAAAGTGTCTGTCATTTCAAGAGATCTTACACCTGCAAACTCTCTTAAAAGTTGAATGTGTATGGTGAATTAACTGAGCATAGGACTGGAGTTTATCAAGAAGAAGGATGGGTACAGAGACAATTTTGAGCCTCATATCCTTTGTTTCGATAACCGTGAACCAGGCCACGTTAAAACCCTCAAAAGACCTAATTGAGGTAGGGTTATTTCCGAAAGCATATTACAGCAAAGTTGCGTAAACTGACTCCTAAAGATTTGCAAAGAGTTAGACCACTGACCAAGAAGCTCAGAACAAAACCTGCTTATGCATATGATGCATGCAATGTTTGTGCATATGATTTGTTTTTATCAGAGGAACTTTATAGAGATCTATTTGAAAATATTTGAAAATATTACTCTTTTAAGACATATATGGAATGCACGTAGCAATAATATTTGGAAATTTTTTTACACCAATGAAGTAGTACAGTTTTGGTAACCAAATACAATACAAGAAGAAAAGGAGAATAAACATCCTATGGAGCCCTAGAAATAATCGTCCAAAGCTCTAGAGACTGGAAGATAAGCTGCACGAAGCCTCTTCACCTCTCTCTCAGAAGCTGCTTCCATGTCGGCCTTCTCCTTGGCGAGCCGATCATACTTCCTCTTCCAAAACCTGGATGACTGAGGAAGAAGAGAAGTAACCAAATCATCAGGCCCATCAATAACCTGATGCTCCAGAAACTCTATCACTACATCCTTATCTCTAAGCTGCTGAAGAAGTTCCTCTCGCTCACGAACCCAAGCACGTGATCGGTCCTCATCTTTCAACTTCTCTACTCCTTGGTTAGGGAGGGTTGAAGGCCCAACCATAACCATATGGGTAGGTCTTGGATAATCATAGGGCATGTAGTACTCGAGGGCTCTCTTCCTTACCCAAGAGGTGTAAGGCTCTAAAGCAATGCAATTCTTCGGACCAAGCTCCTTCCTTCCCTTCCTATGAACTTTGCGCCAGGCGCGGACCATCCTATCCTTCAAATTCTGGGGATCTTTACCCTCTTGAAAGAACACACCTTCCAACATAATGTTGTTAGGTTTATCCTTTAAGGGGAACCCAAGCTTACGACGTGCTAAAATAGGGTTGTAATTAATTCCACCACATGTACCAAGAAGAGGCACATTGGAGAATTCTCCACAAGAGTCAATAATCTGGACGCCATCATACACACGGTTATACCAAAAGATATCATCATTAGTGAGAGACAAGAGCTTCCCATGGCGAGCCTTGAACTCCAAAGGCTCTAATACATAAGATGTCAAACTCCTTAACTCTTTTAAGTCGGGTTGTCTGAAACTGTACTTCTTCGTATTCCTTCTTTGCTTATCCATGTCTGAAATTTGCAAATAGACCTCTTAAGTTCCTTGAAAATTTTCAGTGTTGATGACATGGATGCAAATGAATGCATGGATGCAACAATCACACTCAAGGATCAAGCAAGTCATACCACACAAAGGTCACGGGATGGTTCGAGTCATTATCAATATCAATCATCCGTTTTGGTGGATTATGGTTAACACCTTATCAACACCCAAGTTCCATTGATATTGAGGATATATGAGAACAGATCAACCGCGAATCACGGGTTTGTTGTAAGTCACGAGCATGGAGTCTCGGTTAAGAACCACCCAAAGGGGGTGTACTATGGTTAAACTTGATAATCATGTTCTAAAAAGGTCCCCATAGTCATCATCTCATCTTTCGGATATTATCGGATAAACGACTACTCGTATTCCAAAAATATTCTCAAGAGAGACTCTTATGAGTGTAGTATCGCGTAACAATCGTATCAAATCTTACACTTGAACGACCTTCGCACTACGTCCTAAAATAGGCCAAGATGGGCTAGGTAATCTAAGGTCCTTGGTTTATAAGGTTTATATTGGAAAGAGTAATTCCTAACCACGATTACTCGTGTGACATTATTGATCCCAACAAGACCTCCACCAAGTGAATGGGCTTGCAAGCCAACTTGCTAAGGAATAACTCCACACAAGTCAACAAGACTATGCCATTCTCCTATCATATGTGCACTCGAGTTCGGGTATAGAAATCATCTCACAAGAGACCACCAATCACACAAGCAATTGATATATCAAGCAATTCATACATTACAAACAATACAGTCATCCCAAATTTGCACAAAAATATGTCACCAATAAACATACAACACATACAAGCAAAAAGTAGGCTAAACCCACTAGGGAATTTTCCTTCCCCAACAGAGTCGCCACTTTTCTGTAGCGGGCTATTCGTTACCTTATGGTTTATTGACTAAACTGAAAGTAAGCATACAATTCGAGTCGCCACCATACTTTTATTTGTCCAAAGGAAAGGCTAAAAAAGCGAACAAAAGCCAAGTAAGAAGTTTTATCAAATCAAAAACTAATAAAAATGTCAGAGATCTAGGTAAGGGGGGTTGGTTATGAGATAGGAAGGTTTTAAGCACCCAAAACATCCTTAGTACTCTAAGGGAACCTCTTTTTGCAAATATGTGTTGTAGGTTGGTATTTATGAAAATATGTGCAAAGATTGGGGGGATGAGAAAAGAATATTATATTTACAATTTTGTTGTTTGAATGGATGAACCCATTACCTACGTACCATCACAAAGGTAGGATCAAAACCTCGTAGTTCGGGGTAAAAATCTCAAAAGATTGATGAATTGATTTGCCAAAAGCCTTAAGGTTTTTTGTTATCAAAGGGAGAAAACTCAACCTAAACCAACAATCCACCATGTGAGGAGAGCTTCAACATACTAGTGAGGGGTTAACCCTATAATAAGTATGGAAGACTTATAGTCCAATCACTAAGGATAAGGTGAGGTTTACATCAACCACTATGATAACTCAAACCTATGGCTAATGTTTATGAAAAAGTTTTAACAAACGTGGCCATTGGAACCAAAAAAAAATCAACTTGAAGTGAGTTATATTTACAAGTTAGATTTATTTACAAAATGAAGTCAAAGTTGGATTAGGATTCATTCACAATGAGTATTAATGAAAAGATTTTGAAAATGTCAAAGGCATAAGGCCTAGGTTTCTAGTTTGAAACAAAGTCAAAGTTTGCACAAAAAGAGTTTGGCTTGGGTTAGAGTGGAGAGAATGGGCTAGTCCTAAAGCATACAAAGATGAGGGAAGAGATAAAACCCTTGGAGTTCATTTTCTTGAAATCATATAGATGATACAAGATGCTCCTTTCCTTTGGATTTAGCAAACAACTCAAGAAATCAATCAAATATTTAGATTCAAGCTCCTAGGATCTCCATTTGGATTGTCTCTCTTAACTTGGCTACTCATGACAATGGTCCTCCTTACTATCTCAAGATGGAACCCCTATCACAAAATAGCAAACATCAAAAAGTTCACAACACAATAAGAGGAATGGACATAGAATGAGTTTTGGAAAGAAAGTCCTTGGAAGTCAACTTTTAAATTAAGCATTCTAAAGGCATGAGGCCTAGTTGCTCTTCAACAAGTTTAGCATTCTAAAGGCATGAGGCCTAGTTGCTCTTGAACTCCTTTAAGCATAGGTAAGGTCCTAATTCTAAGTCCTTTCTCCTTTTTGCATTGGGTTCACACAAACAAAGACAAAACAACCACAAGACAGCAATATATTTATATACAATAATGAGCTCAAATGAGCAAAAGGAAAATGGCATAAACATAAAATATGCGCTCAAGTGATCAAAATGAAAAGCAATATGAATAAATGAGCAAGAAAGTAAATTGCAAGAAAGTAAATTGCAAGAAATTAAATGCTCAAATTTAAAGTTAGTAATTAGTATGGTTAATGTTAGTGTGTCATAAGACAATTTAGCGTTATGTTAAGCAATCGTAAGTGGACTAATGTAGTAGTCACACCTATCTGAGGCCGGTCAATAAAACTATAGGCAAATAAACACAAGTTACATATCATGACTAGTAAGCCAAGCTCCAAAAACTTGCCATGCCAAAAGAAAAGAGGAAAGCATTGTATGGACTTTAGGTTTTTTGCTTGACCAAGAAGCAACCTATTGGATACAAAGCAACTCACTTGATCATGGATCGGGTTGAGTTTGATTTGGATCAAAGAAAATTAAGCCTCTCATATGTCAAGACCAACCATAAGACATTAACTCATTGGCCAAAATAAAAAGAAATAAGATGAAGATGAAATGGACATAAAGAGAAATAAAATGTCAAACATAATTGGTCAAAAGTGAATCAAATCATCATCAACCAATGTTAAACAGAAGAGAAATGAAGATTAAAAGTCAACAAGTCAAACATATTTTTTTGGTATTTTTGGAATTAAAATAAATGCAAAATTAAAATGGATAAAATATGGTCAAACCTCAAATTCAATTCAAATCAACTTAAACAAGTTCAATTAAATTCTTATAAGTCTAACATGGTCAAACAAGGTTTGACAAATTTTTTCAACAATTTTTGAAATCAGAAACTATTTTAAAACAATTAAAAACAATAAAAACAACACAATATGAATTAAAATCTCAAATAAATCTCAAATCAATTAAGAAATTGATGAGACTACTTTTCATTGACTTATCATGATCCATATGTGTTAAGAAAATATTTTTGGATTTTTCAGATATCAAAAAGTATTTAAAATGAATTAAAAACTATTAAAAACCAAATAATTCACAAAAAATATTAAATGAAGTCACAAAAATAATTAAAAATCAAAATATGAAACTAGATTTTTCAAGAATTTTTTTGCCATTGGTCTCATATTTTTGTGACTTCAAATAAAATATTTATGAATTTTTGAAAATAAAAGAAATTAATGAAATTAAAACAGAAAATAGAAAAATAGCAAAAATCAGCGCCCATTAGATCCGTCTCACTAATTGACGTGGCATGATCACACGGTCCAGAGGCGCGGTCATATCATGTTCTCCAGTCAAGCGCATCACACAATGTATTAAAAAAGGTCAACAAAAGCAAAGGCCACGATTATAACATTTTGCCAAGATCCAAAGGACCAGAAGCATCCACGTGGGGATGGTGGTGGAAACCACCATCTTCTCCGGCCAGAGAACCAACTTCGGCCACCACGCGCAGGTTTTTGAAACTTAATGAAAATAAACAAGTAGGTTACCAAAATGAAGCTGGGGGTGATGTACATCACCCCTGTAACCTTGGATCTTCCTCAATGTTTCTATTTAATGAGAAATCAGAGCTTAAAGATCAAGGTACACAAACTGAAATGGCACGATTCATGAAATTAAGACCACTACTGGTCTGCCTCTTGCTCGAGGACTTCAGAAAACAGTTAAAACTCAAGTAATTCGCATTGTATTTCAAGATCCAGATCAAACAAGTTTGATAATATACCTCTGAAATGCAGCTTTGAACAGCACAATCTCTCCAAGCTTTTGATCCAAATTTGATATGGAGATGGAATGGTGATGCAAGACTAAGGAATTAAGACTTGAAGATCAACTAAGGATGTTGAAATTCAAGCTTGAAATTGAGAAATAAAAACTGAAATTCCTTTAAGTGAGGGTGAGGTTTCAATCCAGCAGAGTTTAAGATCTCCTTCAGGTTGAAATTTGAATGAGGAAGAGCTTCTATTTATAGCTGAGCTGTGCTGCAAGGTAGTGAAATGCTCGTGTGCATGAAGATTGGACCTTCCATCCGTGGGCCTGTACAGGCGCTTGCAAAGCCCAAGGATGAATAGAAATGCATGCTGAAGTCATATTGAGGTGAATTGGACGTGCACAAGGCCTGTTATTTGCTTGCATTTCAAGTTATGATGTGAATTGCCAAAATGCACATAAACATTCATCTCTTCGAAAGTCCCACATGGAATATCCAAAAATGGCCATGTGAGTAATGGTTGGAAAGCTCTTGACATAAGGAATAAAGGTTATGTTGGGAAAAAATCCATTTGGAGTTTGGAAATTTATGAAAACTGGCTTTGAAGCTTGGGGTACAAAACATGTCTAAGTCCCCTTTGAAATTTTTTGCCAAAAGTGAGCAACTTCAATCCCTTATGTTTCAATGATTCAAGCCTCAAATGGAAAACCCTACAACATAAAAGTTGTATATCGTTTTAAGGTTATAAATTTAGACTTAAATTTTGAATCATTTGGATTTTTAATGAGAAAGTTATGGGCACTTGAAGTTGGACATTTTTCAAATTCAATGGTCTTGGTCCAAAGTGACCTATAATGTTTTGTATTATCATATGTGTTTCTTTTAGGATTATGAAATTTTGTCCAACATAACATTTTAAGTAGATATCTTAAGCTTTCCAATTCAATTGGTCTCACCTCAAAATCATAAAAAATAAGGAAGTTAAGTCCTCGCGAAGTTGACCCAAAATTAGGGTTTCAATCAAAATGACCTATAATGTTTTGAAATGAATGATGACCTTCCAAGTTTCAAATGGATTTTTTATGAACATGAAAGTTGTTAATATGGTTCTTAAGAACATTGTGTCTCTTGGGTTCATCTTCATTTTACAAACACATCAAACTTTAGGTCTCAGTGATCTTCAGTTTAGTCAGATGACTTGACTGGTCAACTTCTCAAGGCCAAACTTCAAATCTTGATGAATGAGTGATTGAGGATACTCACATAGGATCATATATGCATAAAATAATTAATGAAAGAACTTCCATTGATTTAATTTGATCATAGGTTGAGGTTGCTTCATGAGCAAGGTACAGTCAATGCACAGTTGAATTAGGGTTTCCTTGAGAAATAATCCTCAAGCCCTTTGGGTTATCTTGATCAAATTGGCAAATTGAGATACTTGAGAGACATATATGACGATTAGGAACTTTGTGGACCATTGTCATGCTTACTCTCATCTTCATTGAGCCACTTCATTGAGCTTAGGAGCCTCCTAGGAGCATGGGCACACATGATCACTTGAGCTTCAAAACAAAAAGAGTTAGTGACATATTTTTGTGCTTTTGGTTAGTAAACAAAATAAGAAAAGCAATAATATACAATTCAAGCATGCTTGGTGGTCTCAAACCACTCACACAAGTCCCAACCATAGGGTAAAGGAGCCACACATGCTATGATCCTTGAGGCAATGCATTGAGCAAATGATATGATGCCATGAGGGATCTTAGGGTCAAAATTAGGGTCTTACACAGGACTCTTAGAGTTTTGAATCTCAAAACAGTGGGAGATTCAAACTCGATTTTCAATGAAAATCCTTAAGGTTATCCTTTGAATATGGAGGTTTAGGGTTGTAGCTTCAAAGCTGGCGTGCAAGGGTCCTTAATTCTGAGCATAGACACTTCTATTTATAGCCAAAGCCTTTGATATTTGCACACTTCTTTCAAACTTTCAAAAATAGAAAAATGCCTTGCATGGATGAATGGGCATGTGATAGGCCCATGTAATGATACATTCATGTCCAAAATCATGTGCAAGCAATGCTGAAGTCATGTTAACAAGCCATGCATTCGTGTGTGGGAAGTGGAAGTTCAACTATGCCAAATGGTCATCCAACTTTAAGCCATTCGTAAGTCACTCATACTTTGTCCAAATGGGATGAATTTGAACTTTTTGGAAAGATTAGATCAAGAGAAACAACTTTCATATTGAACATTTTTCCATTTGAAGCTTAGATCATGATGAATTTTGAGGTGGAAGTTTGGAAAATCAAATATATCAAAAAAATTCCTAAGTACCACGCCATATGGTCACTTCTTCCACCTTGAGTAACTTTTCCTATGGGTTACAAATGAGAAACATTCCTTTATAAAAGTTGTAGATCTCTCAAGTTACTTCAATTTGGTCATATATTTGACCTCATTTGGATTTAGAATGAAGGAGTTATACATTTTAGAAGTTGAGGAAAATCACTTGTTCAATGGTATTGGCCCAAAATGACCTATAATGTTTCCTCATATCATATGCATTTAAAAGTTGAATTTTCTCTTCATCTAAACATCAAAGTTTAAGTAGACATCTTGAATTTGATTATGCAACTTGAATAGCTTTCATATCATAAAAATTGAGCAAGTTATGGTCTTGGGATGTTGATCTCCAAATTAAGGTTTAGACAAAATGACCTATAATCTTTCACCATAAAAAATGACTTTCCAAGCAAAAATAGCTCTTGACTTTAACATGAAAGTTGTTTGGAATGTAATTTAGAGTAACCTTTATCTTATAATCATTTTCATATGACAAAAAGTGTAGGAGATAGGGTCTAGGGAACCCCAGTTTTGATTAGTTGAATTCCTTTGGTCAACCACCATGAACCAACTGGCTAGCTTGACATTCTATTGTCTTTTGGGACTCATGGAGGATCATATATGCATAAGATGATGAAATATGAAGCATCCCTTGAAATATTTGGTAAATTGGTGAAGAAGCTTGTTGAAGAAGTTACACAAGATACCTAGATGAATTAGGGTTTCCAAAGCAAACCAACTCCAAACTCTTGATGATTTCTTGATCAAAAGAACATGTGAAGATAATGGGGATTCATATATGATACTTAGAGTCATAGTAAACCACTTATTGATTGAGCTCCTTGCAATTATGGTCTTAAGCCCTAGATGTGAGCTTGATAGAGCATGGGTGAGCATGTGCATTACCTACAAAAGAGTTAAACTATACAAATGGCATATTTTTGGTATTTAGGTTAGTGAAATAAAAATAAATGAAGTATGATACAATCAAATGTGCTTGGTGATCTCTCCCAATGCAAACCCAGTAAATGAGGGGTAAGGAGGATGCCAAGGTGTGATCCAATGCTAATGCATATGATGAGAATAGCACGAGGGATCTTAGGATCAAAATTGGGGTCTTACAATTACTACCTTCGTTCATTTATGTAAGAGACAACTAACTTTTTAGATTAATTGAATAAATACATTCAATGGACCTAAAAAATGAGTTGTATCTTATATAATGGAACAGAGGTAGTACTAATTTTCAGCGACTATTCTGCAAGGAATCTTTGTGAACATATCTTTGAAAATGTTATAGAGGACATCTACCATGGATCCATTGATATTGCTTCATTACGAAAACTGAAACTCCTGAATCTATATTAATTTACAAACTTCTGGTATTCATTTATTGCAGGTGGCAAAATCTGTTTAAATACTAATCAACTATGTCTACTTAGTTTTCCCAGACAGTTAATTGAACTTTATATTGTATGTTAATTATATCTTTGTGTCAATATATCTCTCATTCACAACCTTGGTATATTTATTAGTTTATTGATATTCAGGTTTGTTATATTGTTGGCCTTGGCGATTGACATTTCATAACTGTTATTGGTTTGAATTATTTATTTTGTGTATGAGTTTCACAATAAGAACTGTCAACCTTTGTTTTTGAAGGATAATTCTGCTGTTTATTAAAATTTTCACATTTTTTTGTGAAGTTCTTCTTTGTTGCTATATCTCCACGGTTCATCCCTCATATTGACATATATGGTTTTTAATGAAAATTTTAATTGATCTAACTACTGCAGAGGTTGTTCACATTGATCTTAGTGTTCTTTTGAATAGTTGAGTTGTTTTCTTAATGTCGCAAAAAACTTCCAATGCTTATAATGGAAACAAGTAGGCAGTGGTTGTTGCTTAGAAAGAGGTTAGTGAATCATAGGAATTTTTTGGTTATGACCCATGCCATTTTTGTAGCATGTACATATTTTTTGGTGATATTTTGTATTTTTAAATCATTTATTTATTATACACTCAGAACGTGTGCAATAAACATGATAAGATGAGAAAAGTGATAGTGATGAGGAGAGTGAGGATGAATCATCCAAAACATCTCAGAAAAAGATTAGCATATTGTTTGATCTTTTGGTTTTAATTTCTAGATTGTTTTTGTTTTTTGTAATGATTATTTATCTGTACTGAAACAGACTAAGGATGTGAAGATGATTGTTTCTGAATTCTTTTTCTTTTTTTATACAGGTAAAGAATAAATTGTTGATAAAAAATAATTTTATAAACCAAATTTTTTTTATGGTTGATCAAAATATTTTTATATATGGAAAAAATTGTATTTATGATTTAAATATTAAAAAAATTATATTTGTGATTCAAAAAAAATATGTGACACTTATAAATTAATTAAGTATATTCTATAATTTATTTTTTGTTTGAATATATCTACAAACATGCTTATAAAATAATGTGTGTACAATTATGTCGTACAAAATAATATAATACGGGGAAAATGAAACAATTTATCTAAATATGTAGTGAGTCAATAAAATCTACAATATAAGAAAATTAGATGTTGTGGAAAACTCTAATTTTTCCTTTTTCCCTTAATCTGCCACATCACTAAAATGAGGGCAATTTTGGTTCAAAAATTATTTTTTATAACTAATGATATCACATTGTTCATTTTTAACTATATGTTTATTGTATTATGTCTTTAGTTGCTAGTTTTGGATCAATTGATGATGTCACATGGTTCAATTGCAATTCTTTTTTCTCTTTTTCCAATGTCAGCTCCAATTCAAAAGTTTTGTCGTCTTTCCCCCAAACAATGCATTTTCATATTCTATCTCTTCCTCTTATTCTTTCTTCTCTCTTCTACTATATTTCTCTTCTTCTTCTCTCTTCTACTATATTTCTCTTCTTCTTCTTCTTCTTCTTCAACAAAGATTACAAACTTCTTGGAGGATTTGCAAGGATCTATGAATCGAAGTATTTCAATATAGATACTGGATTATGAAAATTATTGGATTTACATGGATTTACAAAGATCTTCCCTTTAGGTTTGTGTTTAACTCATGGTCGCATGGTAAAAGCCAACTTTTTTACTACTTTAATATTTTATTGAATCTTTCATTTTGAGTTTTACTTTTTGATATTTAGGGTTCAATTTATGTTTTTTGATTTTATGGGTTGGGATAAAGAATCTTTTAAGGTGTTAAAGAATTGAACTTGTTGTTGGATGACGTCAAACTTTCCATTCAGATGTGGTTGTGGACTTGGTGTGTTATCGTCGATTTGGCCACAATGAGATTGACGAACCATCTTTCACACAACCTAAAATATATAAGGTTAGCCCTTTTGTTTATTATGTTTTTCTTCATTTTGTATGCACATTGTTTTTGGACAAGTCAGTCAGATTTGTGACTTTGTTATCCTAATATAAATAATATTGATGTTTATTTTACATGATGACTTAACAAGTTATATTAAAAAAAATGGTGTTTGTCCCCATCAAAAGTTCTATGGTTCTCTCTTGATATTGTTAGGTAAGTACTACCTTCGGTCCTTTGTGTAAGAGACAATTCAGTTTTTGGTTCATTAAATAATCAATGTATCTAGTCAATAAATCGACCAAATACATTGGTTATTCATGAACTAAAAAATGAGTTGTCTCTTATATAAAAGAACAAATGTAATAATATTTTTCAATGATTATGGTGCAAGGAATCCCTGTGAGCATATCTTTGGAAATGTTGTAAAGGACATCTACTATGGATCCACTGCTATTGTTTCATTAGGGCAACTGAAACTACTGAATCTAAAATATCTGCCAGTTTATTCTGTTGGTGTCTCATTAGAATATATTAATTTACAAACTTCTGGTATTCATTTATTGCAGGTGGCAGAATCTGCTTTAAATACTAATCAACTATGTCTACTTAGTTTTTCCAAACAGTTAATTAAGCTTTATATTGTCTGTTAATTATATCTTTGTGTCAATATATCTCTCGTTCATAACCTTGGTATATTTATTAATTTATTGATATTCAAGTTTGTTATATTGTTGGCCTTGGTCATTGACAATTCATAACTATTATTGGTTTAAATTATTTCTTTTGTGCATGAGTTTCACAATAAGAACTGCCGACCTTTGTTTTTGAAGGACAATTCTACTGCCTATTAAAATTTTCACAATTTTTTGTGAAGGTCTTCTTTGTTGCTATATCTCCACGGTTCTTCCCTCATATTGACATGTATGGTATTTAATGAAAGTTTTAATTGATCTAACTACCGCAGAGGTTGTTCACATTGATCTTGGTGTATCTTTTGAAAAGTAGTTTAATAATTGAGTTATTTTCTTAATGCCGCAGAAAACTTCCAATATTTTTATTGGAAACAAAAAGTCAGTGGTTGTTGCTAAGAAAGAGGTTAGTAAATCTTAGGAATTTTTTGGTTATGACCTATGCCAATTTTGTAGCATGTGCATATTTTTTTGGTAATATTTTATATTTTTAAATCATGTTATTTATTATACACTCAAAACACGTGTAATAAATAGGATAAGATAAATGTTGCTAAGGATAGCAGTGATATTTCGAGGAAAGTGATACTGATGAGAACCACGAGGATGAACCATCCAAAACACCTCAGAAACAGGGTAGCATATTGTTTGATCTTTTGGTTTTAATTTCTGGATTATTTTTATTTTTTGTAATGTTTGATATTTTGATTTTAATTTCTGGATTATTTTTATTTTTTGTAATGATTATTTACCTGTGTTGAAACTGACTAGAGATATGGAGATGATTGTTTATGGATTATTTTTTTTATACAGGTAAAAAGTATGGTTGATTAAAATATTTTTATATATGAAAAAAAATAGTATTTATGATTCAAATATAAAAAACAAATGTATTCATGATTCAAATAATATATATATATATATATATATATATATATATATATATATATATATATATATATATATATATATATATATATATATATATATATATATATATATATATATATATATATATATATATATATATATATATATATATATATATATATATATATATATATATATATATATATATATATATATATATATATATATATATATATATATATATATATATATATATATATATATATATATATATATATATATATATATATATATATATATATATATATATATATGACACTTATAAATTAATTAAGTATATTCTAAAATTGTTTTTTATTTGAATATATCTACAAACGCGCTTATAAAATAATGTGTGTACTATTATACCGTAGAAAATAATATAATACAGAGAAAATTAAACAGGTTATTTAAATTCGTAGTGAGTCAATAAAATATATACACTACAACAAAAATGACTTTAGGCAACAACGAGAAACTGTAGTCTAAAGTAAGAAAATCATAGCCTTTATTAGGGGACGATTTTTCAAACATGGAATTAACAGCCGCTGCCTATTCTTTTATAGCACGGTTTATATATTTCTACTAACGAGTTTTAAACACCATCGCCTTAAATATTAACAGGACACAGTTTAAATAGTAGGTTTAGGCTGCGGTTTTCTAATAACAACATAAAATAACCGTCCCTAAAACATAAGAAATGGCTACGGTTTTTAATAAGCAACATATAAAAACCGTAGCCTTAGCCATAATTTATTTTAAATAAAGTTTAAAGTATTGCGCCTAAAACATAGGAAATGTAAAAGCATGGATGCCCTTCCTCAAGATGAGTCTCTTAATTGTTTCCCGGTTTTTTATTTTTCCTCAAGATTATGTCTTATATTGCCATTTAAATCTTTACTCACCATATAATTTATGAACTCTAAAAAAGTTCAGCTAGTCACATAAGTAAATGAAAGTTCTAGATACCTGATCAGCAAAAACATTAGATGGCCTTTGACCATCGATCACAACTATAGCATAGAAAAATAGTTTTTAAGATCTTGTGTGGATAATGTTCCAATGCATAAGAGATGCAAGTACCACCAACAAGAACAACCTACATAATTTCAATTTTTATGATTTAAATTCAGAATAGAATCCAGGGCAATAAACAAGTGTCACAATCAACTCTCTATGACACTTTAACTCAACGACGTTAACCTTTGAGTCTAGATTAACTGTTTAACTGGTATAAAAAGTAATAGATAAATAAATAGAGAACTAAATGAAAACTCTATGAAAACAAAAATATATAAATGAGATATAATTAACATTATTTTTGGACTCTAGTTGCTGGCTGCAAGACAAATTATTATCAAATCTAGAAGCAAAAGGACCAAAACAATGTATTACTATAAATTCTAGTTTTGATTGTATGGACTATACTTTTTCCATACATTTTTAACCATATTTGGTTGTTGGGACTCCAAGAAAAACAGGTCAATTGAAGTCTTTGCTTTATAACAGTGTCATAATTTACTAGGTGAAGCTAGCGAAAATATACCCGAATGCATAGCACGCTAGAACAGATAACAGAGTCGCCATCGAACTTTATTTATTCTCGAAGGAAAGGGAAAATATCGATAAAACCTAGGGGAAAGAGATATGTTGGGTAAGGAAGTCGGTTATACAAGGGAAAGGTATTAGCACCCCTAACATCCATGGTACTCCATGGGAACCATTTTGATTATTCTCACCCGAATAGGTGTTAGATCTAAAAATTACTCGCAAAAGAATGAGAAAGGAAAGGAAATAGATAGAGTGCTTGGTGAGGATTGGGGCCCTCATGCCTACACATCCTCATAGTGCAATGAGGAATTCAGAGTAATCGTAGTTCGAATAACTAGTGGTGGGAGGTGAAAAGAATTTGTGATCAAGGTATGGTCTGAGCCAAATGATAATGTTGTTTGAACTCCAACAAGGGGTGAAAACATGAACCCAAGAGTAAGGTGAAGAAATAAGTGTTTGGGGACGATCCAAACATCTCTTAGTTCACAAGGTGACGTAAGAAGGAGCACAAAAAGGCAATGTATTTGGCTCAAAGGTAATTGGTATATCACGTGGAATGAATGAAGGTAGAATACGAGTGCATCATGGATATGAATGGGATGAAGTGACCAAAGTCACATAAATGAAGGTTTGATAACAAATGACTGAATAAGTATTGTTTGAAATCGAAAGGTGAAAGTGTATTGGAATCCACAGAGAGAAATGAGATTTGTACCATAAAGGGAACTAAATGTCTGGGTACGAGCCAAACAACTCAAGGTAGAAATGCAGACTTTTTGCTAGGCGTCCTAAAAGGATATATATGGAATTGCAAAGAAAGTTGTATTTCTGATCTCAAAGAAGTAGTATGTCACTGGGTGAATAATTTATGATCAAAGGTAGATAATGGATCGTGAAAGATATGAGTGATGTCCTAAGGTGGAAGGAGGAATAATTAGAAGTATGCTCACCAAGGATTCGCATCCTCGTGCCTACGTATTCGCACTGTGCAATGAGAAAGTCAGAGCAATCGTAGTTTATGGAACTACGAGAATAAAGAGAGATATACAGTGGTGAAAAGTATAACTAGTACCAACAAAATGGTATCAAGGACACCCACAAATGGATGAAACTTGGAATCAAAGAGTAACCAAGCGTCTTAGCAAAAAACAAGATGAATTAATTGTCTGGGTACGATCCAAACAACTCTTGATTCACAAGATGAACTGCCGCTATATCGTCCTAAAAGGGTATAAGCGGAGCCCAAGAGAAAGTACTATTGTGTACATGAACAATATATCACTGGATGGAGGAACAAATAGTTCAAGATCAAATAAGAATAGTATCTCGGATCCAAGAAAGAGATAGGCTCTAAATTAAAGAGCAAGGTGGCATCTCAGCCAAAAAAGGATGAATTAATTGTTTGGGTATGATCCAAACATCTCTTGATTGATGAGGTGGACTGTCGCTAAATCGTCATAAAAGGATGTACAAGGAGTCCAAGGATAAGTATAATTGGTCTCAAAAGGATGGTCTTGATTGATGAATGAATAATGATTGATTAATAAATAGGGTAGCTCGCGAAGATACCGGGTTCTCCTGCCTACGTATCCTTATAGTTCAATAAGGAAGTCCGAGCTTTCGTAGTTCAGCCCACTAGGGCTGAAAACAAGATTATTAAGGAGGCAAGAAAATATTGAAATGATTGAAATGAAAGAGTGGAATGGACTTGATAAATATTGGATAAGAATCACACTAAAGTCTATGAGTAAAGGTGGATACGATAAGCAACGAGCCAAACATATCGCACCCCAAAAGCCAAAAAGTAACTAACTCATTCAAACCATTTTTAGGCCTTTGTGCCTTTCAAAACTTAATTTTTGTTGAAAGCAATGCATCCACTTTGAAATTTGTATCACGAACTACGAGGTTTCGATCCCTCATTTTTATGTTGGTACGTAGGCACAAGTCCAAAGGTCTTGTCGAACAAAAAAAATATAATTAATGAATTCTTTTCTCATTCCCTCATTCTATTTGTTTGTAAACATCATTTTGTACCAAATACATATGCACACAAAAAGGGCTCCCTAGAAGTACCTAGGACACTTTGGGTGCTAACACCTTCCCTCTGTGTAACCAACCCCCTTACCTGTAATCTCTGACATTTTATTAGTTTTGATTTGAACACTTCTTACTTTTGGGTTTTGTTCGTACTTTTTCCCTTTTCCCTTGGAAACAATAAAAGCGCGGTGGCGACTCTTGTTATTTGATGTCTAGCTTATCCATAGCTTGATGATCATGAATTTACCGCTACAACTTTAATTTTCTCGATTATCATCTTATTCCTACGTTAGAGGAGTACGCCCATCTCTTGGGAATACCTATTTCTGACAAGGTGCCTTTTAGTCGATTGGAGGAGATTCTCAGATCTCATATCATAGCTGAAGCTCTTCATCTGAAGAAGTCTGAGATTGAGGCTCATTGGGTGAAGAAAGGAGGAATGTTTGGATTAACTTCTGAGTTTCTCATAGGGAAAGCTAATGTCTTTTCTCAAGCTGGTAGTGTGGATGCTTTTGAAGCCATCTTTGTGTTGCTCATCTATGGTTTGGCTTTGTTCCCTAACATTAACGGTTTTGTTGATGTTAACGCCATTAGGATCTTATTGATGGAGAATCCTGTACCTACTCTATTGGGTGACATGTACTCCTCTTTGCATTTAAGTAATTCTAAAGGTGGTGGGACTATTGTATATTGTGTTCCTCTTCTGTACAAGTGGTTTATTTCTGTTGGTTCTTAGTGTTGGCAGCAATTTTGGTAAAACAAAGAGTGTTCACAAGATGTTATGTGTGATGTCTTAACATGAGATATCCTATGTACCTGCTGGAGTTCAAGAACATGATCATGCAGGATTGTTTCAGAATGTCATACACAAGGTCATGGCATCTGATATGTGTGTACCTGTTGGAGTTTAAGAAACAAAATTATGCAGGATTGTTTCAGAATGTCATACACAATGTCATGGCATTTGATATGGTTGTACCTGCTGGAAATTAATAATGGAATTATGGAATTATGCAGGATTGTTCCAGGATGTCAGACCCGATGTCATGACATCCTGTACACAGAACATTCAGTATGAATGTCTGGTGTTTTGTGATTGCACAATTAATGGAAATCTATGTATGATTGAAGATCTGATTTGCAGGCGCATTCAATCATTGATTACAACCTGATTTACTTATTTTCCAAAGAGATCTAACCAGCTGTCATGAGAAGATTTGATTGGAAAATAGATTTAGGATTTTCAAGATGTCCAAGCCCAACTGAAAGCTTCTATAAAAAGGGACTTGGAAAACCTGATTGAACACACAACCAGTACTGAGCAAAATACTGAGAGAGAGCTAGGGTTTGTGTCTTGTTTAGTCGTAAGACTTGTAAGCCATTCAAGTCATCCATTGATGATTGAATTGGTCTGATTTGTGGTTGTAATTTGTCATTCTAAAGTTGTTAAGCAAGAGTGTGTGTCTACTTGATCAAAGCTGTGAAGCAAGATCAAGTGTGTGTCTTCTTGATCAAAGCTATTAAGCAAGATCAAGAGTGTGTCTTCTTGATTGAAACTGTAAAGTAAAATCAAGAGTGTGTTATTGAAAAGTGTTTTCTTTTCTCAAGGCATTGTTGTTTAAAATCACAGGTGTGATTGTAGGGAACTGAGTGGGTTCTCATATCTAAGAGTGCTTAGGTAGAAATTGCACGGGTAGAGATTAGGTGAGAAAGACTGTAACTTGTTAAAGTGTACGGAGAGTCTTTGAACTGATTCTATTTTAGTGAATTTCCATCCTGGCTTGGTAGCCCCCAGATGTAGGTGAGTTGGACCGAACTGGGTTAACAATTATGTGTGTCTCTTGCATTACCATTTTATATCTTTCTTCTGTTTGTGTAACTCAGATATTAGTGTCGTGACATTACCTTCGACATCTCATATCTGATACCAGAATTTCAATTGGTATCAGAGCAGGCATCCTGCTCTGGTTCTGGGTGAGATCTAGGGACAATACTTTCTGGTACAATGGAGAGAGATGAAGGATTTGTTCACAGGCCACCAATTTTGGATGGTTCTAACTATGACTATTGGAAACCTCGAATGGTAGCCTTTCTAAAATCTCTTGATAACAAGGCTTGGAAGGTTGTGTTAACAGGGTGGGTGCATCCTGTAATTACTAAAGAAGGAGAAGCCACTACTGAGAAGAAGCCTGAAGAACAATGGTCTAAGGAGGAGGATGATCTAGCCCTTGGAAACTCTAAAGCATTGAATGCAATATTCAATGGAGTAGACAAGAATATTTTTAGGTTGGTAAACAACTGTGAAGTGGCCAAAGATGCTTGGGACATTCTCAAGACCACTCATGAAGGCACCTCTAGGGTAAAGATGTCTAGACTTCAGCTGCTCACCTCCAAGTTTGAAAATTTAAGGATGAAAGAAGATAAAAACATTCATGAATTTCACATGAGTATCCTTGAAATTGCTAATGCCTCAGGAGCCCTGGGAGAGAAGATGACAGATGAAAAACTGGTAAGAAAAATACTCAGGTCACTCCCTAAGAGATTTGCTATGAAGGTGACTACCATAGAAGAGTCTCAAGACATTTCCAACATGAGGGTTGATGAGATAATTGGTTCCCTTCAAACATTTGAGGATGGATTAAATGATGGTTTTGAAAAGAAGACTAAGAGCATGGCTTTTATGTCAAACACAGAAGAGGAAAAGAGTCAGGAGGTTGATGAAGAATTGGTCAATGAAGTAGCAATGCTGGGAAGACAGTTCAATAAACTGTTGAAAAAGATGGATGTAAGATCTAAGGCAAATGTCAAGAACATCTCATCTGACATCAGTAAATCCAACAATGCTGGAAGAAGATCAAGATCAGATGAGAAGCCCAAAGAAGGAAAATAAGTACAGTGCTATGAATGTGATGGGTATGGACACATCAGGACTGAATATGGAACCTACCTCAAGAAGCAAAAGATGAGTCTTGCTGCCACTTGGTCTGATGAGAGTGAAACAGAGGAAGCTGCAAATCTTGTGACTGCTTTAACAGGAATATGGGGATCTGATGAAGACTCAAGTGATGATGAAGTAACCTTTGAAGAATTGGCCTCTACCTACAGAAAGTTGTGTCACAAAAGTGTAGAGCTGTGCAAACAGGTTGAAAGCCAGAAGAAGGAAATAACTCAACTTGAGAATGAGAAGGTAGAATACTTGGAAACCATCTCCAAATTACAAATAGAAGTAGTGGTTTTGAATGCCAAGCTAGATGAAAATCAACAAGCTGAAAGTCAGAAGATAACACAACTGGAAAGTGAGAAGGCAGACCATGTGAAAACCATCTCTAAGTTGAAAACTGAAGCCATATTCCTAAATTCTAAACTAGAAGAGATAACCAAGTATGTAAGGATGTTAAGCAATGGATCTGACTCCTTAGACAAGATTCTCCAAACTGGACAAATAACAGGAGACAAATCTGGCATTGGGTATAATGACTCAAAGCCTGAGAGCAGTTACACTGGTTCCAAACCTCAAGCCAAACCTAAGTGCATCCAAAATAAAAGTAAACATGTGATGTCACATCATATGTCAAAACACCAGAGGAGAAAACAGCAGAAGGGGAAACACCTAAGATGGAGATGCCATTACTATGGGAAATATGGTCATCTGAAGCCTTTCTGCTATAAGCTGTATGGTCATCCTAGCCCTGTTCATCATCAGAATCACTATCAACCCATACCCAAATAGCACAGTCCTATCATCAAGAAGCAATGGGTTCCTAAGACTAATGGTACAAGTCTAATAGCTCACATTCCCCTCAGAATCTCAGCCAAAGAAGAGTGGTATTTTGATAGTGGATGTTCCAAACACATGACTGGAAACCAATACCTGCTAACTGACTTGCATCATCATACCATAAGCCATGTAACTTTTGGAGATGGAGCAAAAGGTGAAATCAAGGGAACAGATAGTGAAGTGATTATGAAAGGAATTAGGACCAAAGACAATTGTTACATGTGGAGCTCTCAAATGGGTTATTCCTCAAAGTGTCCCTATGTCAAATAGGAAGAGATGAAGATGAGTATAGCTGCTAGAAGAACCCTCAAGAGTAATGAGAGACAAGTCTATGGGAAATGTCAGACAAGGATGTCACACCAGAAGCTCAGACTTAACCTCACTTTCAAAGAAGAAAAGCTCATGATGGCTCAAATAGACAGTAGGTTGGATCAGATGGGTGAACATGTTACTAGTCATATGCAACTTGAAATTGGCAAGAGCTTTGTTGAACTTGGGCTACAAGTCAAGCAAATAGAAGGACCTATGTATTTATCTCAAAGAAAAAGTGCCAAGAGCAATGTTGAGAAGATTGAGATAGTGAGTGAAAGGACACCTTCTCCTGCACATTTGAGAGATGAAAATGGTGTTTATGCTGAAGATAAAGCAGATGGTAGCAGCTGTTCTCAACAGGACTGGTTGAAACTACTGATGGTTGCATACAATGTCACACACGATGTCATGACATTGTATTATGACAACCTGAATGCTACAACTATGTCCAAAACTTCTATTCAGCATAGTTGGACCAAGCACGTTATTTGTTGTCATCACTCCATTAGAAAATTTGTGGAAGACAAATTCATATCTCTAAAGCATGAAATGCAATCAGCTGACAAGTTTGCAAGGGATTTGAGTGATAATCAATTTGAATATGTAAGAGGGAAATTAGGGATTTGGATTCTTGAGAAAATATGGCAATTAATGTGGAGTGGAAAAGGTAACAAAAATATTGTCTTCCCAATTAAAAGAAAGAGCCACATTAATAATGAATCATTCCCTAGCATTGGAAATAGTATCTATGCCATTTGCACGCTCTACCTGAACACAACGCTTTCCATCTTCATCATACTACTCAGAGAATCTCTGCTAGGGCAAAGAATTTTCTTTCAAAAGTTCAACAACATGTCTCAACATCCATAATCATCTAGTTCAAAACCCTCCCATCATACAAGAACTCCCTCCATGGAGTTTCTAGATAAAGACGCGCTGGACGTTACTCCTCTTTGTATGATACCAGGTGACGCCCCAAGCCCCTCTTTCATGGCTGTGTCATACCCCGATTTTGCTCCTGAATTTTTTTTTTTTTTTATGTTTGTTTGGCATGCTTGGCCTAACCTCACTTTGGTTTTGTATGAGGGTGGTGGTTTTGATCCAAAGTCATGGTGTTGTGATTGTGGAAACCTCTATGGTCTGGGTCATCTGAACAACCAAGTTTCTTGTGTTTCTGGCCACTTGCCAGTCATGTTATTGGTCCATGGATACTATGTCAAAACCCTGACCTTATGGTCTCATTTCATGGCTTTGTTCATGTACATTATCAGTCAAGTTATTTTCCAAAAGCCAAACAACACCCAAACCCCAAATCCTAGACAGAGACCCACACATTCTGAAATGTACCAATTCAATTTCTACTCACATGCGCAATGGCCACTGCCACTTGGCTCTCCGTGTTTTCAACGCCATGCCTTACAGGGACTTGTTTTCCTGGAACTTATTGCTTACTGGGTATGTCAAAAACCACAAACTCAGTGATGCTCGCAACTTGTTTGATTTAATGCCTCATAAGGATATTGTTTCATGGAATACCATGTTGTCTGGTTATGTCCGGAGTGGGTGCGTTGACAAGGCTGAACTAGTTTTTGATAACATGCCTTATAAGGATTCCATCACTTGGAATGGATTGTTTGCTGTGTATGTTCAGAATGGGAGACTCCAGGAGGCCCGTCGGTTGTTTGAGTCGAAGCGGGATTGGGAAGTTATTTCATGGAATTGTTTGATGGGTGGGTATGTGAAGAGGAAGATGTTAGTCACAACTGTTGGCATGAGGACTGAATGGGGAAAATTGATGGAAACTCTAAACGAGGGAGGAGATGATGAGACACCATTGCAGGTGAAATTGAATGGCGTTGCTACTATTATTGGTAAAATTGGTTTGGGTTTCGCCATTGTGACATTTTTGGTATTGACTATAAGGTTTCTTGTTGAAAAAGCGCTTCATGGTGAGCACTCACAGCTGTTCAGTTACTTTGGGTCAATTTGATTATGGACACTCTAGGAGCTTTAGCCCTTGCTACTGAACCTCCCAACGATGGACTTTTGAAAAAACCCCCGGTGGGAAGGGGAACAAACTTTATCACCAAAACTATATGGAGGAATACCATTGGACAGAGTATTTATCAGTTAATTGTGCTTGCTATTCTAAATTTTGATGGCAAGAGGCTACTCAGAATTGGTGGTTCAGATGCAACTGAAGTGCTTAACACTTTGATATTCAACTCTTTTGTGTTTTGTCAGGTGTTTAATGAGATAAACAGCAGAGATATGGAAAAGATAAACATATTCAAAGGCATGTTTGACTGCTGTATATTCTTGATGATAATTTTCGCCACCGTCGCATTTCAAGCGGTGATAGTTGAATTTCTTGGAGCATTTGCCAGCACTGTGCCTCTAAGCTGGCAATTCTGGTTACTCAGTGTTTTAATTGGAGCAATTAGCATGCCTGTAGCTGTTATCTTGAAACGCATCCCAGTTGAAAACAAAAATACTACAAATAAACAACACCATGATGGTTACGATGCACTTCCATCTGGTCCTGAGCTAGCTTAGAACAAATTATTACAAGACATCCTACATCTGTGGTCTCACAGCAGCCAACAACATGTACACTGTCACGCCAGAGTTGTCCAACGGAAGGGTTAACCACCTTATTTTTGCCATTTTCCACTTGAAGACAATAGTGAGCATACTGTAGTGGTAATGGCTCCAAACACAATGCGGAGTCAAAGGGGTCGGTATTCAAATTTGTTCATCCCATTGACTGCGACGAGAGCATCAGTTGATACAACACCTATACAACCTGTTAGATGCAGCAGTAGGTTTATGGGCAGTCCGGTACATGCTCAAGCCCCAATACCTGTTAGAGGCAGCAGTAACAGCCTGCAAAACCAGTTGAAACAAACCATGGACAGTTAGAGGAACTGAGTTCACTGCTGCAGAAAATGGAAGAGCATAAGGAAAACGGTTTGTGAAGCAGAAGAGCTTATATCAGAGATGGATAAGAAGGTACCTCGTCAGGTTTTGCCTGCGAACTTCACGCCAAACGCGAACAGTAACAGCTCATGCGTGTCCGTAATAAGGTCATACATTAAGCATGCCATTGCAGCAAGGTAAGTGTTGGCAGCACATCAACAACAGCCAGATGCAATACTCATGTTGATGCTGCATATAACATGTAAACATTCCCAGCCAGCCTGAAACGGCATTCATTTGCAAAATGCATTTTAACCTGAAACGAAACTGACAGAAAATCAGATGAGATTTACTTGCAATAGCTCAATGGAGTTCCACCTGCATCATGTTTTAACAGACCCATATAAACCATCATTCAACATATAAACCATCATTTCATTAGAATTCAATTTCAACCACAAATGACTTCCAAACTCATATCAGCCAATCTAAAACCACTTTCAGCAAGGGCTTTCCATGAATTCTACACCATGAACCATTAACATGCACAGGTGAAACACAAAATCAAGCCAAATACTTCACCTGCACATTAACACCAAACTGAAATCCATCTCAAAACAACCCTGCAACATTACAAACATTATTCCAACACAGTCCAACAGCAAACAGTCATACTAACCAATACAATGCCAACATACACCAATTTCACTAACCATACATTTCCAGTAATACATAACTGCAGCATTACCAACCTAGCCAAAGCCTCTCAGATGCAGCCAGCCATCAAACCTGCCAAGATGGAATTACAAGTCAGAATGCCAATAGCCATCAAAAGTTACGGTAAATGGAGCATGAATTGAATGATACATGGTTCAATTCCGTAAAGCAAAAAACCTGCTGCAAAATCTTGCCACAATAGAATCACAAACAGCTTACCAAAACACCCTTCCATGGACACCTCCTTATAAGTCCCTGCTCTCCTTCAAACAACATCTTTCCAAATCCTCTCCTTGCCACTATAATTTTTGTTTCTCTCCTTGTTTTCTTTTGTATTTCTTTCTGTTTGAACTGTGGCCATGGCAGTTTCTGCAATTGGTTTTGAAGGTTTCGAAAAGAGGTTGGAAATATCCTTTTCTGCTCCAGGACTTTTCTCCGACCCTCAAGGAAGGGGATTAAGATCTCTCACAAAATCCCAATTGGACGAGATTCTTGCACCAGCTGAGTGCACCATTGTTTCTTCCCTTGCAAATGAGGATGTTGATTCCTATGTTCTATCTGAGTCCAGCCTTTTTGTTTATGCCTACAAATTCAACCTCAAAACCTGCAGTGCACACGACCACTTGACTAAATCCTGCCAGCAAAATCATTGTAATGTCCAAACCTGCATCAACATGAACAGAAGCAGATCAAATGTGCTAACAACAATGGACATCACAAGTAATCACAAGCATTATGTTAAGCAGAATTGGGATTTGACAAGCCATCAATCTAAACCTACAAATTGTCATAACCTGTAACAGTTTCAATAGGTGACTAACCTAATTCCATGTAATGGCAATTCACACAAGGAACCATCAACCTTTTGAGTCCTCATTCACAAACCAACCGAATGTAGTGGCAATAGAAATTCACTGCAGTAACATAATTGAATTAGCTGGAAGTTACAAGAAATTCACTGCAGTAACACATAATAGCCAGTAAAGCGTTAGAATTCAAGAGTGCCCAATTTGGCATCCAGACAAAAAACGAAGAGAAAGCATGAGTGCAGTTTACCGGTTCTGATTTAGCATCAAGTAAGGCCAATCCTGACTGAGCACATCAAAAGGGATTTTGCAGAGACCTCTTTTGATCTCAAAACCCTAAAATGCGTGGAACATAAATAGAGAGGGAGAAGAATCAACAACGAAAAAAAAATCGGAGGCGGAATTGAAAGCTGGAAAACAGAAAAACCCTGACCTTAAAATCAAAGAAAACCTGGTTGAAGAGCGGGAGGAGTTTGAAGCTTCATCATCAACGTCATCACCGCCGAAGGTGAGCTCTTTTTTATCCTATCCACGAGTTCTTGCATGTCCTGTTGTGTTTGAGTGAGAGAGCGTGATTGAGAGCGATACTGAGATAGAGAAAGCGCGATTGAGAGGGTTTTGGTGAGAATGAGAGAGAGCGATTGAGGGGGGACCGTGCAAATAAGAGAGATTGCTGAGAGGTGAGCGAATGAGAGGTTGTGAGGGATTGTGAAGGATAAGCGAAGGTTGAGGACGATGAGAGTTGAGAGAGAGATTCTCTGGAGTTTGATAGAATTCGTGGGGTTGAGAGAGGCGGAGACGGAAGTGTCTTCTGCTTTGGTTTTCTTTTTTCCTTTTCTTTAATTTATTTTTATACAGAATAAGTTTTAAAAAAAAACATTAAAGATTTTGTTTAAACTTTCTAAGTAGTTAATAAGTGTTTCCATGTTTCCAATTCATATTCCCTGGAAAAACCCAACAGCCAGGCGGCTGGGTTTAACTACTGGTAGTCTAACAGACTTTTTTATTTCAGTTTTAATTCCTTTTTTAATTTATCTTAGTTTATATATTTAACGTAGTATCTTAATAGCAGATAACCCTGAGTGGTCTGGTGGAGGAGGGCAGTGTTCATATTCTTGAGTGGGGTGGGTTCAATACTCATGTGTAGCATTTTCCTTTGCATTTTATTTCTTTTAGTTATTTTATTTTTTCTTTAGCATTTTCATTTATTCTTATATTTATGCCTTTATTACACTCATATGTTCATTTTGTTAAGTTGTTGTCTTCTAATTTAATTCAAAAACCATTTTAAAACTATAAAAATCATGTTTTCCTCGATTTAATATCGAGCCCATTTTTCACACCCTTGTAAGTCGATTGCTTTTTAAGCATCGCCATCGACCTCACATAGCTTACTCTTGGGCTTTCTTACAATGAGCCAGTTCCTTTGCACTTACACTCATACATTATTTAATGCTAATTCATTTCATTCTTTGATTATTTGATTTGATTATATACTTGTTTATATCTTATTTGTGTGATTAACTGTGGCCCACTTGTATGGTGTATGGGGCATATACTTATATTGCTTGATTGCCATGTCAACCCCCATTCATAAAAAATGTATCCCTCTCCCATGAAATGTATAATATTCTTTCATTCTTTATTCACCTGTTAATACAAGAATTAAAATGAACACCCGATCACCATTTCAAAACAAGACCAAAACCTCGATCCAACGTCGAGTAATCATTTTTCAAAACCTAACAGAACCAGCACGTATTCATCCACCCTTTTGTAAGTCGATTGCTTTACGCATCGCCATCAACCTTGTAAGTCGATTGCTTCATGCATCGCCATCTACCCTTATCCCTAACCCTTCTCCTTGCTCCTTGCTCCACTCGTCGATTCTTGTTCCGATTAGGTAGCACCCATTAGATAGAACCCTTTGTATGATAACATAGGTAGGATTCCCACATCCTTTTGCATGATAACATAGGTAGGATTCCCATATTCTTTGCATGCTAACATTAGGTAGATATTCCCATTTGTAAATCCTAAACACTTAAGTACACATTGCATGACAACTCTAGGGCAGAGCTTCCCCACTTCTAGACCTTTCCGAGCGTCTCCGATCCTGCGGCATGTAGTCCGTTCTATTGCAAAGAGGTAACTGCCTAAGACTCGATTCAGCGAGCTGCGACACCTACTGCTAGGACGTGAACACATCGCCCACTCTCTTTTGACACAACTGGTGTCCTCCTTCTCTAAAGTCCATATTCAGATGGCAACCCCTATTTAGGGGAACTACATAGCCCTGATCCTTGTTCCAGACGAGGTATGTAGGCAGGTGGTCGTGCGAGACCACTCCGGGCACCTTTCTTTTTTCTTTTTGTGTGTGCTTGACAGTTATAGGCTCGAGTCCCCGACTCCCTATTAACTTGTTTGGTTGTTGTGTGCTTGGAAGCTGATGTAAGTCCATCAAGTGGCATTCGGGTTCCAGTGTGGTTTTGTTGGGTTCGGATGCTGATGTAAGTCCAGTGATTGGCAGTCGGGCTCCACGTTTGCCCTTTTGTGTGTGTTTTGGTTCGGATGCTGATGTAAGTCCAGTGATTGGCAGTCGGGCTCCATGTTTGCCACCTTTTTGTGTGTAGGTGTCTTGTTTGTTTGTGTGCGTATTAGCCGAACTACGACAACTCTGATTCTCATGTTCATATGAGATACGTAGGCACAAGATGCGATGTCTTGCCGAGTTTGACTAACGAATAACAACTAATTCTTGTTTGCTTTCGCCCTTGTTGCGATCCTTTCTCTCGCCCTCGTTGCGATCGAGACTATCCCTTTCTCTTGCCCTCGTTGCAATCGAGACCCTTATTCTCGTAGTTAGTTTGAACTACGTTTTGCTCTGTTTCTCATTCCCGATGAGATACGTAGGCATAAGACGCGATGTCTTAGCGAGCACACTTATCCTTAACCTTTAGGTAGCCGAGCTACGAAGACTCTGATTCTCATTCCAGATGAGATACGTATGCAGTGGATGCGACATCCGTGCGAGTCATTTTCTTTGACCCCCCTTTTAGTAAATAGTACATTAGATAAACATACACCCTTTAGACAAGAAACAACAAGAGTGGATCCCGTAGAGTACTACGGATGCGTAGGGGTGCTAATACCTTCCCTTCGCATAATCGACTCCCGAACCCAAGATTTGGTTGCGAGACCTTGTCTTTTCCTTTTCATTTCTCCAGGTTTACTTCGAGCGTTTCCTTTCCCTCCTTTGGGATAAATAACGCACGGTGGCGACTCTTCTGTCATTTCTTTCTTCGCCGGTTGTTTTTTCGCAGACGGTATTTTTCGGGTTGCGACAGGCTGGAACTAAGCAAGGTAACATTCCTGAAAAATCTCCTAATAAAGAGGACATGCACTTTACTGATCGTACCATAAGAAACCTAGTTACTAGGATTCTGAATGAAGAACATGCAGTCAAGGATATTTTTACCCCTCTGTCCAGAAGGGACCCCTCTCCTGAGGTGGAAACCCAAGCTGAGAAAGATGATGACTCATCTAAGTCAGAAAAGGAAGTAGCTGCTGAGTGATTATGCTCTCTTGGTAAAAATTTACCTAACAAAAAACCAGCTAGCATGTCTCATGAAACTGCTGAGGATAGTATTGATTTGGAGGAAGAAAGTTCAGAGGAAGAGGATGATACTTTGATTCACCATGTAAAACCAAGTGTTGCTAGGAAATTGAAGACTAGAAAAGGGAAAACTGTGGCTGAGATGATGATAGCCAAGACTAGGAAGAAGACTGCTGGTGTAGGACCCTCCAAATCATGGAGCAAGGTTGAGGTTAAGAAGAGGAAAGAAAGAAAGAGTTCTGACTCTGATGAGGATGTCGAAGACGATGTTCCAGACATCTCCCCTACAAAAAGGCAGGCTGTTAAGAAGTCCCCAGGCAGAGTTGTAGCTGTGCACTTAGACAACATCCCCTTTCACTTAGAAGATGGTGCTGCAAAATGGAAGTTTGTCATTCAAAGGAGGGTAGCGGTTGAAAGAGAGTTGGGAAAAGAGGCTATTGAGGTGAAGGAAGTCATGGATTTGATCAAGAATGCTGGATTGATGAAGACTGTGGTTGCTCTGCCCCAATGTTATGAGGGGTTGGTAAAAGAATTTGTTGTAAATATCCCTGAGGAGATTTCTGAAAGGAGCAGCAGGGAATTTTGCAAAGTTTTTGTCAAGGGTAGGTGTGTGAGATTCTCACCAACCATCATCAACAAGTTCCTAGGGAGAGGAACTGATGGAGGAGTGGACTTAGAGACTATAGACAATGCGGTCTGTAGGACTATTACAGCTGGCCAAGTTAAGGAATGACCTAGTAGGAATCACCTATCAGCTGGCAAGCTAGCTGGCAAGTATGCCATCTTACACAAGATTGGGTCAGCCAACTGGGTGCCTACTAATCATATCTCTACCATCTCCATTGGTCTTGGAAGAATCATTCATGCTATTGGAACCAGGATAAACTTTGACTTTGGAAAGTTTATGTTTGATTAAACTATCAGACATGCCTCCACAAATGCTGTGAAGCTACCCATTGCCTTCCCATCCCTTATTTATGGTATTATCTTGAGCCAACAACCAAGCATTCTGAGTACTAGTGACATTCCAAGCAGAAGAAAGCCCCCACTATCCATTCATTATAAGTTGTTTGAGGGAAGTCATGTCAATGATGTTGTCATGACATCTGCCAGAAAGGAGCCTGCATCTCAAGGGGGTTTAATTGATCAGTTGAAGGAAACCTGCAAGGAACTGGAGAATGGTATTAGGGTTGCCAAAGCTAGAAAAGAGGCTTTGGAGGCTCTTATTAGTGGCCTAGAGAAGGAAGAGGTGGAGAAGGCTGGTGAGACCAAAGACTCAGATGCCAATACTTCAAGTGAGAGATCAAATGCTCAATCTAGTGGCAGCTCTAAAAGCTCTGAAGGCTCTGAAGGTGAAGGTGATACTTCTTCCTTTGATTAATGGTTCCTCCCTTTTTGTGTTGAAGACTGGTATGCTGTGGTGAAGTCTGTGAGGTGTGATGTGAAGACTGTTCTGGTGTGGACATTGTGACTGATGTGCTTGGAAGCTGAAGTTTTTTTGTTTTCTGTTTAATGGTGTAATTTGTGGCAGTCCTCATTGATTCTTGTTTGTAATATTATGGGCTCTTAATGAGTTCCTTGGATTTTTTCATTATCTCAGCTATCACAGCTGTGTATGATGATGGTTTGTATCTCCTGAACAATTATGTTTTAACATTTTTAATATTATAACATCTGATCTGACATTCTCTGCTAGGCTAATTGACATTTATTTTGTCTGATTGGTCACCTTTGGTCAATTTTGACTAAAAAGGGGAGAAGTGTTTATGTGGAGCTGAAGCTGTGAGGAGATGTATGTGGCTGGACAGATGGACAACTATTGTTAAACAGAATGTTGTTCTGTTTACAGATGTCAAAGGGGATGTCTGATGTGGTGGTGCACAAGTGGTGATGTTGAAGCAGATGTCAGAATGACATTCTGATTGTTACAGGTGCTGTTATTATCAAAGGAGTTGTATGTGGTGCACAGATTTAGGGGGAGAAGAAGTACCCTTGTATTTGTGTGTCTTACTAGTTGCATCCATAACTAGTAATTTTGTTTGTGTTGCACAGATTTAGGGGGAGGAGAAGTACCCTTGTGGATATGTGTATTACTAGTAGCTATAACTAGTAACTGTATTTGCTTCTACTGCTGATTAAACTACTGTTATGTTGTTTAACTATTGATAGTTTACCTTGTGAACAAAAAGGACAGATATATGTTTTAGCCAAAATTTTCCAAAGGGGGAGTTTGTTGGTTCTAAGTGTTGGCAGCAATTTTGGTAAAACAAAGAGTGTTCACAAGATGTTATGTGTGATGTCTTAACATGAGATATCCTATGTACCTGCTGGAGTTCAAGAACATGATCATGCAGGATTGTTTCAGAATGTCATATGGTCATGGCATCTGATATGTGTGTACCTGTTGGAGTTTAAGAAACATAATTATGCAGGATTGTTTCAGAATGTCATACACATTGTCATGGCATCTGATATGGTTGTACCTGCTGGAAATTAATAATGGAATTATGGAATTATGCAGGATTGTTCCAGGATGTCAGACCCGATGTCATGACATCCTGTACACAGAACATTCAGTATGAATGTCTGGTGTTTTGTGATTGCACAATTAATGGAAATCTATGTATGATTGAAGATCTGATTTGCAGGCGCATTCAATCATTGATTACAGCCTGATTTACTTATTTTCCAAAGAGATCTGACCAGCTGTCATGAGAAGATTTGATTGGAAAATAGATTTAGGGTTTTCAAGATGTCCAAGCCCTGCTGAAAGCTTCTATAAAAAGGGACATGGAAAACCTGGTTGAACACACAACCAGTACTGAGCGAAATACTGAGAGAGAGCTAGGGTTTGTGTCTTGTTTAGTCGTAAGACTTGTAAGCCATTCAAGTCATCCATTGATGATTGAATTGGTCTGATTTGTGGTTGTAATTTGTCACTCTAAAACTGTTAAGCAAGAGTGTGTGTCTACTTGATCAAAGCTGTGAAGCAAGATCAAGTGTGTGTCTTCTTGATCAAAGCTATTAAGCAAGATCAAGAGTGTGTCTTCTTGATTGAAACTGTGAAGTAAAATCAAGAGTGTGTTATTGAAAAGTTTTTTCTTTTCTCAAGGGATTATTATTTAAAATCACAGGTGTGATTATAGGGAAGTGAGTGGGTTCTCATATCTAAGAGTGCTTAGGTAGAAATTGCACGGGTAGAGATTAAGTGAGAGAGACTGTAACTTGTTGAAGTGTACGGAGAGTCTTTGAACTGATTCTATCTTAGTGATTTTCCTTCCTGGCTTGGTAGCCCCCAGATGTAGGTGAGTTGGACCGAACTGGGTTAACAATTGCGTGTGTCTCTTGCATTACCATTCTATATCTTTCTTCTGTTTGTGTAACTCAGATATTAGTGTCGTGACATTACCTTCGACATCTCATATCTGATACCAGAATTTCAATTTCGCACTTGCCTCAGACGCTTGCCTCAGATATGGAAAACAAACAATGCCAACGTTGGTCCCAGAGACTTATGTCTCTCACTAATGATGATATTGTTTGGTATGATTCTGCATTGGGTAGTGTAAGAACCCGAGTTTGTCCCTAAGATCCCTCATGGCATCATAACATTGCATTTTTGCATTGCCTCAAGGATCATTAGCATCTTGGTTCCCCTTGCCTTTGGGTGGGACTCCTTGTGAGTGGTTTAAGATCACCAAGCATGTTTGAATTGTATATCATTGCTTTTCTTATTTTTGTTTACTAACCAAAAGCCCAAAAATATGTCACTAACATCTTTTGTTTGTAGCTTGAGCAATCACAAGGTCCAAAGCTTCAAGGAGATCCTTTGTATAGAGATATGGCCAAGAGAAGGTGATAGCAAGCATGGTAATGGTTCCCAAAGCTCTCATCCATCAAATATGCCTCCCTAGTATCTCAATTCACCATTTTGATCAACACAAGTCAAAGGGTTTGAGGTTTGTTCTTCAAGAAACCCTAATTCATCTGTGAACCACAATGCATTGCTCATGAAGCAACCTCAGCCCATGGTCAAATACAATCAAGGGAAGTTCTTTAATTTACCATTTCATTCATATTTGAACTTATGTGAATGTCCTCAATCATCAATTCATCAAGATATGGGTTGTGGACTTGAGAAGTTGATCAGTCAATCCATCTGACTATTTTGAAATGCACTGAGACCTAACTTTTTGTGTGTTGGTCAAATTGAGATGGTTCCAAAAGAAACAATGTTCTTAAGGACAATATGAACAACTTTCATGTTCATCAAAAATTGATTTGAAGCTTGGAAGGCCATCTCCCATTCCAATACATTATAGGTCATTTTGACTGAAACCCTAATTTTGGGTCAACTTCCCAAGGACATAACTCATTCATTTTTTATGATCTTGAGGTGGGATCAAATGCATTGGAAAGCTTAAGATGTCTACTTAAAATGTTATGTTGAGAAATATTTCAAAATATCAAAGGAAATACATGTGATAATGTAAGACATTATAGGTCCTTTTGGGCCAAATGCATTGAAAGGCAAAAAAGTCCAACTTCAAGTGCCCATAACCCTCTCATAAAAAATCCAAATGATGCAACATTTAAGTCCATTTTTATTTTCCTGAAAAGATCTACAACTTTGATGTTTGAGGGTTTTTCATTTGAGGCTTGCATCATCAAAACAGAAGGGCTTGAACATGGGCCAAATTTGGAAACCTTGCATTAACATGTTTTGCACATCACTCTTTAAACTCAAGTTTCATAAATTTCCATATTCCAAATGGATTTTTTCCCAACATAACAATTGTTCCTTACATCAAGACCTTTCCAACCATTACTCACATGATCATATTTGGATTTGGCAAATGGTATTTTCGAAGAGTTGAACATTTAGGCATAATTATGAAATGCACATGAAATCTTGATACACAAGCAATTGCCATTCAAACTACACGTCCAATTCAACTTGGTTTGTGTTCAGCATGCATTTGCATCAGCTTTTGGGCTTTGCACGCGCCTGTACAAGCCCATGCATGAAGGATCCAAATTCCATGCACATGAGAATTCACCTTGCTTGCAGTTTGTTTTGCTATAAATAGAAGGGTTCAGCTTCATTCAAACTCAACCTAAAGGCGCCTGAAACCCTGCTGAAGTGATTCCCCAACCTCACCAAAGAAGCAATTTCCATTTTTCTTCAAATTTTTCAGATCCAAAATTCAACTTCATCTGGTTGAATTCTTAGATCTAAAGCTTCTAAACCTTCATCATTTATCTCACTGATCTTCTGTTTTGGCAAAGCAAGCAAGGAATTGAGCTCAAGTTACCATAATTCAAGCTTACTCTTCAACTGGTATTTCATTCGAATCTCATCATCCATTGACCTATTTGCTTAGATCTTGTGTTGGCTAAAGTCCTCTCAATAGAGGCATCATGTTTATGCATTCATTTTTTGAAATCCATTGAGTTCATGATGAACACCAGATTTTTCAACCTCTGATTTCTCACACCATGGAAATCTAGAGTGAAAATGGATGGTACAGGGATGATGTACATCATCCCAGCTTTCCAAAGATGTATAGATCGTGCATTTTCATTAAGGTTTGAATCTCTGCAACTCTGGCCGGAATTCTGAGGCTCACCGGAGAAGACGGTGGCTCCGGTGGCCATCCCAACTCCAGATCAATTCCTGGCCACACGATCTTGTTTCCAGATCTAATCTGGACCGTTCCATGTTATGACTTGTTTTAATGCTGCGTGTGGTTCAGTTGACCAAGGCGTATGGTGGGAGCGCATCTCTGGAGCGTATGATCTGCCAGCTCAATTAATGAGCTCAGATCTAACGCTCCTTGTTTTTTTGCATTTTTTATTTTCTGATTTTATTTTCTTTAATTCCAATTATTTTCAAAAATCAATATCTCTCTCATTTTTAATCCAAAAATTATGGGACCAATTGCATTAGTCTCCAAATAAATTCTAGTTTCTATTTCTGATATTTAATATTTTTTATTTGGTCATTTGATATTTTTTGTGAATTTTCTCTTTTCTGGTTATTTTTAATTCATTTTTAATAGTTTTTGATATTCAAAAAATACAAAAATATTTTCCTAACCTATTTGAATGATGATGGATCTATGAAAAATATTCTCATCAATTTTTAAATTGATTTGAGATTTATTTGAGATTTTAGTTCAATTAGGTTATTTTTATTCATTTTTAATTGATTAAAAATAATTTCTGACTTTTAAAAATGCTGATTTTTTTGTCAAACTTGGTTTGACCTTGTTGGACTTAGGATAAATTACTTGGACCTTTCAAGGTTGATTTGAAGTGATTTTGAAGTTTGACCTTTCCATTATTTTTAATTCAAGTTTATTTTAATATTGAAAATGCCAAAAATATTATGCTTATTGTTTGATCTCCAATCTTCATCTCATTTATGATATATCATTGTTTGACTTTGACTTTCAATGTCATTTGGTCAATACATATGGATTGGTACATATTATTTCAACTTATGCATTTTGATCTTTCCATTTCCTTATCCTTTCTTCATCTTCTTCTTCATCTTCTTCTTCTTCTTTCCTTTTGATCAATGAGTTGAAGGTTGATAAGTTGGCATTGATTAGGGAGACTTACTCTTCCTTGGTTCAAATCTAATTCATCTTGATCAATTGATCAAGTGAATGGCTTTGCATTAAGGATAGGTTGTCTTCTAAATCATGCAAAAGGCTTAAACCAATACAAGATCAATTCTCTTTTTTCTTTTGGCATGGCAAGTTGTTGGAACTTGGTTCACTAATCAAGACTTCTAACTTGTGTTGTTGCCTATATCATTATTGACTGGCCTCAGATAGTTGTGACTTCTACATAAGTCCAATTACGATTGCTTAACATAGCGCTAAATTTGCCTTATGGCACAATAACTACTAACACTAACTATTGACAATTAACATTTACTTTTTGCTCTTTACTTTTATGCAATTTACTATTCTTGCACATATTATCCATTTGCTTTTCTCTTTGCTCACTTGAGCACATGTTTATGTTAAATTCCATTTGCCTTTTGCTCACTTGAGCACATAATTGTGTATATATTATTATGCTTGTGTTTTGTTTTGATTGTTGTGAACCAAATGCAAAGAAATGGACTTAGTTTCTAGGACTTTCCCTATGCAAAGAATGGAGAATTGGACTTAGATTCTAGGACTTTCCTTATGCAAAATTGGAGTAAATGGACCTTAATGAAGAAGATGGATTAGAAGGACCAAATCTCTAAACTCACTCTTGTCCATTCTTGATTTACTTCATGGAACTTTTGATGTGTGTGTTTTTGTGCTAGGGAATTCTACTTGAGCTTAATTGGAGGACCATTGCCATGATCATTCAAAGTGAAAGATACAAGACACATTGAGGATCTCTTATGAGACTTGTTTGATTGCTTATGCTTTGTGATTGCTTATTCCAAAGGATGGGAGCTACTTGGATCATCAATATGATCTCAAGAGAGGAACTCCTTGTGTGGTTTTGTTCTCTTTTCTCTCACCTCTTGTATGTTTAGGATTTAGCCCTTCTTCTTCTTCTCTCCACTCTAACCCAAGTCAAAACTCTTTGTGCAAACATTTAACCATTGTTTTTAAATATTAGAAACCTAAGCCTTATGCTTTTGTTTTTCAAACTTTCTTTTCATAACACTTATTTTGAATTGAACTTTTAAGTCAACTTTGACAATTTTTGTATATACTTCTAATTGGTAAATATAACCCATTCAAATGTCTTTTGTGGTTCCAATGGCCACTTTCTTAATCAAAATCTTTCATAACCTTTAGCTATTAGGTTTGAGTTATCCTTGTGGTAGATGTAATACTCACCTATATCCTTAGTGATGGACAATAAGTCTTCCATGCTTATTATAGGGTTAACCCCTCACTAGCATATTGAAGCTATCCTCACATGGTGGATTTGTGGTTTGGTTGAGTTTTCTCCCTTTGATAACAAAAGACCTTAAGGCTTTTGGACCAATCAATTCACCCACTTGTTTTGAGATTTTTACTCCGAACTACGAGGTTTTGATCCTAATCTTTTAAGATGGTACGTAGGCAATGGGTTTATCCATCCAAACACAAAATGTAAATAATTTGTACATTCTCTTCTCATCTCTTCAATCATGTTTGCACAAACAAAATTTTCACAAAATACCAACCTTACAACAAGTATGAAATGGGCTCCCTAGGAGTACCTAGGATGTTTTGGGTGCCTAACACCTTCCCATTGCATAACCAACCCCCTTACCCAGATCTCTGTTTCTTTTACTAGTTTTTTGTTAAAACTATTAGGTTTTTGTTCGCTTTCTAACCATTCCTTTGGATAAATAGAAGTGCGGTGGCGACTCGACTTGTATGGTTTACCTTGGATTTAGTCAATATCTCTAATGGTAACGAATACCCCGCTACATAAAAGTGGCGACTCTGCTGGGGACTATAATTTGCCTAGTGGGTTTTGCCTACTTTTCATGCTTGTTGTGTTGTATTGTATTGTCTTGTGACATATTTTTGTGCAATTTGGGATTATTGTATTGTATGTAATGATTGATTTGCTTGATATTAATTCCTTGTATGCTTGGTGATCTTTGTGAGATGAGTTCTATACCCGGACTCGAGTGCACTTAGGATAGGAGAATGGCGTAGTCTTGTTGACTTGTGTGGAGTTATTCCTTAGCAAGTTGACTTGCAAGCCCATTCACTTGGTGGAGGTCATGTTGGGATCAATAATGTCACACAAGTAAGTTGTGGTTAGACATTACTCTTTCCAATATAGACCTTAGAAGCCAAGGACCTTAGTTTACCAAGCCCATCTTGGCCTATTCTTAGGATGTAGTGCGAAAGTCGTTCAAGTGTAAGATTTGATACGATTGGTACGCGATACTACACTCATAAGAGTCTCTCTTGAGAATATTTTTGGAATACGAGTAGTCGTTTCTCCGATAATATCCGAAAGATGGGATGATGACTATGGGAACCACTTGTAGAACATGTCTGACAGGTTTAAACCCTAGTACACTCCCTTTGGGTGGTTCTTAACCGAGACCCCATGCTCGTGACTTGCAACAAACCGTTGATTCATGGTTGATCCGTTCATGTATCCTTAATATCAATGGAACTTGGGTGTTGATAAGGTGTAAACCATAATCCACCAAAATGGATGATTGATATTAAGGATGATATGATCCATCCCATGACCTTTATTTGGTGTGCTTTGTTTGATCCTTGAGTGTGATTGTTGCATTCATGCATTCATGCACTCATTTGCATCCATATCATTAATGAAGAAAATTGTCAAGGAACTTAAGGGGTTTATTTGCAAAATTTTCAGACATGGAAAGACAAAGAAGGAATACAAAGAGTACAGCTTCAGGCAACCAGATTTAAAAGAGTTAAGGAATCTGACATCCTATGTACTAGATCCCTTGGGTTTCAAGGCTCGTTTTGGGAAGCTTCTTCCTCTTCTGACGACTCAGGTGGATGAAGGGTTGATGAGTGTATTGGTGCAGTTTTATGATCCCTTGTATCGTTGCTTCGCGTTTCCAGATTTCCAGCTTTTGCCTACCCTTGAGGAGTATGCCTACCTTGTGGGTATACCTATTCTAGATCAGTTGCCGTTCAGTGGCTTGGAGGGTATTCCTACTTCTCAAGAGATAGCAGACATGTTGCACATAGATGAATCTCTGGTTGGTGCTCATATGACTACCAAAGCTGGAATTCAAGGTCTCCCTTCTGAGTTCCTCATTGCTCAAGCTATTGTATATGGGAAGGCCATGAGTGAGGATGCCTTTGAGGCCATATTTGTACTTCTCATTTATGGATTGGTATTGTTCCCCAACATTGACAAGTTTGTGGATGTGAATGCTATTAGGATTTTCTCTACTCTTAATCCCGTTCCGACTCTGTTGGGTGATACCTATTTCTCTTTGCATATGAGGAATGCAAAGGATGGTGGCGCCATTGTGTGCTGTTTGCCTCTGTTGTATAAGTGGTTTATTTCTCACTTACCACAGACGGTCGCCTTCAAGGAGAACAAGGGATGTCTACGGTGGTCCACGAGACTCATGTCTCTCACTAATGATGATATCTCTTGGTACAACCGTGTGGATGATGGTGTGCAGATTATTGACTCTTATGGTGAATTCTCCAATGTACCTCTTCTTGGTACATGTGGTGGGATTAACTACAACCCAGTTTTGGTACGTCGTCAGCTTGGGTTCCCCCTAAAGGATAAACCCAATAACATTCTGTTAAAGGGAGTGTTCTTTCAGGAGGGTAAAGATCCCCAAAACTTGAAGGGCATAATGGTCCACACCTGGCGCAAGATTCATAGGAAAGGAAGGAATGAGTTGGGTCCTAAGAATTGTGTTGCTATGGAGCCGTACACTGCTTGGGTTAGGAAGCGAGCGTCTGAGTATCTCATGCCTTACGAGTATCCGAGACCTACATCTTTGGTTATGGTTGGGCCTTCAACCCTCCCTAACTAAGGAGTAGAGGAGTTGAGAGACGAAGACCGATCACGTGCCTGGATCCGTGAAATGGAAGAGTTGCTTCAGCAGATCAAGGAGAAGGATGCTTTGATAGAGTTCCTCGAACACCAGGTTATTGATGATCCTGATGATGCATGGACTTCTCTACTTCCTCAGTCTTCCAAGTTTTGGAAGAGGAAGTACAACCGACTCGCCAAGGAGAAAGCAGATATGGAGGCAGCCTACGAGAGAGAGGTGAAGAGGCTTCGTACATCCTATCTTCCTGTGTCCCGAGCTTTAGCTGATTGTTTCTAGGGATCCATAGGATGACTATTTTCCTTTTCTCTTGTATATGATTGACAATGCTGTACTTCTTTTCCTGATATTATTTGATGAGATATTTCCATATGTGATAAATGTTTAATATTTCCAAAAATTTGCAAATAGAACCCTAGAGTTCCTTTGAAATAAAAAAACAAATCATATGCACGAGCATTGCATGCATCATGTGCATAAGCAGGCTTTGTTCCCGGCTTCTTGTCCTGTGGTCTAACTCTGTGTTCTTCATTTATTTTGAAGACAAGCTGACTCACCGGTACTACACCAGAGCCAACATTTCAAGACTGATGGATCATCTGGAACAAGAGAACCGCGAGCTGAAAGAGGAAGTGGCCAGATTAAGTGCCTTGATGGAATCATTCTTGGCTGCCCAGAGCCAGTCTTCTCCGACACCTTCAACTCCTCCCCAGAGGACAGTCATCTCTGAGATTGTCTCCTCGACGGTGCCTGCAGCCAGTGCACACTTTGTTCCAACGGCCATGCCAGCCGGGTTCCCGTGGGGGATGCCTCCCAATTTCATGCCCGAGGGTCCTGCTCCCACCTTTACTTCTATGTCGGCATCTAGCCCGGTCCTTGCTGTTCCTCCTCCTGTTGTGCATACTATGCCCAGGGTAGACGACATCATCTATCATTCTGAGCCATCTGAAGGCCCAGATGTCTATGAGAAGATGGACGCTATGAATGATCAATTTCTTGAGCTTCGCAAGGAATTGAAAACTCTCAGAGGAAGGATCTTTTCGGCAAGTCTGCTGCCGAACTTTGCTTGGTCCCCAATGTGAAGATCCCGGTGAAATTCAAGGTCCCTGACTTTGAAAAATACAAGGGAAATACTTGTCCTCTCAGCCACCTGGTCATGTATGCCAGGAAGATGTCAACTCAGACCGACAATGACCAATTGCTCATCCACTACTTTCAGGACAGTTTGTCCGGTGCCTCTCTGCGTTGGTACATGGGTTTAGACAGTGCGAACATCCGATCCTTCAACGATCTTGGCGAGGCCTTCGTCAAGCAGTACAAGTACAATGTGGATATGGCTCCCGATAGGGATCAATTGAGGGCCATGTCCCAGAAGGACAAGGAAACATTTAAAGAATACGCCCAGAGGTGGCGAGAGTTAGCAGCACAGATCGTGCCTCCGCTGGAAGAGAAAGAGATGACCAAGATCTTTTTGAAGATTTTGAGTTCTTTTTATTATGAGCGGATGATTGCTAGCGCTCCTTCTGATTTCACCGAGATGGTGAATATGGGGATGCGTCTAGAAGAAGGGGTTAGAGAAGGACGTCTAACCAGAGAAGAAGGCTCTTCTGCCAAACGTTATGGGGCGTTTGCGAAGAAGAAAGATGGAGAGGCACATGCTGTGACCTCCCATGTGAAACTAAGAAGACCCTCTGTGAGGAGGAACACTGTACGTCCTGTTAGTAACCAGCACCAGGTGGCTCATATAGCACTTGTCTTCAGAGACAATCAACAGTACCAGCAACATAACAACAATCAGCAACCACATCTATAGTATCAACCTCAGCAACACCGACCACAGCAGCAGGCCTACCAGCCTCGAAACAGTAATCAAACCAACACGAGTTACGAGAGGAAAAGGGTCACTTTCGATCCTATTCCAATGACATATGCAGAATTATATCTCTCTTTGATAGAGAGGAAGTTGATTACTCCGAGAGACCCGCCGGCTATACCTGCTAACCCCCAGTGGTGGTATAAGCCCGAATTACATTGTGTTTACCATTCTGGTGCTCCCGGCCACGACGTGGAGAATTGTTACCCTTTGAAGACCAAGGTTCAAGACCTTGTGAGGTGTGGCATTTTGTGTTTCGAGGACGTAGGTCCTAATGTGAAGAAGAACCCATTGCCCGAGCATGGGAAATCTGTCAACATGGTCCAGGGCTGCCCTGGAAAATACAAAGTCAAATGCGTCAGTCATATTCGACAATCACTGGTCGAGATGCATCATTTGCTATGTGAGTATAGTCACTATGAGCATGACCACGATAAATGTCGAGTCTGTTCTGTCAACCAGAGAGGTTGTCGCTAGGTGCGCAAAGATGTGCAAGAAATGCTGGATGAAGGAGTTATTGTGATCCTTCAAAACAGAAATATTGACGAAGATGAGCCCGAGGTCAATGTGATTTCTCCAGTGTTTCGAATCCCCGAGCTTGTTATTATCAAGTATGATATTAGCAAGCAGAAGGCGTCTCCTGCACTGATCATTAAGCCTACCGGTCCTGTACTGTACTCGTCCGAAAAAGCAATTCCCTATCGCTACAATGTTGTCGCGGTAGAAGATGGGAAAGAAGGGTCCTTGCCATCCTCATCTGTTGTTAATATTACGGATGTTAGTGGTTTGACCCGCAGCGGTCGTGTGTTTTTAGCACCTCCAAAGCCCCAAGCTAGTACTGATTCTGTTGAACGCCCGATGAGGAATGCAGTGAGCACTCCGAATCTGGCACCTGTTGTTAAGCCCTCATCTACATTGATAACTCCTACTTCTGTTGGCCCGAGTGGCAATGTGAAAGAAGACTGTGATGAGATGTTGAGGCTCATCAAAAGAAGTGAGTACAATGTTGTAGACCAGCTTCTACAAACGCCATCCAAAATATCGGTGTTATCATTGCTGTTGAGTTCAGAACCACACCGAGAGGCTCTGCAGAAAGTTTTGGATGTGGCATATGTGGATCATGATGTCACAATAGAACAATTCGATAACATTGTTGCAAACATCACCGCTTGTAACAACTTGAGTTTCTGTGACTCTGATCTCCCCGAGGAGGAAAGGGACCACAACTTGGCATTACATATATCTATGGGTTGCAAAGACGACGCCATGTCCAATGTGCTGGTGGACACTGGGTCATCATTAAATGTATTGCCAAAATCCACTCTCTCGAAACTGTCATATCAAGGGCCTCCCATGAGGCAGAGTGGAATTGTTGTGAAGGCTTTCGATGGGTCTCGCAAAACTGTGATTGGGGAAGTTGATCTCCCAGTCAAAATCGGACCGAGTGATTTCCAGATTACCTTCCAGGTTATGGATATTCACCCATCGTATAGCTGTCTCCTAGGCAGACCATGGATTCACGAGGCGGGAGCCGTGACATCCACCCTACACCAGAAGTTGAAATTTGTGAAGAATAAGAAACTGGTGGTGGTAGGGGGAGAAAAGGCTCTCCTGGTTAGCCACTTGTCTTCCTTCTCATATATAGATGCTGAGGATGAAGTTGGAACTCCTTTCTAAGCTTTATCTATTGCTGAGCCTATTGAGAAGAGAACTCCTTCATTTGCTTCCTATAAAGATGCAAAGTTGGCCATCGAGTATGGTGCGACTGCTGGTTTAGGAAAAATGATTGAGCTAGAAGACAACAAGTCTCGGGCTGACATAGGTTTTTCGTCTGGGGTTTTCAACACCAAAGGGTTGTTCGAGAGTGGAGGTTTCATCCACACCGGTCAAGGCGAGGAGGTTGCTGCCATCTTGGAAGAAGATACAAAGGATTCTGGCAACTTCGTCATCCCTGGGGGAATCTGCAATAATTGGGTCGCTGTGGATGTTCCAACAGTTATCCATAAGTCAAAGTAATGTTCATTGTGTTTAAAAACCCTCCTCCCATACCAAAAGGAGGAGTGACGACATTGTTGGCGCATAAATACAATGATATTTTCATTCAATAAATTCATGTTAAATGTTTGTTTTTCCAATTATTTTCCCTTTTTGCTTTTTGCATGAAATTGGTGATCACATAAAACCTTAAAAATAAAATAAAATCAATCTTTTCATTTGCATAATGATTGCCTTGTTTTCTAAAGCTTTTTCATATCCAAAATCATTATGCAGGTTGATCAAACCCATTGAACATAATGACCCAATACCATCTCCCAACTTTGAATTCCCTGTATTTGAGGCAGAAGAAGATGATGTTGAAGAGATTCCTGACGAGATTACCCGTCTACTTGAGCATGAAGAGAAGATCATTCAGCCGCATCTGGAGAATCTGGAAACAATCAACTTGGGGTCTGAAGATTGTGTGCGAGAAGTGAAGATTGGGGCACTCCTGGAAGAATCTGTTAAGAAGGGGTTGATCGAATTGCTACGAGAATACGTTGATGTCTTTGCATGGTCATATGAAGACATGCCTGGTCTGGATACAGATATTCTGCAACATTTTCTACCCTTGAAGCCTGAGTGCGTGCCTGTGAAGCAGAAGCTCAGAAGAACTCATCCTGATATGGCAGTAAAGATCAAAGAGGAAGTTCAGAAGCAAATTGATGCAGGGTTTCTGGTGACTTCTACATATCCTCAATGGGTGGCCAATATTGTGCCCGTGCCTAAGAAAGACGGAAAAGTTCGGATGTGTGTGGACTATAGAGACTTGAATAAAGCTAGTCCGAAAGATGATTTTCCTCTACCACACATTGATATGTTGGTAGACAATACAGCTAAATTCAATGTCTTCTGATTTATGGATGGATTTTCCGGATATAACCAGATCAAAATGGCATCCGAGGATATGGAGAAGACAACATTCATCACACCTTGGGGAACATTCTGTTATCGAGTGATGCCCTTCGGTTTGAAGAACGCCGGAGCCACGTATCAACGAGCTATGACCACCTTGTTCCATGATAAGATGCACAAGGAGATCAAGGTATATGTTGATGATATGATCGCCAAGTCAAGAACGGAAGTTGAACATGTAGAGCACCTGTTGATGCTTTTTCAGCGTTTGAGGAAGTACAAGCTTCGCCTGAATCCCAACAAGTGTACATTTGGAGTCCGTTCCGGCAAGTTATTGGGCTTTATTGTCAGTGAAAGAGGTATTGAGGTTGATCCTGCAAAGGTTAAAGCAATACAAGAGATGCCTGCGCCCAAAACTGAGAAGCAAGTCCGAGGTTTCCTTGGCCGCTTGAATTGTATTTCCAGATTCATATCCCACATGACTGCCACATGTGCGCCGATATTCAAGCTCCTCCGGAAAGATCAATCCCATGATTGGACCGAGGATTTCCAGAAAGCTTTTGACAGTATTAAAGAGTATTTGGCTGAGCCACCGATCCTATCTCCGCCTGTAGAAGGAAGACCTTTGATTATGTACTTAACAGTTCTTGAAGACTCAATGGGTTGTGTCCTTGGTCAGCAAGACGAATCAGGAAAGAAAGAATATGCCATCTACTATCTGAGCAATAAGTTCACTGATTGTGAGTCTCGATACTCGATGCTTGAGAAGACATGTTGTGCTTTGGCTTGGGCCGCTAAGCGCTTACGCCAGTATATGATAAATCATACGACTTGGTTGATATCCAGAATGGATCCAATCAAGTACATCTTCGAGAAGCCCGCTTTAACCGGGAGGATTGCCCGTTGGCAGATGTTGTTATCTGAGTATGATATTGAGTATCGAGCTCAGAAGGCTGTTAAAGGTAGTATCTTGGCTGACCACTTAGCACATCAGCCGATCGAGGATTATCAGTCAGTTCAGTATGACTTCCCAGATGAGGAGATTCTGTATTTGAAAATGAAAGATTGCGATGAGCCTACACTCGATGAAGGGCCAGAGCCTGGTTCCAGATGGAGTATGGTGTTTGATGGCGCTGTAAATTAGTATGGAAATGGTATTAGGGCAGTGATTATTACTCCTCAGGGCATACATATTACTTTTACAGCAAGGCTAACTTTCAAATGCACAAATAATATGGCTGAGTATGAGGCCTGTATTATGGGATTGAAGGAATGCATTGATCTAAGGATCAAGCATCTTGATGTTTATGGTGATTCGACCCTCGTTGTCAATCAGATTAAGGGTGAATGGGAAACGAATCAACCTGGTCTCATTCCATATAGGGATTATGCGAGGAGAATTTCAACGTTCTTTACTGAGGTTGACTTCCATCATATTCCTCGAGATGATAATCGGATGGCAGATGCTCCTTCTACGCTAGCTTCGATGATTGTGGTGAAACTTTGGAATGAAGTTCCCAATATCACTGTAATACGCTTGGACGGACCAGCTCATGTGTTCGCAGTAGAAGAGGTAAAAGATGATAAGCCGTGGTATTATGACATCAAGTGTTTCCTTCAGAACCAGGTTTACCCGCCTAGGGCATCTGTGAAAGATAGGAAGACTTTGAGGAGGTTGTCAGGCAGTTTCTACCTCAATGGCAATGTGCTTTATTAGAGCAATTTTGACATGGTTCTGCTCAGATGCGTGGATAGACACGAAGCAGACCTGTTAATGACTGAGGTCCATGAGGGTTCATTTGGTACTCATTCCAATGGACATGCCATGGATAGAAAGATGTTGAGAGAAGGCTACTATTGGCTGACAATGGAGTCTGACTGCTGCAAATATGTGAAGAAATGCCATAAGTGTCAGATTTATGCGGATAAAATTCATATTCCCCCGACACTTTTGAATGTGATTTCGTCACCATGGCCTTTCTCCATGTGGGGAATTGACATGATTGGCATGATAGAGCCAAAGGCATCTAATGGGCTGTTAGATACCCAAAAGTGCTAATTTGAGCTATCAAATATGGGTATCTTTCACTCCATTTCCTTGCTAAAGTGTTCGAAACCACCTTTGTTTTGGATGAAATGCAATTCAATGATAAACGATCTTGGTACCTTTGATTTGTGTGTTATTGTGCAGGAAGTAGGCATGAAATAATAGAAAGTTAAGACACAAGAAATTTGGCAAAGGGATCAAATAAAACAAGCATTCATCAGCTTGCTCGCTAGGCGAGGGCTGTGGCGAAGGACTCGCTAGGCGAGCGTCCAGCGAGAGCCCAGCGAAAAGCTCCAGTATTTTACAGTGGCAAACATGACCACACTCGCTAGGCGAGCTTCCAGCGAGGTGTGTGGCGAACACGTCCAGACTTGGTGAAAAGCGCAGCCAGCACTCACTCGCTAGGCGAGCCTTTAGCGAGCTCCCAGCGAGCATTCCAGTAGCAAAACCTCTCAACCTCGTTGGAGCGAAGGTTGAAGCGTGGCCTTCGCTAGGCGAAGGTTTTGTTCGCTCAGCGAACATGACAGTCTGGCAATGGTTGTTTCTCTGGGCGCAGGTGCCTCAGGTGCCTCATTTAGGGGCTCGCTAGGCGAGCCATTCTGCTCGCCTAGCGAGCAAGACAGCTCAGTAGCAGCTCTATAAGTAGCAATGGCTACTTTTTGAGAGCCATACCTTACCTTCCATACTTTTGTACTTTTTGGAGATATTTTACAGCATTGTTCTAAGGATCTTTTGTGACCTAGAAACCATTTTTATTCATCTCTTAACCATCTTTCACAAAAAGAAGGTGGATTCCCATCCAATCTCGATTATTCGACTCGGATGTTGATCAACCTTCTTCCGAAACTTGTTGACCAAGCTACCATGAAAATGAGTAGCTAAGTCCTTCATTTTGTCAAGGTTAGATGTAGATGATCATTAGCTTTGTGTGTAAATGTAAGGATCTTCATTTGTAAACTCTTTAATGGTGAATATATGGTGAAAACTTTGTTCTTATTGAAAACTCTTTGTGTTGGTTTATGATCGAGAGATGTTTACCAACTCTTAACCTAGGTTTTCATCCAATCTTGTTTGTTAGCTAGAGATAGTAATGAATGATTTTGTTCACCATAAGGTTGAACCAAAAAGTTGTCATTTTGATAGATTGTGTTAGAGATAAACAATGGATCAAAATGGGAAAACTCACAATGTGTGTTAGAGATAAACACATTGGGAGGACTTTGTGAAATAGTTTATCATCTAAAGGAGTTTATAAGTTTTGTTGATCTAACATATACATGCAAAGTGATCGTCGAACCCTAACTTTGGCAATATTTCTCAAATATTCAAACCAAAACTTTTACCGATTTTTTTACACTTTTATGCAAGATACCGTGACAAATACCAAAACCCCATTGTTACCTTAAGCTAAGAACTAAAACAACTGTCGAAAGGCGGTGATATCTCACAATCCCTGTGGATACGATAACAAAAACCCGACACTTAAAATTACATTCAACAAAATGGCGTCGTTGCCGGGGATTGTGAATTGATATTGCGAGCATCGCAATAGTTGTTTAAGTTTTAGCTTTCGAATTTTTGACTTGTGCTTGTAATTTGTTTGGTTTAGTGTGCAGCTTACGTTTTATGCGAGGGCAAATCCCTGTGGACGAACTTCTTTTTGATCCTGAGATCGAGAGAACCGCAAGGAGGCTTAATAGAAAAACGAGACGAAGGAGGCAACAAGCGAGACATCAACAAGAACAAGGAGAAAGTTCTTCTACCACAAATCCACCACCATTCATACCTAACATGGAGCCACCACCACCACCGCCTATTTCTACTCCATGCATAAACAGTCCAAGAAACACTGCTCAGTTTGCCAACCACACGGGAAGGCAAGCTGAGATGAAAACGGGAACTCTCAATTTATTATATGGAAGTCCATTCACCGGAATGGACCATGAAGATCCCTTTGCTTTTCTCACGAAATTTTATGAGATAGCATTGGCGGCCGGAGTGGATCAGGCTCAAGAGCTACCGTTATTCAGAAGATTATTTCCCCACGCTTTGCTCGGCAAAGCAAAAGATTGGTACTTAGATCAAACACCAGCCGTCATGACAGACTGGAACGTGTTAGAAGAGAAGTTCATCGAAAGATTCTTCTCCCATAACCGGTTCATGGAATCCAAGACGGCCATCTCAGTGTTTGCACAAGGAATCAATGAATCCTTAAATGAAGTGTGGGAAAGATTCAAATCCATGCTTCGGAAGTGTAAAGGGCATGGATTTGATGAGATGACTCAAATCCATATTTTCAAAAATGGACTTCAACCAAATTGCAAGACGTTGTTGGATGCTACCTCGGGTGGCTCTTTATTGTCTAAAAGTGCCGAAGAAGCTACAAATATCATAAATCGAATGGCTCTAAATGATCTTCAGAGTCAAAGTAGAGGCAACTCTTTGAAGAAGCCGGGAGTGCTTGAACTTGGGACGAACGATGCCATCCTTGCCCAAAACAAGCTCATCTCACAACAAGTGGAACTCTTAACGCAGCAAATAAAAGAGTTGAGAGAACCTTCTAAATCTAAACAAATAGCTTGTTGTGAGCTTTGCAAAGTTGAGCATGACACCGGATTCTATCCACCTCCGGGGTTCGAAGACGTAAACTACATGGCAAACCAAAGGGACTACCAACCGAGACAACAACAACAACAACAACAACCTTATCAACCACACCCTCAAAATCAACAACAACATTTCCAAGGGAACCAAGGGTTCCAACCTAGGAGTAACTATTATCATAACCAAGGTTATGGAGGTGGTTCTTCTAGCCGTCAAAACCCTCCCCAAAATCCTTATCAACCTCAACAACCGCCGGTCGTAACTTCTAAGTTGGAAGAGACATTGACACAATTCATGCAAATGTCAATGGCTAACAAAAAGAGCAATGACGCGGCCATAAAAAATCTCGAGACTCAAGTTAGGCAACTTGCTAAGCAACTCGCGGAACAACAAACCGGTCCTTCCTTTTCGGCGAACACGCAAACAAATCCTAAGGAGCATTGTAAGGCGATCACAACGAGAAGTGGGAAGGAGTTGATGAGTGAGAATAACAAAAGAGTTGAGAGTGAACAAAGAGAGAAAAAGAAAGAAAATGAGGAGGAAATAGTGGAGGAAAATATTGATGGTGAAGTGGGGGAGTGGAGTGAGGAGGAAGAAGTTGAAAAGAACGAAAAGAATGGTGAAGTTGAAAAGAAAAAAAGTGTGGAGATTGAGAAAAATACGAGTGATGAAGTAATGGGGGAGGAAGTGAAAAAGCCTAGATGGATGAGTTCTAGAGTTGCAAAGGGAAAGGAGGTAGTGAGCACTACTCCAATCCAAAACCTTCCTTATCCTCATGCCCCGTCCAAAAGGGAGAATGAACGGCATTACGCCCGGTTCATGGATATTTTTAAACAACTACAAATCAACATTCCGTTTGCCGAAGCCTTGGAGAAAATGCCCAAGTATTCCAAATTCATGAAGGACATACTTACAAAAAAGCGGAGGTATACGGAACCGGAGACCATCGTCCTAGATGCGAGCTGTAGTGCCATTATTCAAAGGACGCTTCCGAAAAAAGAGGTTGATCCGGGAAGAGTTACTTTGCCAGTTAAAATTGGTGATATCTATGTCAGAAAGGGACTAATTGACTTGGGGTCAAGCATTAATCTTATACCTTTGTCTATTATAAAGAGGCTTGGCAACATTGAAATTAAGTCCATCCGAATGACGTTGCAATTGGCAGATAAGTCGACTACCCATCCTCATGGCGTAGCCCAAGATGTTTTGGTTAAAGTCGACAAATTCTTTTTCCCGGTCGATTTTATTGTTATTGATATGGAAGAAGATGATGATGCTTGTAACACCCTTCTGAAATACCCCAATAATTAATTAAAACAACAAAATATGAATCAGAGTAGATATGCAATTTCAGGGTGTCACACTTGACACTTCACACCATTCACCAAAATATCGTGTCATGCTCATTTATTAATCAAAATAAAACATTGCACAATTCGCAGCGGATAGAAATCTAACAACATGCAAACCATGTAACACATTACATGTAAAATTGTTCAACAACCAAAAATGAAAACAAAGTAAAACATCCCGTCCCGATGTTACATATACCAGAGCATGACCCACTAAGGAACTACACTAGACTCCAAGCACTAGCTTCTACTCAATCACTGCTCGTTACCTGAAACATAGTTGTAAGGGTGAGTTCCTCAATCGATATAATGAGCATTATAAAATATCATGTAATGCTAAGTAAATTAACACATTCATCACCCTAATCATATCACACATTCAGCAACGACAACATCAACTCATAATCATACTCAACACAAACACAAACACACGTATAATATTGGAATACATCCATTCATACATTATGAAATGAGACTCCATGCATACGGTACCGACTATTCGTGAACACATAGTTCAACCTCACCGATCAAACCCAGATACGGCTACCAAGCTCACTAGTCCCACTCATTTGAGACCTAGTGACTCACTCACTAATTCCTCACCATGGGAATTAGCTACCACCATAAAGGCTATGCTATGCACGCTAAATCACCTAGCATGCAAACATCAACAACAATCCACAATGGACATATGCTCACACTCTAAGCCATAAACAGTCCATCCACAATTGCATACATAATAGATATATTCACAGCATTATGCATAGCATCATACATCATCAGCATATTTATCACAGAATCATATCATGTCATGCCAAATAATAAATCACAGTATTAGCACACTCTACTAATACCTATACTGCTCAAAACAACGAGAAATGATCCCTACTATATCATACATCAGCTAAATTACATCACTCAGCTGAAACGACCAAAACTGCACAACATTTAAATATCAATTTTTCACTATTATAACAGTGTTAACCGGTTAACGCCCTGGGTTAATCGGTTAACGCAAAACAGAATGCGCTTCTTGGCAATTTTAACAGTGTTAACCGGTTAACGCCCTGGGTTAACCGGTTAACGCAAGACAGAAATTAATTTTTTAATTATCATAACAGTGTTAACCGGTTAACGCCCTGGGTTAACCGGTTAACACAAGACAGAAAGCTGTTCCTGCGCTATGCAGAATTACCCGCATTTTTCGCCGTTGGAGGACTTCCGGACCTCCGATTTCGATTCCGTAAAAAGCTATACGTCCAGAAAATTACGACTCATCCAAATATAGATTCATTCACGGTTTTAACGTAATTTATTCATCATAATTTGCAGCATTCATCATCCTGATTAGAGTCAATTCAATGGCTTATTACTACCCATTACATGTTAACCCATAATGCCCATTAAACGATGATAAACCCCCTTACCTGAGTTAATCCGGAAAATCCTTTAACTTCAAACTTTTCCCTTCTTCAACCCTTTTTCTCTTGCTCTTCCTTTTTGCCCTTTTTCCACTTTTTAGTCGCTTCTCTGTTTTCACGTGTAAAAACCTTTTTACTAAATGGGACTCTTTACTGATTCCCAAAATCGTTCCAATTCCAACTTTATTATTCCAATAATAATAATCCAATAATATTTCAATTATTTAATTAAATTAATAAATATACTAATAATAATATATATGAAGGGTTTATCTTTTATTTTGAAAAATAATACCCTCTCATTCATATTATCATCATAATATACTATTAAACTTAAATTAAATAATTATCATATTTTATCGGGGTGTTACAACTCTCCCTCACTAAAAGAGTTTTCGTCCTCGAAAACATACCTCAAGCGAATAACTCTGGATAAGACTCCTTCATCTGACTCTCAAGTTCCCAAGTCACATTGCCACCTGCTGGTCCTCCCCAAGCTACCTTTACCAAAGCAATCTCTTTACCCCGCAACTGCTTCAACTCTCGATCCTCGATCCTCATAGGTGATGTTTCAACAGTCAGGTTATCTCTCACCTGTACATCATCTACTTGGACCACATGCGACGGATCAGGAATGTACCTCCTCAACTGAGACACATGAAAAACCTCATGCAAATTTGCAAGTGACGGAGGTAAAGCGATACGATAGGCTACCTCCCCTATCCTCTCCAAAATCTGATAAGGACCAATAAATCGAGGTGTCAACTTCTTCGACTTCAAAGCTCGACCAACCCCAGTTATCGGAGTAACACGAAGAAACACATGATCTCCCTCTTGAAACTCAAGTGACTTCCTCCTCTTGTCGTGATAACACTTCTGACGACTCTGAGCAATTCTCATCTTCTCCTGAATCATCTTAATCTTTTCCGTAGTTTGTTGAACAATCTCCGGTCCAACCACAACACTCTCACCGGACTCATACCAACATAAAGGTGTCCGACATCTCCTACCATACAAAGCTTCAAACGGTGCCATACCAATGCTCGAATGAAAACTATTGTTGTAGGTAAACTCAATCAAAGGTAAATAACAATCCCAAGCACCTCCCTTTTCCAAAACACAAGCCCTCAAAAGATCCTCCAGTGACTGAATCGTCCTCTCAGTCTGACCATCAGTCTGCAGATGATATGCAGAACTCAATCTCAGCTTAGTTCCCAAAGCCCTCTGCAAACTTTCCCAGAACTTCGATGTAAATCTTGGATCTCTGTCCGAAACAATACTCGACGGAATACCATGCAAACTTACAATTTTCTCAATATACAACTCAGCTAATCTCTCTAACGGATAATCCATTCTGATCGGAATGAAATGAGCCGATTTTGTCAATCTGTCAACAATCACCCAAATAGCTTCAAAATTCTTAATTGTCCTCGGTAAACCAGAAACAAAATCCATACTGATACTATCCCACTTCCACTCTGGAATAGCCAACGGTTGCATTAGCCCAGACGGCTTCTGATGCTCAATCTTTGACTTCTGACAAGTCAAACAAGAATAAACAAAACTCGAAATTTCTCTTTTCATTCCCGGCCACCAAAATAACTTTTTCAAATCATGATACATCTTCGTAGCCCCAGGATGATTACTCAGGCCACTACGATGTCCTTCCTCAAGAATACTCTTCTTAAGTTCGGTAACATCCGGAATACACACCCGATTACCAAATTTCAAAACACCATTCTCATCAACTCTGAATTCACCACCTTGACCTTGATTCACTAGAGTCAACTTATCAACCAAAAGCACATCGGATTTCTGACCCTCTCTAATCTCATCCAGAATACCACTCGTTAACTTCAACATTCCCAATTTAACACTATTGTGAGTACTCTCACACACCAAACTCAAGTCTCTAAACTGCTCAATTAAATCCAATTCCTTAACCATTAACATAGACATATGCAATGATTTCCGACTCAATGCATCAGCCACTACGTTTGCTTTACCCGGATGGTAATTCAAACCAAAGTCATAATCCTTCAGAAACTCTAACCATCTCCTCTGTCTCATATTCAGCTCTTTCTGATCAAACAAATACTTTAAACTTTTATGGTCACTGAAAACCTCAAATCTTGACCCGTACAAGTAATGCCTCCATAACTTCAGAACAAATACCACAGTTGCCAACTCTAAATCGTGTGTCGGATAGTTCCTCTCATGAACCTTCAGTTGTCTCGAAGTATAAGCTACAACCTGCTTATTCTGCATCAAAACACCTCCCAAACCCAATAATGAAGCATCACAGTAAACCTCAAATGGTTCCGACGGACTTGGTAATATCAGAATAGGAGCAGTAGTTAACCTTCTCTTTAGCTCTTGGAAACCTTCTTCACATTTTGAGTCCCAAACAAACGCTTGCCCCTTTCTAGTCAACATCGTCAACGGTAACGCCAACTTAGAAAATCCCTCAATGAATTTCCTATAATAACCTGCAAGTCCAAGAAAACTCCTTATCTCAGAAACTGACTTCGGAGCTTCCCACTTAGATACCGCTTCTATCTTAGAAGGATCAACAGCAATACCACCTCTTGAAACCACATGACCAAGAAAACTAACCTCTTCTAACCAAAATTCACACTTGGACAGTTTAACAAATAACTTCTTTTCTCGTAGAACTCCTAAAACCACTCTCAAATGTTCAGCATGCTCTTCTTCAGATTTCGAATACACCAAAATATCGTCAATAAACACCACAACAAACTTGTCTAGGTACGGATGGAAAATCCTATTCATATACTCCATAAATACCCCAGGCGCATTAGTCACACCAAAAGGCATTACAGAATACTCATAATGCCCATACCTTGTTCTGAAAGCAGTCTTCTGAATATCCTCAGTTTTCACACGTATCTGATGATACCCCGATCTCAAATCTATTTTGCTGAACACACTCGCACCAACCAACTGATCCATCAAATCATCAATCCTCGGCAAAGGATATCGATTCTTGATCGTCACTTTATTCAGTTGCCTGTAGTCCACACACAACCTCATAGTACCTTCTTTCTTCTTAACCAATAACACTGGTGCGCCCCACGGTGACACACTCGGCCGAATAAATTTCTTATCCAACAGATCTTTCAGCTGACTCTTCAATTCAGTTAACTCAACAGCAGACATACGGTACGGAGCCATCGATATCGGCCTAGTACCAGATACCAAATCAATCGAGAACTCAACTTCACGCTCTGGCGGTAATTCATTCACTTCTTCAGGAAACACATCAGGAAAATCACACACCACGGCTAGATCGCAAATCACCGGTTTATCTTTAGCCTCCAAAGTCGGTAACAGCATAAACAACTCTGCCCCATCTGCTACTGCCTCATTCACCTGCCTTGCTGATAGAAACAAACTCTTTCCTTCCTCAATCTCAGGAAAGATCACAGTCTTATCAAAACAGTTGATATAAACTCGGTTAAACACCAACCAGTTCATACCCAGGATAACATCAATCTGCACTAGTGGAAGACACACGAGGTCCATCCCAAAGTCTCTACCAAAAATACTCAAAGGACAATTTAAACAAACTGAAGTAGTAGTCACTGAACCCTTCGCAGGAGTATCAATCACCATACTCCCATGCATCTCAGATATCTCTAATTTAAGTTTCACAGCACAATCCAAAGATATAAAGGAATGAGTCGCACCTGTGTCAATAATAGCTACAAGAGGAAAGCCATTAATATAACACGTACCTCGGATCAAACGATCATATGCAGAAGTCTCAGAACCTGATAAAGCAAAGACCTTGCCTCCCGACTGGTTCTCTTTCTTCGGCTTAAGACACTGTGGACTGATATGACCCACCTCTCCACAGTTGAAACAAGTCATAGTCTTCAACCGGCACTCTGCAGCCAAGTGACCACCTTTGCCACACTTGAAACACTTCTTCTCAGTACTGGTACACTCATGGATACGATGTCCAGCCTGACCACATCTGTAACACTTAGCAGGGGCACTGGAGTCTCCCCCACTAGGTCTCTTCATCCCACTCTGTCTCTGGAAACCTTTGCCAGCTGCATACGGTTTCCCACGATCATTCTGATTCTTGCCTTTCCTATCAACCCTCTACTGATAGCTCTCCGCTCTGGCCTTGGTATCCTGTTCAAAAATCCTGCAACAGTCAACCAAGTCAGAAAACACTCTAATCCGGTGATACCCAATAGCCTGCTTGATCTCGGGACGTAACCCGTTCTCAAACTTCACACATTTTGAAAATTCCCCAGTAGCCTCATCATAGGGAGTGTAATACTTCGACAGCTCTGTGAACTTAGCAGCATACTCAGTAACAGACCGGTTGCCCTGCTTCAATTCTAAGAACTCTATCTCTTTCTTTCCTCTGACATCCTCTGGAAAGTACTTCCTCAGGAATCTCTCTCTGAACACCGCCCAAGTAATCTCAGCACTCCCAGCAGCTTCCAACTCAGTACGGGCAGCAACCCACCAATCATCTGCTTCCTCTGACAGCATATGCGTACCGAACCTGACCTTCTGGTTATCGGCACACTCAGTCACTCGGAAGATCCTCTCGATCTCCTTCAACCACTTCTGAGCACCATCTGGATCGTATGCTCCCTTGAACATTGGAGGATTGTTCTTCTGGAACTCACTCAGTTGACGAGCAGCTCCCAATCCCACAACATTCGGATTCCCTCCAAGTACTCCAGCTAGCATACCCAGAGCCTCAGCAATCGCAACATCGTCTCTACCTCTTCCAGCCATCTCTATTCTGAAACCCCACAAGCTAAAACAATAAGTACTGATAGGGTTACACAACACCTATCACATACAGGGAAACAGAATAATTACGACTCGACTCGACCGACTATGCTCTGATACCACTAATGTAACACCCTTCTGAAATACCCCAATAACTAATTAAAACAACAAAATATGAATCAGAGTAGATATGCAATTTCAGGGTGTCACACTTGACACTTCACACCATTCACCAAAATATCTTGTCATGCTCATTTATTAATCAAAATAAAACATTGCACAATTCGCAGCGGATAGAAATCTAACAACATGCAAACCATGTAACACATTACATGTAAAATTGTTCAACAACCAAAAATGAAAACAAAGTAAAACATCCCGTCCTGATGTTACATATACCAGAGCATGACCCACTAAGGAACTACACTAGACTCCAAGCACTAGCTTCTACTCAATCACTGCTCGTTACCTGAAACATAGTTGTAAGGGTGAGTTCCTCAATCGATATAATGAGCATTATAAAATATCAGGTAATGCTAAGTAAATTAACACATTCATCACCCTAATCATATCACACATTCAGCAACGGCAACATCAACTCATAATCATACTCAACACAAACACAAACACACGTATAATATTGGAATACATCCATTCATATTATACGCCATACATACATTATGAAATGAGACTCCATGCATGCGGTACCGACTATTCGTGAACACATAGTTCAACCTCACCGATCAAACCCAGATACGGCTACCAAGCTCACTAGTCCCACTCATTTGAGACCTAGTGACTCACTCACTAATTCCTCACCATGGGAATTAGCTACCACCATAAAGGCTATGCTATGCACGCTAAATCACCTAACATGCAAACATCAACAACAATCCACAATGGACATATGCTCACACTCTAAGCCATAAACAGTCCATCCACAATTGCATACATAATAGATATATTCACAGCATTATGCATACCATCATACATCATCAGCATATTTATCACAGAATCATATCATGTCATGCCAAATAATAAATCACAGTATTAGCACACTCTACTAATACCTATACTGCTCAAAACAACGGGAAATGATCCCTACTATATCATACATCAGCTAAATTACATCACTCAGCTGAAACGACCAAAACTGCACAACATTTAAATATCAATTTTTCACTATTATAACAGTGTTAACCGGTTAACGCCCTGGGTTAATCGGTTAACGCAAAATAGAATGCGCTTCTTGGCAATTTTAACAGTGTTAACCGGTTAACGCCCTGGGTTAACCGGTTAACGCAAGACAAAAATTAATTTTTTAATTATCATAACAGTGTTAACCGGTTAACGCCCTGGGTTAACCGGTTAACGCAAGACAGAAAGCTGTTCCTGCGCTAACAACGAACAGAATGCAGAATTACCCGCATTTTTCGCCGTTGGAGGACTTCCGGACCTCCGATTTCGATTCCGTAAAAAGCTATACGTCCAGAAAATTACGACTCATCCAAATATAGATTCATTCACGGTTTTAACGTAATTTATTCATCACAATTTGCAGCATTCATCATCCTGATTAGAGTCAATTCAATGGCTTATTACTACCCATTACATGTTAACCCATAATTCCCATTAGACGATGATAAACCCCCCTTACCTGAGTTAATCCGGCAAATCCTTTAACTTCAAGCTTTTCCCTTCTTCAACCCTTTTTCTCTTGCTCTTCCTTTTTGCCCTTTTTCCACTTTTTAGTCGCTTCTCTGTTTTCACGTGTAAAAACCTTTTTACTAAATGGGACTCTTTACTGATTCCAAAAATCGTTCCAATTCCAACTTTATTATTCCAATAATAATAATCCAATAATATTCCAATTATTTAATTAAATTAATAAATATACTAATAATAATATATATGAAGGGTTTATCTTTTATTTTGAAAAATAATACCCTCTCATTCATATTATCATCATAATATACTATTAAACTTAAATTAAATAATTATCATATTTTATCGGGGTGTTACAATGCTCCGCTCATCTTGGGCCGACCGTTCATGAAAACCGCGCGAATGATGATAGACGTTGATGACGGTTTAATGAAGGTGAGAGTCCAAAATGAGGAAGTAACATTCGATCTAGTCGAAGCAATGAAGCATTCAAAAGATAGAAATGATAGCTTTCGCATCGATGTGGTCGAAGAAGCAGTTTTGGAGGTTTCTAAGCATATTCATGAGATATCTCCTATGGAGTTAGCTCTTGACGACTCATTGGAAGTTTTCACAGTTGAAGAAGAGCAAGCTCTTGAGGAATGCTTAAAGGAACTTGATAGTTTAGACGAACTACAACCGTGGGAAGTTGAGGAAGAAGACTTGAAGAAGGAGGTTACTGACGAAAAAGCTCCTATTGAATTGAAAATACTACCTTCTACTTTGAAGTATGTATTCCTAGATGAGACCGAAGCAAAGCCGGTCATCATAAGCAACCTTTTGACAAATGATGAAGAAGCCCGCTTGATCCATGTGCTAAAAAAAATCAAGAAGCCATGGGTTGGACTCTTTCCGATCTAAAAGGAATTAGCCCTTCCTATTGCATGCACAAGATCTTGATGGAAGAGGATTTTAAGCCGGTAGCTCAACCACAACGCCGCTTAAATCCTACCATGAAGGAGGTTGTTCGAAAAGAAGTTGTAAAGCTGTTGGATGCGGGAATGATTTACCCGATCTCGGATAGTCCATGGGTTAGTCCCGTGCATGTGGTTCCGAAGAAAGGTGGAATTACCGTGATCCAGAATGACAAGGATGAATTGATCCCTACTAAAGTTGCAACGGGGTGGCGAATGTGTATTGATTATAGGCGGTTGAATACCGCAACTCGAAAGGACCATTTTCCACTCCCGTTCATGGATCAAATGCTCGAAAGACTCTCGGGGCAAAAATACTATTGTTTCTTGGATGGCTATTCCGGGTATAACCAAATTGCGGTTGACCCGGCCGATCATGAAAAGATGGCTTTCACATGTCCGTTTGGAGTTTTCGCATACCGAAAAATGCCCTTTGGGTTGTGCAATGCACCGGCGACTTTCCAAAGATGTGTGCAAGCCATTTTTGCCGACCTTATTGAGAAAACAATGGAAGTCTTCATGGATGACTTCTTGGTATTTGGTGGATCCTTTAGTCTATGCTTGGCAAACTTGAAAACTGTGCTTGAAAGATGTGTGAAGACCAATCTGGTGCTTAATTGGGAGAAGTGTCACTTCATGGTGACCGAGGGGATCGTGCTTGGCCATAAAGTCTCTTCAAGAGGGCTTGAAGTTGATCGAGCTAAGGTTGAAGTGATTGAAAAGTTACCTCCTCCGGTGAATGTGAAGGGAATCCGAAGCTTTTTGGGGCACATCGGGTTCTATCGGCGCTTTATCAAGGACTTCTCAAAGGTGGCTAAGCCTTTGAGCAATTTGCTAGCTAAGGACCAAGTATTTCTCTTAACCGATGAATGTTTGCAAGCTTTTGAAACTTTAAAAGAAAAATTGGTTACCGCTCCGATTATAGTCGCTCCAAATTGGAATTTAAATTTTGAGCTAATGTGTGATGCTAGCGACTATGCAATTGGAGCGGTACTTGGCCAAAGAAAAGAAAAAAAAATTCATGCGATACATTACGCAAGTAAAGTTCTTAATGAGGCTCAAATTAACTATGCCACAACTGAAAAAGAATTACTTGCGATAGTGTATGCGCTTGAAAAGTTTAGATCTTATCTTATAGGGTCTAAAGTCGTAGTGTATACCGACCACGCGGCGATTAAATATTTGCTCACCTAACCGGATTCGAAGCAAAGGCTCATCCGTTGGATCCTCTTGTTGCAAGAATATGATGTTGAGATCAAAGACAAGAAAGGATCGGAAAATTTGGTAGCGGATCATTTATCCCGCTTGGTGAATGTGGAGGTTAACGCGTCGGAGAAGGAAATCCGGGAAGAATTTCCTGATGAAAAACTGTTCAAAGTTCACGTTAGGTTGTGGTTTGCAGACTTTGCGAACCACAAGGCTAGTGGTTTTGTGCCTCCCGACCTAACTTCGAACCAAAAAAGGAAGTTTCTTTCGGATGCCAAGTATTACGTATGGGATGACCCGTACTTGTTTAAGTTGGGTAGTGATAACCTTTTAAGGAGATACGTTACTGGCGATGAAGCGCAGAGCATCCTTTGGCATTGTCACAACTCGCCTTACGGCGAACACTATAATGGGGTGAGAACGGCCACTAAAATCCTTCAGTCAGGATTTTATTGGCCCACTATTTTCAAAGACGCACATACCGATGCGCAAAGTTGTGATAGTTGCCAGAGAAGCGGTGGGATTGGTAAGAGAGACGAGATGCCTCTCCAAAACATCCAAGAGGTCGAAGTATTTGATTGTTGGGGCATCGATTTTGTAGGACCATTCCCACCCTCTTATGGTAACGAGTATATGCTTGTCGCAGTTGATTACGTTTCTAAGTGGGTTGAGGCGATTGCCTCACCTCGGGCGGATGCGAAAACGGTGATAAAAGTTTTGAAGAAAAACATATTTTCCCGTTTCGGAATCCCCCGAGTGTTGATAAGTGACGGAGGGTCACACTTTTGTAATGCACTGTTGGAAAGCATTTTAAAACATTACGGTGTATCACACAGAGTGGCAACTCCGTATCACCCACAGGCTAATGGGCAAGCCGAGGTCTCTAATCGTGAGATTAAGAGAATTCTCGAAAAAACTGTGTCAAATTCGAAAAAAGAGTGGTCACAAAAATTGGATGAAGCGTTATGGGCATACCGTACCGCCTTTAAAGCTCCAATTGGCCTAACTCCTTTTCAATTGGTGTTTGGTAAAACTTGCCATTTGCCGGTTGAATTGGAGCACAAAGCCTTGTGGGCTTTGAAATTTTTAAATTTTGAAAATAATTTGGCCGGTGAGAAAAGGAAGGTGCAACTGCTTGAGTTGGAGGAGATGCGCAATGCCGCATACCACTCAAGCTGGTTGTACAAAGAGAAGGTAAAAAAATACCATGACAAAAAGCTCCGAAAGAAAGAATTTGTGCCGGGACAGTTGGTCCTCTTGTTCAATTCCAGGTTGAAGTTATTCCCCGGAAAGTTGAAATCAAAATGGTCCGGGCCATTTCGGGTCAAAGAAGTTAAGTAGTACGGAGCTATTGTCATTGAGGACCTGGAAAAGAAGGACAGTTGGACCGTTAATGGCCAACGTTTGAAGGTTTATCTTGGCGGTCATGTGGATCGCGAGAGCTGTGCTATTCCTTTGGATGCTCCTCTGTGAGCATCACACCGTCGAGCTTAGCCGACGTTAAACAAGCGCTTGTTGGGAGGCACCCCAACATTATAAGTATTTACAGTTTTTCTGTTCTGTTGTAGTGGGATTCCAATTTGTAAAACCTTGCTGAAATGTACCTGGAATGCTGTCTTTGAAAAGGAAAATGCTGTCATGCTCGCTTGATGCTCGCTAGGCGAAGCAGTAGCGAGCAGATTCGCTAGCTGCTCGCTAGGCGAAGCAGCAGCGAGCGCTACGTGACAGCACTAATTAAATCTCAGCAGGCCATGCATTTTGGGCCCAAACAAAATTTCTTTTTAACAACTCTTCTCTCACGAACACTCAAGCACTCTATCACTTTTTCATCTCACTCAAACTTTAAGCGCTAACATTGCATCCCTAACCTCTTGTGCATTTCAATTCAACAGATCTAAAATCAGGTTTGCCTCTTCTTCATTACTTTCTGTTTCTTTCTGTTTCCAAAATTGCTTGAAATTTCATTTACATTAGACATTTAGGATGAAGTTGTGGTGTGGGAAACTTTAGGTTTTGCATGTGGGAAACTTTAGGTTTTGAATGTGGGAATTTTAGGTTTTGCATGTGGATTTGTAATTACATATAGCATAGAACGATTCTTTTCTTGATAGATCCTTTTGTTCTGAAATTGACACCATGAGAGACTTGGGTTTTTGGAAAATTTCACTGAAAATACTGCAGAACCCCAAAACCCGTAAGGTTCGCTAGCAACTCGCTAGGCGAACCAGAAGCGAGATTTCGCTGCCACTTCGCTAGGCGAAGCAGCAGCGAGCATGACAGTAGTTTGAATTATGTGTTGCTTTCTAATCTGTTTGTGTGTTGTGTTGCTTCCTCTTTATGTTTTGCAGATGGAATCCAGATCCGGAGCTTCAAAGAAGAGAAAGGGAGGGAACACTTCCCGTCCCGTAACAATACAATTTGACACCGACAAGTTTGTCGGCCCGAAGCAAGCCGCAAGATACGTTGCTTTGGAGAAGCGGAAAATTCTACCGGAGAAGAGATTCATCATCAACCCTGAAGGCACGAACCAAACATTCGCCGGGTTGATTGACACGAAGAAGTGGGATCGGTTAATTAACCCCCTGGAGCATTATGATATTGCAACGGTGCGTGAGTTCTATGCGAACGCACTTCCAGATGATGACGAGCCATTTACATGGACATCTAGAGTGGCCGGTCGTCCTGTTGCTTTTGATCGGGATGCTATTAACCGCGTCTTTGGTGAACCGCTCCAACTGGGAGCCGAGGAGAGAGACACCTACCACACAGAATTAAGGTTTCACCGGGATACGAATGCAATTTCTACTGCCCTGCTTTTGAGAGGGAAATCAGTTGAGCTGAACCCATCTGGGGTTCCCATGAGATACCATAGGGAGGACATGACTCCCTTGGCTCAACTGATCCTGCTGTTGGTTCTTACAAACATCAAACCTAAGTCCCACACTTCTACCGTGCCGATCCCAGTGGCACACTTGGTACACTGTATCCTCACTAACGTCCAGATCGATGTGGCGAGGATTATTGCTTTGGAATTAAAGTCCGTGATTGAAAGCGGGCTGAAGGCGGGGGCACGAGTGAATTGTCCCCTGGCTTTCCCTTGCCCAATCATGAGTTTGTGCATGCAAGCGAGGGTGAGACTACCTTCTAGGGGTCAAGTAAGGATCCCGCCACCCATTGATGACCGTTACGTGGCCAAGTATTGCATGGCGAAGAATGTTAGAGGTAGTTCAGCTGCTGAGGGTACCCGGGCTTCTGATGGTCCTGGTACTTCTACTCTCGAACCCGATCCTTACCTGCAGGCTGTCTGCAGTTACAACTGGGACTGGATGGTGGCAACTCAGCGTGCCATGCTCGATATGCACGATTCTATGCAGCGGTTACAGCTGCAGGGAAGTGACCCCACCGGTGATCACTCATTGATAACGCGTGAGCAGTTTTTGCTTAACGCTAACTGGCCTGTGGACATGCCTGTGTTTGGAGAGGGGGCGGGTGCTGGTGCGTCTTTTGGTGCTGCTGATGGTGATGATGATGATGATGATGAGGCTACCGGTTCTGAAGCCGGTAGTGAGGAGGGTTCTGAGTCCTTGGAGGGCTAAGTTATTTTATTTTTCATGTTATGTTTTATTTCTATTATATTTTCAGAATTATGTATTTTGATTTTGGCTATGTACTTTTGGGGTGTTTTGTCCCCCATGAACAATTTTAAATTTTGAAGTTAATGTTATTATTTATGTTTTAAATTTTGTTGTTTTAATAAATTTTTGGTTGGTTAAGTGGCAAACCTTCTAGATTGGTTGCTCCTCAAAGAAGTATCCAATGAAGGTGCATCCGAGCTTGGATGGCAATGATAAAAATAAACAAGTGAACAAGGCTAAGGTACATGGTTACCTCCGGCTAGAATTTTAGAATGCACTAAGAAGTTTACTCTTTTTTGTAATTGAGTATTGTCTTTTTGCAACATAATTGAATGAATGTTTCATCTAGGACTTAAAACCACAAATTGTGAGGAAACCTCCATTTTACACTTAAATGCTGTATTCTAATAAGCTTTGTTGATTCATTTGATTCATGCTTTGTCTTTTATTATTGTGAATATATGGAAGCAATTAGAAATGATCAAGGCACTTGTTTTCTATCCAGCACAACCAGTTCCAAATACAACTTACCTGTGAGCAGAGAGAGTATTCGTTAACCCCTTTGAGCTTAAACAGTTGAATCTTAGCTTGAAATAAAGCGAGATTTCAAAAATCTTTTTCTTGAAACCCGGAAAATTTTGATAATTGTTCTTTTGCCGTAAAAAGTCAAGAGCATTCACTTAGGGTGAGTAAGAAATAAGTTGGGGAGAACGAAAATGAGAATCAGTAAGTGCCACAACTCTTGAAAAACCGAGCAATCATTGAAAATAAAAATTAGAAAAGAAAAACATCTGTTTTGTAAATATGATGTGAAAGAAAAGAGAAAAAATATAATATAGAGAAAATAAAAATGAATGCTTGCTTGGAAGAAAAATAGTGAAAAACAAAAATTGAGTTGTGAAATAAGAGTTGTGAAGGTTTCAAATGAGAAACAAATGGAACGAAGTTGAGATGTGTGAATAATGTACAGTGAATGTCTCTTTTGCATCGGCAATTTCGTTTTCAATGGCCTTAGAAATGACCCTTGTTTGATAACCTAACCAAGCCTCAACCGAAAAGTCCTTAGTGATCTTCGTGCTTCCACATTACCATTTATAATTGTTAGACATTGTATGAATCGAATTGATTTCTTCATTATTTGTTAGAGAGTGAGATTATTCCCGCGGTTGCAAACGCGTAAATTCTTCAATCCTTATTCGAAGAGGAGAGATAGGGTGATTCATTCAAGATAATATTGTTGTAGATAGATACATATTTCGCATTGCTACTAAGTCTTAGTTCTTGTGTATTATTTTATTCGAACCGTTGGAAATTTGTATCTGCTGATTCGCTTGTGTTTGAGCCGTTTTATCCAACTTCGGAGAAACCTTTTTCTTAAAGCAAATCCTCTTGTCCTTCAAGAGGCATACTTTGCTTGAGGACAAGCAAGAATCTAGTTGGGGAGAGTTGTTAGATATCTAAAAGTGCTAATTTGAGCTATCAAATATGGGTATCTTTCACTCCATTTCCTTGCTAAAGTGTTCGAAACCACCTTTGTTTTGGATGAAATGCAATTCAATGATAAACGATCTTGGTACCTTTGATTTGTGTGTTATTGTGCAAGAAGTAGGCATGAAATAATAGAAAGTGAAGACACAAGAAATTTGGCAAAGGGATCAAATAAAACAAGCATTCATCAACTTGCTCGCTAGGCGAGGGCTGTGGCGAAGGACTCGCTAGGCGAGCGTCCAGCGAGAGCCCAGCGAAAAGCTCCAGTATTTTACAGTGGCAAACATGACCACACTCGCTAGGCGAGCTTCCAGCGAGGTGTGCGGCGAACACGTTCAGACTTGGTGAAAAGCGCAGCCAGCACTCACTCGCTAGGCGAGCCTTTAGCGAGCTTCCAACGAGCATTCCAGTAGCAAAACCTCTCAACCTCGCTGGAGCGAAGGTTGAAGCGTGGCCTTCGCTAGGCGAAGGTTTTGTTCGCTCAGCGCACATGACAGTCTGGCAATGGTTGTTTCTCTGGGCGCAGGTGCCTCAGGTGCCTCATTTAGGGGCTCGCTAGGCGAGCCATTATGCTCGCCTAGCGAGCAAGACAGCTCAGTAGCAGCTCTATAAGTAGCAAGGGCTACTTTTTGAGAGCCATACCTTACCTTCCATACTTTTGTACTTTTTGGAGATATTTTACAACATTGTTCTAAGGATCTTTTGTGACCTAGAAACCATTTTTCTTCATCTCTTAACCATCTTTCACAAAAAGAAGGTGGATTCCCATCCAATCTCGATTATTCGACTCGGATGTTGATCAACCTTCTTCCGAAACTTGCTGACCAAGCTACCATGAAAATGAGTAGCTAAGTCCTTCATTTTGTCAAGGTTAGATGTAGATGATCATTAGCTTTGTGTGTAAATGTAAGGATCTTCATTTGTAAACTCTTTAATGGTGAATATATGGTGAAAACTTTGTTCTTATTGAAAACTCTTTGTGTTGGTTTATGATCGAGAGATGTTTACCAACTCTTAACCTAGATTTTCATCCAATCTTGTTTGTTAGCTAGAGATAGTAATGAATGATTTTGTTCACCATAAGGTTGAACCAAAAAGTTGTCATTTTGATAGATTGTGTTAGAGATAAACAATGGATCAAAATGGGAAAACTCACAATGTGTGTTAGAGATAAACACATTGGGAGGACTTTGTGAAATAGTTTATCATCTAAAGGAGTTTATAAGTTTTGTTGATCTAACATATACATGCAAAGTGATCGTCGAACCCTAACTTTGGCAATATTTCTCAAATATTCAAACCAAAACTTTTACCGCATTTTATTACACTTTTATGCAAGATACCGTGACAAATACCAAAACCCCATTGTTACCTTAAGCTAAGAATTAAAACAACTGTCAAAAGGCGGTGATATCTCACAATCCCTGTGGATACGATAACAAAAACCCGACACTTAAAATTACATTCAACATGGGCACAGATTTATTCTCGTAGCAATTGATTACTTCACCAAATGGGTTGAAGCAGCATCGTACGCAAATGTGACCAGGCAGGTGGTCGTGAAGTTTATCAAGAATCAGCTTATATGTCGTTATGGTGTGCCAGATAAGATCATTACTGATAATGGATCCAACTTGAACAACAAAATGATGAAAGAGCTGTGTAGTGAGTTCAAGATCGCCCATCATAATTCTTCTCCTTATAGACCCAAGATGAATGAGGCTGTTGAAGCTGCTATTAAGATAATCAAGAACATTATCCAGAAGATGGTTGTCACATATAAGGATTGGCATGAGATGTTGCCATTTGCTTTACATGGATATCGGACGTCTGTCCGCACTTCAACAGGGGAAACCCCTTTCTCTCTTGTTTATGGCATGGAGGTTGTACTCCCAGTAGAGGTGGAGATCCCATGAATGAGAGTCTTGATGGAGGCCAAGTTGACTGATGCTGAATGGGTTCAGAGTCGTTATGACCAGTTGAATTTGATAGAAGAAAAGAGATTGACAACCATGTGCCATGGTCAGTTATATCAACAGAGAATGAAGAAAGCTTTTGATAAGAAGGTCAAGCCTCGCGTGTTCCGAGAAGGTGACCTTGTGCTCAAGAAAGTCTTGTCTTTCGCGCCCGATTCCAGGGGCAAGTGGACTCCAAACTATGAAGGTTCATATGTTGTTAAGAGAGCCTTTTCAGGCGGTGCTTTGATACTTACAACTATGGATGGGGAGGATTTCACTCGTCCTGTGAATTCAGATGCAGTCAAGAAATACTTCGGCTAAAAATAAAAACAGAATAGCTCGCTAAGTCGAAAACCCGAAAGGGCGGCTTAGGCAAAAAAGAGCGTCTCGGTGGATTGAAAACCCGAAAGGGCGATCCAGGCAAAAGTTAGAGACATGAAAAAAAAATGAATATTTGTATCCCGCTAGATTGAGTACCTCACCCTGGGGCAATCTAAGCAAAAATTAGGATTTGGCAAGTAACTGCATCCTGACAAGACTTTGTTCTACAACTGTCATCAGTCGGAGATTCTTGCTCATTCGTCATCAACCGAAGCTTCGAATACATCGAATTCAGAATTGGTGGAGAAATGGTCATTATGTTCAATGTAGCCCTTTTCCAATATATATCACCAATTTCAAATTTGTAAAGATCTATGGAGTCTTGCCATTTGGAGACTACCATTCCATCAAATAAACTCGAGCCTTTTATCCAATTATTTGCACTCTTATTTGTTTCTATTCAACAAACGTTTTGCATGCTTTTAATTGAGAAAATATCGTTGTTTCGAAAAAATGAATTTTTCATAACCTGTTTTTAAACAAAGTGAACATTCACAATGATGAAAAGGATACTTAGGAGATCCTCAGTGCTCTCCCAAGGATGGTATGATCTCCAACAGGGTAAGACAGTTGTTCATATTCCTGGCGTGACTGTATCTTCTTCCTCCGGAGCCTTTTTTTGGTTTATCCTACTGAGTAGTATGCTTGTTGAGATATTCACCACTCTCCCCTTCAGCGGGGTAACAACCTTTCCTCCTCAGCAGATGTGATCTCCTTGGTGGGTACTGCACTTGGTGGTTGATCCCCAGAATCCCTTTATCCCTTGGATAGATTCCCCAGTGGAGTTGCTTATGCGGCAGATTTTATCTGTGCAATAAACTCCTTTCCCCAATCGGAATGGCCGATGATTCATCCCCTGCAGAGATTTTGTTGCTTCCTGGTATCTCTGATCCCCGACAGATTGGATGCTCTCCGGTGAACCTGGCTTTCTCTCTTGAGATGTAGTACCGGATGTTTGTACTCCTTGGAGCTGTTTGTGTTAGAAATGTCTGTTTGTCAGCATTCATCATACATAAACCACGCATGTGTGCATATAATTTTTAAACATTCAGATATTCATATTGCATTCTTTGTCATATATTTTTGTTTGTTATCCTCTGCTAGTTGGTAATACATTCCCCAAGCAGATGTCGGTGTCTGATCCCTCAATGTAGAGTCAACCCCTTAAGCAGAAAGTGTTTATCTTTCCTTCCGCATTCCCCACTGAGTTATATCCTCGTGGACGACGGTTATTTTCGTTTCCTCCCAACACATATATTGGGATGGGTTTCCCTATTGAGTTATATCCTCACTAGGACGAGTCTTGATTCAGTTTGCCTCTTTGGTTTGATCCTAAATTGGCCTCTTATGACTGTTTCTTGTGTTTCCCCGTGGTATAAATGAATAATTGCACAGCAATCAGTAATCATTCATCTTATCCCTGGCGGAGTCTGTGATTTTCTACCCTTATACCGGTAGTTGTCCCCTATTTTCTCCCCTTTGCAGAGTTAACCTCCTTGTTCATCCTAATCGATGACGGTTACTCTTCCGTGGTTTTCTACCCAGTATCCGGTAGATGTAATCCCCTCCTTGATGGTTATCATTATCCAATATTCGGTGATGATATTCCCTTCTCATTGGATAATTGCTCTGATTAGACAATTTATCCCCAGCAAATCATCTTTCATACCGGTTGCCGGTAATGTTTGTTGCTCCCCTTGAATGATCATCATTATATACCTAGTTTTGGTATCCCGATGCCTTTCACTTTATCGGTCGACTTATCCTTTATTAACCCAGTAACCGGTTGTGGATAATCTTCCATGCGAGTATATTATCTACGTTCTGACGGTAATAGATAATATATCTCATGCACTCTTTGGTCGAAGCTTTTTGTTCTTCCCTAGTTGAGTAAGATTCGTATCCCTGTTTTGGAATCGAATGTCCATCCCTTAATCGAGTTTGCTTTTTGCCCTCTTTTTGGATGATGAGTGTTTTGGGAATATTCCCCAATTCACGCTTTGGTTGGTCACCTATTATATGCCCAATAACCGGCATCCTTGGTGTTCCTTCCCTTCTGCTCCCTATTATGACTTTTTGTCCTCTGTGGAGTCAGATTTTCCTGAGTTGATATATACCTTTTTAGGTCTTCCTCAGATGATTTGGTTGATTGATATCTCTCACCCTTATACCGGTCTTAGATATTCATTCTCCCCGAGCATGTTGTTCTCTCACCCTTATACCGGTGTTCAAATCACACGTCTCTTTGAGCTTATTACCCAGTAACCGGTAATACCTCACCCCGTTGCTTCCCCAGGAGATTTTCTGTTGGGATCTCCCTCCGTTGGGTCCTTTGTGGATATCCCCACCTGAGTCCAGATTTTTATCCGAAGTATCCATTGTAGACAGTTTTTGCTGTATTGGCATATTCCCCAATACGGGTGTCTTCGAGTCAGCTCGAGTCTTTCCATTGGATTTATTCCCTTTGGAATTCTGTTCCCCAAGCTTTGAGTCGTGACCTGCTCACGCATTTTCACCTTGTACTCCCCTAGAGTCTTTGTCTCCCTAGTGAGTGTATTACTCCTTTGGATTTGTAGTTTCTCCGAATTTCTTTTTCTTTTGTGGACGCATATCCCCACAGAGTTTTACCAATTGCACGCATACATCTGCATCATGAGGTCTCTTAGGGATCAAAATTCATCTCTTTGATATTATTTAAGCCCATTCTACCCCGTCAAGACGAAGATTTTAACATTCACTTATCCGGTTAGAATGACCTTAGATAGGGGCATCTGTAAGACCCCAATTTTGTCCCTAAGATCCCTCATGGCATCATAACATTGCATTTTTGCATTGCCTCAAGGATCATTAGCATCTTGGTTCCCCTTGCCTTTGGGTGGGACTCCTTGTGAGTGGTTTGAGATCACCAAGCATGTTTGAATTGTATATCATTGCTTTTCTTATTTTTGTTTACTAACCAAAAGCCCAAAAATATGTCACTAACATCTTTTGTTTGTAGCTTGAGCAATCACAAGGTCCAAAGCTTCAAGGAGATCCTTTGTATAGAGATATGGCCAAGAGAAGATGATAGCAAGCATGGTAATGGTTCCCAAAGCTCTCATCCATCAAATATGCCTCCCTAGTATCTCAATTCACCATTTTGATCAACACAAGTCAAAGGGTTTGAGGTTTGTTCTTCAAGAAACCCTAATTCATTTGTGAACCACAATGCATTGCTCATGAAGCAACCTCAACCCATGGTCAAATACAATCAAGGGAAGTTCTTTAATTTACCATTTCATTCATATTTGAACTTATGTGAATGTCCTCAATCATCAATTCATCAAGATATGGGTTGTGGACTTGAGAAGTTGATCAGTCAATCCATCTGACTATTTTGAAATGCACTGAGACCTAACTTTTTGTGTGTTGGTCAAATGGAGATGATTCCAATAGAAACAATGTTCTTAAGGACAATATGAACAACTTTCATGTTCATCAAAAATTGATTTGAAGCTTGGAAGGCCATCTCCCATTCCAATACATTATAGGTCATTTTGACTGAAACCCTAATTTTGGGTCAACTTCCCAAGGACATAACTCATTCATTTTTTATGATCTTGAGGTGGGATCAAATTCATTGGAAAGATTAATATGTCTAATTCAAATGTTATGTTGAGAAATATTTCAAAATATCAAAGGAAATACATGTGATAATGCAAAGCATTATAGGTCCTTTTGGGCCAAATGCATTGAAAGGCAAAAAAGTCCAACTTCAAGTGCCCATAACTCTCTCATAAAAAATCCAAATGATGCAACATTTAAGTCCATTTTGATTTTCCTGAAAAGATCTACAACTTTAATGTTGGAGGGTTTTTCATTTGAGGCTTGCATCATCAAAACAGAAGGGCTTGAACATGGGCCAAATTTGGAAACCTTGCATTAACATGTTTTGCACATCACTCTTTAAACTCAAGTTTCATAAATTTCCACATTCCAAATGGATTTTTTCCCAACATAACAATTGTTCCTTACATCAAGACCTTTCCAACCATTACTCACATGATCATATTTGGATTTGGAAAATGGTATTTTCGAAGAGTTGAACATTTAGGCATAATTATGGAATGCACATGAAATCTTGATACACAAGCAATTGCCATTCAAACTACATGTCCAATTCAACTTGGTTTGTGTTCAGCATGCATTTGCATCAGCTTTTGGGCTTTGCACGCGCCTGTACAAGCCCATGCATGAAGGATCCAAATTCCATGCACATGAGAATTCACCTTGCTTGCAGTTTGTTTTGCTATAAATAGAAGGGTTCAGCTTCATTCAAACTCAACCTAAAGGCGCCTAAAACCCTGCTGAAGTGATTCCCCAACCTCACCAAAGAAGCAATTTCCATTTTTCTTCAAATTTTTCAGATCCAAAATTCAACTTCATCTGGTTGAATTCTTAGATCTAAAGCTTCTAAACCTTCATCATTTATCTCACTGATCTTCTGTTTTGGCAAAGCAAGCAAGGAATTGAGCTCAAGTTACCATAATTCAAGCTTACTCTTCAACTGGTATTTCATTCGAATCTCATCATCCATTGACCTATTTGCTTAGATCTTGTGTTGGCTAAAGTCCTCTCAATAGAGGCATCATGTTTATGCATTCAATTTTTGAAATCCATTGAGTTCATGATGAACACCAGATTTTTCAACCTCTGATTTCTCACACCATGGAAATCTAGAGTGAAAATGGATGGTACAGGGATGATGTACATCATCCCAGCTTTCCAAAGATGTATAGATCGTGCATTTTCATTAAGGTTTGGATCTCTACAACTCTGGCCGGAATTTTGAGGCTCACCGGAGAAGACGGTGGCTCCGGTGGCCATCCCAACTCCAGATCAATTCCTAGCCACACGATCTTGTTTCCAGATCTAATCTGGACCGTTCCATGTTATGACTTGTTTTAATGCTGCGTGTGGTTCAGTTGACCAAGGCGTATGGTGGGAGTGCATCTCTGGAGCGTATGATCTGCCAGCTCAATTAATGAGCTCAGATCTAACGCTCCTTGTTTTTTTGCATTTTTTATTTTCTGATTTTATTTTCTTTAATTCCAATTATTTTCAAAAATCAATATCTCTCTCATTTTTAATCCAAAAATTATGGGACCAATTGCATTAGTCTCCAAATAAATTCTAGTTTCTATTTCTGATATTTAATATTTTTTATTTGGTTATTTGATATTTTTTGTGAATTTTCTCTTTTCTGGTTATTTTTAATTCATTTTTAATAGTTTTTGATATTCAAAAAATACAAAAATATTTTCCTAACCTATTTGAATGATGATGGATCTATGAAAAATATTCTCATCAATTTTTAAATTGATTTGAGATTTATTTGAGATTTTAGTTCAATTAGGTTATTTTTATTCATTTTTAATTGATTAAAAATAGTTTCTGACTTTTAAAAATGCTGATTTTTTTTGTCAAACTTGGTTTGACCTTGTTGGACTTAGGATAAATTACTTGGACCTTTCAAGGTTGATTTGAAGTGATTTTGAAGTTTGACCATTCCATTATTTTTAATTCAAGTTTATTTTAATATTGAAAATGCCAAAAATATTATGCTTATTGTTTGATCTCCAATCTTCATCTCATTTATGATATATCATTGTTTGACTTTGACTTTCAATGTCATTTGGTCAATACATATGGATTGATACATATTATTTCATCTTATGCATTTTGATCTTTCCATTTCCTTATCCTTTCTTCATCTTCTTCTTCATCTTCTTCTTCTTCTTTCCTTTTGATCAATGAGTTGAAGGTTGATAAGTTGGCATTGATTAGGGAGACTTAATCTTCCTTGGTTCAAATCTAATTCATCTTGATCAATTGATCAAGTGAATGGCTTTGCATTAAGGATAGGTTGTCTTCTAAATCATGCAAAAGGCTTAAACCAATACAAGATCAATTCTCTTTTTTCTTTTGGCATGGAAAGTTGTTGGAACTTGGTTCACTAATCAAGACTTCTAACTTGTGTTGTTGCCTATATCATTATTGACCGGCCTCAGATAGTTGTGACTTCTACATAAGTCCAATTACGATTGCTTAACATAGCGCTAAATTTGCCTTATGGCACAATAACTACTAACACTAACTATTGACAATTAACATTTACTTTTTGCTCTTTACTTTTATGCAATTTACTATTCTTGCACATATTATCCATTTGATTTTCTCTTTGCTCACTTGAGCACATGTTTATGTTAAATGCCATTTGCCTTTTGCTCACTTGAGCACATAATTGTGTATATATTATTATGCTTGTGTTTTGTTTTGATTGTTGTGAACCAAATGCAAAGAAATAGACTTAGTTTCTAGGACTTTCCCTATGCAAAGAATGGAGAATTGGACTTAGATTCTAGGACTTTCCTTATGCAAAATTGGAGTAAATGGACCTTAATGAAGAAGATGGATTAGAAGGACCAAATCTCTAAACTCACTCTTGTCCATTCTTGATTTACTTCATGGAACTTTTGATGTGTGTGTTTTTGTGCTAGGGAATTCTACTTGAGCTTAATTGGAGGACCATTGCCATGATCATTCAAAGTGAAAGATACAAGACACATTGAGGATCTCTTATGAGACTTGTTTGATTGCTTATGCTTTGTGATTGCTTATTCCAAAGGATGGGAGCTACTTGGATCATCAATATGATCTCAAGAGAGGAACTCCTTGTGTGGTTTTGTTCTCTTTTCCCTCACCTCTTGTATGTTTAGGATTTAGCCCTTCTTCTTCTTCTCTCCACTCTAACCCAAGCCAAAACTCTTTGTGCAAACATTTAACCATTGTTTTTAAACATTAGAAACCTAAGCCTTATGCTTTTGATTTTCAAACTTTCTTTTCATAACACTTATTTTTAATTGAACTTTTAAGTCAACTTTGACCATTTTTGTATATACTTCTAATTGGTAAATATAACCCATTCAAATGTCTTTTGTGGTTACAATGGCCACTTTCTTAATCAAAATCTTTCACAACCTTTAGCTATTAGGTTTGAGTTACCCTTGTGGTAGATGTAATACTCACCTATATCCTTAGTGATGGACAATAAGTCTTCCATGCTTATTATAGGGTTAACCCCTCACTGGCATGTTGAAGCTATCCTCACATGGTGGATTTGTTGTTTGGTTGAGTTTTCTCCGCTACAGGTAGATTTGATATTATTGGTAGTTGTGGTAAATTCTCTAATGTGCCCATCATTGGTACACAAGGAGGAATCAACTACAACCCTGCTTTGGCTCGTCGTCAACTTGGGTTCCCCTTGAGAGACAAACCTAATAACACTCGGTTATAAGGTCTTTTCTATCAAGAGGGTAAAGATCCCCAACATTTGAAGCAGAAGATGATACATGCTTGGCATAATGTGCATAGGAAAGGAAGATCCGAGCTTGGTCCGTGCAAATGTGTAGCCTTGGAAGCTTACATTACTTGGGTGAAGAAGAGAGCTTTGGAGTTGAAGATGTCGTATGTTTGTGAAAGACCTATGTCTTTGGTTGTGGCTGAGCCATCAACTCTCCCTAACCAAGATGTAGAAGAGTTGGAAGACACACTCAGCAAGATGAGGCAAGAGGGAGATATGTGGTAAAAACGGTTCCATGCTTTGAGCCGAAAGCACGAGGAGTTGCTGCTTGAGTCAAAGGATAAATATGCGCTTAGTGAACTTCTTGAATATCGAGCAGTGAAGAGACAGAGAGATCCAGAGGGTCCACCTTCCTCTGGTATGCCTCAACCTTCAGGTGCTTAGAAGAAGATTGTTGATCAGCTTGTCCTTGAGAAGGCTCAGATGAAGACATCTTTTGAGACCGAGATCCGATGCATCCCAAGGAAGTACACGCCAGCAGCCAGATTATCTGACACTGTTGCTAGGGGATCCTTAGGATGATTAGTTTCCTTTTCTCTTGTATTTGTACTTTGGTTTCTGAATTTATACTCAGTGTAATCCTTCTAAATTTTATGAATAAAAAGAGATTTTTATGGTCAATCAAATTATTATTATTATTATATACTTGCAAATAAAATAATATGTTCCTTGAAATTAAATAAACAAAAACATTGCATTTTACACATCATTTCATATCAGGTTTTCTTTTGGCAAATGTCTTATCGATTATTCTTATGTGCTTCACCCAAGCCGACTCACCGATATAACACTCGTGTCAATCAACTCAGAATTATGGAATATTTGGAACAAGAGAATAGAGAGCTGAAGGATGAGATTTCTCGATTGACTGCCATGATGGAGTCTGTTCTTGCTGCGCATAATCAGTCTTCACCAACTCCCGCAATTCCTCCCCAGAGGACTGTTATCTCTGAGGTTGCTACCTCGACCATTCTTGTTGCTGCTACTCAATCCAGTCCGTCTATGCCTGTTGGATTCCCGTAGGGGATGCCACCGAATTTCATGCCTGAAGGGTTTGCGCCTACCTTTGCTTCTCTGTCGGCATCTAACCCGGTCATGTCTGTGCCACCTCTAGTTATTCATACCTTGGCTCGTGTTGAGGACACTATCTACCATTCTGATCCGTATGAGGGCCCAGGTGTATACGAGAAAATGGATGAAATGAAGGATTAGTTCCTTGAGTTGCGAAAGGAATTGAAAATGTTGAGAGGAAAAAACTTGTTTGGTAAGAGTGCTGTTGAACTCTGCTTGGTACCAAATGTGAAGATCCCGATGAAGTTCAAAGTCCCAGACTTTGAAAAGTATAAGGGAAATACTTGTCCACTTATTCACCTTGTTATGTATGCCAGAAAGATATCAACTCAAACTAATAATGATCAGTTACTGATTCACTACTTTCAAGACAGTTTGACTGGTGCTGCTCTAAAATGGTATATGGGGTTAGACAGTGCAAGTGTTTGTACTTTCAACAATTTGGGTGAAGCTTTTGTTAAACAATACAAGTAAAATGTGGATATGGCGCCTGATAGAGACCAGCTGAGGTCTATATCTCAGAAGGATAAAGAGACGTTTAAAGAGTATGCTCAAAGATGGAGGGAACTTGCTGCTCGGATTAATCCTCCATTGGAAGAGAAAGAGATGACGAAGATTTTCCTGAAGACCCTGAGTTCGTTTTATTACGAGCGAATGATTGCCAGTGCCCCCAGTGACTTTACCGAAATGGTAAATATGGGGATGAGGTCAGAAGAAGGAGTCAGTGAATGACGTATGTCCAAGGAAGAGGTGTCGTCCAGTAAGAAGTATGGAAGTGGTTTTTCCAAAAGGAAGGGGAAACCAACTCAGTATCTGTAGGGAGGTAGAGAAGGCCTCATGTCAAAAGGAATCCTCAATTGCGTCAACATCAACATCAAGTTTCCTCAGTAATTCTCGTGTTTTCCAATAATTCCAACAATCAATTTGTTCTGATTTAACAACAACAACGTCAACAACAACCACAACAAAGAACCAACAACAACAATAATCAACAACAAAGTTTTGAGAGGAAGAAGGTCTCCTTTGACCCTATTCCTATGACATACGCAGAATTGTACCCCTCTTTGGTTCTCAAGAACCTACTTCAACCCAGAAATCCACCTCAAATTCCCGAGCCACTTCCATGGTGGTTCAAACCTGAACTCCGTTGTGCCTTTCACCAGAGAGCCCCTGGCCGAGCTACCCGTTGAAATATGAAGTACAAAAGCTCGTGAAAAATGGAATGGTGTCCTTTGAGGACCGTGCGCCTAATGTGAAAGCCAATCGGTTGCATGCTTATGGTGATGCCTCTGTCAATATGGTGGATGGTTGTCTAGGAAATTTTTGAGTCTTTGATGTACGACGTATCCGTAGGTCCTTGGTGAAGATGCATATGACTTTGTGTTTGATCAGTGATTATGAGCACGACCATGATGGTTGTGCAATCTATAGTATGAACCCCCATGGGTGTATGATCGTCAAGAAGGATATCCAGAAGTTGATGGACGAGAATGTAATCCAGATTCAATAATCAATGGATATAGATGATGTCAATGTCATTGTTCTGGTGTTTAAGACCCCTGAGCGGGTAGTAATTCAATATAACAGCAGCAGTAGTAACAATGTCAATAGATCGATATCACCGTTGGTTATACGGTTAGCGGTCCCTGTCCCGTATGCATCCGATAAAGCTGTGCGTTATCAACATTATGCCACAATGGTGGAGAATGGTCAAGAGGTTCCGTTACTTGTAGCAAGTTCTGTGGTGAATATAGCCAATATAGAAAAGGTGACCCGTAGTGGTCGTGTGTTTGGTTCGGTCTTTTCGAAGGAAGTAGAGGATGTTTTGGCCAATAAGAAGATGGATGTACCTACAATGAATCCAGTTAGTGCTCTAGTGTGTCAGTCTGGTGAATCCAGCAAACTGAAGACTGATGATGATGATGATGATGAGGTATTGAGATTAATTAAGAAGAGTGAGTTTAATGTGGTGGAGCAACTGCTCCAAACTCCGTCGAATATTTCAGTGTTGTCTCTGTAAATGAATTCTGAAGCACACAGAGAAGCGTTGCAGAAAGTACTAGAGCAAGTCTATGTTGAGCAAGATGTTACTATGGATCAGTTTGACCACATTGTTGCTAACATCACTTCTTGCAATAATCTGAGCTTTTATGATGAAGAACTTCCTGAGGAAGGTAGAAATCATAATCTGGCGCTCGATATTTCGATGAACTGCAAGGAGGAAGTGTTGTCTAATGTGCTGGTTGACACTGGTTCTTCGTTGAACGTACTCCCGAAGTCAACTCTTTCCAGACTCTCCTATCAAGGCGCTCATATGAGGTATAATAATGTGATTGTTAAAGCATTTGATGGTTCTCGCAAAATCGTCATTGGTGAAGTGGACCTTCCAATCAAGATAGGTCCGAGTGAATTTCAGATTACTTTTCAAGCAATGGATATTCACCTGGCCTATAGCTATTTATTGGGAAAACCATGGATTCACAAGGCAGGAGCAATGACATCTACTTTACACCAGAAGTTGAAATTTGTGAAGAACGACAAACTTGTCGTTGTTGGTGGAGAGAAGGCGCTTTTAGTGAGCCATCTGTCATCCTTTTCATATGTTGAAGCTGAGGAGGAGGTTGAACTCTGTTTAAGCCTTGTCTATTGCTGAAGTGAAGAAAGCTAGGGCACCCATGTCTTCTTTCAAGGATGCTAAAAAAGCTATTGAGGCTAGCTGCACTGATCAGTGGGGTCGCATGATAGAGGTTGCTGAGAATAAGAATAGGGCCGGATTGGGATTTCAACAAGGGTCGTTCAACGCCAAAGCTGAAGATGTGCAACTGAGTTTCCGTAGTGGAGGGTTCATCCATGGTAATGAATAACACTCAGCTGCTGTGATCGAGGATGATGAAGACGAAGATTGCGCCAACTTTGTGACGCATGACCAGGCTTGCAACAATTGGGTTGCTCTTGATATTCCTGTTATTGTTCACCGCTCTAAGTAATTTGTTTTTTATTTTAAAGAAAAATCCTTCTCCTAGGCCTAAGGGAGAAGTGAACATTGTTAGGCATTTCAATTATCATCAATAAAATACAATTTTATTCATCCACATCTATGATGTTTTATTTTTACTTTTTGCTTTTCTGAAAATGGTAATCACAAAAAACATAAATAAATAATAATTGTCCATCTGCATAATATTTGGTCACAATTCACTTCTCTAAAATTAAAATATCAAATCATTATGCAGGTTGGTTCCCAAACCTATTGAATACAATGATCTTACTCCCTCTCCAAACTTTGATCTCTCTGTGTTTGAGGCTGAGGAAGAGATTGGTGATGAAGAAGTATTTGATGAATTATCTCATCTACTGGAGCATGAGGAAAAAACCATTCAGCCGTTTGAAGAACAAATTGAGCTAGTCAACTTAGGTTCCGAAGATGATATGAAAGAAGTCAAGATTGGATCTCAACTGTGTCCAGAGGCTAAGAAGGGGTTGGTTGATATTCTTCGAGAATATTCAGATGTTTTTGCTCGGTCCTATCAAGACATGCCTGTGTTAGATTCTGAGATTGTGGAGCATAGATTACCGTTGAAGCCATAATGCCCTCTAGTCAAGCAGAAGTTGAGGAGAACTCATCCTGATATGGCAGTGAAGATCAAAGAGGAGGTGCAGAAATAGATGGATGATGGTTTTCTTGTTACCGCTGAGTATCCACAGTGGGTGGCCAATATTGTGCATGTTCCGAAGAAGGGTGGAAAAGCCCGTATGTCTGTTGATTACAGAGATTTGAACAAATCTAATCCAAAAGATGATTTTCCTCTACCACACATTGACATGTTGGTAGACAATACAACTAAATTCAAAGTCTTTTCGTTTATGGACGGATTTTCTGGTTATAATCAGATCAAGATGGCACCCGAAGATATGGAGAAGACCATATTCATTACACCCTGGGGAACATTTTATTATAGAGTGATGCCTTTCAGTTTAAAGAATGCTGGTGCAATGTACGAGAGAGTTATGACTACTCTTTTGCATGATATGATGCATAAAGAGACCGAAGTCTATGTTGAAAATATGATTGCCAAATCATGTGATGAAGAAGAACATGTTGAGCATTTGTTGAAGCTATTCCAGCGTTTAAGGAAGTACAAACTCCGCTTGAATCCCAATAAGTATACTTTTGGTGTTCGTTCTGGTAAGTTGTTGGGCTTTATTGTCAGTGAGAAGGGTATTGAAGTTGATCCTGCCAAGGTCAAAGCAATACGAGAAATGTCTGCGCCCGAAACTGAGAAGCAAGTTAGAGGTTTTCTCGGCCGCTTGAATTATATCTCAAGATTTATATCACATATGACTGCCACGTGTGCGCCTACATTCAAGCTTCTTCAGAAAGATCAGTCTTGTGATTGGACCGAAGATTGCCAAAAAGCTTTTGATAGTATCAAAGAGTATCTGCTTGAACCTCCGATTCTATCTCCGCCTGTTGAAGGAAGACCATTGATCATGTATTTGAGTGTACTCGATGAAAGTATGGGCTGTGTTCTTGGTCAGCAAGCTGAATCTGGAAAGAAATAATATGCAATTTACTACCTCAGTAGGAAATTCATCGTCTGTGAGACTCGGTATTTTATGCTTGAAAAAACTTGTTGCGTATTGGCTTGGGCTGCTAAGCGTCTGCGTTAGTACATGTTGAATCATACTACCTGGGTCATATCAAAAATGGATCCAATCAAGTACATTTTTGAGAAACCTGCTTTAACTGGGAGAATTGCCCATTGACAGATGTTGTTATTAGAGTACGATATTGAATACCGATCTCAGAAAGCTATCAAAGGTAGTGTCTTGGCTGACCATTTGGCCCATCAACCGATTGAAGACTATCAGTCAGTGCAGTATGATTTTCCTGGTGAAGAGATCTTGTACCTGAAGATGAAAGATTGTGATGAACCATTGCTTGAAGAAGGGTCGGGCCTGGCTCTCGTTGGGGCATGGTATTTGATGGAGCTATTAATCAATATGGTAATGGCATTGGGGCAATGATTATTACTCTTCAAGGCACTCATTTTCCATTTACAGCTAGGTTAACTTTCAGGTGTACAAATAACATGGTTAAGTATGAAGCTTACATTATGGGGCTTGAAGAGGCCATTGATCTCATAATCAAACATCTTGACGTCTATGGAGATTCAGCTTTGGTTGTGAATCAGATCAAAGGTGAATGGGAGACGGATCAACCCGGTTTGATACCATATAGAGATTATGCGAGGAGGATTTCAACTTTCTTTACAAAGGTTGAGTTTCATTATATCCCTCGAGATGAAAACCGGGTGGCAGATGCTCTTGCAACGTTGGCTTCAATGATTATGGTGAAATTTTGGAATAAAGTTCCTAATCTGATTGTGATACGTCTTGATAGGCCAACTCATGTAATTGTTGTTTAAGAAGCTAAAGATGAAAAGCTGTGGTATTTTGATATCAGGTGTTTTCTCCAAACTCAGATTTACCCGCCTGGGGCATCTTTGAAAGATAAGAAGACTTTGAGGAGATTAGCTGGCAACTTCTACCTAAATGGTGTTGTGCTTTATAAGAGAGACTTCGATATGGTTCTGCTCATATGCGTGGATAGACACGAAGAAGACTTATTAATGACTTAAGTCTATAAAGGTTCCTTTGGTACTCATTCTAATGGACATGCTATGGCTAGAAGATGTTGAGAGCAGGTTACTATTGGCTGACAATGGAATCTGACTGTTGCAAGTTTGTGAAGAAATGTCACAAGTGTCAAATTTATGCAGATAACATTCATGTTCCTCCGACACTGTTGAATGTCATTTCCTCTCCATGGCCCATCTCCATGTGGGGAATTGATATGATTGGCATGATTGAGCCTAAAGCTTCAAACGGACATCATTTCATTTTGGTGGCTAATGATTACTTCACAAAGTGGGTTGAAGCGGCATCGTATGCGAATGTAACCAAGCAGGTTGTTGTGAGGTTTATCAAGAATCAGATTGTATGTCGTTATGGTGTGCCCAGTAAAATCATTACTGATAATGGATATTTACTTGAACAGTAACATGGTGGAATCTCTTTGTAAAGACTTCAAGATTGCACATCATAATTCTTCTCCCTACAGACCTAAGATGAATAGGGCTGTTGAGGCTGCATACAAGAACATCAAAAGAATCATCCAAAAGATGGTTCTGACGTACAAAGATTGACATGAAATGCTCCCATTTGCCTTGCATGGGTACCGTACATCCATCCGCACTTCAACAGGGGCAACCCCTTTCTCACTTGTCTATGGTTTGGAAGTTGTGCTCCCAGTAGAGGTTGAGATCCCATCATTGTATGTCTTGATGGAAGCCAAGTTGACTGAAGCTGAATGGGGTCAGACCAGATATGATCAACTGAATTTGATTGAAGAGAAAAGATTGACTGCCATGTGCCATGGTCAGTTGTATTAATAGAGAATGAAGAAGGCATTTGATAAGAAGGTCAGGTCTCGAGTGTTCAGGAAAGGTGACCTCGTGCTTAAGAAGATTCTATCTTTTAAACCTGATGCTAGGGGAAAATGAACTCCAAATAATGAAGGCCCATATGTTGTTAAGAGAGCCTTTTTAGGCGGTGATTTGATTCTTACAACTATGGATGGTGAAGAGTTCACGCATCCTGTAAATGCTGATGCAGTCAAGAAATACTTCGCCTAAAAAAGAAAAGAACAACTCGCTAAGTTGAAAACCCGAAAGGGCGGCTTAGGAAAAAATGAGCGTCTCAGTGGATTGAAAACCCAAAAGGGAGATCCAGACAAAAATCAGAGACATAAAATAGAAAATTTATCCCGATAGATTGAGTACCCCACCTTGGGGAAATCTAGGCAAAAATTAGGGATTATGGAAAGTAATTGCATTCGGTTTATCTCCATTCATGAGAGCACTTTTGAGCAAGTTAGTCAACTCTGATTCATCATCCTCAACCGAAGCCAAGAGCATAGTGGATATTGAAGTTGGTAGAAGGATTAGTGATAATTGTATTCAATGTAGCCCTTTTCCATTTAAATTACCATTTTTCAACTTTTGTAAAAGATCTGTAGAGTCTTGTCATTTACAGACTACCATTCTATTAATTAAAGTTGAGCTTTTAATCCAATTATTTCTACTTTTATTTATTTTTTAGCCAAATAGAATTGAATTTTTATGATGATAATTTTGAAATTTTGAAATAATAAAATAAAAATCATTTTTCTTAAAATAATAAAAGAAATTACTTTTAAAAAAGCAATCAAGTTCAGTAAGGAATATCAACAGCAGTCTGAGAACAGGTGAGTCCTAAAAGTGCAGAGCATTGTTGGTCTTCCCCAAGCAATGACAAATTAGTTGCCCCAACTGAGTTTGTAATCACCTCCCCAGTTGAGTTGTAGGCTCACATTCTCAACAATTTGCATAGATCCAACACAGATTTTTATTCCCCGCAAGTCCCTAGTGGAGTTCACTCCTGATTCTCGCCAGCTTTGATTCTTGAGCAGTATTTGTGGTCCTCTGTAAGGTTGTCCCCCATTTGGTATGGTGTTGGCCTAAAATTCCCCGCAGAGTTGATAATTCATGTCCTCAAGAGATCTTTTCTCAGCCAGGGTTTGAAATATCCAGAGGTGGATGATTTATGTTCATCCCCGACTTTTTCTCCAGTTGGTGCTTCCATCTTGTCGAGATTAGCCGAGTGTTGTAACGATGATTCAGATAAGTGACATTTGTATCCTTTTTGATTGTTTTGTCAGCATAATCATGAATCATATATACATATACATTCATACATTATATATTTCATTAGGAATTGTTATTACATTTGATTCCTTATTTTCTGATCCTCTGCTATGGTGATATTATTTCTCCATACAGATTTGGTGTGTCTGTCCTCCCTCAATTATAGAGTGTCAGCTCCTTAAGCAGAAAGAATTTAACCTTTCTCATTCCACAGAGTTATTTCCTCGTGGATGATTATTATTTCAGCTTCCTCCCCAATTAATTATCTGGGTGGAATCACCCCCTAAGTTATATCCTCATCTGGTTGAGTCTTTCTTTGGCCGTTTCTTTTTAGCTCTTACCTAGATCGAAGCAACTCAGTTCATGCACCTCAAACTTCAATTCCATGTATCTCTCAATATACTTGGAGTTAGTTTGAATTGAGGTCAGATTCGTGATCAGTGCCATTTTCTCTTTAAGATCGTGTCCTTCTTTTTCATTTTTGTGATGGTGATGAGAGAACCAGTCCGACCAAGGTCATCAGAGAAGATGACCGGTGGTTTGCTCCGGCAGTGTGCTGGACAGGTTCTAAACCACATGATCAAGCCAAGGCGTTTTAATCATGAGCGTTCTTTGTGATTACCATCTGTGTGGCGCGTTGACTAATGTACACCATGGAATGCGCGTTTTCATCCACTTGATCTGCCACCTCAATTAATGAGGGAGATCAAGTGGTCCACATTTTTCTGATTAATTGAATTTTCATTTTATTTGTCTTATTTACATTAATTCATATTAAATTTAGTATTGATCCAAAAAATATGGGAGTTTCACCAAAAAAAATTAAATAAATTCCTATTTCATTTTCTGAATTAAAATTATTTTTTGGACCATTATTAATATTTTGCATGATTTAATTAATTTTTTTGAATATTTTTAATTGTTTATAAATGCTTTTAAGTTTCCAAAAATTCTGAATTTTTTTCTCCAAGGTCCCTTGACCTTGTTTGACCTATGATAAATCTCATGGCCATTTTTTGGTGTTTTGATGAGGTTTTAGGAAATTGACCAACCATAATTTAATTTAATGCATATTTTTATTTATTTAAATGCCAAATTAATTGTGTAGATCCATTTTAATTGACTTTGTGAGTTTGACTGGTGTTGTTGGGCCTTGGTCAAAGTTGATTTGACTTTGCTAGGTTAAGATCATTGGATTTAGGGGATTGATGGAATGTACATTCCATCTCCCAAAATGAATGAATGATCTTAATTTGGTAAAAGTCCTTCTTTGACCAATTTGTGTTTGATATATTCCCCCTCCCTCTTCATCTCATTCCCCTTCTTTATCCATTCATGTCATGGACCTATGATATCTCTATATCCTAAGGCTAGTTGATTGAAAAATTAACATGAGTATGGATGAGATTAGGTTTCCCACTTTGCATATCTTTTTTGTGTGTGGTATGTTTCATGAGCATAGTTCATTATACTATGTCTCTAACATGCATTAACACCAAAATTCCATTGCCCGACCTTAAATAGTTGTGACTTCTATATAAGTCCAATTACGATTGCTTAACATAACACTAAATTTTGACACAAAAGGCATATCATTCTAGTTAGTAAGATTGTAAGTCTCCCCTCTTTCATGGTATTGTGTGGAAACTTGGACTTTTTTCCTTCCTTTGGAAGATGTCTTGGTTCAAGGATCCATGCTTGTGATAAGCGGGTTGAGTGTTCTCCAAAGAATGACTTAAACAAAAGCAAAGCAAAAGCAATACTAACCTCTAATTCACTAACAACTAACATTTATTTTCAAGTCATTTATTTTTAACGCACTTTAATTTTTAAGCCTTATTCATTTGCCATTATTCATACCATTCAAGCTGTTTACTTTTATGTCATTTTCACTTTGTCCACTTGGACCATATTTTTTGATATATTGTGTTTGTATATACTTGTTTGATTGTATGGTCTTTTGACCTTAATGTAGATAATAAGAACAAAAACTCTAAAAAAACATCTTGTGTGGGCTGTTGGTTTGATTTGAGACTATTTGACTTAGAATCTAGGCAACACTCCCTATGCAAAGGACTTGGCTAATGCCCACTTTCATGAAACCAAGTACTTGTGAACTGGACATTCATCTGATACAATATTGAAGATCCATTTGAGTTCATCTGCAACATGATCATTGTGAAGCTATTATTTTGAACCTGTGTCTCATGCCATCTTTGAAGTCATCTGATACATGGGAAATTTTGAAGAAGATCATGGAGTTTCTAAGCTTGGATGTGGCTATCTTTATTTGATGCCTTGCTCTTCAACTTGCTATTTGTGTATTGTTTGTTGCTTGATTCAAAAGTCCAAAGGGAAATTTGGGTTTCTATATGACATTCTTGTCTATTGGATTGCAGCGCATTGGTCAGATCTTTTCAACTCTCAACTTTTAAATTTATGCTTAGGATTAGTCTCTTCATCTCCTCCCCATTTCCTTAATTTCAAAATCTCTCCCTCGTTTTAAAATCTTCTTTGTTTGTGTTTGTTGCTTTCTAAACTTTGACCATATTGCAAATTAGAAACTTTGGCCTTATGTCATTGCATTTTCAAACTTTTTCTTAAATAAAACTTGTAAATAAACTTAACTATACTTGACTTAAAATTTCAAAAGCCAAAAAGAACTAACACTCATTCAAATCTTTCTAGGCCTCTTGTGCCTTTGTTAAACTTAAATTTTTGTTAAAAGCAACGCACTCACTTTGAAATTGATACCACGAACTACGAGGTTTTGATCCCTCATTTTTATGTTGGTACGTAGGCACAAGTTCGAAGGTCTTGTCAAACACAAAAATATAATTAATGAATTCTTTTCTCATCCCTCCACTCTTTTCATTTGCAAACATCATTTGTATAAAAACACATATGCACACAAGAAAGGGATCCCTAGGAGTACCTAGGACACTTTGGGTGCTAACACCTTCCCTTTGTGTAACCAACCCCCTTACATGTAATCTCTGGCATTTTATTAGTTTTGATTTGAAAACTTCTTATCATTGGGTTTTGTTCGTACTTTTCCCTTTTTCCCTTGGAAACAATAAAAGCGCGATGGAGACTATGGTTTTATTGATGTCTAGCTTATCTATAGCTTGATGGTCATGAATTTACCGCTACAGAAATTAAGTGGTGACTCTGCTGGGGAGTAGTCTCCAGTAGGTTTAGCCTACTTTTTTGTGTGTATATATTTGTATATTTGATGTATGTATATTTGTTTGTGTGATATAATCTGCTTGTTGTGCTTGGTGATCTCTGAGGGGTGAGATAAGTTCTAACCCAAACTTGAGTGCAATTAAGATAAGAGGATGATATAGTCATGTTCGACTTGTGTGGAGTACTCCTTAACAAGTTGGCTTGAGACCCATCTACTTAGTGGAGACCCTTTTGGAGTTGGGAATGTCACACAAGTTATTTGTGGTTAGGCATTAGCATCTCTGATTTGGGGTCCGAGAAGCTAAGGAACGTAGAACATTTAACCCCTCTTGGCCTATTTAGGACGTAGTGCGGAGACTGTTCAAGTGTAGACTTGATAACAGTTGTTACGTGATACTACACTCAGACGAGTCTCTCTTGAGAATGTTATGGATTGATGAATCAGTCATCCTAACCTGTAATATCCGATAGATGGAATTAAGACTCTGGGAACTTTTTAGAACATGATCTATAGGTTTTTATCCTTAGTTCACTCCTTTGGGATGGTTCTTGCCCAGACTCCATGCTCGTGACTCACAACAAACCCTTGATTCTTGGTTGATCCAATCAAGTCTTGTCAATATCAATGGAACTTGGGTGTTGATAAGGTGAAAACCATAATCCACCAAAATGGATGATTGATCTTGATAATAACTTTATTCATCCCTTGACCTTTGTTTGTTTGCCTTGTGTGTGATCCCTTATTTGTGGTTTTTGCATTCATGCATTCATGCGCATCATGACATTCATCACACAAAAATTTCAAGGAACTGAGGTGTTATTTGCAAATATTTCCAGACCATTGATTATGGACGAAGGAACACTAAGAAGTATAGTTTCAGATGTCCCGACTTGAAAGAGTTAAGGAAGCTAGCATCTTTTGTATTAGATCCCTTGGACTTCAAACAACGCCATGGGAAGCTTCTGTCTATTCTGTCTGCTGATGTGGTTGAAGGCCTTCTGAATGTGTTGGTTCAGTTTTATGACCCTCTCTACCGTTGCTTCACTTTTCCTGATTATCAGCTTGTGCCTATGTTGGAGGAGTATGCCCATCTCTTGGGAATACCTGTTTCTAACAAAGTGCCCTTTAGTGGATTGGAGGAGATTCCCAGATCTCATATTATTGTTGAAGCTCTTCATCTGAAGAAGTATGAGATTCAGGCTCATTGGGTGAAGAAATGAGGGTTATTTGGGTTGACTTCTGAGTTCCTCATCAAGGAAGCTACTGCCTTTTCTCAAGCCGGTAGTGTGGATGCTTTTGAAGCTATCTTTGTGTTTCTCATCTATGGTTTAGCCTTGTTCGCTAACATTGACGGTTTTGTTGATGTTAACGCCATTAGAATTTTCTTGATTGGGAATCATGTGCCTACTCTATTAGGTGATATGTACTTCTCTTTGCTTCTAAGGAATTCTAAGGGTGGTGGAACTATTGTCTGTTGCATTCCTATTTTGTACAAGTGGTTTATTTCGCACTTGCCCCAGACGCCTGCTTTTGTGGAGAACAAATAATGTCTAAGGTGGTCTCAGAGACTTATGTCTCATACTAATGATGATATAGTTTGGTATGATTCTTCATTGAGTAGTTTGGAGATTATTGATTATTGTGGTGAATTCTCTAATGTGCCTCTCATCTGTACACAAGGAGGAATTAACTACAACCCTGCTCTGGCTCGTCGTCAGCTTGGGTTCCCCTTGAGAGACAAACCTAATAACACTTTGTTAAAAGGTATTTTCTATCAAGAGGGTAAAGATCCCCAACATTTGAAGCAGAAGATGGTACATGCTTGGCTTAGTGTGCATAGGAAAGGAAGATACGAGCTTGGTTCGCGCATTTGTGTAGCTTTGGAAGCTTATAGTCTTTGGGTGAAGAAGAGAGCTTTGGAGTTGAAGATGCCTTATGCTTGTGAGAGACATATGTCTATGGTTGTGGTTGAGCCATCAACTCTCCCTAACCAAGATATAGAGGAGTTGGAAGACGCCCTCACCAAGATGAGCGAGAGAAGGATATGTGGGAAGAGCGTTTCCATGTTTTAAGCCGAAAGCATAAGGAGTTGCAGCTTGAGTCTAAGGACAAAGATGCGCTTATTGAGCTACTTGAAGACCGAGTGACGAAGAGACAGAGAGAACCAGAGGTTTCATCTTCCTCTAGTATGCCTCAACCTTCCGTTGCTTGGAAGAAGATTGTTGACCAGCTTGTCCTCGAGAAGACTCAGATAAAGGCTTCTTTTGAGACCGAGATCCGACACATTCGAAGGAAGTACGCACCTGCAACCAGATCTTCTGACATTGTTGTTAGGGATCCTTAGGATGACTAGTCTCCTTTTCTCTTGTATTTTCATTTGGTTTATGAAATTATACTTAGTGTAATCCTTCCAATTATATATATAAAAGAGGTTTTTTATGGTTATATCAAATTGTTATAATTATTGTTAAATATACATGTATTTGCAAATAATATAGTAAGTTCCTTGAAAATAAAAATAACAATCAAGCATTGCATTTCATGCATCATTCACATAAGCAGGTTTCTCTTTCGCCATATGTCTCATTGGTGTTTCTTCTGTGCTCCAGCCAATATGACTCATCGATATAATACTCGTGCCAATCACTCAAGGATTATGGAGCATCTTGAACAAGAGAACAGAGACCTGAAGGATAAGATTGCCCGTATGACTACCATGATGGAGTCAATCCTAGCTGCTCAGAGCCAGTCTTCTCCAATGCCTGCAACTCCTCCTCCTCAGAGGGCTGTCATTTCAGAGGTGGCTACCTCTACCGTTCCTGTAACTGCTACTCACTTTGCACCCAACATGCCTGCCGGATTCCCGTGGGGAATGCCTCCGAATTTTGTGCCTGAAGGCTTTGCGCCTACTCTTGCTTCCATGCCGGGACCTATCCCGGTCATGTTTGTGCCACCGCCTGTTGTGCATACTCTACCCCGTGTAGAAGACACCATCTATCATTCTGAGCCGTCTGAAGGCCCTGATGTGTACGAGATGAAGGACCAACTCCTTGAGCTGCGTAAGGAATTGAAAACTTTCAGGGGTAAAGATCTGTTTAGGAAGAGTGTTGTGGAACTTTGCTTGGTTCCAAATGTTAAAATCCCGGTGAAGTTCAAAGTGCCTGACTTTGAAAAATACAAGGGGAATACCTGTCCACTCAGTCATTTGGTGATGTACGCCAGAAAGATGTCTACTCAAACCGATAATGATCAGTTGTTGATCCATTATTTTCAAGACAGTTTGACTGGTGCCGCTCTGAGGTGGTACATGGGATTGGATAGTGCGAGCATCCGTATGTTTAATGATTTGGGCGAAGCATTCGTGAAGCAGTACAAGTATAATATTGATATGGATCCAGATAGAGACCAGTTGAGATCATTATCTCAGAAGGATAAGGAGACATTCAAGGAGTATGTGCAAAGATGGAGAGAGCTTGCCGCTCAGATTACCCCTCCTTTGGAAGAAAAGGAGATGACCAAAAAAATTCTCAAGACCTTGAGCTCATTTAACTACGAGCGAATGATCGCCAGTGCCCCCAGTGATTTTACCGAGATGGTGAACATGGGGATGAGGCTCGAAGAAGGTGTTCGAGAGGGACGATTATCTAGAGAGAAAGTGTCATCCAACAAGAGATATGGTAAAAAATTCAGTAAGAAGAAGAAGGGTGAAGCTAATGTAGTTTCAGTTGGGAGGCAAAGGAGGCCTCGTGTAAAAAGAAATCCACCACCCCGTCAACATCATCATCAAGTATCATCAGTCATTCCAATATTTTCAGCTAATCAGTCAACACCAATTCAACAACAACGCCAACAACAACAACCACCGCAACGAACAAACACCTACAACAACAACAATACCAACAATCATCAGCAACCAAATTTTGAGAGGAAGAAGGTCTCTTTCGACCCAATTCTGATGACTTATGCAGAGTTATACCCATTATTGGTTCTCAAGAACCTATTGCAACCAAGAAATACACCTCAAATTCATGAACCACTTCCATGGTGGTATAGACCAGAACTCCGTTATGCTTTTCATCAAGGAGCTCCCGGTCACGATATTGAGAATTGCTACCCCTTCAAGTATGAAGTCCAGAAGCTGGTTAAGAGTGGAATGGTATCCTTTGAGGATCGTGCGCTAAACGTAAAAGCTAAACCACTACCTGCCCATGTGAATTCATCTGTTAATATGGTGGATGGTTGTCCAGGCGAGTTTAAGGTATTTGATGTACGCTTCATAAGAAGGTCCTTGGTGACGATGCACAAGGATATCTGTTTGGTAAGCGATTGTGAGCTTGACCATGATGGTTGTGCTATTTGCAATGTCAATTCTAGAGGTTGTATGGTTGTGAAGAGAGACATCCAGAGGTTGATAGATGAAGGTATGATTCAGATTATCCAGTCCTGTCATGTAGATGATGACGTGAATGTTATAGTATAGTACCTGTGTTCAAAACTCTTGAGAGAGTGGTTATTCAGTATGATAGCAGCAACAGTAACAGCATCAACAACGGATCAATATCACCATGGGTTATACGGTTAGCAGGTCCAGTCCCGTGTAGCAGGAAATTCATGATCATCAAGCTATGGATAAGCTAGAGATCAAATAACAAGAGTCGCCACCGCGCTTTTATTGTTTCCAAAGGAAAAGGGAAAAGTACGAACAAAACCCAAAAAACTAAGAAGTTTTCAAATCAAAACTAATAAAATGTCAGAGATTACAAGTAAGGGGGTTGGTTACACAGAGGGAAGGTGTTAGCACCCAAAGTGTCCTAGGTACTCCTAGGGAGCCCTTTTTGTGTGCATATATACTTTGTATAAAGTGATGTTTACAAACAAATAGAATGGGGGGATGAGAAAAGAATTCATTAATTATATTTTTGTGTTTGACAAGACATTCGGTCTTGTGCCTACATACCAAGATAAAAATGAGGGATCAAAACCTCGTAGTTCGTGATATAAATTTCAAAGTGGATGCATTGTTTTTAACAAAAATTAAGTTTGAAAGGCACAAAGGACTAGAAATGATTTGAATGAGTTAGTTCTTTTTGGCTTTTTGAAAGTTTAGGTCAAGTATAGTTAAATTTATTTACAAGCTTGATTTAAGAAAAGAAGTTTGAAAATGCAATGGCATAAGGCCAAAGTTTCTATCTTTTTGCAAAAGTGGTCAAAGTTTAGAACAAAAGTAGTTCACACAAAGAATATTTTGAAAAATGGAGGGAGAGATTTTGAAATTAAAGAAATGGGGAGAAGATGAAGAGACTAACCTATGTACAAAATTAAAAGTTTAGAGTTGAAAAGATCTGACCATATGGGTAGCAATCCAATAGACAAGAATGTCAATAGAAACCTAGAATTCCCTTGGACTTTTAGAATCAAGCAACACACAAATGCACAATTATATTATCTTGAAGAGCAAGGCATCAAATAAAGATGGCCACATCCAAGCTTATCCATTCCATGATCTTCTCCAAAATAGCCCATGTAACAGATGAATTCCACAAGTCACAGGCTCAAAATAACAACTTCACAATGATCATGTTGCATATGAACTTAGAGATTTCTTCAAAGATGTATCAGATGAATTTCAAATTGTAAGCACTTGATTTCTAAATGTTGGCATTGGCCAAGTCCTTTAGCATAGGAATGTTGCATATGTTCTAAGTCCATTTATCCAAGATCAAGCCAACAGTTCACTCAAAAGTTTTTTAGGGTTTTTGTTGTTATTGTGTACATTAATGGTCAAAGACCACACAAACAAGCAAAGTATACACAAACAAAATATATCACACAATATGATCCAAATGGACAAAGTGAAATTTGCATTAACATAAACAATTAGAATGATATGAACAATGGCAGGTGAATAGAAACAAAAATTAAATGGCATTAAAGTAAAGGGCTTGAAATTAAAAGTTAGTAGTTAATAGGTTAGAGGTTAGTATTGTTTTGCTTTCGCTTTTCATTTTAAGACATTCTTTGGAGAACACTCAACCCACTTATTGAAGGTGAGAAAAACAAGAAAGGGGGGGTTTGAATTGTTTGAAAAATAAGCGCTTTTGCAAAATGAAATCACACAATGATTTTATACTGGTTCGCTTATAACACAAAGCTACTCCAGTCCACCCGGCCAAGGTGATTTCGCCTTCAACAAGGACTTAATCCACTAATCTTGAAAGATTACAAACAACCCCTAAGAGAGAAGAAAATCTCTTAGTCCTCTCAAGTCTACAGACTACAAAGAGTCACTTGAGGAAATCAAACAAATAAAAGATACAAGATATGTAATCTAGAGTGCTTCTAGTTAAGCAAGTATTACAAACTTAAGAACAAATTTTTCACTTGATAAGCAAAAGCTTAGTGAAAAACTTTGAAGAACAAAGATGTTTTTCTTGAGCGTGATATAATTTCAGTATAGTTTTGGCTAGTGATTTCTTGCTTACTGAAAGTTGATTTCTTCTCTTTATATAGGAGTTGGAGTAGTGTTGAAATAGAGTTGAATCTGTTGGATATAAAGATGTAGTTACGCCATTCCATAAATAGCTTCTGCAGGAGACTTTTTCTTTTAGAAGTGACTACTTACCACAAGTAGTATCTTCTCTCTTGGAAGAGGAGATTAACGTCTCTTTCTAATTGAGGAAATCCATTTGCAGAACTTTAACTTGGCTTAAACGTTACTTCATCATGATTAACAATTCTGATTAGAGTCTTCGTGTATCTGGGAATCTGGCTTCTGATGTTATCTCTTGAAAGTTCAGATGGCGCTGATAACTTCAGAGTTTACAGAAGGCATTTGTTCAGAATCAGAGCTTCTAGACTTTACTTCATGTTCAGATGCTTCTGATACTTTGCAGTTTTGTCCAGAGTCAGAGCTTCTTGAAACGAGATTCCACTTTAGATGCTTCTGATACTTGATAATTTGTATCTGATCTTGTTGTGCATCTGATGACATCATCAGATTTATTTCTTCTTTCTTTAGAACCCTGCACACTTAGAAACTTTTCGTTAGGGTGCCATTTTTGGTTTCATCCTTTGTTATCATCAAAATCATGGAATCTGTTGTAGAATAATTTTTGTTCTTACAATCTCCCCCTTTTTGATGATGACAAAACAAATAAAATTATCAGATGAAACATGAAAAATATTAGATCAGATAGACAAAAGCTCCCCCTGAGTTAGCGCTAGGGAGTTCAGAAGTTCTTACCAGAGCTTTCCAAGTAATTAGGTTTCTGAAAGTTTTCTGTAAATGCTTAAATTTTATGTTAGATAAAATTATTTAAACAATTGTTGCAGAGTGCTTTAAGGTTTTAGACATAATTTTCATCAGAGCTATTTAATAATTTCTCCCCCTTTTTGGCATAATCAAAAAGGCATAAAAAATAAAAAGAATAATAAAGAGAAAAACACTTCATTAATAGAAAAGCACAGAGGCAAACAGCAGTCAAAACATCAGACTCAAAGAAGAATATCAGAGCTAAAAGGAAGACAGAAGCAAAAACATTAGGCAAGCAAATAAAATAAATCCTAAGTGCCTAAGGGTTTGGAGGTTGAGGAAGTCTCTGAAGCAACATGGCAAACATGTTCTGGATGTTTTCATTCAAAGCATCTTGCTTGTCCATCCTGGCACGGAGCTCATTCTGATCTTGCTTGATCTCTTTCTGATCTTGCTTGATCTCTTTCAGAGTGTTAAGAATCAACGGGATCGCAGAAGAGGACTCCCCCTGAGTCAGAGCCTGCTGAGCTTCAGCTTCAGCAGCAGCTTGGGCTTCTGCATCTGCCTGAGCCTTGGCTTCAGCTTCCTGAATCCTTAGAAGTTCTGCTTCCTTTGCCAGTCGTTCTTCTTCTAACCTCTTTGCTTCTTCTTCAGCTTCTTTAGCCAATCTTTCCTCCTCTAATCTTCTGGCCTCAGCTTCTCTGGCCAATCTCTCTTGGAGCCTTTCCTCAGCATCTCTGATGTAGCCATTTCTGACTTGTTCAGAGATACTCTTCAGCCTATAAGACTCAGAGGTCATCCAACTAATGACTCTGTTCCAGTGTGTCCTAACAGATTTAGGATCATCACTAACTTCAGAGTTTTTAGCCAGAGACTTGACCTTCTGGACTGAAGCTTCTGCAACCTGTATAATGGCCTCCTCAAGGGTAGGTATGGTAAGTTCAGGTTCAGGTTCAGGTGAATGAGGTGGAGAGTTTGAAGGGCTAAGATTCAGAGGTTGAGGTTCAGATTCTGCTTCTGGTTGAAGTTCAGAATCTGCGTCTGGTTGAAGACTAGGGGATGAAGCATATAGTGGATTTAGGTCTAATGGGTCAGAGTCTGGTCCAGGTACAGCGGGAATAATTGGTGGAGTGATGTAAGGATCAGATGGTCGAATTACAGATGGTTGAGTTTCAGAGGGTGTGGTGGTTGTTTGTGGTGGAAGGGAAGTTTGATTTTCAGAGGAGATGGTTGTTGTTTGTTGTGGAAGAGAAGTTCGGAGGGTTGAGGTTACTTCAGTTTGTGTTTGAGTTTGTGGGGCGAATTTTCTAGCATAAATTTCAGCTATTGTTGGGGATTTTGGGTCAGAAGGTTCTGTGGATGATGATGAAGAAACACTAAAGTATGGGGGTGTTTCTGGTTCAGAGGATGAGGAAGAGCTGTGGTGATATAGTTGATTAGGGTCAGAGGTTGTTGTGAAATTACGAGCAACTTTTAGAACAGGTGGAGGTTGAGAGGTTCTGATGGTTGAAGGAGGGATTTCAGAGGTTGTAAATAAGGGAGGTGTTGGGAGAGGAGTAGAAGAGGCCATCATAGGTATTATAGAAGTAACAGGAGGAATAGACTTACCAGAAGAAGAGATTTTCAGAGGAGCTGGAGCTTTGGTTCCAGAAGATTCTCCAAGTCTGGGTTTCTTTGCCTTCCTTGCTTCCTCAGCTATCTTCTTCTCAGAAAGACCTCTTTTGTATCTGACCAAATCTTCTTCTGAATCCAAAAGGTCTTCAATTCTGAAATCAGAAATATCAATACCTTCATCAAGCAGACGCTGAAGGTAGATAGCAATGGCATCTCTGGGTTCATTCTTGAAGAACCTTTCAAGGCCATGAGGCATCTTCCTCTGATCTTTCAGAGCTTCCCAGGACACATCCATAGTGGGCTTGACTCTGATCTCCTTGATGATTCCCATGCTCTTCAGGTTTTTGGCATTCAGAGGCCTTCCAGTTTCTATAACCAGATCATCCATCAGCTTGGCCTTTTCCAGCTGGTCAACCAATCCATGCTCAATGAAGACATCAGAAAGCAGTCTTCCCAGAGGGATGTAAGATCTTGGCTTCAAGCTGTTTCTGGAGTCTTTGACAGAATCCCTTAGATATTTGAAAAGAAGAACAGGGAGATTGATCTTGATACCTTTCTGAATGCAATATAAAATGAGTTTCTGATCAGCATTAATATAATCAGAGGAGTTGGAGGCTGGGCGATGGTGAATGGTTCCCAGAATTATTTTCAACCATACTCTCAGGTTCTGATGCAATTCCTTGTTCTTAGAGGGATTTCCCTCAGCGTTTGCTTTGAAGATAGTTGGGTTGATGACTTCAGTGATGCGCTTTGACCTTGGAGGAATGTTGTAAATCCTCTTTCCTCCAGTAGTCTCCATGTTCAACAAGGAAGCAATTGATGCTTCAGTGATGACAATCTTTACTCCCAGAACAAAAGAAACAATGAACTGGTCATCTGCATCAGCATGTCTCCAAAATTCTTTGACAAGAAGGGGGTAAATGGGACCATAAAGCCTGTTGAAGTAGTTCTCCCAACCTTGCTTGTGAAGATCTTCAGTAAGATCAACACCGTTTCTTCTCAAGTTCTCAAAATCTACCAGCGATTCACACAGTACATCCAAATTTTCAAAGGAGGTTGCAAGATGAATGTGGCGTTCACGTTCCAAAATATGAGGTTCTTGATAAACAGGGGTTGTGGTAACGCCTGTAACAGTGGGTGTTTGAGTGTTTGAGGTTTGGGGATTAGAACTGGCTTCCATCTGTTGGGAGAAGTTAAAAACTTCTTGCTCTTGAGCATTCATGAAGAAGATTGATGAAGAAGGTGAAGAACTGAGAGAGTTGCAGAGAAAACTTCGAGAGAGGGTTTAGGGTTTAAGAGTGAGTGAGAGTGATAAGTGTGTGAAATGTGAGAAAAGTGTTTATATACCTAAGTGAAAACGCATGCAAAACGACACACATACCAGCGTTAGACACAAAACTCAAAAAGGCACGCTTGGGGGGAAAAATGATTACAGCTCATAAATGAATGTCTAATCCCACAGTTTGCACACTGCTCGAGGAAAACTCAAACGTCTGCCTTTTGAATTTCTTGACAGCTGTCTAGAAGTTCTAAGGTTTGACGCTTCAGAGTTCCATGTGTTGATGTATCTGATCTTCAGGAATACCAAGAGATTGGTTCTGAAGATTTCTAACTCAGATATCTTCTTAACAATGTAGAAGTATCAGAGTCAGAGGCAGAATCATATTTGTTTTTATCAGAATCTTATTTCATATTTTTCAGAGCCATACTTCATTCAGGACAATTTTTAATGTTCAGATTTTCTAAGATGAAAAGAAATCTATCTTCAGCTAGAGGCTTAGTAAAGATATCTGCCCATTGATGTTCTGTATCAATGAACTTCAGCGTTACTATTCCTTTCTGAACATAGTCTCTAATAAAATGATGTTTAATTTCTATGTGTTTGGCTCTGGAATGTAAAATAGGATTCTTACTCAAACAAATAGCAGCAGTATTATCACAAAGGATAGGAATGTTACTCTCAAATATCTGAAGATCTTCTAGCTGATGCTTCATCCAGAGCATCTGAGTTGTGCACAGTGATGCTGAGATATATTCTGCTTCTGCAGTTGATAGAGCGATTGTTGACTGTCTTTTGCTAGCCCAGGAGATCAAGTTGTTTCCCAGAAGCTGGCAATTTCCAGATGTGCTTTTTCGTTCTATTCTATCTCCTGCATAATCTGCATCACAATAACCAGAAAGTCTATACTCTGATGTTTTCTCATACATCAGGCCCAGGTTAGGAGTTCCTTTCAGATACTTAAGAATTCTCTTAACAGCTGTTAAATGAGATTCTCTAGGATCTGATTGGAATCTGGCACACAGACAGACGCTAAAGAGAATATCAGGACGAGTAGCAGTCAGATAGAGAAGAGAGCCTATCATACCTCGATAGAGCTTCTGACAAACCTTGTTGCTTACCTCTTCCTTTTCCAGAATGCAAGTTGGGTGCATAGGAGTTTTTGCAGAGTTGCATTCAGACATATCAAACTTCTTCAGAACGTCTTTAATGTACTTGCTTTGATGAATGTATGTGACTTCTGGAGTTTGATTAATTTGAATTCCCAGAAAGAACTTTAGTTCTTGCATTAAACTCATTTCAAATTCTGCCTGCATTAACTTAGAAAATTCTTGGCAAACAGAGATATTAGCAGAACCAAAAATAATGTCATCAACATAAATCTGGCATATCATGAGATCATTTTTATGATTTTTACAGAAGAGTGTAGAATCAACTTTCCCTCTGATAAAATTTTGTTCCAGAAGAAAATTACTTAAGCGTTCATACCAAGCTCTGGGAGCTTGTTTAAGTCCATACAAGGATTTCTTAAGTTTGAAAACATGTTCTGGAAAGTTTGAATTTTCAAAACCAGGAGGTTGATTGACATACACTTCTTCTGAGATATAACCATTAAGAAATGCACTCTTGACATCCATTTGGTATAATTTTGTAGAGTGATTAATAGCAAATGATACAAGAAGACGAATAGATTCTAACCTTGCGACTGGAGCAAAGGTTTCATTATAATCAATACCTTCTTGTTGACTATAACCTTGAGCTACCAGTCGTGCTTTGTTTCTGACAACTTCTCCTTTCTCGTTCAGTTTGTTTCTGAAAACCCATCTGGTTCCAATGACATGAGTGCCTCTGGGTTTAGGAACGAGATCCCAGACATCATTCTTGGAGAATTGATCTAACTCTTCTTGCATAGCTGCCACCCAATCGTTATCTTGAAGAGCTTCATCACAGGACGTAGGCTCAATCAGAGACACTAGTCCCAGAGGAATATCTTCAGAAGTTCTGAAAGTAGATCTGGTTCTAACAGGTTCATCTTTGTTTCCCAAAATCAAATCTTCAGATACGTTAATACGACTTTTAACTTTCCTTGGAATGTCTGGAGATTTAATTTCTTCAGAGTCTGGAGTGACAGTTGCTTCTGGAGTTTTCTCAGATTCTACCAGAGTGATCTCTAAATCTGCAAACTTTTCAACTAGCTTTGACTTTTCAGGGTCAAGCTTATCATCAAATCTAACATGAATTGATTCCTCCACAATTTTGGTTTCTGTGTTGTATACTCTATAGCCTTTAGAGCGTTCTGAGTATCCTAACATGATTCCTTTCTGTGCTTTGGAATCAAACTTGTTTAGATGTTCTTTAGTATTTAATATAAAACAAATGCATCCAAAAGGATGAAAATAAGAAATGTTGGGTTTTCTTCCCTTACACAGTTCATAGGGAGTCTTTTCCAGAATAGGTCTAATAGAGATTCTATTCTGAATGTAACACGCTGTATTTACAGCTTCTGCCCAAAAGTGCTTTGCTACATTTGTTTCATTGATCATGGTTCTGGCCATTTCTTGGAGTGTCCTATTCTTCCTCTCTACAACTCCATTTTGTTGTGGAGTTCTAGGGCAGGAGAAATCATGGGATATTCCATTAGAATCAAATAGTTCTTCAAAATCTTTATTTTCAAATTCTCCACCATGATCACTTCTGACTCTAACAATTTTAGAGTCAAATTCTTTTTGCACTTTAGAACAGAAACTGGTGAATACAGAGTGAGACTCACTCTTGTGCTTTAGGAATTTTACCCATGTCCAGCGGCTGTAATCATCAACGATTACTAGTCCATACTTCTTTCCATTGACTGATGCTGTTTTCACAGGACCAAATAAGTCAATGTGAAGAAGCTCCAGAGGCTTAGAGGTAGAAACAACATTTTTCCTTTTAAAAGATGTTTTTGAAAACTTTCCTTTCTGGCAAGCTTCACACAGAGCATCTGAAGAAAACTTCAGTTTAGGCAGGCCTCTGACTAACTCAAGTTTAGTTAGTTGAGAAAGTTTTCTCATGCTAATGTGGCCTAAGCGTCTATGCCATACCCATTGCTCTTTGTGAACTGACATTAAACATTTAACATTTTGATCTTTTAAATCAGAAAGATTTATTTTATAAATGTTGTTTTTCCTCTTGCCTGTGAAAAGGACAGAGCCATCGTTCTGACTAATGGCTTTACACGTTTTTTGATTAAAGATTACATCATAACCGTTATCACTTAATTGACTTATGGATAACAAGTTATGCATTAATCCTTCTACATAAAGAACATCAGATATAGAGGGAAGAGTACCATTACCAATAGTTCCGGAGCCTCTGATCCTTCCTTTCTGATCTCCTCCGAAGCCTACAAATCCAGCGTCTTTAAGTTCCAGGCTTTGGAACATAGACTTTCTTCCCGTCATATGTCGCGAGCATCCAGAGTCCAGGTACCATGATTGGTGTCTGAACTTTGCTGCATAGGATATCTGCAACATAGATGATCTTATCTTTCGGTACCCAGAATCTCTTGGGTCCTTTCAGATTAGTTTTCCCAGAGTTTCTCACAACTTTGGGTCTTCTAGCATTTTTAAATTTGTGTTCTTGTGTGTGTGTGTAGTGATATGAAAAAGGCGATTTAATTTGGTTATTGGTAGAGGTTTTATTTTCCTCAGAATCATACCCAATTCCCCTTTTATTATTCTGACCTACTCCATAAATCATGGATGCCATAATACTCCTATTTATCCCATTCTTCAGAAATTGTTGAAAGGCTTCTTCATATTTATAAATAATTTCATTTGAAGTTTGTGGTGCTTGAGACAACGTTTCTTCTAATTCTAAGCTTTTTGTTTTAGCTCCATCTCTTTCTATCGTTAGAGATCTGATAGTATCATCTCGTGCTAGAATTGTTGTCTCAAGTCTACTACATACTTCAGATTTTGCTTTAAGAAGGCCTTTAATGTCTTTAACTTTTTGTTTCAATTTCTGAAGAGAGGTAAGAGTTTCTGATAAACATGATTCTAAGTCAGATCTAGAAAGTTCAGAAAATACCTCTTCAGATTCTTCATCTGAGCTGCTGGATGTGGTAGCCATAAGAGCTACGTTGGCCTGTTCATCAGAGTCAGATTCTGATGATTCGGATTCACTGTCGTCCCAGGTGGCCATTAATCCCTTCTTTGTTCTGAAGGTATTTTTCTTGAAGCTTTCTTTCTTAGAGTTATCTTTCTTCAGCTTGGGGCATTCATTTCTGTAATGACCTGTTTCTTTACATTCAAAACAGGTAATATCTTTATTAGGTTTACCTTTTGAAGTTGACTCTGATCTATCCCCTCTGGGTCTTGATCTTCTGAAGTTGTTGTTGTTCCTTCTTTTCCAGAGTTGCTTAACTCTTCTGGTTAGTAAGGACAGTTCTTCTTCATCATCAGAGTCTTCAGGTTCAGAGTCGTCAGTATCTGCAGTTTCTGCCTGGAGAGCTTTGGTTCTGTCTGACTTCCGTCTTTCAGGTCTGGACTTCAGCGCCACTGACTTGTTTCTTTTCTGAGGCTCATCCTCCTCTAGTTCTATCTCATGACTTCTGAGAGAGCTAACAAGTTCTTCAAGGCTGATATTGTTCAGATCCTTTGATAACTTCAGAGCGGTAACCATTGGTCTCCATTTCTTTGGCAGACTTCTGACTATCTTCTTAACATGATCTGCAGTCGTGTATCCTTTGTCTAGCACTTTAAGACCTGCAATAAGAGTTTGAAATCTGGAAAACATAGCTTCTATAGCTTCATCATCTTCCATCTTGAAGGCTTCATATTTCTGGATCAACGCCAGAGCCTTCGTCTCCTTGACTTGGGAGTTTCCTTCATGGGTCATCCTCAGAGAGTCAAGTATATCTTTAGCCGTCTCTCTGTTGGTGATTTTTTCGTATTCGTTGTATGATATAGCATTTAGAAGTATTGTTCTGGCCTTGTGGTGATTCTTGAAAACACGTTTCTGATCTTCTGACATTTTGCTTCTGGGAACTTCAGCTCCATTTAAGGTTGGAGGTTTGTATCCATCTGTGACAATGTCCCAGAGGTCAGCATCATAACCCAGAAAGAAACTTTCGATTCTATCTTTCCAGTAATCAAACTTTTCTCCATCAAAAACATGAGGCTTGGCATTGTAAGAATCTTTCTCATTTGAGTGGGCCATTTGTTTTTCTCGCACTGGATCTCTCTACACGGTTAAGTGTTTGATTTGAAAATCAATAGCAGAGCCGGAGCTCTGATACCAATTGAAGGTGAGAAAAACAAGAAAGGGGGGGTTTGAATTGTTTGAAAAATAAGCGCTTTTGCAAAATGAAATCACACAATGATTTTATACTGGTTCGCTTATAACACAAAGCTACTCCAGTCCACCCGGCCAAGGTGATTTCGCCTTCAACAAGGACTTAATCCACTAATCTTGAAAGATTACAAACAACCCCTAAGAGAGAAGAAAATCTCTTAGTCCTCTCAAGTCTACAGACTACAAAGAGTCACTTGAGGAAATCAAACAAATAAAAGATACAAGATATGTAATCTAGAGTGCTTCTAGTTAAGCAAGTATTACAAACTTAAGAACAAATTTTTCACTTGATAAGCAAAAGCTTAGTGAAAAACTTTGAAGAACAAAGATGTTTTTCTTGAGCGTGATATAATTTCAGTATAGTTTTGGCTAGTGATTTCTTGCTTACTGAAAGTTGATTTCTTCTCTTTATATAGGAGTTGGAGTAGTGTTGAAATAGAGTTGAATCTGTTGGATATAAAGATGTAGTTACGCCATTCCATAAATAGCTTCTGCAGGAGACTTTTTCTTTTAGAAGTGACTACTTACCACAAGTAGTATCTTCTCTCTTGGAAGAGGAGATTAACGTCTCTTTCTAATTGAGGAAATCCATTTGCAGAACTTTAACTTGGCTTAAACGTTACTTCATCATGATTAACAATTCTGATTAGAGTCTTCGTGTATCTGGGAATCTGGCTTCTGATGTTATCTCTTGAAAGTTCAGATGGCGCTGATAACTTCAGAGTTTACAGAAGGCATTTGTTCAGAATCAGAGCTTCTAGACTTTACTTCATGTTCAGATGCTTCTGATACTTTGCAGTTTTGTCCAGAGTCAGAGCTTCTTGAAACGAGATTCCACTTTAGATGCTTCTGATACTTGATAATTTGTATCTGATCTTGTTGTGCATCTGATGACATCATCAGATTTATTTCTTCTTTCTTTAGAACCCTGCACACTTAGAAACTTTTCGTTAGGGTGCCATTTTTGGTTTCATCCTTTGTTATCATCAAAATCATGGAATCTGTTGTAGAACAATTTTTGTTCTTACACTTATCACAAGCATGAATCCTTGATCCAATACATCTTCCAAAGGAAGGAAAGAAGGTCAAGTTTCCACACAATACCATGAAAGAGGGGAGACTTACAATCTCACTAACTAGAATGCTTATGCCTTTTATGTCACAAATTTAGCGCTATCTTAAGCAATCGTAATTGGACTTATGTAGAAGTCACAACTATTTGAGGTCGGGCAATAACATTTTGGTGTTAATGCATGTTAGAGACATAATATAATGGACTATGCTCATGAAACATACCACACACACAAAAAATATGCAAAAGGTGTGGCCTAATCTCATCCATACTCATGCCAATTTTTCAATCAACTAGCCTTAGGATTGTGAGATATCATAGGCCAAATGGAATGAATGAATGAAGAAAGGGAATAAGATGAAGTGGGAGGGGAATGGTTCAAAACATAAATTGGTCAAAGGAGGACTTTTACCAAATTCATATCATCCATTCATTTTGGGAGATGGAATGTACATTCCATCAATCCCCTAAATCTAATGATATTAATTTGACAAAGTCAAGTCAACCTTGACTAAGGCCCAACAACAAGAGTCAAACATAAACAAGCCATCACAATTGGTCAACAAATTTATTTGGCATTTATTCAAATTAAAAATACTAAAATAGTGCATTTAAATTAAATATGGTTTGTCGAATTCCTAAAATCTCATCAAAACACCAAAGAAATGGCCATGATATTTATCATATGTCAAACAAGGTCAAAGGACCTTGGAGAAAAAATTTCATAATTTTTGGACATTTAAAAATATTTTTAAACAATTAAAAACAAATGCAAAATCAATTAATTCATGAAAATATTAATAATGATCCCAAAAAATAATCTTAATTCAGAATATGAAAGAGAAAAATATTTGAATTTTTTTGGTGAAAGTCCCATATTTTTTGGATCATTATTGAATTTAATATGAATTATTGAAAATAATGCAATTAAAATAAAAATTAAAATATGAGAAAAAACGTGGACCACTTGATCTCCCTCATTGATTAAGGTGGCAGATCAAGTGGTGGAGAACGCGCAATCCACGATGGACATTATTCAGCGCGCCATAACATTGGTAATTCAAATGCACGCTCCAGATTAAAACAAATCAAGAGGATCATGTGGCCGTGAGACATGCCAACGCACGGTCGGAGCTGTAGCTCCGATCTTCTTCTCCGGTGGATCTCACTGGACTGATCCACCTTCAACCATCACTAAAATTAAAAACAAGGACATGATTTCAAAGTAAAAATGACACTGAGTTTGAACCTAGCCTCAATTCACTCTAACTCAAAGTATATTGAGAGATACATGGAGTTGAAATTTGAGGTACATGAACTAAGTTGCTTCGATTTGGCCTCAAAGCAACTCAATCTTCTTGCCTACATTGGTACGACTTCAGACAACCAAAGAATCAATAGAATTAAGCAAGAATTTGAGAGAATCGAAGAGATTAAAATTTCTGGAAAATAGCTTCAATGGAGGTCTGGATTCAACTGATCTTGCTCTTGCTCGTGCTTGATCTCACTCTAAATGCTTGCAGGAGAAGGATTGAATGCTCAAAAGGCTGTGGATTCCTGGAGATTTGAATTTCAAAACAGTGGAAATTCAAACTCAAATTCAAGTGAATTTCTCAGATTTATCCTTTGCAATATGAGGGTTAGAGTTAGGGGATCAAAGCTGGCGCGAATGTGTGTGAAATGTTGAGCATATGTGGCTCTATATATAGCTGAATCCATTGCTTTTTGCACACTTGAATTCACTTTCCAAATTTGGTCATTGATGATGCATGGGTGCATGGGCGCGCATATGCCCATAAAATCATTGCCATAAATCCACAAATGAGTGTGAGCTAGTCTGAATTCAGCTTTGATTGCAAGGCAAGTGTACATTTTGATTTGAAGTTTGATCCTTGCCAAGTGATGACACCATGTTCATGCCATGTGCAGCCTATGCATTCTTTGTTCAAAATGGATGAATTTGAGCTCTTTGTAAAGGTGAGATCAAGAGGAATAACTTTCATGTTTAATACTTTTCCATTTGGAGTTTGTAACTTGAAGAAATCTGAGGTGGAAGTTTGGAAATGTTTGACATATCAAAAATTTTCTAAGTGTCAAGCCATATGTCTCAATATTCCACCTTGCTTAACTTTTTATATGAGCTTCAAATGAGAAAAGTGTCTTCATAAAAGTTTTATCTCTCTCAAATACCTTCAAAATGGTCACCAATTTCATGTCATTTGGATTTGAAATGATAGAGTTATACATTTTTGAAGTTTGGAAAAATCACTTGATCAATGGTAAAGGTCAAAAGTGACCTATAATGTAACCTCATATCACATGCTCAAAAAAGTTGAATTAGCTCCCACTCCAAACATAAAAGTTGAAGTAGACACATTAAATTTGATTGTGCAACTTGTAAATCTTTTATATCATAAAAATTGAGCAAGTTATGGCCTTGAGAAGTGACTTTCAAATTAGGGTTTAGACAAAATGACCTATAATGTTTCAACATAGAAAATAATTTTCCAAGCAAAACAAGCTCTAGGTATCAACATTAAAGTTGTTTGGAATGTCATTTAGAGTAAGTTTTATCTTGGAATCATTTTAATATGGTGAAAATTGTAGGAGATAGGGTCTAGGGAGACCCAATTTTGATCAGATGAATTCATCTGGCCAACCACCATCAACCAACTTGCTAACTTCCAATTCTCTTGACTTTATAGGCTCATGGTAGATTATATATGCATAAGATGATGATTTTTGAAGTGTCCCTTGAGAAATTTGATCAATTGGTGAGATAGCTTATTGGAGAAGTTACTCAAGATACCCAATCAAACTAGGGTTTCCAAGGCAAATCACCCTCAAACTCTTGGAGAAAACTTGATCAATATGACATGTAGAGAACATTGGGACTCATATATGATGCCCATAACCATTCTTGTATTAATTATTGGTTGTGCTCTTTGTTCATAAGGGTCTCAAACCCTAGATGTGAACTTGATAGATCAATGGAGATCATGCCCTTCCTACAAAAGAGTTAGGCAAATGAAAAGACATATTTTTGGTATTTTGGTTAGTGAAATGATAAAATACCAATATGATATAATCACAAAGTGCTTGGTGATCTCTCCCAAAACAAACCCAATGAAGGAGGGGTAAGGAGGATGCCAAGGTATGATCCCAATGCTAATGCTTATAATGAAATTGCATGAGGGATCTTAGGGTCAAAATTGGGGTCTTACAGCTGCCCCTATTTAAGGACATTCTAACTGAGAAGGCGAAGGTTAAAATCTTCATGTCGACTCAGTAGAATGGGCTTAAATAACAACATATAGAAACAAATTATGGTCCCTAAGAGACCTCATGATGTATATGATATGAATGTAAAAGTAAATTCTTTATGGGGAAATATTTCCACAAAGGAAAAGAAATCGGAGAGACCGAAAGTCCGCAGGAGTAAAATGCATTTCCGTAAGTAAAAATCACTGGGGAGACCGAAACTCTGGGGGAAAAAAAGAGTTATGCGTAGGCCAGGCTACGACTTAAAACTACTGGGGGACTCGAGGGACTCCATACAAATATGGAAAAAACTCAACCGGGGAACTAACAACATCTGCAGGGGATACGAGTAAGTCAGGATAAAACTGAAATACTTGAATCATGCAGGGAAAAGAGATTTCACTAAGGAAATGCGCACTCAACTCAACTGGGGAAGAAATAAACTTCAGCGTAGGAGGAGCATAAATCTATTATCTACTACTTGTTACTTGGTAAGGAGATAATAAAGATCTGACAGAGAGAACATCCGTCATCGGTTAGGATGAACATATCAAGGATGACTTGCTGAGGATTCCAGGAGAGTAAATTCATTACCGGTTACTGGGTAAGAATAGCCTTGCTGGGAAAAATGCAGAAAATAGGATTTACAACTACTATTTACTGGGCAGAAGACCAAAGGTGAGAGTATCCGTCATCGGTTAAGATGAACATATCAAGGATAAACTCAACAGGGAAGAAAATTTGTCATCGGTTAGGATGAACATATCAAGGATAGACTTGCCTGGAAATACCAAGGAGGATATCTATCATCGGTTAGGATGAACATATCAAGGATATACCAACTGAACAAAAAGGGTATGAATTACATCTATCAAAAGCTGGATAGAAAACCGTTAGAGAGAAAATCTGTCACCGGTTAGGATGAACATATCAAGGATAAACTCTACGAGGGGACAAAGTAGGATTTACAACTACCAGTTACTGGGTAGAAAACCAACCAAACAGAAGACCCGTCATCGGTTAGGATGAACATATCAAGGATCAACTCTGGTGAGGAGCAAAAATAGGGATTATATCTATCAGTTACTGGATAGAAAACCATAAAAGAGAAAATCCGTCACCGGTTAAAGTAAACATATCAAGGATAAACTCTGCACAGGGGAAAAGTAGGATTTACAACTACCGGTTACTGGGTAGGAAACCACAAGGAGAAGAAAATCTGTCATCGGTTAAGATGAACATATCAAGGATTAACTTTCTGAGGAACAAAATCGGGATTACAACTACCTTTTTACTGGGTAGAATACCACAAGGAGAAGAAAACCCGTCATAGGTTAAGATGAACATATCAAGGATTAACTCTTTGGGGAACAAAATAGAGATTACAACTACCTTTTTACTGGGTAGAATAACAAAAATGAGAATATTCGTCACTGGTTAAAGTGAACATATCAAGGATAGACTTAGGCAGGGGAAAGAAAGATATCCGTCACTGGTTAGGATGAACATATCAAGGATACACTTCCTGGGGAATAGATCCACTGGGGACTCTACTGAGGAGAAACATAAGGGTACTTTTGCCGGGTATTGGGCAAGAAGTAACAAACTGCAAACTAAGAAGAATATTACCAGTTACTGGGTAATAAACTCTAAGGGGACCAAAGTATCTATCTAGGTAAGAGCTAGAAAGAAAACGGTCAATTAAGACTCAACCCAATGAGGACACAACTCAAGGGGAATAATTCCATCCAGAAAATCCACTAGAGAGGAAACTGAAATAACAACCATCCACGAGGAAACAAACTCAGTGGGGAAACGGAGAAAGGTTAAAGTCTTTCTGCTTAAGGGGCTGACACTCTACAATTGAAGGAGGACAGACACCAGATTTTGTATGGGGATAAAATACCGCCATAACAGAGAATAAGAATCTCAAACAAATCAAATATGAGGATGTAGAATATGCAAATTATGAAATTATATGAATGTATATGTATATGTATATATGATGCTGACAAAATGATCACAAAGGATACAAAGGTGTCTCAAAGAATTTGAACCACCGGTACAATCCTCGGTCAATCCACAAAATATGGAGACAACTGCTGGAGAACAGAGAGATCAACATCCCAAAGGCTCAACCCTAGCTGGGGAAGGAGGAGATCTGTTGAGGACAAAACATCAAATCTGTGGGGAATTTTAGGTCAACACCATAAAAATGGGAGACAACCCTACAGAGAAAAATCATAACAAAAGCTGCTCAGAAACTAGGAGGAAACTCTGACTGGGAGCAAGTTGAATGGAGATTGGTGGGGAAACCAATGCGATCTACTAGGGAAGATCAACCACCTCTGAAGATCAGCCCTGCCGAGGAAAAATAAACTTCGTTGGGGAAGGCAGAAACTCTTCCAAGGAAAACAACACGCCGTAGGGTATCTAAATCAACCAAATCAGGTGGGGACGAGGAAATGGATTCCCCTGAGGGTCAAATACTCCGCCAAGGAACTTAATCAACACAATCATCTAGGGATACCCAAAGAGTTAACTGCTTAAGGGAACCTCTGATGTTTCGCACTTAAGGACTTGTTATCCATTGAAATGCTGTTGATATTCCTTTTACTTGCTTTGGAAAATTCTTGCTTTATATATTTAAGAAAAAACTTGATTTTGATTTAAAAATTTAATTTCAAAATGATCATAATAAAATTTAAAACTATTGGCTGAAGTAAATAATAGTGGAAACAATTTGGACAAAAGCTCAACTTTATTTAATGGAATGGTAGTCTGTAAATGACAAGACTCCATGGATTTTTACAAAGTTGAAAATGGTAATTTACATGGAAAAAGGGTTACATTGAATACAAATGATCCTTAATCCTTCTACCAACTCTTGATATCCACTGTGCTCTTAATCGCTGTTGGGGACAAACTGATGTCAACCCTTGTGCTCAAACAAGTCTTCAAAATCACTGAAGATCAGCAGAATGCAGTTACTTGCCATAATCCCTAATTTTTGCATAAGTTTCCCCAAGGTGGGGTACTCAACTTATCGGGAAATTCTTTCTGTTTTATGTCTCTAATTTTTGCCTGGATCGCCCTTTCGGGTTTTCAATCCACCGAGACGCTCATTTTTGCCTAAGCAGCCCTTTCGGGTTTTCAACTTAGCGAGTTATTATTTTATTATTTTAGGCGAAGTATTTCTTGACTGCATCTGCGTTCACAGGATGAGTGAACTCTTCACCATCCATAGTTGTAAGAATCAATGTGCCGCCTAAAAAGGCTCTCTTAACAACATATGGGCCTTCGTAATTAGGAGTCCATTTTCCTCTGGAATCTGGCTTGAACGATAAAATCCTCTTGAGCAAAAGGTCACCTTCTCTAAACACTCGAGGTCTGACCTTCTTATCAAAAGCTTTCTTCATCCTTTGCTGGTACAACTGACCATGGCACATGGCAGTCAATATCTTCTCTTTAATCAAATTCAGTTGATCAAACCTGGTCTGACACCATTTAGCTTCAGTCAACTTGGCTTCCATGAGCACACACAATGAAGGAATCTCAACCTCTACGGGGTGTACTGCTTCCATGCCATAAACAAGAGAGAAGGGGGTTGCCTCTGTTCAAGTGCGGGTGGATGTACGATACCCATGCAAAGCAAAAGGGAGAATCTCATGCCAATCCTTATATGTGACAACCATCTTCTAGATAATCTTCTTAATGTTTTTGTTTGCAGCTTCAACAACCCCATTCATCTTGGGTCTGTAGGGAGAAGAATTATGATGTGCAATCTTGAAGTCTTTGCAAAGAGCTTCCACCATATTGTTATTAAAGTTCGGTCCATTATCAATAATGATCTTACTTGGCACACCATAACGGCATATGATCTGATTCTTGATAAACCTTACAACAACTTGCTTGGTAACATTTGCATATGATGCCGCTTCAACCCATTTCGTGAAGTAGTCAATTGCCACTAAAATGAAATGATGTCCATTCGAAGCTTTGGGCTCAATCATCCCAATCTTATCAAGTCCCCACATGGAGAAGGACCATGGGGAAGAGATAACATTCAATAGTGTCGGAGGAACATGAATCTTATTAGCATAAATTTGACACTTATGGCATTTCTTCACAAATTTGCAACAATCAGATTTCATTGTCAGCCAATAGTAACCTGCTCGCAATATATTATTTGCCATTACATGTCCATTGGAATGAGTACCAAAGGAACCTTCAGGAACCTCAGTCATTAACAAGGGTGCTTCGTGTCTATCCACACATCTGAGCAAAACCATGTCGAAGTTTCTCTTGTACAGTATATCACCATTCAAGTAGAAATTGTCGGCTAATCTTCTCAAAGTCTTCTTATCTTTCAAAGATGCCCCAGGCGGGTAAATCTGAATTTGGAGGAAACATTTGATGTCGTAATACCACGGCTTCTCGTCTTTAATCTCTTCAACAGCAAATACATGAGCTGGCCTATCAAGATGCATCACAGATAAATTGGGAACTTCACTATAATCATTGACGCCAACGTTGCAAGAGCATCTGTCATCCGGTTCTCATCTCGAGGGATATGATGGAACTCAACCTTTTTAAAGAAAGTTGAAATCCTCCTCACATAATATCTATATGGTACTAAACCGGTTGATTTGTCTCCCATTCACCTTTGATTTGATTCACAACCAAAGCCGAATCACTGAAGACATCCAAATACTTGATTCTGAGATTCATGGCCTCTTCAAGCCCCATAATGCAAGCTTCATATTCTGCCATGTTGTTTGTACACTTGAAAGTCAATCTAGCTGTAAATGGTAGATGCGTTCCTTGAGGAGTAATAATCACTACCCTAATACCATTTCCATATTGATTAATATCTCCATCAAATACCATGCCCCAACGGGAACCAGGTTCTGGCCCTTCTTCAAGCAATGGTTCATCACAATCTTTCATTTTCAAGTACAAAATCTCTTCACCGGGAAAATCATACTGCACTGACTGGTAATCTTCAATTGGTTGGTGAGCCAAATGGTCAGCCAAGATACTACCTTTGATAGCTTTCTGAGATCGGTATTCAATATCATACGCTAATAACAACATCTGTCAATGGGCAATTCTCCCAGTTAAAGCAGGTTTCTCAAAAAATGTACTTGATTGGATCCATTTTTGATATCACCCAGGTAGTATGATTCAACATGTACTGAAGCAGACGCTTAGCAGCCCAAGCCAATGCGCAACAAGTTTTTTCAAGCATAGAATACCGAGTCTCACAGACGATGAATTTCTTACTTAGGTAGTAAATAGCAAATTCTTTCTTTCCAGTCTCATCTTGCTGACCAAGAACACAACCCATACTATCTTCGACCATAGTCAAATACATGATCAACGGTCTTCCTTCAACAGGGGGAGACAAAATCGGAGGTTCAAGCAAATATTCTTTAATACTGTCAAAAGCTTTCTCGCAATCTTCGGTCCAATCACAAGACTGATCTTTCCGAAGAAGCTTGAATATAGGTGCACATGTGGCAGCCATGTGGGAAATGAATCTAGAAATATAATTCAAGCGGCCGAGAAAACCTCTGACTTGCTTCTCAGTTTTGGGCACAAACATCTCTTGTATTGCTTTGACCTTGGCAAGATCAACCTCAATACCCTTCTCGCTGACAATAAAGCCCAACAACTTACCAGAACGAACACCAAAAGTACACTTATTGGGATTCAAGCGGAGTTTATACTTCCTCAAACGCTGGAATAGCTTCAACAAATGCTCAACATGTTCCTCTTCATCAATTGATTTAGCAATCATGTCATCGACATATACTTCAATCTCTTTATGCATCATATCATGAAAAAGAGTAGTCATTGCTCTCTGGTAAGTCGCACCAGCATTCTTCAGACCGAAAGGCATCACTCTATAACAGAATGTTCCCCAAGGTGTAATAAATGTGGTCTTCTCCATATCTTCAGGTGCCATATTGATCTGATTATATCCGGAAAATCCGTCCATAAACGAAAAGACTTTGAATTTAGCAGTATTGTCTACCAGCATATCAATGCGTGGCAGAGAGAAATCATCTTTCGGACTGGCTTTATTTAAATCTTGATAGTCAACACACATGCATACTTTTCCATCTTTCTTCGGCACAGGCACAATATTGGCCACCCATTGCGGATAATCAGCGGTTACAAGGAAACCGGCGTCAATTTGCTTTTGCACTTCTTCCTTGATCTTCACAGCCATATCGGGATGCGTTCTTCTCAATTTCTGCTTGACTGGAGGGCATTCTGGCTTCAACGGTAATCTATGCTCCACAATCTCAGAATCCAAACCAGGCATGTCTTGATAAGACCAAGCAAACACATCTAAATACTCTCGAAGAAGATTAATCAACCCCTTCTTGACATCTGGACACAGTCGAGACCCAATCTTAACTTCCTTCACATCATCTTCGGAACCCAAGTTGACTAGCTCAATCTGCTCTTCAAACGACTGAAAAATCTTTTCATCTTGCTCAAGAAGACGAGACAATTCATCACTCACTTCTACATCACTTTCCTCATCGGCCTCAAACACAGGGAATTCAAAATTTGGAGAAGGAGAGGGATCATTGTATTCAATGGGGTTAGGAACCAACCTGCATAATGATTTGATATTTTGATTTTAGAGAAGTGAGTTTGTGACCAAATATTATGCAGATGGACAATTATATTGTTTATTTATGTTTTTTGTGATTACCATTTTCAGAATAAAGCAAAAAGTAAAATAAAACATCATAGATGTGGATGAATAGAATTAATTTTATTAATGATCAATTTAAAATGCCCAAACAATGTTCACTTCTCCCTTAGGCATAGGAGAAGGATTTTAAAATATAAAAGCAATTAAGATCGATGCAAAATAACAGGAATATCAATAACTGTCCAATTGTTGCATGTCTTTCCATGCGTAACAAAGTTGGTGGAATCTTCTTCTTCGTCATCCTCTAGCACAACAGCTAAGTGTTGTTCATTGCCATGAATGAACCATCCGCTACGGAAGCTGAGTTGCATATCTTCAGATCTAACAGTCGATGAGCCTTTCTGGAACCCCAAACCGGTTCTGCCCTTGTTGTCGGAGACCTCTACCATGTGCCCCCACTGATCAATAGTACTGTTGGTTCTATGTGTTGGCAACAATTTTGGTAAAACCAAGAGTGTTCACAAGTTGTCACAAGTGTTGTCCTAACATAAGATAACATGTACCTGCAGGATATTTAAAATGTGATTATGTAGGATTGTACTGAGATGTCAGACCCGATGTCATGACATTTGTATACAGAATATTCAGTCTGAATGTTATGCATTATGTGATTGCATTTTTAATGTTAATCTGTGTATGATTGATGAGATGATTGAACATGCTATCAATCAGTAATTACAACTAGATTGACTTATTTTCCAAAGAGATATAATCAACTGTCATGAGAAGATATGAATGGAAAATAGTTTTAGGGTTTTATGATGTCCAAGGCCAACCAAATGCTTCTATAAAAAGGACATGGAAAACCTGATTTGATAGACAAGAAGTAACGAACGAAATATTGAGAGAGAATAAGGGTTTTAGTCTTGTGTGGTTGTGTGAATTGTAAGCCATTCAATTCATCCATAGATGATTGAATTGGTCTGATTTTTGAGTTGTCATTTGTCCACTCTAAGCTTTTAAGCATGAGTGTGTGTTTACTTGATTGAAGCTTTTACGTAAGATCAAGTATGTATCTTTGAAGAGTGTCTTCTTTTCATTGTAATTCTTATTTTATATCACTACTGTGATTGAGGGGGAGTGAGTAGGATCTCATATCTAAGAGTTCTTAGGTAGAAGTCACATGGGTAGAGATTAGGTGAAAAGACGGTAACTTGAAGTTGTTTACTGAGAGACTTTGAACTTATTCTATTTAGTGGATTTCCTTCCTGGCTTGGTAGCCCCCAGACGTAGGTGAGTTTGCACCGAACTGGGTTAACAATTTCTTGTGTCTCTTGCATTACTGTTCTTTATCTTTTATCCTGTTTGTATTGTTCAGATATTAGTGTCGTGACATTACCTTCGACATCTCATATCTGATACCAGAATTTCAATTGGTATCAGAGCAGGCATCCTGCTCTGGTTCTGGGTGAGATCTAGGGACATTACTTTCTAGTACTATGGAGAGAGATGGAGGATCTATTCACAGACCACCTATTCTGGATGGATCCAACTATGACAACTGGAAACCTCAAATGGTGGCCTTCCTAAAATCTTTGGATAATAAGGCTTGGAAGGCTGTTTTAACAGGCTGGGAATATCTAGTTATTACTAAGGATGGAGAAGCTACAATTGATAAGAAGGTTGAGGAACAATGGACCAAGGAGGAGGATGATCTAGCCCTTGGTAACTCTAAAGCATTGAATGCTATATTCAATGGAGTAGATAAGAATATCTTCAGATTGGTAAACAACTGTGAGGTGGCTAAAGATGCTTGGAACATTCTCAAAACCACTCATGAAGGCACCTCTAGAGTAAAGATGTCTAGACTGCAGCTGCTCACTGCCAAGTTTGAAAATTTAAGGATGAAAGAAGATGAAAAAATTCATGAATTTCATATGAATATCCTTGAAATTGCTAATGCCTCAAGAGCCATGGGTGGCAAGATGTCAGATGAAAAACTAGTAAGGAAAATACTCAGGTCACTTCCTAAGAGATTTGCCATGAAAGTGACAGCCATAGAAGAGTCTCAAGACATTTCCAATATGAGAGTTGATGAGATAATTGGATCCCTCCAAATATTTGAGATGGGAATGTGTGATGGATCTGAAAAGAAAGTCAAAAGCATAGCCTTCATATCAAAAACTGAAGAGAAAGAGGAAGAAAGTAGTCAAGATACTGATGATGATCTGGCAAATGATGTAGCATTGCTGGGAAGACAGTTCAACAAACTTCTGAAAAAGATGGATGTAAGGTCTAAGTCTAATGTCAAAAACATCTCATCTGACATCAGTAAGTCCAATAATGCTGGAAGAAGAACAAGATCTGATGTAAAGACCAAAGAAGGAAAAGGAGTTCAGTGCCATGAATGTGATGGGTATGGACACATTAGAGCTGAATATGGAACCTACCTCAAGAAACAGAAGAAGAGTCTTGCTGCTACTTGGTCTGATGAAAGTGAAACAGAAGAGTTTGCAAATCTTATGACTACATTGACTAGAAGATGGGGTTCTGATGAAGACACAAGTGATGATGAAGTAACCTTTGATGAGTTAGCTACTACCTATAGAAAGTTGTGTTACAGAAGTGAAGAAGTGTGTCAACAAGTTGAAAGTCAGAAGAAAGTGATAACACAACTGGAGAATGAGAAGGTAGAACACTTGGAAACCATCTCTAAGTTAAAGACTGAAGCAATGTTATTGACTTCCAAACTAGATGAGATGACAAAGTATGTCAAAATCTTAACAATGGATCTGACACCTTAGACAAAATTCTCCAGACTGGACAAATGATAGGAGACAAGTCTGGCATTGGGTTCAATGAATCCAAACCTGAGTGCAGTCACACTGGTAGCAAACCAAAGATGTCACATCATATGTCACAACATCATAAAGGAAGACAGCAGAAAGGGAAACATCAAAGATGGAGATGTCATTACTGTGGAAAATTTGGCCACATAAAACCATTATGCTATAAGTTATATGGCTATCTTAGTCCTTCTCATTATCAACCTAGACCCAAACATCACATACCTGTCAACAGAAAATAATGGGTTCCTAGGACTGTTGTTACAAACTTGATAGCTCACACTTCCTTCAGAGTTTCATCCAAAGAAGACTGGTATTTTGACAGTGGGTGCTCCAGACACATGACTGGAAACAAAAACCTGCTAATTGGCCTTCATCCTCATGCCACTAGCTATGTAACCTTTGGTGATGGAGTAAAGGTTGAAATCAAGGGGATTAGTAAGCTTAACTGCCCTAGAGTCCCTAACCTTGAAAATGTCCTCCTTGTTAAGGGACTGACTACAAACCTAATAAGCATCAGTCAACTGTGTGACCAAGGTCTAACTGTAAACTTCACTAAAACTGAATGTCTGATTACTAATAAAGAAAATGAAGTGATCATGAAAGGAGTCAGGTCTAAAGACAACTGCTACATGTGGAGTTCTCAAGAAACTGGTTATTCTTCAATGTGTACTTTAGCCAAAGAAGAAGAAGTGAAGATATGGCATCAAAGATTGGGCCATCTGCATCTTAAAGGTATGAAGAGGATTATATCTGTTGAAACTGTTAGAGGAATTCCCAACTTGAAGATTGATGAAGGAAGGGTTTGTGGAGAATGTCAGATTGGAAAATAGACAAGGATGTCACACCAGAAGCTCATACATGACACCACTTCCAGAGTAATGGAACTCCTCCATATGGATTTGATGGGACCCATGCAGGTGGAAAGCCTTGGTGGGAAGAAGTATGCCTATGTAGTGGTAGATGACTTCTCCAGATACACCTGGGTCAATTTTATAAGAGAAAAATCTGATGTATTTGAAATCTTCAAAGATCTTTGTCTAAGACTTCAAAGAGAAAAAGAAAGTCAAGTTATCAAAATCAGAAGTGATCATGGGAAGGAATTTGAGAACAACAAATTTGCTGAATTCTGTGCATCAGAAGGAATTAGTCATGAGTTCTCATCTCCCATTACTCCCCAGCAAAATGGTGTGGTAGAAAGGAAAAATAGAACTCTCCAAGAATCAGCCAGAGCTATGATTCATGCAAAGAAATTACCCTACCACTTCTGGGTTGAAGCTATGAACACAGCCTGCTATGTTCACAACAGAGTAACCTTGAAGAAAGGGACTCCTACTACCTCATATGAAGTCTGGAAAGGGAGAAGACCTACAGTCAAATACTTCCACGTGTTTGGTAGTAAATGTTATATCTTGACTGATCGTGAACAAAGAAGGAAGATGGATCCCAAAAGTGATGAAGGAATATTTATGGTCTACTCAACAAACAACAGAGCATATAGAGTCTTTAATTCCAGAACAAAAGTAATGATGGAATCTATCAATGTTGTGGTTGATGATCAACAGACTGATGTCACAGACGATGTTGAGATATCTCTAAATGATGCCCCACCTGATTTACCAAACAAAAATAATGAGAGTGAACCTCCTCAAGCTGAACCTGAAGCTGACAAAATCAACAAGGGACCCTCCATCAGAGTTCAGAAGGATCATCCTAAAGATCTCGTTATAGGAGACCCAAATAAAGGGGTCATAACTAGATCAAGGTAAGTGATCTCACATGGGTGTTTTGTGTCCAAGATTATGCCTAGGAATGTCAAGGAAGCCTTGACTGATGAGTTTTTGGATCAATGCCATGCAGGAAGAGTTAGTCCAATTCAAGAGGAATGAAGTATGGGAACTGCTTCCAAGACCTGAAGGAATAAATGTCATAGGAACCAAGTGGATAATAAATCTGATGAACAAGGGGTGGTTACTAAAAATAAAGCAAGATTAGTAGCACAAGGATATACTCAAGTTGAAGGAGTTGACTTTGATGAAACATTTGCCCCTGTAGCTTGCCTTGAGTCCATTAGACTATTGCTTGGAGTGGCATGTATTCTGAAGTTCAAACTGTTCCAAATGGATGTAAAAAGTGCCTTCTTGAATGGCTACTTAAATGAGGAAGTTTATGTTGAAAAACCTAAAGGATTTACAGATCCAAATCTTCCAAAGCATGTGTACAAGTTGAGGAAAGCCCTCTATGGTTTGAAACAAGCTCCTAAGGCTTGGTATGAGAGACTCACAGTGTTCCTCACTAACAATGGATACAGGAAGGGAGGTATTGACAAGACCCTATTTGTTAAGAATGAAGAAGGAAAACTCATGGTGGCTCAAATATATGTGGATGATATTGTGTTTGGTGGGATGTCAGATCAGATGGTCGAACATTTTGTTAAACAAATGCAGACTGAGTTTGAAATGAGCCTTGTTGGAGAGCTGACCTATTTCCTTGGGCTACAAGTCAAGCAGATGGAAGATTCTATCTTTCTATCTCAAAGAAAATATGCCAAAAACATTGTTAAGAAGTTTGGCATGGAGAATGCAAGTCATAAAAGAACACCGGCTCCTACACATCTGAAAGTCTCCAAAGATGAAAATGGTGTTAGTGTAGATCAAAGTCTCTACAGAAGCATGATAGGAAGTCTGATGTATCTCACAGCAAGTAGACCTGACATTGCTTTTGCTGTAGGTGTTTGTGCTAGATATTAAGCTGAACCAAAATTTAGTCACATAAAACAAGTGAAGAGGATACTGAAATATGTCAATGGCCCAAGTGACTATGGGATGGTGTATACTCATGGTTCTGGATCTATGCTGACTGGATACTATGATGCTGACTGGGCTGGAAGTGCTGATGATTGGAAAGCACATAAGGAGGATGTTCTTCTTGGGGAACAACTTAATATCATGGTTTAGTAAGAAACAAAATTGTGTGTCCCTATCCACTGCTGAAGCTGAATACATAGCAGTTGGGAGTAGTTGTTCTCAACTGGTTTGGATGAAACAAATGTTGACTGAATACAATGTCACACAAGATGTCATGACATTGTACTGTGACAACCCGAGTGCTATAAATATTTCTAAGAATCCTATTCAGCACAACAGGACAAAGCACATTGATATTCGTCATCACTTTATTAGAGAACTAGTGGAAGAGAAAATCATATCCCTGGAGCATGTTCCTACTGAAATGCAATTAGCTGACATATTTACAAAGGCTTTGGATGCTAATCAATTTGAATGTTTAAGAGGGAAATTAGGGATTTGTATCCATGAGAATTTATAGCAATTAATTTGGAGTGGAAAAGGTAATAAAAATATTGTCTGCCCACTTAAAAGAAAGTGCCCCATTTATGGAAAATCATTACCTAGTATTGGAACTACCATCTATAGCATTTTCACACGCAACCTCAGCTCAACCACTTCCATCTTCCTCAAACTTTATCGAACATCTCTGATAGGGCAACAAAATTTCTTTCACAAGCTCAATAAGATGTCACAACATCCTTCATCTTCTAGTTCTAAACCTGCGCACAAAGCAAGAACACCATCCATGGATTTTTTTCATGAAGACATTTTGGAAGTGATTCCCCTATCAGTCATTCCAGGCAATACTCCTGGTCCATCCTCCACTGCTGGACATACTCAAGGTAATAGTTTTGATAACCCTACCTCTATAGATGACATGCATCATATTGATCGTGTCATTAGAAATTTGGTCACGAGGATCCTAAATGAAGGACACTCAGTCAAGGGAGTTTCGACTCCTCTATCTAGAAGGGACCCCTCACCTGAGGTGGAACCTCACAATGAGAAAGATGATGAGTCATCTAGGTCTGAGAAAGATATAGCTGCTGAGGGAATGTGTTCTTTAGGGCAAACCTTGCCTAGTAAGAAATCTGTAGATGCTTCTCAGTCTAAGAAGCATGACTCTGGTAAGAAGGTGATTGACTTGGAAGAAGAAAGCTCAAATGATGAAGATGGCAGCTTACTTCATCACCTGAAGCCAAGTGTTGCAAAGAGAATGAAGACCAGAAAGGGGAGGTCTGTGGCTGAGATGATGACAGCCAAAACTAGTAAGAAGGCTACTGTTGTAGGACCTTCAAAGTCATGGAGTAAAGTGGAGGTAAAGAAGAGAAAGGTAAGAGAGAGTTCTGATTCAGAGGATGATGTTGAAGACGATGTCCCAGACATATCTCCTGTCAAAAAGCAATCTGTTAGAAAAACCATGCTAAGTTTGTTGTTGTGCATTTGGATAACATTTCCTTCCATCTGGAAGATGGTGCAACCAAGTGGAAATTTGTAATCCAAAGGAGAGTAGCTGTGGAAAGAGAACTGGGAAAGGATGTTGTGGAAGTTAAAGAGGTTATGGATCTGATCAAGTCTGCTGGTTGTCACAACCTGAAAAATGGAATGCGAAAAAAAACAACCGGCGAAGAAAGACAGGAGAGTCGCCACCATGCGTTATTTATCCCAAATGAGGGAAAGGAAACGCTCGAAGTAAACCTGGAAAAAGGAAAGGACAAGACAGGGTCTCGCAACCAAATCTTGGGTTCGGGAGTCGATTATGCGAAGGGAAGGTATTGGCACCCCTACGCATCCGTAGTACTCTACGGGATCCACTTTTGTAGTTCTTGTCTAAAGGGTGTGGGTTTATCTAATGTGTTATTTACTAAAAAAAGGGGTCAAAAGAAAATGACTCGCACGGATGTCGCATCCACTGCATACGTATCTCATCTGAATATGAGAATCAGAGTCTTCGTAGCTCGGCTACCTAGGGGTTAAGGGTAATTGTGCTCGCTAAGACATCGCGTCTTATGCCTACGTATCTCATCTGGAATGAGAATCAGAGCAAGCCGTAGTTTGGCTAACTACGGGGTTATGGATTGGGTTTTGGACGAACGACGTTACTACGCAATCTACCGGATGCTCGACCTTTGGAGACTTACTCGCCTGTAGTAGAAGGAGTTAACGTGTTCTTAGGAGAAGAAAAATCAATGAGTTGGTAGGGTTATGGATTCTCATGAAAAAAGGCAGTCCTTGACGAAGGAACCGCGCTACCTGTGGGGATACGAACACATACAAAACAAACATGTATAAAGTAAACGTGCCAACAAGGCAATCAGAATAAATCTCCCAAATGGTATCCCACAAGCAAAGTGGAATATCCAGCGAGCTATCCCTGCAAAAGTCATGTGAGCCTTCACAAAAACTCAACAAAAGGGTTAGTGAATCACGATAAGCATTTTTTTCATGGATAACAGTATGGTTTCAGAAACCTCAAACCCTGTGGCATACACTTCAGAAATTAAACGATTAAGCATTCAAGGCATTATTTATACATTCATACGTAATTATGAACCCGTGGGCAAAAACCTAATGAAATTCATCCATCATACCTCAAACATTCAGAGTATTCAACTTCAAAGCACAAAGGTAATGGGAATAAGGGCAAACCTGATTGGAGAGATCGGTTGAAATCAAATGGCACGGCTGGATTTGCAAACCAATGTTAGGGTTTGCTTGAGCTGAAAGTGTGTGAGTCAGAATGAACCTTTCAGAGTTGCCTGGAGGTTGTTGCAGATTAATTCTCACTCTCTCTATCTAGGTTTCTCTCTAGGTTTTGTCCAATGTTTTGTTCCAAGGAAACCTCAGAGTGTTTTGCTTCTCTTCCTTTTTCTATCTGTTCTCCCTCTTTTATAACCTGATTTTCATGGCTTTGTGGGCTCAAATGAGAGAGGTCCAAGTCCAAGATTTTTCTATTATATTTTATTTATTTATTTATTTAATTAAATATATATTTTTTTTAAATATATTTTTCGTTTTTTTTTCTTTTCGAAACGCGTGGGCTTCGCCTAGCGAGCATGACAACTCATGAACAAACCTTTACTCCTTCAAGATTAACGTTTTGACTGACAAATAGACCCATGTTGGAAGTAACTCAAGTCTTTCCCTTGTGTTGACTGATCATCTAAATAGAACCCACAAAGTGTCCTGGATGGTGTTCAAGCTTCTTGGAGCTAATCCCGATTGACATGATGAAATGCAATGTATCTAATGTTAAATGACCTAAAAATGAATGCGTGAATAAGGAGGGCAAATTTTGGGGTGTTACAGCTGCCCCTATTCAGTCATCAGCTAACTCGAGCAGGATGAAAGCGAACAGCTTATCAGACAAACAGGGTGAGCTATGATTGAATACCAAAGACAGACCGAAAATTTGAGCTCCGAGAACACCACAAAAATGCTGAAATACACCGCGCTGTTTATTTCTCTTCCGATCCTCTGGCTGAATCTGAATCAGTTTTCTGACTTAATCTGGAGTTTCGATCCTCTGGCTGAATCTATACTCAATTTAGTCCTCTGGTTGGATGTTAATTTTGATCCTCGGGCTGGATACGATTTCAATCTTCTGGTTAGATCTTCTTCGATCTTCTGGCTAGATCTTCTTCGATCTTCTGGCTAGATCTCCTTTGTTTCGATTCTCTGGCTGAATCTATTTTCTGTGATTCTCTGGCTGAATCTACTTCGATCTTCTGGCTAGATCTGAATTATTTCGATTCTCTGGCTGAATCTATTTCCGGTCTTCGGGCTAGACCTGACTTCGATCTTCTGGCTAGATCTTCTTCGCTCTTCTGGCTAGATCTTCTTTGTTTCGATTCTCTGGCTGAATCTATTTTCTTTGATTCTCTGGCTGAATATACTTCGATCTTCTGGCTAGATCTGAATTCTTTCGATTCTCTGGCTGAATCTATTTCCGGTCTTCGGGCTAGACCTGACTTCGATCTTCTAGCTAGATCTTCTTCGATCTTCTGGCTAGATCTCCTTTGTTTCGATTCTCTGGCTGAATCTATTTCGATCTTCTGGCTAGATCTGAATTGTTTTGATGATAAATTCCCATCATCAGGATCTCGCATCTGGGGTGTAACACCCCAAAATTTGCCCTCCTTATTCACGCATTCATTTTTAGGTCATTTAACATTAGATACATTGCATTCCATCATGTCAATCGGGATTAGCTCTAAGAAGCTTGAACATCATCCATGACACTTTGTGGGTTTTATTTAGATGATCAGTCAACACAAGGGAAAGACTTGAGTTACTTCCAACAGGGGTCTATTCGTTAGTCAAAACGTTAATCTTGAAGGAGCAAAGGTTTGTTCATGAGCTGTCATGCTCGCTAGGCGAAGCCCACGTGTTATGAAAAAAAAAAAAAAAAAAAAAAAAAAAAAAAAAACGAAAAAAAAAATGAAAAACCGAAAATAAAAAAATAAAAAAATAAAAAAATAATAAATAAAAAAATAAAAAAATAAAAAAATAAAAAAATAAAATCTTGGACTTGGACCTCTCTCATTTGAGCCCACAAAACCATGAAAATCAGGTTATAAAAGAGGGAGAACAGACAGAAAAAGGAAGAGAAGCAAAAACACTCTGAGGTTTCCTTGGAACAAAACCCTAGACAAAACCTGGAGAGAAACCTGGACAGAGAGAGTGAGAGTTAATCTGCAGCAACCTCCAGGAAACTCTGAAAGGTTCATTCTGATTCACACACTTTCAGCTCAAGCAAACCTTAACATTGGTTTGCAAATCCAGCCGTGCCATTTGATTTCAACTGATCTCTCCAATCAGGTTTGCCCTTATTCCCATTACCTTTGTGCTTTGAAGTTGAATACTCTGAATGTTTGAGGTATGATGGATGAATTTTATTAGGTTTTTGCCCACGGGTTCATAATCATGTATGAATGCATAAATAATGCCTTGAATGCTTAATCGTTTAATTTCTGAAGTGTATGCCACAGGGTTTGAGGTTTCTGAAACCATACTGTTATCCATGAAAAAAATGCTTATCGTGTTTCACTAACCCTTTTGTTGAGTTTTTGTGAAGGCTCACATGACTTTTGCAGGGATAGCTCGCTGGATATTCCACTTTGCTTGTGGGATACCATTTGGGAGATTTATTCTGATTGCCTTGTTGGCACGTTTACTTTATACATGTTTGTTTTGTATGTGTTCGTATCCCCACAGATAGCGCGGTTCCTTCGTCAAGGACTGCCTTTTTTCATGAGCATCCCTAACCCTACCAACTCATTGATTTTTCTTCTCTTAAGAACACGTTAACTCCTTTTACTACAGGCGAGTAAATCTTCAAAGGTCGAGCATCTGGTAGATTGCATAGTAACGTCGTTCGTCCAAAACCCAATCCATAACCCCGTAGTTAGCCGAACTACGGCTTGCTCTGATTCTCATTCCAGATGAGATACGTAGGCATAAGACGCGATGTCTTAGCGAGCACAATTACCCTTAACCCCTAGGTAGCTGAGCTACGAAGACTCTGATTCTCATATTCAGATGAGATACGTATGCAGTGGATGCGACATCCGCGCGAGTCATTTTCTTTTGACCCTTTTTTTTAGTAAATAACACATTAGATAAACCCACACCCTTTAGACAAGAACTACAAAAGTGGATCCCGTAGAGTACTACGGATGCGTAGGGGTGCTAATACCTTCCCTTCGCATAATCGACTCCCGAACCCAAGATTTGGTTGCGAGACCCTGTCTTATCCTTTCCTTTTTCCAGGTTTACTTCGAGCGTTTCCTTTCCCTCCCTTGGGATAAATAACGCACGGTAGCGACTCTCCTGTGTTTCTTTGCCGGTTGTTTTTTTTCGCATTTCACTTTTCAGGTTGCGACAGCTGGCGACTCTGCTGGGGACCCGGTTTCCCTAAGCAAGACACTCCTAGCTTTTGTAGGTTGTTTGTTTATTGGGTGTTTATTCTTTTGTACAGTTATTTATCTTTCAGCATTTACCTGCTTTATTGCATTATGTACATATGATTGCCGTATCTGCTGGTTCTGTTTGTGAGATGAGTTCTATACCCTAACTCGAGTGCACTTAGGATAGGAGAATGGCATAGGCTTGTTGACTTGTGTGGAGTTATTCCTTAGCAAGTTGACTTGCAAGCCCATTCACTTGGTGGAGGTCATGTTGGGATCAATAATGTCACACAAGTAAGTTGTGGTTAGACATTACTTTTTCTAATATAGACCTTAGAAGCCAAGGACCTTAGTTTACCAAACCCATCTTGGCATATTCGTAGGACGTAGTGCGAAAGTCGTTCAAGTGTAAGATTTGATACGATTGTTACGCGATACTACACTCATAAGAGTCTCTCTTGAGAATATTTTTGGAATACGAGTAGTCGTTCCTCCGATAATATCCGAAAGATGGGATTATGACTATGGGAACCTTTTGTAGAACATGTTTGGCAGGTTTAAACCTTAGTACACTCCCTTTGGGTGGTTCTTAACCTAAACTCCATGCTCGTGACTTGCAACAAACCCTTGATTCATGGTTGATCCGTTAAGGTATCCTTAATACCAATGAAACTTGGGTGTTGATAAGGTGTAAACCATAATCCACCAAAAATGGATGGTTGATATTAAGGATAACATGATCCATCCCATGACCTTTGTTTGGTGTGCTTTGCTTGATCCTCTTAATTTCTCTCCAGGCAGTGCAACCTGACAGATGTTCAAGCGGATCCAACAATTCTGATTGACATGCCATTGCATTGCATAACATCATCTGCATATTTGCATCCAACATCTCATGCTTATTCATTTGTAGGGTATTCCCTTTTTAAGGGGGGCCTTAAAATTGAATAAGCAGTGCATCGCATACCATACATACTAACCCTTGTTTGTTTTGCAGGTGTCACCGCAATGTCTAATGTTTGTTCCCTGTTGCAGGCAGTTATTGGTCCCAAGCGAGTTCACAGGTACCCGACAAAGGAAAACCGTCCACGACTAGCAATGGACCATATACAGAAAGAACTGGCTGATATGCGTGAAAGGATGGATCAGTTCATGACATTGATGACTGGTATGGCAGAAGGCCAGGCGAAGCTGAAGGAATTGGTTGAGCAACCGAGGCCTGATCCAGAGGTGGAAATACCAAGTGCTGAGGGGAACCCTGGTAACCTTGGGAACACTGATAACCCTGTGAACACTGGAAACGCGGGTAACGCAAATGTTGATGGAAACCCGGGTAATGTTGGCAACACGGGAAATGTTGGGAATGGTATTGGCGGAAGGTACAATGTGAATCAAGGGATTCAGATTAACGGGCGCCCCGTTACTAAAGATTGTCAGTATGATCAATTTTCTTTGCACGACGAGGCCCTCGAGACCACTCGCCGTATGGATGAGCTTGCTGAGAAGCTCAAATCTTTGGAGTCTCAAAATTCCTTAGGTTTTGATGTCACCAATATTGGTCTGGTTCAGGGAGTAAGGATCCCTCACAAGTTCAAACCCCCTACTTTTGAGAAATACAACGGGGCTTCTTGACCACGCACTCATCTCCAATCTTATCTGGGAAGGTTGGGAGCTCACACTGAAGATGAAAAGCTGTGGATGTACTATTTTGAAGACAGTTTAACTGGAGCTTCTCGTGAATGGTATTCTCATTTGTCTCGTACTACCATCAAGAGCTGGAAAGACTCGGCAGAGGCTTTTGTCAAGCAATATCAATACAACTTGGACATGGCTCCAAATCGGACCTTGTTGCAAGGAATGTCTCAGACTGCCAAGGAAACCTTTAGAGAATATGCTCAGCGTTGGAGACAGATTGCTGCATCCGTCCAACCCCCTATGTCTGAAAGGGAGATGGCGGACATGTTCATGAACACTCTTCAAGGCAATTATATCGAGAGATTGGCTGCTTGCCCGTCAATCAACTTTGTAGAGATAGTGATTGCTGGAGAAAGGATCGAGAGTCTGTTGAAGATGGGCCGAATTCAAGACAACATTGCTTCCAACTCATCAGTTCCCAAGAAACCGTTTGCTGGTAACGGTCAGCGAAGAAGAGAAGGTGAGACGAGCGTTGTATATGCCGGCAGAGGCAGGGGCAGAGGACGCCCTAATTATTATCAAGATCAAGTGGCCGCAGTCACTATTCCAACACCTGTTCCTCAACCACAGTATCATCCGCAACAGCAACCCAGGTACAACAATCAACAACAAGGACGTAATCTGGGTCAGCAGAGACCCTATCAACAACGTCCAAGGCAGGCGGACCGGGTCATTGAGCCAATCCCAATGCCTTATTTTGCATTACTTCCCAAGCTGATTGACATGAATCTGGTTACGTTGAGAACTCTGGCCCCACCGGTCGATCCCAACAATCTGCCTAGAGGTTATGATGTCAACGCCAGATGTGCTTTTCACTCCAACGCACCTGACCATACTACAGATAATTACAAGGCTCTCCAGCTAAAGGTACAAATTTGAGAGATTCCCAGGCCATCAATTTTTCTCCGGTGCCTAATGTTATCCAAAACCCGATGCCAGCTCACGGCGGGCAGAGGATTAATACTGTTGATAGTGGGGAAACTTTGAATTTGGTTTCTGATGTGACTAAAGTGAAGACTTCGCTATCGGTAGTCAAAGACCGACTCTTGAAAGGACGGATTTTCCCGGGCTGTGGGGAAGAGTGCAGAAATTGTCAAGACGCCGAGAACGGATGTGATAGTTTGAGAAGGGGTATTCAGCAACTGATAGATGAAGGTTGTCTTCAGTTCGATCAGACTCGTCCAGTGAAGAATGATGTGTCGACAGTAACGTTTTATTTCACTCCTGAAGAAATATTTGTTCCCGAGAGACCCGCTCCGACAACAATATATTTCCGAGAAAGTCCAGCACCAATTTACTCTGACAACCCTCAACCGACTTTGATTGGTCCGGTCACCATCACGGTACCAGGACCTATTCCGTATGAGAAAGACAGTGCTATCCCATGGCACTATGGGGCTGATATCTACTGCCAGGGGCAGAAAGTTAACGAAGAAGAAATTGACATTGGTAGCTCCGCTATAGACAATGTTGGAGGAATTGGTGGCTTCACTCGCAGTGGACGCCTATTTGCACCATCAACATTGCGCACGAATGCTGAAGCTGAGGCAGCTGCCAAGGCTAAAGGAAAACAGGTATCCACCGAAGAGGTTACTACCGAGGAAGCTCCTCTCAAGACCGCATTCGAGAAGGAAGTGGATGAGTTTATGAGGATTATCAAGAAAAGTGACTACAAGGTAGTCGACCAGCTAAATCAGAAACCCTCAAAGATCTCCATTCTCTCACTATTGATGTGCTCTGAGGCACACAGAGCAGCCTTGTTGAAAGTACTGAATATGGCTTATGTTCCCCCAGAGATAACTGTTGACCAGCTGGAGTCGGTAGTTTCGAATGTACACACTAGCCATGCGCTAGGTTTCACTGATTATAACCTAACATCTGAGGGCAGGAATCACAACAAAGCCTTGCATATCACAATGGAATGCAAAGGGACGGTGTTTTCCCATGTTTTGGTCGATACAGGTTCTTCTCTGAATGTTCTCCCAAAGAAAGCCTTAACGAAGTTGGATTGCGATGACGCCACCCTGAGGCCGAGTAATTTAGTTGTAAGGGCTTTTGATGGCTCTAAGCGAGTTATTTGTGGCGAATTTGAGTTGCCAATTAAGATTGGACCGCAGGTATTCAAGAGTACCTTTTATGTGATGGATATCCAGCCTGCCTATAGCTGTCTGCTAGGTCGACCCTGGATTCATGCTGCCGGTGCTGTTACTTCTACTCTCCACCAGAAGCTCAAATATGGACTAGAAGGTCAGATCGTCTCCATCTGTGGTGAAGAGGATATTTTTGTTAGCCACCATTCTACATTTAAGTATGTGGAGATGGATGGCGAGATGCATGAGATGTTGTGTCAGGGCTTCGAAGCCATAAACATCAGTGAGGTCGCGCCCGAAACTGTCTTTTCATCTGAGTCTGAGAAGGTCGGGACTTCTATCTTTTCATACAGGCAAGTTGTTGAAGTGGTTAAGGCTGGTAATGCCCAAGGCTGGGGAAAATTTGTGGAGCCAATCATAAAAGAAGATAAGTTTGGATTGGGGTATACTCTGGGGTCTCAGAAGAATGAAGTCAGTACTTTCTCCAGCGGGGGTTTAGTTTCTCCCCACACCGTCAATGCTACAGATGAAGACAAGGCCTACAGCGACTGTGACTTAGATAGCTGGATTCGCCCGTGTGTCCCTGGAGAAAAGCTCGACAATTGGTCGTCTGAAAAAGTCGTCTGATTTACTCTACTGAAGGAGTAATTTTTATTGTTTTCCTTTTATCACATGCATAACAAAGTCTTACACTTTGACCAAGGTGTAATGACTCATCTGTAGGGCCATCCATTTAGTTACATTTCGCAATTATTTTCATCATCAACAAAGGACAGCTTTTGCAAACAATTTTGTGTTCTCTTTCTTTCAATTATTTTTACTTTTACAAAAATGGCAATGTTTCTTTTTCATGTTTCTTTTTCGTTTTTCTTTCCAAAAAACACCTCGTAAAACTGATCACTCGGATCTCACTGCTAACGACACTGCTATGACCAAGTATGACTTCGACAATCCTATCTATCAAGCCGAAGAAGGGGTTGAGGAAGATTGTGAATTGCCTGAGGAGTTAGCCAGGTTATTGAAATAGGAGGACCGAGCTATCACACCTTATCAGGAGGTGGTTGAGTCATCAACATTGGTACCGAAGACGACAAGAAAGAGATCAAGATCGGGGCCAGTCTATAGGCCGAGAGGAAAAGACTGTTGATCATGTACTTGACTGTGTTAAAAAGGTCAATGGGTTGTGTGCTTGGTCAGCATGACGAATCAGGTCAAAAAGAGCATGCAATATACTACCTTAGCAAAAAGTTTACCAACTGTGAACAAAGATACTCACTGCTCGAGAAAACTTGCCGCGCTTTGGCATGGGCTGCTCGCCGACTAAGACAGTATATGTTGACTCACACGACTCTATTGATATCAAAGATGGATCAAGTCAAGTATATTTTTGAAAAGCCAGCAGGGTTGCTAGGTGGCAAATGATGCTGACAGAGTATGACATCCAATACACTTCACAAAAAGCCATCAAAGGAAGTGTCTTGTCAGACTATCTTGCCGCGCAACCGATTGATGATTACCAACCTATGAGGTTCGACTTTCCTGATGAGGACATCATGTTTCTCAAATCGAAAGATTGCGAGGAACCACTCCCGGAGGAGGGGCCTGACCCTGAATCCAAAATGGATTATGATGTTTGATGGGGCGGTCAACGTCAATGGTCGCGGAGTTGGTGCAGTGTTGATCACACCGAAGGGGGTTCATATGCCATTTTGTGCCAGAATAACTTTTCCCTGCACCAACAATGAAGCCGGACGAAGTAGAATGGGTCCATTCTCGATACAATCAGCTAAGCCTAGTTGAGGAAAAGAGACTAGCAGCGATATGCCATGGCCAGCTATATCAGAGACGGACGAAGAGAGCGTTTGATCAGAAAGTGCGCCCTCGGGAGTATCGAGTCGGTGAATTGGTACTCAAAAGAATTCTTCCTCCAAACACAAATCATAGGGGCAAATGGACACCGAACAACGAGGGTCCATACGTGGTTAAAAGAGTTTTCTCTGGCGGAGCTCAGATGCTAACAACCATGGATGGCGAAGACTTCCCGTCCCCTGTGTTAGGGACCAATTTGTACTACTTTTTATATCTTTTTATTGGTCCCTTTTACCAAGTTTTGATGTAATTACACACTTTTATCTTCATTTATTTGTATAAATGCAATTAGGTTTAATTTATTTTGTTTTGAATAGTTATTTCACATTTTTGTTAGTTGTGTAGAATTTTGGATAAGCAAGACTTTGGTTTCAACATGGCATTTTGGAGGAAGCTTGCCAAACAAGGAAGCTGGGAAAGCAACAGTTCGCGCCGCGAACTCCCTTCGCGCCGCGAAGGCTGCGAATCCAGCAAGCTGACCAAGGGTCAAATGTGCTGCTGTGCAGAAAAAGTAATTGCCATTTTGATGTCTGCCTGGAAAGTGCTTTTCTGCTGCTGATGACAATGTCCAAATGGGGAAATGTCAACCTTTTTGGTAGAGACAAAATAGTTTAACCTAGGGTATTGAGACATTATTCCAGGGATTCACACATTGGTGCTGTAGAGCTTTTGTAATAGAGAAAAACCAGAGTTTTCTTCTAAATCTTTCTGCTTTGTAACAATGGTGATGAGGAGCTAAACTCCCTTTTGTCAAGATTGGAGGTAGTAGCTATTCTCATCTATCTATGTATTCACTTTGATTTATATATGAGATAAAGATTGTTGATGTATTGGAACTGTTTTTGCTTTACTTTGAAAACCAGATTTGAGTAGTTGTCGAGAGAGATTACTCGAGTTTAGACATAAAACAGATTTTCAAGTAATGAATAAGTTGTAGAGATAGATTTATTCATTACTATTCTTGGATATTGAACATTCAAGGTTACTATATTGATAGTTAGGTGGAGAGATCGTCTAAGGATCAATATAGTAACTATCACGATATCATTTAGACATAAATGACTTTGAGAGGATATTTGAACATCATCAATAATCTTGAATCTAATTATGTATCATAGGGAATCATAGATATTTGAAATAGTGAACTCCAATCTTGCCAAGCTTTTATATTTGTCTAAAACCACTTAAAAGTTTATGTTAAAATTGATTAACAAGATATTTTTCCAAACAAAACAAACCTGTTACTTTCTAAACTTAAAACATTTGAATTATCGAACGGCGGTAATATCACCTAATCTTTGTGGATACGATACAAAAATATTTGCCAAAGATATACTCTTTCAACAAATTGGCGCCGTTGCCGGGGATTGGTGTCGATATTACAAGCATTGCAATAATTCTTTGTTTTTAAGTTTTGTTACTTTTATTGTTATTCCTCTTTTGTTTCACTTGGTTTGTTAGTTTTGTAGATTCTAGTGCATGCGAGGAAAAGTAACCGAGGAGCAACTTCAATTCGATCCTGAAATTGAAAGAACACTTCGGAAGCTCAATAGCAAAACACGAAGAAGAAGGAAACTAGCCGAAGAGAGGAACCGGAGAGAAGAAGCATCTACTTCCGCACTTGTTCCAATCGAAGAAGTGGTTGTAGAAGCTTGTGAAGGAAACATGGCGGAGGATAATCGTACTGAAATGTCCGCTAATAGTCCAAGAAGGAATGCTCAATTTGCCCGTGGAGGAAGAAATACGGAGATGAAGACCGGAATCCTCCAACTTCTCTATGCAACTCCATTCACCGGAATGGATCACGAAGATCCGTATACCCATCTCATCAAATTCTATGAGATTGCGGGTTCTACGGGAATAGACGAGGCGGGTGAAGAGACGTTATTCAAGAGGATGTTCCCACACTCATTAGTGGGAAAAGCAAAGGAGTGGTACCTTGATCAAGAATCAAGAGTGATGACGGATTGGAATCTATTAGAAGAAAAGTTCTTAGAAAGATACTTCCCTCAATCCCGATTCATGGAAGCCAAGACGGCTATAGCTGTATTTACTCAAGGAGGAAACGAATCTCTAAATGAAGCTTGGGAGAGATTCAAATCAATGTTGAGGAAGTGTAAGGGACATGGTTTTGATGAGCTTACTCAAATCCACATCTTTTTGAATGGTCTCCAATCAACCCATAAGACACTTCTGGACGCCACCGCGGGTGGTTCGCTTATATCAAAAACTGCGGAGGAAGCTAAAGTCATTATTGAACGGATGGCCCGTAATGATCATCAAGGTCAACATGATCGTAGCCCTTCACAACGTAAGCCCGGAGTTTTGGAGTTGAATACCAATGATGCCATCCTTGCACAGAATAAGCTACTCTCTCAGCAAGTGGAGCTTCTTACTCAACAAATGGCCAAGCTTCCACAGCAAATAAAAGAGATTCAAGGTTTTCAAGTTCAGCATCAAGTCGCATGTTGTGAGTTGTGTCAAGGGGATCATCCTACTGGTTTTTGTCCTCCACCTCAAGAAGAAGTCAGTTATGTGAACAACCAAAACCAGGGATATCAAAGACAACAGCCTAACAATCAAGGCTATCAACCAAGAAACAATCAAGGGTATCAACCGTCAAGGTTCAACAATCAGAATTATCAACAGCAAAGCCCTTACCAACAACCAAACTCTCAAGGTCAGCAGTCGCAAGGAGGAAATTCCAAGCTAGAAGACACTCTTCAACAATTCATGCAAGCTTCTATGGCAAATCAGAAAAGTAACGAGGCGGCAATAAAAAATCTGGAAAATCAAGTAGGCCAACTCGCGAAGCAGCTGTCGGAACAAAATGCAGGGCCTTCTTTTTCTGCTAACACTCAACCAAATCCAAAGGAGCATTGCAAAGCAGTTGTCACAAGGAGCGGTAAAGCGTTGGTAAGTGAAAAAGGTAAAGAAATTGTAGAAGAGAACACCACTGAGGGGATTCTGGAAGAAACAGATATAGTTGGTGAGAGAAAAAATGATTCTGGAAATGCTCAGTTCGCGCCGCGAACCACCTTCGCGCCGCGAAAAGAGCAGGTTCTGCCCACTGCTGTACAGACTGATTGTGAGGAGAAAAAAGATGCTGAATCGAAGAAAAAGAAGAAATCTGAGAAGGGAGTGAATGTCATCCCAACTCAACATCTACCCTACCCACATGCTCCATCAAGGAAAGACAATGCTAGGCACTATGCACGATTCATGGACATTTTCAAGCAACTCCAAATCAACATTCCATTTTCTGATGCACTAGAACAAATGCCACGATATGCTAAATTTATGAAAGACATTCTTACCAAGAAAAGGCGACATGTGGAAGATGAGACCATCATTCTTGATGCACGGTGTAGCGCAATCATTCAGAAGACTTTACCTCGGAAGGAGTCCGACCCGGGACGGGTTGTTCTACCGGTAACCATTGGAAGCACATACGTTGGGAATGGTTTGATAGATTTGGGCTCTAGTATAAATTTAATTCCCCTTTCCATTGTCAAACGATTGGGAAATGTGGAGATTAAATCAACAAGAATGACCTTACAACTAGCAGACAAGTCTACAACCTCACCATACGGAATTGCCCAAGACATGCTCGTAAAAGTGGACAAATTTCTATTTCCTGTGGATTTTGTAATAGTAGAGATGGATGAGGACCGCGATGTACCCCTAATCCTCGGAAGACCTTTTATGAAGACCGCTCGAATGATGATCGACATAGATGATGGGCTTATGAAGGTTAGAGTGCAAGATGAAGAGGTGACTTTTAACCTTTTCGAAGCAATGAAACATCCAACTGACAAGCATGATTCTTTTCGAATTGATGCAAGTGAAGAGGAAGTAGTGGAGGTCGTGAATCAAATCCATATTTCTAACCCTTTGGAAAGATCCCTTATTGGAGCATACAATGTGTTAACTGACAATGAGGAACGAGAGATCGAAGCGATGTTGCGTGAGTTAGAATCTTGTGGTGAACTGGCCTATCAAGAAGAATTAGTGGAAGATTTGAATGCAAAGAAGGAAACTGAAGAGCAAAAGTTAGAATTGAAGATGCTTCCGTCGCATTTGAAGTATGTGTTTCTTGGAGATGAGTGTACCAAACCGGTGATTATAAGCAACACATTGTCCATGCAGGAGGAAGATAAGTTGATTCGAGTTTTGAAAAAGAACCAAGGTGCGATAGGGTGGGTTTTATCCGATTTGAAGGGTATTAGTCCAGCATATTGCATGCACAAGATAATGATGGAGGAAAACTTCAAACCGGTTGCACAACCTCAGAGGCGTTTGAATCCATCAATGAAAGAGGTGGTTCGGAAAGAAGTTGTTAAACTTTTAGAAGCAGGAATGATTTATCCCATATCTGATAGTGCATGGGTGAGTCCGGTACAAGTGGTCCCCAAGAAAGGTGGAATGACGGTGATTAAAAACGATAAAAACGAGTTGATTCCGACGAGAACAGTGACAGGGTGGAGGATGTGCATCGATTATAGAAGGTTGAACCAAGCCACAAGAAAAGATCATTTCCCACTACCTTTCATGGATCAAATGTTGGAGCGGCTCGCCGGCAAAAACTTCTACTGTTTCTTGGACGGATATTCGGGGTATAATCAAATTTCAGTAAATCCGGCAGACCATGAGAAAACAACTTTTACATGTCCCTTCGGCATTTTTGCTTACCGAAGAATGCCTTTTGGATTATGTAACGCACCGGCCACGTTTCAACGGTGTATGCAAGCTATCTTTTCAGACCTGATAGAAGAATGCATCGAGGTGTTCATGGACGATTTTTCTGTTTATGGATCATCTTTTGAAGTGTGCTTGAAGCATCTTGATGTAGTTCTAGAGAGATGCGTGGAGACCAACCTAGTGCTCAACTGGGAAAAATGCAATTTTATGGTAACTGAGGGTATAGTGCTTGGTCACAAGATTTCTTCTGAAGGGCTAGAGGTGGACAAGGCCAAGGTGGAAATTATTGAAAAGCTGCCACCTCCAACCAACATCAAAGGAATAAGAAGCTTTCTAGGACATGCCGGTTTCTACCGGAGATTCATACAAGACTTCTCAAAGATCGCAAAGCCACTGAGTAATTTACTCAACAAAGGTACGCCTTTTCTTTTTGATGAGTCATGTCTTAAAGCCTTCTTAGATTTGAAACAAAAGTTGATCACCGCACCAATAATCGTAGCACCAAACTGGAATCTTGATTTTGAACTCATGTGTGATGCTAGCGATTATGCAGTGGGTGCGGTGTTAGGACAAAGAAGCGATAAAGTTTTCCATGCCATACACTATGCTAGTAAGGTGTTGAATGACGCCCAAGTTAATTACGCAACAACTGAAAAAGAATTGCTAGCCATAGTATATGCATTGGAAAAATTTAGAGCTTATTTGATTGGTTCAAGAGTTGTAATTTACACTGACCATTCTGCAATCAAATATCTGCTTACCAAGCCGGATTCAAAACAAAGGCTTATTCGTTGGATCCTTTTATTACAAGAGTTTGATCTAGAGATTAGGGATAAAAAAGGTTCCGAGAACTTGGTAGCAGATCATCTGTCTCGATTGGTCAATGTAGAAATTACAAACAAAGAAGAAGAGGTGAGAGAAGAATTTCCAGATGAAAAACTCTATGCGATTCAAGTGAGGCCTTGGTTTGCTGATTTTGCTAACTACAAAGCAACTGGTTTAACACCGGAAGACCTCACTTGCAATCAAAGAAGGAAATTCTTAGCTGATGCAAAATATTATGTCTGGGATGACCCTTATCTTTTTAAAGTGGGGGCAGACAATATTTTGAGAAGGTGTGTAACAATGGAGGAATCAAGAGACATTCTGTGGCACTGTCACAACTCTCCGTATGGAGGTCACTATAGTGGTTTGAGAACAGCCACTAAAGTACTCCAATCGGGTTTTTATTGGCCATCTTTATTCAAAGATGCGCACGAACATGCGAAGAGTTGTGATGCATGTCAACGGAGTGGCGGAATAGGAAAACGGGATGAAATGCCTCTAACCAACATGCTAGAAGTAGAAGTTTTTGACTGTTGGGGTATTGATTTCGTTGGCCCATTCCCCTCTTCTTTCTCTAATGAGTACATTTTAGTAGCTGTCGATTATGTTTCGAAGTGGGTGGAAGCAATTGCCTCACCCAAGGCCGATGCCAAAACCGTGATCAAATTTTTAAAGAAGAACATATTTTCACGTTTTGGTGTGCCTCGAGTGTTGGTGAGTGATGGAGGCTCACACTTCTGCAATACACCATTAGAAAAAGTTTTGCAACATTATGGTGTAAAGCATAAAGTGACCACTCCCTACCACCCACAAGCGAACGGTCAAACTGAGGTCTCAAACCGGGAAATCAAACGGATACTTGAGAAGACTGTTTCAAACTCAAGAAAGGATTGGTCCTTAAAACTTGATGAGGCTTTGTGGGCATATCGCACTGCTTACAAAGCACCTATTGGGCTGACTCCGTTTCAACTGGTGTATGGGAAGACTTGTCATCTTCCAGTTGAAATGGAACATAGAGCATTATGGGCTCTTAAGTTCTTGAACTTCGATTCCACTCTAGCTGGAGAGAGAAGGAAAGGTCAACTCCATGAGTTGGAGGAACTAAGGAACAATGCATACCATTCTAATAAGCTGTACAAGGAGAAGACAAAAGCATACCATGATGGGAAGGTCCGCCCCAAAGAGTTTCATGTTGGCCAGATGGTATTGCTTTTTAATTCAAGGTTGAAGTTGTTTCCGGGTAAATTGAAGTCTAAATGGTCTGGACCATTTGTGATCAAGGAAGTACGGAATTATGGAGCCATTGTGATAGAGGATCCAAAGTCGCAAGAAAGCTGGACTGTCAATGGTCAAAGACTGAAAGTCTATCATAGCGGTGACATAAACCGTGATGTGTGTGTCCTTTCCTTATCTGGATCAAGCTAATTGAGGTACCGTCGAGCTCTTAACGACGTTAAACAAAGCGCTGGTTGGGAGGCAACCCAACGTTGTTTGTGTGCAATTTAAATTTCTCTGTTGTGTGATTCTTAGCTCTGATTGAAGTTTTAAAATTTTTTTTTTTTTTGAAGTTCTGTTTTTTGCAGTTCGCGCCGCGACCTCCTGTTCGCGCCGCGAACTGATTGAATAAATTTGAGTGCTTTCTGTTTTTTGCAGTTCGCGCCGCGACCCCCTGTTCGCGCCGCGAACTGAATGAAAAAATTTTAATTGGTTCTGTTTTCTGCAGTTCGCGCCGCGACCCCCTGTTCGCGCCGCGAACTTTGCGTGACAGAATTCATTTAAATACTGTTTAGGTCAATTCAGTTTCATTTCAAACTTCCTCTTTTCAAACCCTTTTACCGCGCTTTCATCCCAACCCCCAAATTCCACCATTTCTCAACATTTTTCAGTATTTCACTCTTCCAATCTTCTTCTTTTTGCAAGTGTAGAGATTCTAAAGGTATGTAATCTTCATTTCCTCTTTTCCAATCCCTTTTTGGGGTTTTTCAATTTAGGGTTGGTTAGAGATGTATTTTTCTGTGAATGCTGTTTGGAATTGCTATGCTTGTGTGAAATAGAATAGGATTAGGTTAGGGTTATGCATTTTGACTGTTTGGGTATGTTAAATCCCTCTTTGGTGAAACCCTAGAAAGCAATGGGGGATTTCCTGAAATCGCAGGGTTCGCGTCGCGAACCTCCCTTCGCGCCGCGAACTGTGAATTCCAGCAGCCATTTTCTTTTTGATTATTGACTAATGCTATAATGTTTGTTTTGTGGTTGTGCTGGTTTTGATTGCAGATGTCTAAGAGAACTAAGACCACAGCACCTCCTCAGGCCCGTGCGCCCCGAAGGTTCATCAGTGAGGAGCACGAAGCACGCTTTGAGAGTCTTGTCAAGAGGACTATTCTACCGGAAAGGTTTATCCGCCTGGCTCCAACTGGAGTGTATCACAAAGTGGTTGAGGTTTTCGAGCAAAGAAAATGGATGAAGTTGTGTGAGCCGGAAGCCGCAATCAACTACGACCTTGTCCGAGAATTCTACGCGAATGCGATGCATCGTGAGGAAGGTACGACCTTCATTCACCAGTCCAGGGTAAGGGGAAAGATTGTGTCATTTGGAAGGGATGACATCAATTCTTATCTAGGTCATCCCTTAACTCTTGGAGAGGGGGAGAGTTGTGAGTACAATACCATGGTAGCAGCTGACAGATGGAACCTGGAAGCAGTCAATGCCACCCTTTGTCTCAGAGGAAAATCTTTTGAAGTGAATGACCAAGGGCACCCGAAATTGTGGAAGAGGGAAAATTTCAATTTGGAAGCTAGAGCTTTGTTGGTGCTACTGTTAACCAATATCAGACCAAGAAGCCACACCACCACAATTCCTATGGATGTCGGGTGTCTCTTGTACTGCATCATGATCGGGAAGACGGTGGATGTTGCAGCCCTCATTTCATGCGAGATGAGAAAGATTGTGTTAAGTGGAACAAATTTCGGGGGCAAAGCTGGGGTGCTAGCTTATCCAGGACTCATCATGGGATTGTGCCGTAGGGCCAATGTTCACATTCCTGAGGAAGTGCACTACTCGATCACCAGTGTGATCAGTGACGCTTATTTGAACAGGTTTCTGCAGAACCCGAATGAGAAGACTGATGCATCTGGTACTTCTTCCTCTCGGTCCCGAGCCAGGTCCCGTTCTCAACCTCAACCTCAGAGTACCCCAGGTTTTGATCAGATGGCTTTTGCCAACTACTGCTGTGAGAACTTTGAGGCCTCCAGGAGGTCTCAATCATTTCTTTTTGATGCCATGCAGCAGCAGTTCCAGAACACGTTTCTGGCACCAGAGGCCCGTACTTTTCCATCGCAAGCTGACTATGCAGCTTATGCTAATTGGCCTGTGGGCAGGCCAAATTTTATGGGGGGTGCAGGAGGTAGTGCTGACCCAAATGAGGAGATGGAAGATGTTCTCGGAGGTGTAGGTGGTGATGAAGAGGAAGAGAATTGAATTTGTGGAGTTTTGAAGAGAATTGTTTGTTTGAATTTCGTTTGACTAATTCTGTTTTTGTTTTGGGAATTTTGTAATGTACTTTTTGGTGGCTCTAGTTCACCGTGACTTTATCTTAGCACTTTAATTTTTCTTTAGTCTTTTTATAATTGCATGAGTACTTTGTGAAATTTAAGTGTGTTTTTAATCAAATTGGTTTACCAACAGCTCTAGTTAATTGTTCTTACGCTTAAGTCAAGCCTAAAGCAACCAAGAGTTGTTCGCAAAGAAAGAAGCATAGGATACTTCGAGTGGTGATGATAAGAATTAGTGTCGGCAATTTCAAGGTACATTTTATCGCTTTCTAGACTTAACATGAGTAGGTTGATGTTGTGTGCAAATTCCATTTCATAAATTCATTGAAGTATATGTCAGTTTTGAATCAAAATAGGACTTAACCATTTGTGAGGAAACTTTCCATTGTGCACTAAAAAAAGCGGGAAACCGAGCATTATTTTGACTCATTCTTATCATGCTAAATCATGCATCAATCTAATGTTGTGTGAAATTTTTGAAAATGATAGAGGCAATTTTTGTGAGAATAACCACTTGACCAAAAAGCTTAAATCAACGAACCTTGTGAGGAGTAATCCTTAGTTAACCCCCTTTGAGCTTGTTAGGATTCATTTGATTGATCATTGTAAAATCAATTGAAAATTGTGGAATAAATGAATCCTAATTTCTTTCGTATCAGTTGAAACCTCAAACCGAGTTGTTTGCAAAAATTTTGCCTTTTGCTTATTCTTAAGTAGGGAGCATTATTGAATAAATCGGTTGTGGAATCTAAAGTTGGGGAGAGTAAAGTGAAGAGTTGATAGGGAACTTGGAATAGTGAGTTTCTTTGGAAGGGTAAGAATATGAAAAGAAACAAGAAAAAGAAATCACCCTTGAAACCATAGAGCACATAAAAAAAAAAAAAATAATAAAAAATAAAAAATAAAAAAAATAAAAAAAAAAATAAAATAAAATATGCTAATGGTTGTGTGGATTTGAAAAGAAAAGATAGGAACCAAGGAAAAGGAAATTGGTAGAGTTGAATCTTTGGGAATGCTCCCTTAGGATAGGCAACCTTTTTGAATTCTCTTAATCATATCCTTTCTTGCAACCTAAGCCAAATTACAACCTTTGAAAGACCTCTTGATTCTCATTTTTCACATGATTTGGTACTTGTTGTGATAGCCGCATGATTCGATTTGTTGTTGATTTAACTGCTTGGATGAGTGAAAGTAACCCTTCATGTTATTCATCAACATTGATGTGTGCGTAAGTTTGATTCAATTTTGACATGTATAGCTTTGAGATACTTGGAATGATTTTTGCACTTTACCATCTCCCTTATTCATGTTTGTCTAGAATTGAGAGAGGTGAATTGAGAAGAGGCCAAACACTTTTGAACCATTTGAATGTCCTTGATAAATGCTTGTTTAAATCTTTTGTGTCATGATCTTGGTTGTGAGGGTGGAAACTTTTGTTTAGGGACAAACAAAATGCTAAGTTGGGGAGAGTTGTTAGGGACCAATTTGTACTACTTTTTATATCTTTTTATTGGTCCCTTTTACCAAGTTTTGATGTAATTACACACTTTTATCTTCATTTATTTGTATAAATGCAATTAGGTTTAATTTATTTTGTTTTGAATAGTTATTTCACATTTTTGTTAGTTGTGTAGAATTTTGGATAAGCAAGACTTTGGTTTCAACATGGCATTTTGGAGGAAGCTTGCCAAACAAGGAAGCTGGGAAAGCAACAGTTCGCGCCGCGAACTCCCTTCGCGCCGCGAAGGCTGCGAATCCAGCAAGCTGACCAAGGGTCAAATGTGCTGCTGTGCAGAAAAAGTAATTGCCATTTTGATGTCTGCCTGGAAAGTGCTTTTCTGCTGCTGATGACAATGTCCAAATGGGGAAATGTCAACCTTTTTGGTAGAGACAAAATAGTTTAACCTAGGGTATTGAGACATTATTCCAGGGATTCACACATTGGTGCTGTAGAGCTTTTGTAATAGAGAAAAACCAGAGTTTTCTTCTAAATCTTTCTGCTTTGTAACAATGGTGATGAGGAGCTAAACTCCCTTTTGTCAAGATTGGAGGTAGTAGCTATTCTCATCTATCTATGTATTCACTTTGATTTATATATGAGATAAAGATTGTTGATGTATTGGAACTGTTTTTGCTTTACTTTGAAAACCAGATTTGAGTAGTTGTCGAGAGAGATTACTCGAGTTTAGACATAAAACAGATTTTCAAGTAATGAATAAGTTGTAGAGATAGATTTATTCATTACTATTCTTGGATATTGAACATTCAAGGTTACTATATTGATAGTTAGGTGGAGAGATCGTCTAAGGATCAATATAGTAACTATCACGATATCATTTAGACATAAATGACTTTGAGAGGATATTTGAACATCATCAATAATCTTGAATCTAATTATGTATCATAGGGAATCATAGATATTTGAAATAGTGAACTCCAATCTTGCCAAGCTTTTATATTTGTCTAAAACCACTTAAAAGTTTATGTTAAAATTGATTAACAAGATATTTTTCCAAACAAAACAAACCTGTTACTTTCTAAACTTAAAACATTTGAATTATCGAACGGCGGTAATATCACCTAATCTCTGTGGATACGATACAAAAATATTTGCCAAAGATATACTCTTTCAACACCCTGTCAACTGAGACGCAGTTAAAAAATACTTCGCATAAAATTGACCCGCTGGACAGTAAAAAGAATAGTCCAGGCAAAAAAGGGGCATCCCGACGAACCAAAAAAAGAATGAAGAGGTTCAGGCAAAAATTAGGGATATAAAAATCAAAAAAAATGTACACCCGGTGAGTCGAAAACCCGAAAGGGCAGCTCAGGCAAAAAAGGGTATCCCGGTGGATTGAAAACCCAAAAGGGCGGTCCACACAAAAGTTAGGGAATAAGCGAATAACTGCGATCTGAGTTCATCCGTGTTATATCACCGTTTCATTCAATCCGGTAATCTTCGAAGGTAAAAGATCGACTAATCATCCACTTCAGAAAGCAAGATGAGCAGAGCGTCTTGAGGACATACGAGCCATAGCAGAGTCGAAACTCGGTGGGACCCCGTTTCCACATTGCCATTAGGATTGTTTCTCTTGTTCAATTTATAGCGATCGCCTCTTTCCAGGGATCAGCTTCCTGATGTACTCGCCTATTCCTGGCACAAATTTTTTAACCAACAAAAGTCGAATAATTCAGTTAAAAAGCCTCTTTACTTTTCATTTATCAGTTTGTTTGCAAAAGATGTCTGAATTCTTGAGGAAACATATTGCATCTGAATGTAATGGTGGCTTTTGCAGATGACTTGCGCAGGAAAACAGTCAAAATTGCTTTGAATATGCTTAATCCCGGACGGTGAATTCAAACCGAGTAATTCCCCGGGGCATACGTGTATTTTTTGGTAACAGGTCACAGGAACCGGATTCCAAGTCATGAATCCTCACCCCCAAGCGGTTGACAAAGCCTCTCCTCTGCAGAGCAGGTTCCCCAGTAGAGTTGACAGTATCCAGACTGTATATCCCCAGCGGAGTCGACAGTGCCAGACTGTATCTTCCCAGCAATAGCGGAGTAGTCGCATACCCAACAGACAAGAGGGTGGTGTTCCCAGTGTTCATCTCGTCCCCAGCAGATTATTTTTTTAACAGATTTGTTTTAATCCCCAGCCTGAGGACGATTAGCAAGTTCATATCCCCAGCAAAGGTGGATTCCTACGACATTTCCCAGGAAGTGCTTTCCTCACAGACTCCCCTCGCAGAGCCTCTCCAAGCAAAGTTTCCATAGTTGCTTCCCCAAGCAGATTTCTTTTTTCTTTTGCACCATGCATAACATTTGCATTTGCATTTGCATACATATCAAACATACACATAAGCTGATAAACAGGTTCTTCAAAGCAAACTGAAAAATTACTTTACAACCAAAGTCATGAGATTCGGCCAGAGGATCAAGTGTGTGTGTGACCCAGCATGAGGGTCATTTCGAAGATTCAGCCTAAGAATCGTTTTCCAGAGATCCAGCCTGAGGGTCATTTCGAAGATTCAGCCAGGGAGTCGACTACGAGCGTTATTTCCCCAGCAAGCCAGCTGGAGGAATAGATTGACAGCTCAACAGAAAATCAACCTACAAGAGGATCCAGCCCGCGGATCACATTTAAAAAACAAAGTCTAATCGAAGAGTCGTTATAACATTTTCTAGCCTGAAGAATATGTACGAAGCCCAAAAGTGGGATATTCTCGAAGCTGCATATCTAACATGACGACTGTAGATTTCGAAAGAGGGTCAACCGGCACATGCCCCAGATGCGAGATCCTGATGATGGGAATTTATCATCAAAACAATCCAGATCTAGCCAGAAGATCAAAGTCAGGTCTAGCCCGAAGACCGAAAAATAGATAGATTCAGCCAGAGAATCAAAGGAAATAGATTCAGCCAGAGAATTGAAACAATTCAGATCTAGCCAGAAGATCGAAGAAGATCTAGCGAGAAGATTGAAGTCAGCTCTAGCCCGAAGACCGGAAATAGATTCAGCCAGAGAATCGAAACAATTCAGATCTAGCCAGAAGATCGAAGTAGATTCAGCCAGAGAATCAAAGAAAATAGATTCATCCAGAGAATCGAAACAAAGGAGATCTAGCCAGAAGATCAAAGAAGATCTAGCCAGAAGATCGAAGAAGATCTAGCCAGAAGATTGAAACTGTATCCAGCCCGAGGATCAAAATTAACATCCAACCAGAGGACTAAATTGAGTATAGATTCAGCCAGAGGATCGAAACTCCAGATTAAGTCAGAAGACTCATTCAGACTCAGCCATAGGATCGGAAGAGAAATAAACAGCGCGGTGCATTTCAGCATTTTTGTGGTGTTCTCGGAGCGCAAATTTTCGGTTTATCTTTGGTATTCAATCACAGCTCACCCTGTTTGTCTGATAAGCTATTCGCTTTCATCCTGCTCGGGTTAGCTGATGACTGAATAGGGGCAGCTGTAACACCCCAAAACTTGCCCTCCTTATTCACGCATTCATTTTTAGGTCATTTAACATTAGATGCATTGCATTCCATCATGTCAATCAGGATTAGCTCCAAGAAGCTTGAACATCATCCAGGACACTTTGTGGGTTCTATTTAGATGATCAGTCAACACAAGGGAAAGACTTGAGTTACTTCCAACAGGGGTCTATTATTCAGTCAAAACGTTAATCTTGAAGGAGCAAAGGTTTGTTCATGAGCTGTCGTGCTCGCTAGGCGAAGCCCACGTGTTATGAAAAAAAAATGAAAAATGAAAAACGAATAAATAAATAAATAAATAAAAATAAATAAATAAAAAAAAATAAAAGAAAAAAATCTTGGACTTGGACCTCTCTCATTTGAGCCCACAAAGCCATGAAAATCAGGTTATAAAAGAGGGAGAACAGACAGAAAAAGGAAGAGAAGCAAAAACACTCTGAGGTTTCTTTGGAACAAAACCCTGGACAAAATCTGGAGAGAAACCTAGACAGAGAGAGTGAGAGTTAATCTGCAGCAACCTCTAGGAAACTCTGAAAGGTTCATTCTGACTCACACACTTTCAGCTCAAGCAAACCCTAACATTGGTTTGCAAATCCAGCCGTGCCATTTGATTTCAACAGATCTCTCCAATCAGGTTTGCCCTTATTCCCATTACCTTTGTGCTTTGAAGTTGAATACTCTGAATGTTTGAGGTATGATGGATGAATTTTATTAGGTTTTTGCCCACGGGTTCATAATTATGTATGAATGTATAAATAATGCCTTGAATGCTTAATCTTTTAATTTCTGAAGTGTATGCCACAGGGTTTGAGGTTTCTGAAACCTCACTGTTATCCATGAAAAAAATGCTTATCGTGTTTCACTAACCCTTTTGTTGAGTTTTTGTGAAGGCTCACATGACTTTTGCAGGGATAGCTTTGCTTGTGGGATACCATTTGGGAGATTTATTCTGATTGCCTTGTTGGCACGTTTACTTTATACATGTTTGTTTTGTATGTGTTCGTATCCCCACAGGTAGCGCGGTTCCTTCGTCAAGGACTGCCTTTTTGCATGAGCATCCCTAACCCTACCAACTCATTGATTTTTCTTCTCCTAAGAACACGTTAACTCCTTCTACTACAGGCGAGTAAGTCTCCAAAGGTCGAGCATCCGGTAGATTGCGTAGTAACGTCGTTCGTTCAAAACCCAATCCATAACCCCGTAGTTAGCCGAACTACGGCTTGCTCTGATTCTCATTCCAGATGAGATACGTAGGCATAAGACGCGATGTCTTAGCGAACACAATTACCCTTAACCCCTAGGTAGCCGAGCTACGAAGACTCTGATTCTCATATTCATATGAGATACGTATACAGTGGATGCGACATCCGCGCGAGTCATTTTCTTTTGACCCTTTTGTTTTAGTAAATAACACATTAGATAAACCCACACCCTTTAGACAAGAACTACAAAAGTGGATCCCGTAGAGTACTACGGATGCGTAGGGGTGCTAATACCTTCCCTTCGCATAATCGACTCCCGAACCCAAGATTTGGTTGCGAGACCCTGTCTTATCCTTTCCTTTTTCCAGGTTTACTTCGAGCGTTTCCTTTCCCTCCTTTGGGATAAATAACGCACGGTGGCGACTCTCCTGTCTTTCTTCTCCGGTTGTTTTTTTTTCCCATTTCACTTTTCAGGTTGCGACATGGGGCATGCGCTGGTTGACCCTCTTTCGAAATCTACAGTCTTCATGTTAGATATGCAGCTTCGAGAATATCCCACTTTTGGGCTTCGTACATATTCTTCAGGCTAGAACATGTTATAACGACTCTTCGATTAGACTTTGTTTTTTTTAATGCGATATGCGGGCTGGATCCTCTTATAGGTTGATTTTCTGTTGAGCTGTCAATCTATTCTTCCAGCTGGCTTGCTGGGGAAATAACGCTCGTAGGTGACTCTCTGGCTGAATCTTCGAAATGACCCTCAGGCTGGATCTTTGGAAATAGATTCTCAGGCTGAATCTTCGAAATGACCCTCATGTTGGGTCACAAACACACTTGATCCTCTGGCCGAATCTCATGACTTTGGTTGTAAAGTAATTTTTCAGTCTGCTTTGAAGAACCTGTTTATCAGCTTATGTGTATGTTTGATATGCATGCAAATGCAAAATGCAAATGTTATGCATGGTGCAAAAGAAAAAAGAAATCTGCTTGGGGAAGCAACTCTGGCAGGGAGCGGATCGCTGTATCAATCCTTGAATGCTCTGTGGGGAACGATCCGTCTGCCGGGACCGGGGAGCCACCGAAAATAAATCGGCCTTTTTTGAAAAGTTGACCTTGCTGGGGAAGTATCAACTATGGAAACTTTGCTTGGCGAGGCTCTGCGAGGAGAGTCTGTGAGGAAAGCACTTCCTGGGGAAATGTCGTAGGAATCGACCTTTGCTGGGGATATGAACTTCCTAATCGTCCTCAGGCTGGGGATTAAAACAAATCTGTTAAAAAAATAATCTGCTGGGGACGAGATGAACACTGGGAACACCACCCTCTTGTCTGTTGGGTATGCGACTACTCCGCTGTTACTGGGAAGATATAGTTTGGCACTGTCGACTCCACTGGGGATATACAGTCTGGATACTGTCAACTCTACTGGGGAACCTGCTCTGCAGAGGAGAGGCTTTGTCAACCGCTTGGGGGTGAGGATTCATGACTTGGCATCCGGTTCCTGTGACCTGCAACCAAAAAATACACGTATGCCCCGGGGAATTACTCGGTTTGAATTCACCGTCCGGGATTAAGCATATTCAAAGCAATTTTGACTGTTTTCCTGCGCAAGTCATCTGCAAAAGCCACCATTACATTCAGATGCAATATGTTTCCTCAAGAATTTAGACATCTTTTGCAAACAAACTGATAAATGAAAAGTAAAAAGGCTTTTTAACTGAATTATTCGACTTTTGTTGGTTGAAAAATTTGTGCCAGGAATAGGCGAGTACATCAGGAAGCTGATCCCTGGAAAGAGGCAATCGCTATAAATTGAACAAGAGAAACTATCCTAATGGCAATGTGGAAACGGGGTCCCACCGAGTTTCGACTCTGCTATGGCTCGTATGTCCTCAAGACGCTCTGCTCATCTTGCTTTCTAAAGTGGATGATTAGTCGATCTTTTACCTTCGAAGATTGCCGGATTGAATGAAACGGTGATATAACACGGATGAACTCAGATCGCAGTCATTCGCTTATTCCCTAACTTTTGCGTGGACCGCCCTTTTGGGTTTTCAATCCACCGGGATACCCTTTTTTGCCTGAGCCGCCCTTTCGGGTTTTCGACTCACCGGGTGTACATTTCTTTTGATTTTTATATCCCTAATTTTTTCCCGAACCTCTTCATTCTTTTTTTGGTTCGTCAGGATGCCCCTTTTTTGTCTGGACTATTCTTTTTACTGTCCAGCGGGTCGATTTTATGCGAAGTATTTTTTAACTGCGTCTGAGTTGACAGGGGATGAGAAGTCACTACGCCAAAAAGGTTTTTTAACAGCGCATCTTAGACAGCGCTTTTAAAAGAAAGCGCTGTCTAAGGTTAAAATAAAAATAAAACACGGAAAATGTTCTAAAAAAATAATGAAAGCGCTGTCTAAGGGGGGGTCTTAGACAACGCTTTTAGAAAGCGCTGTCTAAGACCCCCCCTTAGAGAGCGCTTTTAGAAAGCGCTTTTAAATATAGACCTTAGTCAGCGCTTTTGAGAAAGCGCTGTTTAAAGTCTTTCAATTAAAAAAAAAATTAAAACCAAAAGTGCTGTCTAAGGTGGGGGTTTAGAAAGCGCTTTTGGAAAGCGCTGTCTAAGGCATATCTTAGAAAGCGCTTTCCACAAAAGCGCTGTCTAAGGTCTAATTAAAATTAAATTTCAGACTTCTATTTTCGTTCTCAGTTCTTTTTGTTTTCCCTCCAGAGAACCCACACACAAGCCGATTCGCCGTCATCCAGCTCTGCCAAAATCAGCAGCACCGCTGCATCTTTCTCGTTCTCTCTCCCTCTTCCTTTAGCTTCCTGTGTCAGGTAAACCTCATACACTCTCTTTCATGTGGTTTTGATGTTTCTTGAGTTAGCTATTCTTTTGGTATATGCTTTGATTTTGCAAACAAGGTGTTTGTTGAAATGTCACAATGAGTTTGGTTGTCTTGGTTTTTAGCTGAACATGTTTCTAATGATATTAACATACTTGCAAGTTGATATTATTTGTTGAGAATTCATGATTTCTTGTTACGATGAGTAAAAGTTCATATGAATAAGTTTGCCTTTAAGGTGGTTCAAGGATTGAGTTTGGTTGTCGTTTTCTGGTTTGGCTTGAGTTTTTATACTGTTCACACCGTTTGCGTTCATCAAGTTGTGTTTTACTGCTACTGCGTTTTGGCAGCTGGGGGTTGTCGTTTTCACTTGCAACTGGTTTTTGACTTTTGTGCTGTTTTTCAGCTGTGGTTTTTATGCAGCTTTTCAAATTGCTTTTTACATTGCACTCAGTTTCCTCAATTGGATATGTCAATGGATCTAAATGGACATTGGTTATTTGAAATATGCAGTGTATATTGCTGTCAATTTGTGGGCAAATGTAAAATTTCTAAATGTTAACATGAGTGGAAGCACTTCTGAAAAAGGCGTGTGTCTTTGTGATTATTATAAGTCGTGTTTGTGGAGGAGTCCTAAATATCATCAATATATGAGATATTTGGATTTATATTGATAATTTGCTAATTTTCTCGTTGTGTCATATATTGGGGGTCAGTCCTAAGACAAAGACACAATGATCAAATTTAAATTTGCGACTATTCACATCTCATGTAATTTTTACTTCCAATTTATGAAGCACGCACAGTGAGAAAATGTTGAGCTTCTCTTGTATTCAAAATCTAGAAATTTGGGTTTATAACTTCACTTTTTCTAAATTTATTTTTATTACATTAAAATTTAATAGGGTATCACTTTAAAATCTGTCATACCACAACTTTTGGATTCTAAAATATTGAATAGGTAGTTTTTTTTCTTTTTAACTGTGAAAGTGTTGTTCATCTCACTTTCATTCTAAAGGAACAAGATTTCTCCCATAAAATGATTGAACGAACTCTAATATAGTTATAGGTATAGTTATAGGTATATTGTAATAGAAAAAGTTTGATTCTTGTAATATAAAAAATGAAAGTGATGAGGTAATTAAAGTTGGTATATTGGCGTATCGGATACGTTATTGAAGTTTATATTAACATTGGTTATGTATAGGTTTTTGAAGTTTAAAATGAATTGAACTTTATAATTGTTAGGATATTCAAAGATACTACCTTAGTTATGTATTTTCGTCTGGATTAATTGTTTACTTTAATAAGTAGGAAAACCATGGATAAAACATGGATCTGTGCCGATCGAATGACCAAAGAGTACGAGAGTGGGGTTTTGGAATTCGTTAAGTATGCTGTTCAACACGCTGAAAACCCCAGACGAATGCATTGTCCTTGCTTGCGTTGTTGTTATATTGGTAAGGTTGACGCACATGGATTGAAATCGCATTTGCTGAGGCATGGAATTGATCAAAGTTATCAGTGTTGGATATTTCATGGTGAGAAAATTAACGAGAATGTTGAATCGAGTGGAAAAAGTAATACGACCTATGCTTCATACGACAAAGACACGGAAACATACGATTGTGATCGAGTTGAAGAGATTGTAGAAGCACTGGAAGAAGATCTTCATGATTGTCCTGAAATGTTTGAGAGGATGGTAAGCGATGCAGAGAAACCGTTGTACAAAGGTTGCACTAAATTCTCAAGACTTTCTGCGGTATTAAAGTTGTATAACTTAAAGGCGGGCAATGGATGGTCGGATAAAAGTTTCACAGAGTTGTTGGCCCTTATGAGAGAAATGCTACCGGATGATAATGTTCTTCCTAATCGAACCTATGAGGCAAAAAAAATGTTGTGCTCTATTGGCATGAGCTATGATAAGATACATGCTTGTCCTAACGATTGCATTTTGTTTCGTAACGAATATGCAATGTTAACTGAGTGCCCTAAATGCGGTTTGTCTCGATATAAGAAAAGATTATCTCCCGCAAAAGTCTTATGGTATTTTCCGATAATTCCGAGATTTAGGCGCATGTTTCGTAGTGAAACCGATGCAAGACATCTTACTTGGCATGCAGATGAAAGAATTATTGATGGAAAGTATCGGCATCCGGCTGATTCACCACAGTGGTCGAAGATTGATAATGATTATCCTGAGTTTGGATCAGAAGCAAGAAACCTTCGATTGGCATTATCTACTGATGGAATGAACCCACATGGTCTTCAAAGTATCTCACATACCACATGGCCTGTGATTCTTATGATTTATAACCTACCTCCGTGGCTATGTATGAAGCGTAAGTACATGATGTTATCTATGTTAATCTCTGGGCCTAAACAACCAGGGAATGACATAGACGTATACTTGACACCTCTGATCGAAGATTTAAAGATTTTGTGGGAGAACGGTGTGGAGGTTTATGATGGATATAGGAAAGAAAGTTTCAATTTGAGGGCGATGTTGTTTGGCACAATTAATGATTTTCCAGCATACGGGAATCTATCTGGGTATAGCATTAAAGGTCAACGTGCGTGTCCTGTTTGTGAAGACGGAACCGATACGATTCGATTGGAACTTTGCCAGAAGAATGTGTTTCTCGGTCATCGTAGATTCTTACATTCTAAACATCACTACCGTGGGTGGAGAAAAGCATTCAATGGAGACACCGAACATCGTAGAGCTCCACCCGCATTGTCAGGTGAACAAGTTTTTGAAAAGGTGAAAGATGTGCGTACTGAGTTTGGCAAGCCTTTTGCACATAAGATTGTGAAAGGTGGGTGGAAGAAAAGGTCGATATTTTTTGAATTGCCATATTGGAAGTCTTTGTACGTGAGACATTTTCTCGATGTTATGCATATTGAAAAAAACGTATTTGAAAGTGTTATCGGTACATTACTCAATATAAAAGGCAAGTCTAAGGATGGCCTTAAAGCAAGGGAGGACATGTTAAAAATGGGAATGAGAACTGAATTAGCACCCGTGAAGAAAGGAAGACGAACATATCTACCACCTGCTGCTTTTACTTTATCTAGAAAGGAGAAAAAAAATTTGTGTAAGTCTCTGAGTGAAGTTAAGGTTCCAGAAGGATACTCATCTGATATCAGAAGACTTGTTTCTATGAAAGACCTCAAGTTGAAGAATTTGAAGACACATGATCGCCATGTTATAATGGAACATTTTCTACCGATAGGTATACGTTCTATTTTGCCAGAAAAAGTAAGAAGTGCCATAACTAAATTGTGTTTTTTCTTTAGGTCAATTTGTAGTAAGGTGATCGATCCCGAGATCTTACCAACACTACAAAAAGAGATTGTAATTACCTTGTGTGAGCTTGAAATGTATTTTCCTCCGTCTTTTTTTGACATAATGGTTCATTTAGTTGTTCATCTTGTGAAAGAGACACAGTTGTGTGGACCAGCTTATATGAGATGGATGTACCCTGCTGAACGGTATATGAAAATATTAAAAGGGTACGTGAAATCCCGAAGTCGACCAGAGGGTTGTATTGTTGAACGATACATTGTTGAAGAAGCTGTTGAGTTTTGTACTGAATATTTGTCTAACGTTCAATCGATTGGACTCCCCAGAGCTCAGATTTTCGACAAAATGGAAGGTAAAAAATTAATTGGGAATAAAATTGTGACAATATCAAGGGATGAACGGGATCAAGTTCATTTGTATGTTCTGCACAATAATAATGAGGTTGAGCCATATGTTGAAATGCACAAGGATGTACTCCGAAGGTTAAATCCGAACAGAAATGAAAATTGGATAGTTATAGAGCACATTCAAAGTTTCATACAATGGTTGAAGGATCATATTTATTTGAAGCGCTCTTCAGATCCTTCTTCGGTAACAGAAATGTTGAGATGTTTGGCATATGGTCCAAGTTTGCATGTGTTTTCTCATAGCGCATATTCAATTAATGGATACACATTTTATACCAAAGAACAAGATGATAAGAGTACTATGCAAAATAGTGGTGTCACCGTGCTAGCTGAAGCAATGCATATATCAAGTATGAAGGACTTAAACCCCAAATATGCAAATTTGTCATATTTTGGAGTTATTGAGCACATTTGGGTGTTTGATTACGAGAAGTTTCAGATTCCCATCTTTGGTTGCAAGTGGGTGAATAGTAGTGGCATACGAATGGATAAGTCTGGATTTTTGCAAGTTGATCTTACTAGGGTGGGGTACAAAGATGAACCTTTTATTCTAGCATCTCAAGCTAAACAAGTGTTCTATGTGAATGACCCGAAGAGTACAAAATGGTCTATAGTGCTTTTCTCTAACAAAGTGACTGATGATAGCGGTGTCGATCAATGTGATATTGATGTTGAGAATGAGTCATGCATTAGACGGAATGAGTTGAATAGAAATGATGAAGTTGAGGATCTTATACCGGATGAGTCATATATAAGAAACGATCATAATGAGGGAATTTGGATCAATTCATCTGTACGCATTGCTAAGAAATAAGTGATTAATATTCCAACAAAGAAAAGAAAGAGATGTTAGTGATTTGAGTCATATTTTTTTTTTCAATTGTTTTGATTATAAGTTATATGTGATAATGCATGATTTCATTATATTTTTGTTTTTAATTGCTTTGATTATAAGTTATATTTGATATTTGATGGTTTCCTTGGTTTATTACAGGTTAGACATGGCTGATGACCAACATGAGGAAGTTAGTAAAAAAGTATCCGCGGAAGAAGAAATTCGAAGAGGCATCACAGTAATGAGAAGGGTGGTCCAAGGAAGATCTCGAGGCATCATACTAGATGTCTATTGGAACAACCAGGGACAGCTTATAGAACCTAATGGGCATACCTTAACTAGTTTTATCGGTGCACTAGTAAGGAATGAAATTCCCATTACATGTGATGATTGGAGAAACAAAGAGCTGAATGAGTCCAAAGAAAAAATTTGGAGTGAGATAAAGGTACAATCATTTGGCCCTTAATTATACGGTATCAATTATGTTTTTTCAATTACCGATACTAACTATCAATCTGTATGTTTTTCTTAGCGATGTTTTAACATCGAAGAAGAAAGAAGAGGTTTTTGTATGAAATTGGCCGGAAAGCTTCTAAGAGGGTTTCGGACATTTTTATCATTCAAGTTCCTTAAGGATGCGGATGGTAATTTTGTGGATGCGGAGCTTCCTAAAAAATATGAAAGTTTGATATCGGCTGAAGAATGGGAAGATTTCAAATCCAAAAGACAAGACCCGGTTTTTCAAAGAATAAGTGCTACGAATCGGGAAAGAGCATCAAGTCCCGCATATCCGTACCGAAAAGGACGTGTCGGATATGGACGCTTAGAACAATCCATGGTAAGTATTTATAAATTGTGATAACAAATTTGTTCATCATATATTAGTTTTATCTGATCAAATTGTATGACTTAATGTGTAGCTGCAGAAGGAGGAAAGTTCAGAAACATCTCTTCCTGCACATGTTTTGTGGAAGGAAGCCCGTGTGGGCAAATCTGGAGTTCCTCAAGAAGAAGTTTTACACGTATACCAGAAATGTGTAAGTATAACATTTTTTCATTAAT